>NC_031970.2:16349925-17035550 GCF_001858045.2 Oreochromis niloticus
GCCATCAGTGGTTTTGAGCTTTGCAATCAAAACTATGTAATGGTAACACAAAGTGTAATGTAAGATCCATGCCGAACCACACTTTGAGAAATTAACTGGCTCTGAGAAAAATACTCTAAATGTGTGCTGTTAAACTCTCCCACAACCCAGTGGCTTCTTGGTGTTCTCTCTAGTGTTCCTCATTCTCTTTCACAGGCACTTTGTATGTAAATGACTGCATTTAAAGGAAATGGAAAAGCTCTGTGAAGTTCACCAAAACACGAGTTTGCTTATTTTCTTATTTGAAACCTTTTTTCCTTTTTTTGGACCAGGGCAGGAAATTCAGATCTCAAACACATATATATGGAAAATACCTGCACTTAATGATTATGATATGATTTGCAGCAGTTGTCGGGGTATTATCTAGAAATACAACATTCAAACTTAGGCTTTCGTTCCTGGCTCAGTGAGACAGAGAGAGAGAAAGTGAACAGCAGTTGAGGAAGATGGAAACCGAACGAGAAGTGGAAACATCAATAGCGAGAACAAGAGATATATTTTTAAACATATTTTTTGATATTCTTTTATTCATTGCAGTCATTTTTAAAGCACACACAACCTTTACATAACCCTGTGAAAAAGATTCTCAATAACTAGACTTTGTGTGAAAGCAGAGCAGAGACTGGCTTGTCTAGCAATTTTAATGAAGTCGTCTTCAGACTCTGTACACTTGGGGAGGGGGACTGCACATTTAGAAAATAAACAGTGGAACAGGGAAACACTGTATCCTGGCATTCACATTATGCTTCGATGCATACCGCTTATGTTTTGGATGACGCTCATCGGGATTGATGGGCAGCAGCAAGCCTAGAGTCTGTGGGAGCCCTAGGCAAAAATTCTCATTATGTTATAAATTATCTATCTACTCATTATTATCTATGCCATTCAGAATTGCCTTACCTTTTTCTCCTTTTCCTCTTCTTTCATCTTTTTCTTTTGTCACTCCCAGATAGACAAAAGAAATAGGGAAATGACCTCCTCTTCATTTTTATTGATTATCTTTCTTTGTATTCAGTAGTTTGTTTAAATGGTGTCATTCAAGCCAGACTGAGCGAGTGGAGTTGAGAGTGAGTGGACTTGCCTAGTGGCAGGCTGCACTCTGTTGATGGATCGGGGGGATTTTCAGTAGCTTCCCAAACAAGGCATTTTTTTTTAGCCCATTATATTATTGATGTACTGAAATAATATTATTATGTTTATTAGATTTATATTAAATTCAATCTGCATACTATAGATGCTATATATTCATGTTGACATCATTATGTATGATGGATAGTTGGGACAAAGGTGTATGTAGGCACAGCTGTGTATCCCATAATTTTTCCAGAGTAAGTAAAAGCAGAAATGCTGTGTTTCTCTTTGATTTTAAATTTGAACTGAAAGTATCAGAGGTGCTGTTGCTGATCAGTGTTTAAGACCACACACTTCTAGTGACCTGTTAGTAATGATTTTGTCTGGGTGGAGGAAGGGGTCGCTTTTGTATAAGTCTACACATATAGAACCTCCTGCATGTTCTACCTTTAATAAAAGTGGGTTTTATGAAAATTTGTCTCAACAGTAAATCTCTAGACTCATGGGACAGCACAGATCTTTATTATTAAAGCTGCTGGAGTAAGCTATGATCTACAGCTGAAACCAACGTTTTTGACTGGTTGAGGGTTGTAAAAATCCCATAGCATGTTAAATACAAAATGACATAACATAGTTCCCTTCTGTGAAATTCCCCACGGTTTGTACATATCCTAAATCATTCCGTTGCCTCCCTTCTTGTTATACCAGTTCATTAGACTCGATTAACAACAATGACGGTGATGATGAAAAATATATCCGCTGCTAAATATATCTACCCTTTTTCCTCTAATTAACCAGTACTGCACAGTACAAGATACAAGAGAAATGTCCATGAAACATTCATGCAAATCTGAGCTATTTTAAGGCCCAAATGTCTTCCTCTGATCTCCTTAATTTAAGAGCCATTTTATGAAGAGAGACGGAAGGACATGAATGAGGGGACGGATTAGAGGAGAACAAGGCTAGGGTAATGTGTGTATGTGTGTGTGTGTGTGTGTGTGTGTGTGTGTGTGTGTGTGTGTGTATGCCAGTATATTCCATATGTTGTGGGGACATAAAGCTATTTACAGATATTGTGAGGACCCACACATTAAAGTTGCTTTTAGGTTAGGGCAAGCCTCCCAGAAATTATTGTAGTGACTAAAACACAACCGTGTGTGGTTGCTTATATGCAGTACACACAAGTATACACAAAAAACCCTGCAAAGACCTACATGAGATAAATGTGTTAATGTACAGACTGCTGCAGGATATTTGCATACAATAATTGGATGTGTTCAGCAGCCATGTGCTCAGACTGACATTCAACTGACTATCGTGGTTCTGATTTAACTCAGATGAGCCGATAAATGTTTTGACATTCATTTAATTCTCTCGTAATTCTGTAGTTGATTTTTTCATTTGACCCATTTGAGCAGGCGCATAGTTGTATAATCTTTTGTAGGAAAAAAATTGCAGGAGGGTAGCACTTGCACGTCCATTAATAGACCTTAGAATAAGCCACAAGGTCACCTTCATGCTGGTACAATGGTTCCATCAGAAATCAACGCAGCTCACAGTCACTCCTCGCTGTCAGTCAGCAGCTCTTCTTCTCTTCCTCTACATGCTGTGTCTGCAACATCTTTGTGTACATAAAGCGGCAATTAATTATGAATGTTAGAAATGCTTATGAGAAAAAATCATTTTCTAGACTGGAAACTGACACCATGTTCGTCGTGTCTTGCTGCAGAGTGAGAACTTAGAGCGAGGCATTCATGTTGTATTGCTAAAGCTTCAGGCAGCTTTGGCATGTTAGCAGCTATAGATGACAATGAGAGGTAACAGAGGTTCATATATGCTGTGTCCTATGATTACAACAAACCACTTTGTTTCTTGTCATTCATTTTGCTTGTGAAGGCAAAGCTGGTGAGATTCCAGTTTGATTTTAATGGCTCGCTGTTAAATGATAGCTTCATATTTTGCACTCTTGTAAACATTGCCACACTCATGAACGGCAGTTTAAACTAAACATTTCAAAACTAATTCTGCAGAATCAGAGATACAGTCTCATACATTACCTTACCTGTCAAAACATGGTGCCTAATTAGTATATTAAACAATACATACAGGTGAAGTATCCTAGTGCCATAGCCTGAGGCAAATATGTTGAGTCACTGACAGATATCTAATGAAGCAAAAGCTCTGAGCTATTTCAGAAGTGAGCTGTAAGACTTCACTCTCACTCCTCACATCATATACTGTACCAAACACACAGTAACACTGCAAAACCCCACATCGCTTCAAGCTGCTTTTGCCGCTCTGGACTGCTTCCTGCTATTTCAGATCCTCCAACACCCGGACATCCATCTGTAGGCTTCTAGGGCATATATGCACTAACCAGTTTTAGCTGGATATAGTTACTTAGAAGTTCAGAAACAGAACCATACCTAATACACTTACATGTATATTTCTTTTCATTTACCCCAACCCGCCTCAACCTGTTTCTTTCTTTCTCAGCTTGGTAGCAGGGGTATCTGACCAGTGAGGCCTTTCCCTAAGCACAGTCTCAGACCTAGATCTGACATAGTTCATTGATAAATGGTGCCTTGCTAGTAAATTGAACATATTTGCAGATAGTAATGAGTTTCAAGCCTACATGGCAAACTAGATATTTATAGATATAAATATATATCCTAAGATGTAGCGTGGTGCGTTAACCTCAACTATACTTACTATTTTAAAACACTCTTTGTATTAGGCTATTTTCTTGGCTGATTCCCAACTTTCCTAAGTGTGACCTGTCAATAGCCATTTTTGCCTTTCTTTGCTGTAAATGACAACATATACAAAACAACATCTACTTTCTCTTAATGCAATAAATTATTTTCTCCATAAAACAACTGAAAATATAGTGCTGTTTTTGGAAAGATGTCCCTGAGGGGACGTCCCCAAGGGATTAATTCTATTCTATTCTATTCTATTCTATTAAATGAAGATGAGTTGCTGTACAGCCACCTTTATCTGACATATTTTAGCATAGCAAACAATCGCAGGAGCAATGAATTTATGCAACAAAACAGATATCAGACACTTATATAATTTTCCAGTATGTGTATAAGTATCACCAGATAACAGGACATTTTCCTTGATACTGCTTTGATCCTTTTACTGCTCACACTGAGGCTGCTGGCTCGTGGCTGCCTGTAAGCTCTGGATCGCTGAAGCCCCTTTGCCTTTGTTGCTTCTTTAAAATGTCCATGTTCAGCTGGGTGAGGGTGATTTACGGGTCTAATTAGATTTGTTGTTACAAATGTTTGTCTGGTGGTTCCTTTGCAGTTTACTTTGGTGAACTTTGTGTCTTCACTTACAGTGAGGAGCTACTACACTAATAGCACGTTAGTGTGTGGCTGTGATGGCTGTAAGTGTGCGTGAAAGTATTTGCCTGGCTGCTGTGCACATTTTGCAAATGTTGCACACGCATGAAACATCCAGCTCATAATTGGACACATGGAAAATGCTGGAAATCAGATGATTCCAGTGTCTAGGGCTAATATGTAGCCCGTTTACTTACTGTCCTGGTAGAAATGGTGGTAACTAAATGACACCTTTGATACCAGTAGATACTGAAGTAAATTAAAGTGTGTTTAAAGTATACAACTTTCATTGTGACCAGACTATTCCAGTCTGACTGGAACAAGTCATGATGCACTATAGATTGATTCACAGCTTGTCCAGAGTGTTTACTGCCTCTCATTGGCTCCAGTCCCTCCCATGGATGAATTATTTATAATACAAATATGAATGAGGACAAGTTTTGTTTTTTTTAAAGACAGCTAGAAGTTCCTGTTTTGCTCTCCACGTGGACTCCATTGGGGGCAACTTCTCACAATATAAACAGACTACAAATCGACTCGAGAAATCTTCAATACCAAAAATATTGCCCCTCAATTGCAGTTTGTATCTATATAGATTTTAAGCATTGTAAAGAGCCTTGTCTTACTTTTGAGTCACGAAAATCAAGTAGAAAAGATACATTGGTTTTGACTATTCTCTGGTCTCTGACTGTTTATTTATTTATTGCTGACAAAGAACAACAGTCAGAACAAATAAATTGTGTCTGCTATCTTGTTTGGTTTTTTCCTGACTTTGACTTACTGTAAGTTCATGCGACTTTGCCGTAATCCTTGTTTTTTTAATTCCTTCAATCAGACCACCTCTATCTTTCTCCTGTGATACAAAAGATTGGAGGGTTTGTGTGCATAAACATTGCATTGTCTTCCCTCTATTGTATGCTTCAGTCCCAGGAGGCTCGGCTGAATTTATTTGATTAAAGCAAAAAGCATCTGAAAACAGTTTGATTTGAATTTGAAATTGTTTACTGACATTTTCAGTGTAATTTACATATAAAATACTGCAACTAAGGTGAAATCTGTCTCCCAGACTGACTAACAATTAAAAATGACAATTGATGGGGACACGGACTCACCGTGGTGTCATGGAAACTAACCTCTAGAGTGTTTTTTGTTGTCTCTTTCAGCTGGGGGACCCAAGGTGACTTCACCACTACACACCCTTTGCCTGCTGTCAAGGTGAAGCTGTTTACAGAGAGTACAGGGGTGCTGGCACTGGAAGACAAAGAACTGGGCAGGGTAACATTTCTGCTTATTATTTTATTAGCGCACTAACACTCTGATGTTGACATAGCGATGAAAATAGTGCAAACTTGTGTTTTGATTATAGAAATACATGCACAGTCACTCAAAGTAGTTTTATTTATGTAGCTGTGCATCATTCTGATTGTAATAAGCTCAAAAGAGTCTCCAGGGTCCCGTCACATGACTGCAATTTATAAATAGGGTTTTGTTATTTTGCTCTAGTTCCAGTATTTATTTATTTTTTAATTTTTCCATGAGCTCTTTTGAAAGTACAAACGGCTCTCACATTTTGAAATTTTCACATTGTGCTGTATCTGAATTTGACTGCTGCACATCTGTTAAGAGTAGACTGATAACAAATTCTAGCCTCATTCCCAACAAGAGACTTCCAGCCTTTGAGCATTACTCAAACATGACTCAAATGTGAACAAAGCAGAAACATGAATCGCTTCTTTACCCTGCTTTTTCCTGTCGTGTAAATGTGACAGGTAGTTAAGGAAGGTGGTGTTGCTGGTTTGCGTCGGGGCAGCGGCGCCTCAGACGTCCCTGTAGTGGCAGTGACCTTGGTTCTTTGATCTCCCACTGCAGCAGAGTTGGCAGGCTTCCTCAAAGCTCTTTAACTCAGCAAAGAGAGATTAGACCCCCGTCTTTGGGGAGAGAGAGCAAAGCACAGTTCTTCTTCCTCGCTAGCTTTTTTTTATTTCTTTTGAAAAGCAAACGCACGAAATCACTAATGCATGCAAGCAGACTGATTGGCACTGCTCAGTGTTGCACAGATCAAAGATTTACCACCTGGTCATCTATAATTTCTTGTATTTAATGATCTACTTTTTTGCGAGTGCAGGTTGTCCTCCACCCAACTCCTAACAGCCCCAAACAGTCAGAACTCCACAAAATGACTGTGACCAAGGCCTGCCCTGACCAGGATCTCAAGATCAAACTGGCCATACGTATGGACAAACCACAGAACATGAAACACTGCGGGTAAGCGATCCACTGTCAAGCAACGCGTGCAGTGGTGTTCTTATTTTTATATTCCACATCTTTCCTATAGAACTCCAACTCTGAGCTCCTTGGCCTCATTTCTACTCACCTACCATGGAAAAGTACTGTGAAGTGCATTACTCCCCCTGGTGGATGCCAATGTGTAGTTTAATTTAATCATTTTAGAAGACGCTAACACATACTTTGCATGTGTTAGCGTCTTCTAAAATGATTAAATTAAATTAATTAAATTAATCACATTTTATTTATGTAACAGTTAAACTGTACTTCTTAAGAATTTGGATCAACTTCTAATTTCTATTTTTTTGTTATTTTGTTGCAAATCCACATAACTTAAGATCAAATGTAACAAACTCTGCTTCAGTGCTTCAGATGGAGTTAACATTTGTGTTCTTTCTGTCAGCTTTACTGTGTTCTGTCATCATGTGTGAACAATGTTTTGACAGGTATCTGTGGGCTTTTGGGAAGAATGTTTGGAAGCGCTGGAAGAAGCGTTTCTTTGTCCTCGTACAGGTAAAAAACAAAACATGTTTTTAAGATCATTGCAGTGTTTCGGGTTTTGGCTTAAAGGTCCCTGTAAACCTACCAAATCACAATATAGAGCACATGTCACTCAGGAGTCCGTGTAGTTGTTTTATATAAAACTAGCATGTCCCAATTTAGAAGCCAAAAAGCTTTAACATCCTACATCCCGCATTTTTTAACCGCTAATAACAATTAAATAGTAGTTTATTTATTCCCCACTAGTTGGGCCTGGTCACAGCTTGAGAATCACTAGCTTAAAGATTGTATAGAATGATTTGATTTGTGACTGATTTGACTGCTACTTTTTTCTTTTTACAGGTGAGTCAGTATACGTTTGCAATGTGCAGCTACCGAGAGAAAAAGTCAGAACCACAAGAGCTTTTGCAGCTGGACGGATATACTGTGGACTACAGTGATCCCCAGCCAGGTGAGGATTCACACCGGGACATAATAAAACTACCTATACTCACACACACATAAACAAATGACACACACAATGTAAATATCTACCAGCTGATCCCCAGCTTTGCGTTATTAGGCTTAGATGGTGGCAGGGCTTTCTTCAATGCTGTGAAGGAAGGCGACACTGTGATCTTCGCCAGCGACGACGAGCAGGACCGCATCCTGTGGGTCCAGGCCATGTATCGCGCCACTGGCCAGTCCCACAAGCCTGTCCCACCCACTCAGGTCCAGAAACTAAATTCCAAAGGGGGTGCCTCAGCCCAAATGGATGCTCCCATTTCTCAGTTCTGTAAGTAGCCCAAAACACAACATAATCACCCAAGCAATAGCAGTTTTCATCCACAAAGCAGCGAAAGCTCTTACCCATAACTGTCTCACGCCATGCGCTCCACACTGCAGTCACAATACGTGCTGGTAGAACTAACACACAAGCACGCACCCACATGCATTTATCTCTCACAGATCCCTTCAGCATCTGATGGACTTCCACTCATTGTCACCACTCCCACAGTGTGTAAAGGTGCGATTCCATGCTATTTCATCAGTCTGTTCGCAAGGAACAACCAACCTGAAAAAGACCTTATCATACAGAAGTAGGCCATGGCGTGCAAAGATTTTTATGAAGATTAAATAGGTCACCATACATAAGATTTGAACATTCAAGCCTACTGGGGTTGAATTCAGACTGACAGTGCCAGGGTGTGCTGCTCTTGTCCGAACCATAGCCCTGTTTTAATACAGTTGCCAACTCTAGATGGCTGCTGCGAGGGCAGCTGTTGTTCTGAGACAGTTTCTCAGATGGTCCTCATGTTGAAAATTTTAACCAATTTGTCACTGTACTTGCACTTCTAAGCAGTCCACAGGTCAGGTAGCAAAGTGAAGGTAAGACTGTCTACAGTAGTGTGGCATCTCTATCACCTTCTATTCTGACCGTCTCTTATGTCCCCTCCCTACTCATTAAAGAAGGGAAAAATATATATTTTTGTAACTCTAAAATCTAGAGGCAACATCTGTATTTATTCAAGTGGTTACTAATATGCAGTGAGTCATAATCAGTAAGTTCTTATTATTCTTGTGCAAAGGTTAACCTTAAATTTGCCCATGAGAACACTAACACAAAGCTTATTTACTTACTAAATGTAAAGTCACACGCTGCTTAACAATTCACAATAATAGATCCTGCTATTCAGAACCAAACACGACTTTTTTGTGTGCATCTTTTGACTCTTTGGGCTGAGAATAATTTCTTTTTCAATTGTAATGAGATTTTTATTTCATTTTTTTCTTAGAATAAATATGTAAATTTAATTGGCTTTAAATACAAACTCAATAATATTATTCAAAAGTGCAAAGCCCCAAGTTTACTCCACTCTTTTATAAAAGTATCAGAAGACATGAATTGGGTCACTCAATGCAAATCCTGTCACATGAGATTCTATGTTGTTTCTCCATCGGTTTTTTTGTCCAGTATGTGATCGTTCTTGTGGTTAGTTGACTCCTCTGATGCCAGCTGTTGCCATTCAAAGCCTCTCACAGTGGCACAGACCTCCTTCCCCTCCCTGAAACATTGTGGCACACCACGCGTACATGTTTCACCCCCTGGTGGTCTTGAATGGCACTGGGACCATAACATACACAGCCCTCCTGACTCTGCTGCAGTGAAAGGATGGAAAAGAAGAGTGCTATGAAGGTTCTGTGGCTTTAGTGCACATCACATAAAATGTTAAATATCACAGGTGTAGTCTGTGCAACAGATTTCTGACATAATACTGCAAATAAATATGACACAGTGTGAGGATATCCGATCAAATCCTTTATTTAAAAAAAGAAAACCCCATATCTTGTCTTCTGTCCTTGACTGTAATATTACAAGGGTTGTTTTCTTGACCTGACTCAGCTCCTCCAGAACACAGAAGACCAGTGCTTTCATGAGGCGTTTCTATCGACTCGGTGTGTTTTTAATTTGTTCAAAAACAGATGGACTTTGTGGAAATTGTAGAAAAAGAATTACATCATTGCAGAAAAGCTTCCATTTTTGGCTATAGCGGAAATATCAAGCGCAACAAAGGGCAATTAGAATCAGACAGTAAAATGCAGTAGTGACAACAATTACTTGCAAAACGAGTGGAGTGCACCTTTAAAGTGTGCTTAAATTTGTTGCTGTAATTGTAAGAGGTTGGTGATAAAAATCTGACCTTCGTTTCAACCAGCACCTTCATAGTCTCTTTTTCTTCTAAAAACGATTCGGGCCACCTTTTAGAGTTTCCTTTATAATGTAGGTGTTTGTGTTTGCCAGTGTCCCTTTTAAGAGTAAGCCTTGTGTTTGCTCTGTAATCAAACAAAGGGACAGTACTTAATGTGTAGCTCTCAACTCTTTAAGTAGCTGTCCATAACCAAGAATAAACTGCAGTAGAGTGATGAGGATCGTAAGCTCTGTCTCCTTCCTCTGTCTCTGTCTGTCTGTCTCTCTCTCTTTCTCTCTCTTGCTTTCTGTCTCCCTCTTCCTTTCTCTAATATGCCTCCACATCTGTTGTTCACATATCCTCACATGTACTCACACACCACCACCCACAAACTATCATGTTGGTATAGGTTGTTGTTTTTGAGTTGTGTTTTCTTCTTCATGCTTTGCCTGGACCCTTCTTAAGTAATGCAGCTGCTAGGTCAGGGTCTCTCGTGATTGCTCTCCTCCAGCCTTGTTGCTAGTCTTTATGTTATTCTGGTTTGTCCCTTCTTACCCTGCTGTCTTCTAGCTGGACTCAAGGGTAAGTGCTTCCCTGTAGCCGGCACAGCTCAGATAATCCCCGCCGATTATCTGACAAATGCAACGTCCTTTTCTCTCTTCTTTCCTTCTTCTCCTTTTTTTTCACGTCTCGCTTCATGTCTTAGATATTAGTTGATGACTTTTTGTTTTTAACAACCTCAGCTCTGAGGATGAAAGTATAAGCATCCATTCGTGCCAATATAGGATGCATGTATTTTATTCTAAGGAATTATTATTTGGCTCAGTAATAGTTAAAGTTGATATCATAGTTGTTTCTGCATAATTGCCTTCTCTCTTTATTCTTATTGGTGGAAGGACCCCTCAGAGTAAAGCGATATCAGGCTAAAATGCGACGTGCTATTCACGAAGAAATGATTTTATAGTTTCGTATTATCGAGAATATTTCATGTAAATGTCTTATCAAAATCAAGAGCTGCAAACAACCCGATTCACAGATGAAACTGTAAAAGACTAATGTTTACATGTGTTTCTTTAAAGATAGAAATATGGATAAATTACGATGACAGCCTGTGTATGCAGTTGTTTCCCCAAAGTGTTTATGTTAATTATGCTTTACTTCAGAGGGCTCAATTGCTTTTAATTCTTTTTCTTTGAACTTTTCTTGACGAGAGTTGGCAAATATGTACGCGGAGTATTCTGAATGCCAAAGACAAGGAGTAGCTAATGCCGCCCCGTCTTATGATAAAATACTCCGGACTCCCACTCCTTCCTCCTACAGTAGATGGGCCTGTAGATAGAGGCTAGACCGGTAACTACACCTCCAGAAAGGAGCAATCTCATTTGATTTCTTTTGACTGCCCTTGTTTGCCTGAATAGGAGAACACCTGTGTCATGTGTCCATACTTTTGTACAAATACAGGAGTTTTCATTCATTTCCCCCATCTCCCAGAGAATGATACAGTTTTGCCTCTGTCGGCTTCATGCTATTTACCCATGTACTTGCACCAAAATTGTATTGCTACCCTATTAGAGTTCTCCGGTAGTGGTATGCCTGTTAGTGTGCTCTGTAGAGATCATGAATACACTGCAACATATTCAAGTATTGTCAACTTGCAAATGCGTAGAGAAGGAAAAAAAAAAGAGGAATGCATAAAAAAAATGATCAAAATTGCAAATTTGAAAATGGGTCTGCAGATGTGCATGACATAATTAAAAGCTTTACGAAAAGTCACACTGTTCTCCAGCATGTAATCATTTTTAAATGTATGAAAAAGTACTCTCATATTTACTTTGGCGATTTGGTTATTTTATCTTGAGAGTTATAGTAATGTTACTATAGCATTGAGTGTTTTTTGGACTTAAACTCCATTTTTATTCCAACTAAAGGACATGTAGCCCACTCTCTGTGTCTCATAGTCCAACACCTGACACCTTGTGCTCACTCTTTGGATGTTTTCTCAATACCTCACTTCCTTTTTAATGTCTCCCACAGCGTTTTCTTTGTCACCACTTTCCACCATGTTATTGTCAAATTGAAAGATTTTCTGACCAACCAGATCCTTTTTCATCCTGTCATCATCTCTTAACCAACGCTCCACTCATCTCTAACGCCGTTCACTGTCTTCTTTCATTGTTAACTCTCATAGCGTTACCTTTATACATGATAACTTACTGTACCTGTCTTGTCCCTCCTCTCCTCTTCGCTCTGTTTCCCTGTTTTATTGTCCACATTTTACTTGTTGTCTTACAGGTTTTCTTTCTCAGATTGGAGTAAAAATTTGCTAAAATGTAACTTCCTTCAGGTTCCTTTTTTGGCAAACTTCAGCTAAGTTTTAGCACCCACATTAAACCCTTCCCCTCTTTCCCCTTCACTGACCTGGAGGTTGATAGATGTCACTTGTGCTTTATTCAATATTTTCCTGCCCTACCATGATCAGGTCTCCGCTTCCCTCACCCACCCCCAAAATCATCATCACTCATGTCAGTGTCTCTCGGACATGACACCTGTCACTCACACAGAGGACATGGCTGTGCCTCTTATCTATTTTGAAACATCTTCGTCCCCATCATTTTTTCCATTTTTCTCTTTGACAGCTTTAATATTTGCAGAACAAGAAATGATTGTTTTGGTTTAGAGGGTAGAAAAAAAGATTATCCCACTAATGGTTTCAACACCCGTTTTTACATTACTTCCATTCCATGTTTTTCATTTTGTCATTGTTTAATGTTACTAATGTCTTTCTTCATTTAGGGAGCAGGTTTAACATTTTGAAAAGTCCTCTTGTTACAGAGAAGGTTAGTGGCAAAAGCAATGTAGCAAGATAAACATTAAAAACCCAATAGAGCTCGAGTAGAGGTTCAGGATCCATATTCAGAGAGAAATCTGCAAATCTTGAGAATTTGTTTCTCAAAATAACTTTTTTTTTTTTATTTATTAGAACTGTTTTTTTTACAGCATGTTCAAATGATTTCTCCTTTGCCATATTTGTGCCTTTTTTATTAGCACACGTGTCAATATTTATCAGGACCTGAGTGACAACAGTCGCGAATGGCAGAATCTATTGAATACATAAAGAAGAATGGATCTAATATTTTTTTTTTACATATTATTTACAGCATTTCATCCAAACACCTTTTGGCTCTTTTAGGATTTATTCCCCCTGCAAAACATTAGATGCATGCATGCACATACAGTAGAAGCACCCGTCCCTCTGAGTTTAGCTTCAGTTTGATAGAATCTCATTCATACAAGAAATACAAGAAAACTCTTTACGCTATCTGACACAATGCAAGTTGACAATGTAAGCTGTAAGTGTTTATAATTTGCCCTTAGAAGTAGCCCCAAAAAAAGCCTCCCTGGTGTTTCTCGTGTTGTAATGAAGACTTGCTGTTTCCCTGTGCCTCACTGATGTCGTCTCCTCTGAACCGTGTGCTTTTCCCTGTGCCGTTGGCCGGATAGACGCTGACAGAGCTCAGAAACATGGCATGGATGAATTTATCTCCGCTAACCCCTGTAGCTTTGACCACGCCTCGCTTTTTGAGATGATGCAGCGACTCACGTTGGACCACAGGCTCAACGACACCTTCTGCTGCCTGGTGAGTTCGTTTCTGCTCGTTGTCGCATGAATGACAGTGGGTGCTCTTTAGTCAGTTGTTATCAAGTAGTACACTGTGTGTCTGTGTTTGTGTGGTGTAGGGATGGTTCAGCCCAGGCCAGGTGTTTGTCTTGGATGAGTACTGTGCAAGGAACGGAGTTCGGGGTTGTCACAGACACCTGTGTTACCTGGGTGATCTCCTGGAAAGGGCAGAAAATGGGGCCATTATCGACCCCACACTTCTTCACTACAGCTTCGCTTTTTGTGCCTCCCATGTCCATGGGAACAGGTGTGCGCTAAGTCCTTCTTTATGAAATATTATGACATTTATAAACATATTTACATTTTGTGACTTTCAACCTTTATTTGTAACAAATTACACTTTGTTAGGCAAAGCTATGCCTCCTATGGATGCAGTAGTTGAGAAAATTGAAGATGCATTAACACAGGATATGATCAGAATGGAAAGGTTAGCCCAATCAGAAGCAACCTGAACAGTTTGTGGTTTTGTTCCCATCAAATTATTTTTGTCATGTTTATGTTTTCTTAATTTTTTATGTTGTTGCGGTTACATTTTTTTGGCCTTTCTTTCTGTATTTCATATTATGTTGTTAATCAATTGCGTATCTCTACATATTTTCTTGTTTTCTACCACTTTCTTTGTTTTTTTTTTCTTTTCTCTCTGTCCTTTGTTGCCATAGTCTCTTACTGTCCATATTATTCATCCTCCCATGCGTCTGTTAAAGTCAGAGAGGGCATCAGTTACTGGGGCCCACTGGGCTATGAGGTCCTAAAATCCCCAAAGAGCTCCCAAAGCCCAGATCCCCGTGCTGCCTCTAAACGAGCATGCATATTCAAGTTTAGAAAGAAAAAGGAGTCCAAAAATCCACTGATTCAAGGTCAAAACAGGTGAGACATGGTCATTTTTTCAATGTGTAACACTGGAGGGAACTCAAGAAAAAGAAAAAAAATCACTCAATCAGTTCCCTGGGGTATGAAAGCTGTTAACCAGAGATTTGGGGGCTTAGATAAGTGGTTGTATACGTTGGACTTTGGGGTTGCAGCTGGGTTAACTTTTGTGGGTGCGATCTTCATAGGCCAGACGGGCTGACTACAGTGACAGTGGATGAGAAGGAGCGCTTTGAAGACATCAAGGAGCGGTTGCGTGTGATATTGGAAAACCGGATTGTAAATTTCAGGTGATTGCCACCTCACTAAAACCAGATTACACCAAGTCACAAAACATCCCGGTTATTGGTATTTTTCTCTGTTATTAAATCTGCGGTCTTCCCTTGTAGATATTGTTTCCCCTTCGGTCGTCCAGAGGGTGCACTGAAGGCCACTTTATCTTTGCTGGAGAGGGTTAGTAAATGCTTGAATAAAACCATTTTATGAACAATGAAAAAGGTGCCCTCTGAAATATTGAGGTTCTGTGAGTCATCTTCGATGTGGCCTGCAGGTCTTGATGAAGGACATTGTGACTCCGGTTCCACCAGAAGAAGTTAAAGGGGTAATTCGCAAATGTTTGGAGCAGGCTGCTCAGCTCAACTACCAGCGGATTAAAGACTATGCTAAAATCGAAGGTAACCAGAACAACACAATTCACTGTCACATAATGACTGCTGGGATCAGGGTACTAATGTTATGCATCCGCTAAACATTCCTACTGATCATGAAGATGTCATGTTTTACAGATTGAAATGCCCAGTCAGTGGTTTGGTAGAAAACGACAGAGTGAACAATCAGTATATCTCCATATGTTCTTTCTCTTCTGTAAGACTGCCTGTCATGTTATCAATTAATTTACACATGGTAAATTCACTTGGTATATGGTATATTTGTGTCCATATCCCAAATGATTTGTGGCAAATGATTTGTCACAGTCACTTTCTGTCTCTCAGTCCAATAACTCTCTCCTTTGTTTCAGGCCTGCTTTAGCTCTGTGCTGTTCTGTAGGTCAAGTTGGCTTTTGTGTAGAGGTGTGTGAGTAAAAATGCATTCAAATCCAAAGCCCTGAAATCTGTTGATGTGCCGATCTCTCTTTGTGCCTTGACTATTCGAGCTGTGTAGTATCCTGGCTTCTGACATTTGATGATTGGATTGTAAGTTCAGCTTAAATGACTCCCAGCTCCCAGTCGACACACACTCCCTCTCTTCCACTATCTTACTGTTAGCTCCAACCTCTCTGATACCTCCAGCTGACTCTGCCCGCCCCTCTTTACACTCCCTGCCTTGAAATACCAGCAGCTCTCCTGTCAACTGTGTCTTATGCTCTTGCTGAAGACCACTATCTTCTGCTCCCTCCCCTGTCTGCTCTGCTTTTTTCCCCCTCTCCACACAGATGTCCCTTTTTCTAACCTCTCTACTATGTGATGAGTGGCTTCTAACCAAAGGAATGCTGGGATTGAATGCATACAAACCAGCATCAGCCTTGCATGTGCTTTGAGACATAACACGGCCTTTCTTTACTGGCATGGATTACATATGAAAAAATACATAAAGACATTTTTGGATGTCTTATTTCTTCCTCTTGCTGTGTCTATTTTTCAACATACCAATTGCACTGACATGCACATTTACATAGAGATCTCTGATGTTGTTTATGCCTTGAAAGAAATCCCTCAGGGTGCTAAAGATACTAAGGATTGAAACCTTACTATCTTTTCATGCTGTGTGAATTTATTTCCACCTGTCCTTGTGAGGCATCTGATTCAAATTTTACCAACGATTTGACCTTATTATTGGGCCTCCTGCCCAACAGATTGTCTCCTTCACCTGGACAGCCCTCTTCCCATCACCCTCTGACCTCTAGACTTCCCCCTTCTGACCCCATCCTTTTGCATGCCCCGATCCTTTTTTATAGGGAAAAAGAGGGAAATGTTTGAGCACCCTGTCTTCTGCTTGGCATCTCAAGTGATGGATTTAACCATCCGTGAGTACCTTCATCATCTCTTCCCATCGCCCCCCTCATTCTTTTAAGCACACCTTCACCTCATCCCCTCCCTTCTGCCTCTTCTCTTTCTCCAGAAATGTTGCTCCCGCCATGCTTGTTTTTATCTGTGCCTTTGTCTGTGAGAGTGAGTGGGGAGTGCACCAGTCGAGAGATCTGAGCAGTACCACACAGAATCAGTAGGGGTCCTTTTTTTGCACCATCTGTTTGTGATGGACATGAATGAGCGGTCTGGTCTGTAAGCTTCTTTCTTTTGGTTTGAAGCCCATTCCTTTGACTTGAATGCATTTTTATATTGCTTACATTGGTATGTGTTTTCAGTCATTTGGTCTGATCATGTGTCAGTGGTGTGCTGTGCCGAACAGGTAGGCTTGTTTGTCACCGTGTCTCCAGAGACAGTGAAAGAGCATCTGTTGACAGAGCTATTGAATGGGAACAACAGGATAGGGTGTATGGATGTAACAGCTCCAGTTTGTGTTTTAACTTGACTCAGGTCAACTCAAGTCATTCAGCGTGTCCTGTCTACGGTCCTTTAAGCTGTTTGTGTCCCCTACCTGTTTGCAATAGTCGACGCTTTGTCTGTTTGTTAACAAAAAAAACATCTTATCACTTTTTTTTAAATTTTCCACAGGCTACTGTTTCAGTGTTTCTATTTTTTATTGTGTGTTTGTGACGTTTGTCTGTTGCCTAGAAGCGTCAGTCCCTGGAGCTGAAAGTGTCCCAGCAGATTCATTTAAAGGGTCACGTGGCGATGAACAACAAGCCTGAGTTCCCCCAAGCCCCCCTCCCCTATCGTGAAAATAACCGTAGAGCCGTGCTAATTCTAAACATCTCCTTTTTATCTTTTCTCTCCCCTTTTTCTCGCTGAAGTTGAGAAAGGTCAAAAGGATCAAAAGGATCCAGGTGAACCCATGTTTAGCTTATGGTTTAGCTATAGTGCACACTTACATTCACATATACAAATACACCCACACCTTACACACATGTTTACTGTAAATCAGTGTAAGACATATGCATGCATTTACCGTTAGCACATCTTCTATACACACTTTAAATATTGTACAAGTTCTCAAAATGTCTTGGCATGTCTTAAAAAAGCAGTAAAATCTGTAGAGATTGTACTACTTTATATTTTTCCAGATTCAAATCTGGAGCAATGAATTACATGGCTGAAAATGTTATTTCCTTTTCTTTCAAATTTAGCGTACTCGCACTTGAACAAGTGTGTTTTTCGGTAGACATGTTAAGAGACCATCAAAATCATAAAGTAATGCAATCTCTTACATATGGTCCTATATTTTTATCTACATTGTAATGTAATGTAAAAAGACATAAGCAACACTTTAATGCAACCCCCCCATCACACAAATAGCATACATTTCCACCATAGGCCACACTTGAAAATGAGCTCATTATATAAAGATATGCATTATGGGGATTTTTGTCTGGGAGTAAAGTAAAGCAAAGATGTAGCACAGATGCTAAAGACAACCACAAAACCTCGAGTATATGCAGCTTTTATCTGTAGAGATTTGAGACATCTGAAACTTTTCCTCACCATCCCAAACTAGAGTATCACCCTTGCCTCCCAGTCAGGAGGCCCTGGGTTTAAACCTGGACAGGGCCATTCTTTGTGGAGTTTGCATGGCCTTCTCTTGGAGCGCATGTGCAATGGAAGAAAAAAGCAACAACAAAACAAACAAAAAATGTTCCACTTTCCTCCTCTTTAAACCATATTATATCTATTCTTATTCAAACCCTCGTGATCAGGCAAGATTAGAGGTCTAAATATTACTTTACAGCTCAGTTCCCTCTATGTGGCATTTGAAAGTGTAATCTCTACTGCTAGCTTAGGGTTCCTTCACTTAATTTTTCTCCAGGCTCTGAAAAAAATATTCATTTGGCTTGAGCAGCAATACCCGCAGAACCCTACTGCTTACTAAAATAATAATGAAAACAGCAAAAGGCTTCCAGTCAGAACTGCCGACTGCAGACTTCTACTGTTTTATGTAGAGTTATGTATTTATGTGCTTTTGATTTCAGATCTGTGTAGCCATTCAGTTCCATGTTCAAAATATGTCATGCCATATAATCACAGTGTTTAAAGAACAACTCCATTTCATGACACATATCTGTTTTTATCAGATCGTTCTGTCGACAAAGGTACGAGCAAGTGATTTGGAGCTTTTGCTAATCATAGACCAAAGTCACCAGCTGATAAGTGAGGAACAGCTTTCATGAGCACATAAGCACAGTTTAAGAGAAATCCAAAATCAGCACACTTGTAAAAATATTCATTACCTTCAGGAATTTCATCAGATAGATGGCAACTATTTTATTGATTTGATCCAAGCACCTGCCTTTTTATAAAATTAGTTCTAACAAAGAAAACTATGAGCCAGCCAATGTGTGTATTATTATATTGAGATCAGATTACTTATAAAATAATATATATTTAAGTAGATTCTTAAACCCTTGTTGGTCTTAAAAAAAAAAATAATTACAGAAATATGTATAAATGTCCCTTTCATGTAGTTCTAGCCACGAGTGTTTGTAGAGAACCCGATCCATAGTCATATTAGACATCCAGTATTATTAGCTTTGAATTAATAATCTCATCCAATCTCATATAACTTCAAAGAGAAGGAATGAATAATTTTTACTGTGCGTGTTCACAGAGTATTTTTGGCCATGAGACAGCTCCTTATACAGATGGCTTATTCAGTACCGCTACACAATATGCATGTTTTCAATGCTGCATTGCACCTCCATCTCAGCGCCACTATGCCTGTCTGATACTCCTCCAACATGAGTCTGATTATCCCATAAATGCATCAACTCTGTTGCTTTATGTCATGCAGCCCAAAATGCATACACAGTAAATAAGAACACGCTTTACTTGTTATGGGGGGTATGGTAGGTAAACATCACAGCGTAAGTGCTGTGTTTATACTTTTATTAAACGGTCAAAAATATAAACAGAGAAAAAAAAATCTTCTGAATAGCCATAAAATTCCCCCTGGAATCCTCTGTGCTTGACTAACCACTCATCCCTCACCCTCATCCTTTTGTCTCAGAGAACGTAGGCCGCTTAGTCACGCCTGCCAAAAAGCTGGAGGAAACAATTCGCCTGGCGGAGTTAGTCATAGAGGTCCTCCAGCAGAACCAGGAACACCATGCGGAGGTGAGTGAGAACCCTCTCCTCCTCAAAGCACTTTCCCTCTATGCTCTCACTCTTATCTCACTTGCCCCACAGCAGGGAGCTAGCCTTATTATCAGTCCTCTATAAATAAAGCTGCTTTCATCTATGGGTAACTAAAAAAAAGGAAAAAACTTTCAAAGATTAATTTAATTTCGGAAAGCTCTAATTGGTGTTCAACAGACCATCGCCACATGGAATCAGAGGGCCATGTTTGAGGGTAGACTGTAAATTAGACAGAAATGGTACAATGTGCATCTTTTTTTGCTGTGATCACAGTGTTTTAGTTTTACATAAGTTGTTAAAACGGTAGTATTATGTTGAGGATACTCCAGTATAGATTTTTGGCTGGAAGAAAAAACACAAGGTGAAACAAGTTAATGCACATTTTCATGGCTTCTATTGTGCTGCTTCCCTTTGGTCACACACAAAAAGACCACTTATAATAAACCTCAGGCCTTACACTAAATTTAAAGTAGTAAGTAAGTAAAACATATTGTTCCCAAGAAAACTGACCTTTGTGAGATTAAATTAGATGCTTTTATCAATAATACTAAACTGCCATAGTCTGTACTGTGACTCTACCAATGAAAAGCAAAAACATTACCTGATTTAAACATGGCTGTTATCTTCTCCAGCGCCGTCTCCTTGTACGCTTTAGGCACTGGTATGTTTAGATTGCTCCCTTGCAATCCACCATTGTGTCAAAATGGTCAAAAGCCTTTAGCTTGAGTTGCATTTTGTGGAAGAGGCCAGAGTTACAGGGACCTAAGTCTGGCAAGCTGGCTTAGCGGGGAGCAACAATCGAAAGCATTAACATTTAAATTCTGAGGGATGAATTCAAAGCTGGTGAATTTTTAAAAAGGAAGCATACTCCTGCTCAGGGCTGGACTGGGACACAAAATCGGCCCTGGCATTTTTGGTCCAGGCGTCTCCCTTGCTGTGGTCCCTCCTCCTGCACTTTTTTACTTTTTAAGTCACAGCTTCCTGTGACTGTGAGGAGTTGACAGTGCAGCAGCCCCGACAGCTAACATGTCAGCTAATATGTCAGTTAATTTTGCTGCATTTATTTCTATTTTTCTGTCTCAGCATTTCAGCTCCACTTTTTCACCACCTCATCACCACTAAGCTACATGGGTGAATGTAGAGGCGGGCTTGGTAGTTAAGAGATTTTATTGGGCAATACAGTGGCAGTAATGAAGATGAATGAATGGGCTGCTGTCAGTGCTTGTGGGCCCAGTGTGCAGCGGTCTTTCAGTTGCCCCATCGGTCCAAAAGTGAGTCGGCCCACCAGGAAAATGCCCGGTATGCCAGTTTACCAGTCTAGCCCTGCTCTTGGTCCCACTCCTCACCTGATGAGCCACCTTCAGTCTTGTTGTCTGTGGGCTCTTTCACTGAAAACTGTTTTTTCTTCTCTGGGTTGTACTGAAAAGCCAGCTCAGTAATGAATCTCGACAGGTTGAGGTAGTTTGACACAAAAGTGCAAGTTTGAGATTTGCAGTGAAAGGCTTTCCAGAGGTGCACAGGTAAAAAGCCTTCAAGGAGAGATCACCACATTTAAATCAGATAATGTTTTTGCTTTTTCTTGGGGGAATCGTGAAAGCCATGTAAATGAACCCTGAGAGGTTTAGATGGGAATTCACATAGCCACATGTAAAGTATTTCAAAGGTTCAAAAGCCTAAAAAACTGAAATATATGGGTTTAAATATAAACAGAGCATTCGAAGTCGTAAGTTCAAATAGGATTTTATGTGAATAAATATAGTCTTAAAGAAAAGCTGGAGTGTTGAATAAATCTAGTGGAGTCACAAGTATAATACGTCCCAGTGAAATGTAGTGCAGTGGAGGCATAAGCTAGCATAAACTGTAACAACTCAGTCTCAATTTCACCAGTTTATTCCAATGGAGTCAACAAGGCTATACTGCTGTTTTGACATTTAGCATATTTTTGTCCTAAATAAAATGGTGAAATTGACAATAGTTAACTTTTTACTTAAACACAGTCTTTGCTACTGTTTTACCTTTAGATCTGTATGGCTTTGGTATAGCACCACAAGCTGATGGACATGTTCTCATCCCAGGGTGTCAAACACTGCTGTCCTGTCTAATTCTGCTATATATGTTTGCAGATATATGCAAAACTTGTTCTTTGTCAAATGTGCCTTGACACACGAGCTCTAGCAATACAGGACACCTCCACAGATCCTTCTTTAAAGAAACCAATTTGGCATTAAGTGGTTGGAGGAGTCTTTGTGGAGCAAATCACTTTGGTTTGTGAGCCATTTGTGTTTTGCGCTTTGTTTTGCTTGTTTTTCACTCACTAATTTTAAGCATTTAGGCATAAAAATCTCCTAAATAATAAAAATCCCCTTTTATAACTGTGCACACTGACAAATTGCACTTGCCCAGTGGGTTTAACTGTGATATGAGTGTACATACGTGATGAGTTGCCCATAGTTGGTCTCACTAACTAACACCAGTCAACACTTTGCGCATATCTCAACATGTTAGCAGCTTTTGACAAAATGGTAGTATCTGGCACTCTGGGAAGGCATCTCCTTTTAAAAATCCAACTAGCTTCCTTATTCCATCGTGTTGGCGACTTTAGACATCAAGCTGATGGAAAGCATGATGAACATGTGCAGCTGTGTAGATCTGAAGGTGATCCAAATGTGATCTTAGAATATACAGATAAAGCAGATTTACTGTATCTCTCTGAATATGCTTGACAGGCGGCAGTCACAAGTTCTGGAGATCAATCGGTACAGTATTTTTTTTTTCTTTTTTTCCTCTTCAGTCCCCATCACGACCCTCCTGTATGGCATGTGCGCCACTATGGCAAGAAGCACGTTTCTAGACAGAGAATGAACTCAGTGGGTGGGTTTGTAGGCACAGAAGTGAGAGCAAATCTGTTTAAATATAAATTTTTAAAAAAACACTTTAGCTTGCACAACATAATTGTTATCATAAAGCATGTTCATCGGGCCATGAAGAGGTTTCCTTTCTATCCTAGCATGCTGAACCAGTAAATTTCCCGAAGTATGCTCCATGTGAACCTTTGAAGTTTGATCCTCCATAAACATTTGTTTCCCCTCCATCCAGCAGTTAATTTCACAGTCCACACCTGTTTAAGCATTACTTCTCCAGCTTCTCCTCTTCCATCCCTCTCTGCTGTCTATTCTCAGTTTACAAACCCTAACAAAGAAATGCTTCAAAAATACAGTATTGTTCTGAACATCTTCCTGTATTCTCACTGTCATATGATTTGGTGACTGCCCAAGCAGGGAAAAGAGGTATGTAGTCAAGTTGAATGAGAAACTCCCGTAATGCTCTGTGCATGTCCAGTAGATGATTCTACATCTCTCCCCTAAGCAAACTACACCCCCTTTAAGACTGGTCCCTTGACATGGTTGCACTGATACAGCACTAGAGTTTGTTTTGGCTGAACAGTGGGTCTGCCGTAGATTTCTCAGGGTCCTGTATGTGTTCCTTAACCACTAACAAAGGTTGGAGGCTACTCCGCCTGGTGACCTTTGAGCCTTTTCCCTTC
Organism: Oreochromis niloticus; assembly: GCF_001858045.2. NCBI lineage: Eukaryota > Metazoa > Chordata > Actinopteri > Cichliformes > Cichlidae > Oreochromis > Oreochromis niloticus. The sequence continues at coordinate 16,373,181 of NC_031970.2, forward strand.
CCTCACCTGTTGGAAACTATTTAATGTCCTCCCCTTTAGCTGATATAAGAGTATATATCCTTGAATGCGATGGAGAAGAGCCTTGTTTGCTGCCTGTGTTTCTAACATTAGAGCTGTCATGATTTTTAAACCTTTGGAGTGGACAGGTAAGTAGGAAGGTAAGTAAGGTTCTGACTGCTGCTGTGGTGGTTTAATAAGGTGGTCGAATAACAATAAACAGCAGTGAAGTAGAGCATGCAGCATAACTTGGAAAGATTCAGCTTCATTAATTGAACTTGGCAATATGTTAGTCTGAATGATAAGCAAATAAGCCAAGCCAAGACTGCCAGCAAAGCAACTACTGTACCTCTGCTGTCAAAGGGTGAGAAAGTCCTGACTGTGCTAGAAAAACGATCCGCTGAATCTCAGACACCTACTTAACTAATTGGAACAGACACACTCCAACACTAGAGATGTTGTATGCTGCAGTCTTTGGTGTGTCTAGACAGTGATGTGCATGAGACACATTCACATCTAGTGGGCTATGGGTTTGTTGGTGATGTGAATGGTGGACCCCCTCATCTCTCAGCTTGAGAGAAAAGCATGCAGGGAGATCCACGTTTGCATGAGAAGAGCACCCTAGATGTAAAGATACTGTCATGAATAGAAGGCACAAAGATGCAACCCCACTGTGCAAATCTGCTCCCAAGTATAATCTGGATTTGAATTCATGTACCAATTAGGAAGAGCTGTGGATTTGATCTAGTTGTATGCCATGGAAAACATACGCAAGCACACAAGCTGACAGCTGTGATAGATTTTCTGTTCATTTGAAAGGAAATACCCGGCAATTACAGAAATCGCATACGGCACGGAAAAGTCACTCGGTATCCACAAATATAACCAAATATCTTCTCAAATTAAATAACAGGGGACATCTAATGGACACCCGTAACAGAGAGAAGCAGCTAGACTGCTCAAAGGTAGTAAATCAGTCTTCTGGCAACTCTGTTTACGCTCGATTTTAAAATGCTAACTAGATCACAGATAAACAAATGCAAATAACTAGGGGCAGGTTTTGCAATTACTGAAACCATTTGAGGGGGAGGTCTGTGGTGCATTAGGCTTTATATGTTTTGTTCTATAAGAGGAAATGCATCATCAATGCAGGGCCATAGACTGTATGTAAAAGCCCTGTTTTAAAGCCTAAACATTTAGCCGCTTTCACCTTTGCATTTAGAAATGCCCTGCCTCTTACCCTGTGCTGTGAGACCCTCGTAGTCTAGCTGCTTCTCTCTGTTTCAAGTGTTTAAACTAAGTAAAGCCAACCAGCTTCTGACTTTAGCTTCATATTCAAGCGTGACATCCGAAATATGAAAAATCAAGTCCCAGCAAGAAAGGGTAAGGGTATTTGCCGAAATGCCAAACTATTCTCTCAACACACCAAACATGCATCAACCCAGTGGTATTTCCTTTTCGAGCGATACTGTCCAGTAGTGTGTATTATTCTCTCATTTCCCTCTCATCTTTTAACAGGAGGACTTGTTGACCTGTTTGGTTTCCCTCCTACTGTGTCTCTAGGCATTTGCATGGTGGACAGACCTTATGGTGGAACATGCAGAAAACTTCCTGGCCCTCTACGCCATCGACATGGATGCCGCTCTGGAGATCCAGTCACCTGAGAGCTGGGACAGCTTTCCCCTTTTCCAGCTGCTCAATGACTTCCTCCGGACAGATTGTAAGTTCATGCATTTGGCCCATGTTTATGTTTCAGCTAACTTTAGGTATTTTCATCTAAAAAAAAAATAATAATAAAAAAATGTATCATATCCTTTTGTAACACGCTTTTTCCTCCCTCATAGATCATCTGTGCAATGGAAAGTTTCACAAACATCTTCAAGATCTGTATGCTCCTCTGGTGGTTAGATATGTGGATCTGATGGAGTCCTCCATCGCACAGTCAATTCACAAGGGCTTTGAGAGAGAGTCCTGGGAGCCTGTAAAGTAAGGAGCTTCCGTCTTTATAGCTAGGCTGTAGGATGGCTGGAGATGCAAAGCTTTTTTATTCAGATGACAGACTGACTGACTGTGTGGAGGCTGAAAAATCTGGTAGCGCAGCTGTAATGTTCATCCAAGCTTCCTGTAGCTTCACTTTTAAAGAACGAGCCAAGTGTGGGCTGAGCAACCTCTTTATCCTGTAGAAGAAATTGGTTTTTTATTCTGAAAATAGTGCTTGATTAATGTATGTGTCTCACCAATTCTCGCCGACACATTGGGGTCAGGGCAAAACATAGTATCCCTGTTGTTCTGTGTGTGAACTAACCTTCATGACGTGTGCTTTGACATGTTACCAGAAAAAAAATGCCTCCAGTGTGTTATGTTGCTACTTTATTTGTTGTGGCTTTAATATGTCTGCTTTTACGTTTTCCTTTCATTGCAAAGATTATATTTAAGGTGTATTAAGGTAACCTGTATTTTCTTGGTCTTTATTCGTGTTCATTTTTTCGGTTTTTGGTATTACTTTGCTTGTCTCTGTCTCTATCGCTGCATTTAATACTTTATGTGTGTGTCCAGCTCTCTTTACTCTTGAGTATTTTTGTAAAATGTGAGTCTTTGACAGTTACTGTCCCTTTTATGTGCGTTTCTCTTTGTTCCAGTCTTCACATATTTTCAGATTTTACTTTTATGATGAGTGTTACATTGCTTTCTGCAGCTCCCACGCCACTGTTATGGATTCTTTTTTTTTCTTTTTGTCTGTCTTTTCTGCAGGAGTTTAACAAGTAATCTGCCCAATGTGAATCTACCAAATGTGAACCTCCAAATTCCCAAAGTACCAAATCTGCCAGTGCCAGTAGCAGGACTATCAGTTAACCTTCCACAAATGCCTAGCTTTTCTACCCCGTCATGGATGGCTGCTATATATGACTCTGAGTGTGTATTCAACTAGTTCACTTTAGATTTACTGAGAAAGCAGAGATAACTTGGTATGAAGATGCCCGTGAGTAAGGACAATTAAAAAAGATATGCCAAATTTTGAAATTGTAGCAAAAAATGTAAATGAAGACGAAACTGACATTTAAATTCAACAAAATCTGAATCGGTTTTCTCTTGTGTGAATACTTGCCACTTATTGCTGTTCATGTTCATGCCAAGGTCACTGAGAGGTGTAGAGTAGATGGGGACGTGCTTTCTAAAATGAGAGGCTGTAATGCTCTCATTTGTCTCAACATGCATGCTGTTGAGCTGAGGTGTGGAGATACAGGCTGAAAAAAAAATAAACGAATCAAACAACAAAAAAAAATGTAGTTCTAAGGCTATTGGAGTTCTACCGTGCAGAAAATGTTCCCCATTTGAAACATCAAGATCTCCATTGTACAAAATGTGTATCTCCCCAGAGTTGTTGTCCACAAACATTTGCTCTAGTGATGCTTAGCGAATTGTAGATTGTACATGGCCGTAGGTTCATCTCTGACCTTGACCACCTGCTAGTAGTCTGATTGGGAGGGCAGACAGAGCGGCTCGGAGTGGAGATGATAAAGTGGAGAGGCTTAGAGGCAGGAGTTCAAACCTCTTCGCCTCTGTTTTTATCTCCTTTCCTTCCTCACTCTAAATGTAACACTTTTCCCAATCAGCTCTACTCAGGATGCCTAAAAAGGTCTGCATGGTTTGTTTGATAATCCTTCCAGGGGTCCCACCAGCCTGGGGACATGGATGTTGAGAGAGGGCCTGTGATGAGTGAAGCCAATTTGGAGATTTTTTAAAATGTTTTTTGGACACTGACTATAAATGCCTTTTTTTATTTTTTATTTTTTTTTTTTGCACGCCCTCCCTCACTTCCTCCATTCCCTACTCCTTTGTGTGATTAGCTGCTGTATCTGCAGTGACTTTACCTGCATGTGGCCACTTCACATACCAGTCAATAATCATACTCTGTAGCATGGTTATTGATCTGTTACAGTAAACCCTACCCGCTCCTTTTCACCCATAAACTGACTGTCCAGAAACTCCTGAACAAACAGGAAAGGAGACACGTAGGTGGACCAGTCAGTATATGGCCAGAGCAAAATTGTGTAAAAAAAAAAAAGTGTAGCGGCACAGCATCCACCTCTGCTCCTGCCACTACAACCCCCACCCCCTCCAAACCTTTAATCCCCCCCCAGGTAACAAGTTGACATTTGTCTTCTGACCTGTGTATGTGTGTTTGGGTCAATGGCAGTAATGGCTCCGGGACATCGGAGGACCTCTTCTGGAAGCTGGACGCCCTCCAGACTTTCATCAGGGACCTGCACTGGCCTGAGGAGGAGTTTGCCAAACACCTCGAGAGCCGCATCAAGCTCATGTCGAGCAACATGATCGAGAACTGTGTCAAACGGTGTGTATTTGTGTGACTGTGCGTGAGATGATGACAGACTGCGAGAGACACAAAAGCTCCAAAATGCAAAGAGTTTGTTTTTTGCATAATGAACATCTGCAGCATATTTTCATTTTAGAGTGTATCATTTTTAATTTGCACTGCAGCACCAGAATGGCATTTGAGTCCAAGCTGGCAAAGAGCAGCAAGTCCACAGATTTCCGCATCTCTCCAACATTATGCACCATGTTCAACGTGATGGTGGACGCCAAGGACCAATCAGCAAAATTGTGTGCTATGGAGATGGGCCAAGAGGTAAAAACTTCATCTGGGGCAATGATTGCATGTTGGACAATGAGGCTTTGTGCTTTTAATTTGCTGACGTGAATACTTTTGTTGGAAATTCTTCTGCTTTTCACAGAAACAGTTCCACTCCCAGATAGACGAGCTGATTGAGGAGAGTGTGAGGGACATGATTCAGCTTCTGGTTGCAAAGGTGCAGCTTCATATCAGCTTAGTTTGATAACAATATTAGAAAGAAATGTAACTTGCAACTTTTTAAAATATGATTATTAGGTTATTCATGATTCCTCATCCTCTCATTTTCCAGTTTGTTGCCATATTGGAGGGAGTGCTGGCCAAAATATCCAGATATGATGAAGGCACTCTCTTTTCTTCATTCCTTTCATTCACGGTAAGATTTTTCTTTCTTCAGTCCCCCAGTTTATTTTTCTTGAAACTATTCTTTAAAAAAATTCACTTTATATTCTGAAAAACTACTTAGTACCAAATCCAGTGAATTTATTTCCTGAAAGCCTGCTTTTTTGTCTCATGGGGGGTTAAAAAAGGGTAAAAAAAACTGTAGTTTTGTATCTTTAATAGTAAAATATTCCAAGCCCTAATGAATCTGACGATAATTAACATTTCACCCATCTCAGCCACTGTTTGACGGTTTTGTTTCGACTTTCAGGTGAAAGCTGCTTCAAAATATGTGGATGTACCTGTAAGTTTAACAGCCTCCGACTTTCCTGTTTTGTTTGTGAGCATTTAGAGCTGAACAAAATATCATCTGAGTGATTTTGTTCTACCTTTTTGAAGACAGTAATTATTGGTACAGCCGCTTGTTTGCTCTTCTCCTGAGTCATGACCCTATTCTTTGTCTGTTCTTATAGAAACCTGGAATGGATGTAGCTGACGGCTACGTGACCTTTGTGCGCCACTCTCAGGATATGCTTCGTGATAAGGTCAATGAGGAGGTGTATATAGAAAGGTTATTTGATGTAAGTAAGATGCCGTCTCCTCCTCACAAAAAGGGAGGGGCCTTCCAAAATGTGGCAAAACAACAGGGCAGAGAGGGATAAGTCCCATTTTGAGACCAGGAAATGTATTTCTGCCTGGAAGAAGAGGCTTTTCTGATCCCTTCTCGACTTTTCTGTCTCTCTGTCTCTTTTCTTTCCCAATCTCAGCTGCCCTCTGCATTCTGGTGTGCATTGCCACAGTGCTTTTGGGCCTTTGTGTATTAAAAAATCAAACTTTTACTTACCAAAGAGTCCATAAAAGCATCCTCAGAAAGGATTATCTAAAGCAGTGCTCTCTGTGGAAAGAACAGAACTGTCCATACTGATCATATGCCAGGACACCAAGTTCTTGTATTTTTTAAGTCACCACTGTCTTCTGCTTTCAGATGCTTTCCACACAAAACATGTCAGCCTCCTGAATGAAAATAAAAACCCACTCAGTCCTTTTGTCCTCAGTCCACAGTGAAGCACCTGTGCAGTTTCTGTGTGTGAAATGAAAACGCTGGGTGAATGATGCACTGCTGGACGGGCCTGGGTCAATCTGAGAGGCTGACATGGCAAATACCCTTGATCTGTTAGAACAGTGGTTCCCAACCACCCAAGGAAAATGCGATCAGTCATGACGATGATGATAAATATGAACAGAAAGGAGACATCACACCCCCTTTTTTTATTACACCCCGAGCAGTCTGTTGCACAGCTTAGACTGAGGTGAGTGAACAGCAGTGTAAGCATAAACCTAATTTCATCATTTAGATAAAATGCAAGAGAAGATGAAAATAGATGCACTGGTAGTAGAAATGATAACCTGCAACAGACTTTTCAGTCCTAAAGTGCAAATTTATCTTTGTACCACCTTTTAAATAAACATTGCAATTCAAAGCATCCCCCAGGAGAAAGTAAAAAAGGAAATAAAATGAACACAAAATGAAAACATGTTTTGAAAAAAAAGCTAAAACTGAGTAAAAAGCAGAGCATTATAAGTGCTGGAGTCTAAGGTATTGGGAAACAATGGATGTTTGACTCATTAATACTTTAATAGGCAATTACTGATCGCTTTTGTTTAATCTTATAATAAAAAATGAATTAAATTCAGGCTTATCTATATATCACCAAATCACAGCAGTAGTCAGCTCAAGGGTCTTTATATAAAAGTAAAGACCCTACATCGATGTACAAAGAAACCCACTGATCCTCTGTGAGGAAGCACTTGGCGATAGTAGTGGCAAAAAACACAACGATAAAAAAAAATTCTCTTTTAACACAAGCAAACCTCCAGCAGGGCCAGGCTCAGGGAGGGGCAGCCATCTGCTGCGAACAATTGGGGTGAGGGGAAAGAGAAATGAAGGGCAACGAGACATGACGAACAACAAACCGGACAAAGCACAAAAGACTAAGCTTTTTCAAATATAAATATAGTCCTAAAAACAGCACAAAAACCTTCTCCCTTTTCTATTGTTGTTTTTACACAGATGATGAGAACAGATGATGAATGACTTCCACCTGCTCGGACCAGGTTTACACTTTTATGCTCTGGGGGGCATTAATAGATCTACTTTAGCTTTCTATTGTTAGTATTCTGTGAGGTCCAAGCCATTTTTTAGTCAGTTTTATGTAACTCCCACGCTGCTAAACTGCAGCTGAACTTCCACACGCCTGTTTCCATTGCCTCCAGGGATTCGAAACATTAATGAAAGCAACCTAAGAAGAAAACATGATGCAGGTTAAAAAGTATAAGGTCTAATGAGGGTACATAAAAAGGCATGACTTGGATGTGAATTGTTGGGAACCAGTGTGTTACAGGGGGAAGAGAGCACTGTCTTACCAAACATAATCCTAACGGGATACATTGACATAAATGTGTCCTCCATATGTGATTCAAACAACACATAATGCTGTGATGTGTCTGCTTCATGTCATTTAGAACCTGTTTGTAAAGACCTGTGTCTCCACAGGCGTGTGATTGCTTTGTGTGTCTGACAGATTCTCAGTTCTTTCTGTGAGGCAGTGACGTCACGTTTTTATGTCTGACAGACAATGGTTTCTATTTTTGTGCCAGATGAATATGACTTTTTTTTTTTTAATCTTCTTTTTTATTTGGAGCCAGGAGTGATGCTGTTGTGAAGTGGGTTTTGCTTTTGTCTTTGAGGTCCACACTGGCTCCCCTGTCTCCGTGTGTCCTTAATTTTTTCTACTGTGGAGCTTTTTACCCCCTTGTGTCCCCCGTGTGGCCCCAGAGTGCCCAGCTGAGATCCTAGTCAGCACCGTTGTGTTGAAATTGACTTTTTTTTTTTGTTTTGAGCTGTGAGTGTTTCAGTTTTAGCAAGTTCGAAGCCGTCAATGTTTTTTCCTTTTTGATTTGAATGCATTTCCATTCATTCATTTGCATGCATGTGGAAGTTGTTCCTAGACACTGCATAGGCTCTACTTTATCTCTCTTTCTTACGCTGATTTATTTCAATCCTTTTAATCTCCTGTTTTCTGATTAACTTCATTCCTGCTGCCTCCTCTAGTCAAAAAGTGGCACTTATCTCTAGCGTTGCGTTGCCTTGTTTTATCACATTATGTTGGTTGGCATGATTTTAGAGTCAAATAATCTTCCTGTGTACATCTTCTAGCATGACCCTCCTCAGAGTTCTGCCTCATTTGCGCATAGAGCAGTCGTCCTTAGCACGTACTCAGCCACCCACCCACCCACCCACCCGCGAAGTCTGCATGCACTGCACGCTCAACTCGACTGTGAAGTGGACAGGCATCTGCAAGTTCAAACCTTTCAACCATTCACCTAATCCTGATCTCAATAAACCTCAACCTAAAAACTAAAAACGCACCAACTAAACTAACTCCTTCCACCTCTAATTCGGGCCTTGTAAAGCTTCTCTGCGTTCCTGCCTACTCACAAGTTTAAAGTTGACCTTTCTTGGAGGTATGACGCCCGTTTCTATCAAACATGGGTGCTGTTCTCTTGTAACTTTGGTGCAGTCTGGAAAATTGCCACCCCAAGGAAACGAGAGAGAAAAAGGTACAAGAAAACAGCACCGCTGCTCCCTGCCTGCAAACCATTTACTCACTCTCATTCTATTTTTCTTTTGCTAATGTACCCGTGTCAAAACTATAATTTCAATTCCCCATAGTAGTTTTATATCCACAGTGTAGGGCATTTCAAACGCAGCACTGCTTTTCCACTTGAATAAATTATAAATAAAGGCTTAGTAATTGCCTTCAGTAATTGATGGGCCATGCAGCTGTTACAAAATATCGACTTGAACATTTTTTAGAAGTTGAAAAGGTAATTGCAGTTCAAGACAGATACATTTTTCAATGCGCTATGACTTCCCTCTTTTTAATTAATTCCTTCAAGTCGCTGTAATATCAGTGCACTCAGGGAATTTCTATAAACTTGCTCCTGCCATCTCTTCGTAGCGCTATAAATGCAGTTTCCTTGTGTAAAAGGTAAACGTGAAACGTAAACCGCGTGTGTGTCTGTTTGTGTCCTTGAGTGTGTTGGGATCACTAAATGAAATTCAAGCAGTTTCCATTTACTATGCACATTACATAGAATTTAATTTAATTCCATCTGTTGGTTTAGTGCAAAGTGTCGTTGGAGGATTTGACACCAAAGAAGCTCTTCTTTTTTTGTGTCTTATTGACCACTGGGATTCGCTTATAAGGCCGTTGTTTAGTAAAATGACCCGAGTGCATATTTCTATGACAGGGAACCTATTTTGCTCATTTCAAAACGATATTTTAATTCTTGGATATTGTTACTGTAGCTTTTCATGGTTTACTGCTCAGAATAATCATCTTCTGTTGTTTAATGGCCCTTGGTGGAGCCGCTCAATTCACCCACTGTCTAAAAACAAGCTGTCTTGGCTCCCTTTACCCTCCCTTGAAGCCAGTTTTCTTCTGATTGGTTGCCCCTCACAGACATAAGGTGGGTAGAGACCCTGTGCTCACAGCCACATCTGTGTCTGAGAAGACCATGTTAACTATATCTCCTCACTTTTAACATCATGACACCGAGTGTTTAGAGCAGTGAATCCTGAATTTTTGGCTCACAGCTCAGTAAGGTCTGCTTTTACTTTTAATCTTTAGTATGACAATAATTGAATATTTCTTATGGGAAATGCACGTATTGCCTCAATATGAAGTTAAAGCAAGGAGACAATTTATTGCTTCATGTTTTATGCTAAGATAACATTGTGCAGTTTCTCTTACTCAGACCTAAAAAGCATGTTAGTTATGTTTGAGCTTTTTGATTGGACTTGCCTATTGTTAAAGCCAGACTAGCCGTTTCACCGTTCCCATTCGTTGTGCTATCCTACCCAGAGACGTTAAACCAGTTTTGATCTTTTCATCCAAATTAGAGCCCCCCCAAAAAGTGAGAGAAATGTTTGAGAAATGTAGCAAGTCTAATGTTTTACCATACAGTTTGAAGTTGTCACCACTTCAGTGCACCAGCGTTAACTTCCAAAGTTTAACTTTGATTTCGGCTCAGTGATTTATATTTAATGCCGTCCGGAACTCCGAGTTAAAAGTACATGATGAAGAGATAAGGCGATCTGACATGTGAAAGTTGGAGTATTATATCTTTTAATCTACGATCAAAAGAAACAGTTGAAGCACGCCCATGTTCTGTAGCTTGTAATACTTCTGTGGCTCGTGAGATTTTATTTATTTTGAACATGATCCCCCCTTTTTCAAAAACCTCTGAACTTGCATTATTTGCTCGTTCTGACTCATGCAAGAATGGCTTTCTTGTGTAGTGTGATACAGACTTTGTACTGAGCTTTAATCCGAGTGACTCTGAATGCTGATGTTATTATGAAATGTACATGTTTATACCTGCATCTTAAAGGTTAGTTTTCTATCATGGTGTCTTTAGTACGTGTGTGGGTGTGTGTTTTGCTGGAGAGTGTTGTGTTTGTGTTTCAGCAATGGTACACTGCCACCATGAACCTGCTGGGGACCTGGCTCACTGAACGCATGGATCAGCAGCTCCACGTCTACCAGTTAAAAATCCTCATCAGGATTACAAAGGTAAGGTGTTGATAAACTGGAAACTTTTTTTTTTTTGTCTACAAATCCTAACTTGGTTTATCTTAGAGCACCGTGGGTTCACATGGATGGGTTTTGGACTCCTGCAGCTCACTCGATCCTTTAAGATCCAAAAGCTGGCCCATGATTTCACTATTTCTCTGACTTCCATGTATCTCACGTCAACTTTCTTTTGTAGTAGCACCTTAAACTAACCGCTTTACTGATAGATGTTAAGTAAATATCTTGTCTGGAACCCTACTTTTACATTACTTGAGCCAGTTTAGATGTTCATATTCTGTTGGTAAGGTTAAATCTGGGATCAGTGCTAAACTGAGCTGAATTACCTTTTCTTCAGTACAGCAAATTGGCTCAGACACAGCAGGAAGTGTGTCACGTGACATATATTCGTTTTCCTGCAGAAAAAGTACCGGGACTTCCGCCTGCAGGGTGTCCTCGACTCCACCCTGAACAGTAAGATGTACGACACGGTGCGCAACAGGCTGACCATGGAGGAGGCCGCTGCTTCGGTGAGGGAAGGAGGCATGCAAGGCATCTCCATGAAGGACAGCGACGAGGAGGACGAAGAGGACGACTAGAGCCCGTGCACCGAGACTTCAGCCCTCCCTCTAAGACCCTCCCTCACCCCGACCCCCTCCCTTTGACACTTTTGACTTTAGCCTGGTTACCGATGCATGTACCAACTCAGATAGCCACTCTAGGACCTCTTTGTCAGCTCGAAATGCCTATGAAGGAACTATTAACTATAAAAATAGTACTTATACTGAAGAAAATCAAAATAAAAACGTTTAAAAAAAAATAACCATGATTGGCAGTTTAGCTGTGTCATGATAAAGATAGCACCTATCTTGGATTCATTCATTTCTAAATTCATTTCTATGTGTTACTAAGCAATATGGAGAACCATTTGTTTGACAATGTTGAGTGAGATTAATAGGTGTGTCCCTGTCCAATGCAATCCTATATGGCGCTTCTTTGTCGTATTCTACATTCATTAATGGTACATTGTCGTGATGATGAGTGTGTGGACCCTTTTCTTTGTCTCGTCTGTTTTTAAGTGAATGCCAACTGCTTCGAACTGAAAATAAAACCTCTGTATTTGTTTACGGCTGTTACAGATAAACCGTCGTCTACTCACTGTTCTTAACATCGACAGTAAGTCTAGACCTGCATTTTTTATCATGTGTCAATGCTATGTGATCTCATCTCAATTACTAATTAGACATGGTTCAACAGGAATCTTGAACTTCGAGTGGGTATTCTAGAGATGCAATATTCTCATAGCTCCATTTTGATAACTCGGGAGATTCTATTTTTATTTCAACATTAAAAGGCCTTGAAACAGGTTCTATTTTAATTGAGTTGCACTTTTACAAGGAAAAAGAGCAAAAATAATTTTTTTTATTAAAAAAAAAAAGTTGGTCCGTCTTTGTTCTGTAATTGTGTAGAATGAGATGTCTGGCATTTGTTTGGGTCTCACTGTTGTTTTGTATATATTATATAAATATATATAAATATAAAATGCTGTACATTGCATTCTGAGCCATCGCTGCATGCCCGTGGGTTCCCACCCTCCCCAAACGCTTTCTGTTTTCTGTGTGAATTAGCTGGTGGATTCATTCTTGCTTTTGCCTTATGAAAGCCAACAGTTGTAATATGCAAGAGCTGTGGCCTCTAAATAAAAATTACTGTACATGTGCATCATCTGTCATGTTTCCTAAGATGCACCTGGGACACAACCGTCAACACTGTACACAAAGAGTACAAAGTAACAACATTTAGTAGTTTTGAGTATGAGGATATTCGTGATCTTTAGATTCTGTAGTATATGGGGTTTTTTCCTCAGTATCAAAGTAGTTTATACATTCATACAGGACTAAATTGAGCATGTGGGCTGCTAAAAGTTAATTATGCCTAATTTTTTCCTAGCATTTATTTATCCATTTTAACCTTTTATGTCGTGACAGCTCAGATGGAGAGCAAAACGAAAGAGAGAAAGGGTAGAGAAAAGAGCCCGAGGCGGACTCAAACCCACCCCTAATTTACAATACTTTAAACAGTGCCAATTTCTGCCAAAATAAAGTGCGGCATTAGGAGAAAATGAACCTATGGTGCCATTTCAGCTCATTCGGATTTTCAATTTTATGCCACTTCATATGTCTTCTCCACTACATTTCACAGGGAAATATTTCAGTCCACCACATTTATTTCATAGCTCGGGTTACTCGATATATTAGGATTTTACAGTCATTTCATCATGTGTATAAATATGAATTAGAGGATGTGATAGGTTGACACGGCAGTGTATAAAGATTTAAATGAGCAAATCACTTGCATATATTAACACACAGGATTGTGCGTACTTCTTCCACCACTGTTGTTCGGTGAGAGTGTGACAGCAGGGGGCGACATGGAGAGCAGGTTCCTTATTTTATTTTCCATACTTCATGTAATACAAGGATGCAGTGCACCCAAAGCCAGACTTTATTCAATGCAGAGCAATACAATTTACCTAAATGACAGTATATTATAATATGGTATATAATAGCATCATAGGAATAACTATGATACTGTCATATAAACACGTAATGTGACTGACAAAATCTTTTTTTTTTTTTTTTTTTTTGAATTTTCATAAGTTACAGATTAGAGTTAATGACCAGCGTAGCTGAAGTGATCTGAGACCAACATATCTGATATCTGATCTAAATCGTCATGGCGGATCTCAGAAGGGCAGCTTCGTTTGTTGGAGTTTTGCTGAGGTGTTTTCACAAAAGTACAATCTCTTACAGGTCCTCTGTACAAACCAAATCTTTGTATGAAAATATAAACTTCTATGATCACAAAGGTTACAGATTTTTTTTTTTTTTCCTTTTTAAGTAAATGCGTGAAGGTACAGCACTTGTGTTTCAAATGTGAGCAGAGAAAGATGCTGGCATTCACACTCACACACACACCAACACGAGGTGAAAATTTAAAAATGAAAAAAAAGTTTCCATGTGGAGTTTTGATGTTTCTCCAAATGTCAGAGGGGTTTCAATGGATTAAGCAAACTCCGGGGTGGAAAGGAAATAGATGTTATCAGATGAATTTTAAAAACATATGTAAAAAAAAATCAAATTAAATAAAAAAATCCATCTCAGAAAACACAAAAATCAACCAAGAGAGGAATGTTAAGGGTTGAAAATGGGTTATAATTACAGTTCCAAACTAATGCAGTAAAGTCCAGATAAAATACAATTTACAGTCGGAATTTTAAACCTAGTCACACAAGTCCTTGATCTTGAGCTTGTGGAAAGGGAGTTTGAGGCTAGAAGAGAAACATGCTCAAAGGTTAAGTTCACACTTTCCACAGTGGAAATCTGCGAGATTTAGCAATATGGATTTCAAATTCTATCTGGTTTAATAGATCTCAGGATAAAACCAATAACATGTTCCAAAGCGGGACCACATCTTTGGTTACAAATAAAGCATCACTCCCCACCCCCACAGAAAGGTTTCACCTACTTTGACTTTTTTCAGTGTTTGTTTACAATTTTAAGTGGAAGTAATGTAAATTTTTTTTGACACTGATCAACGGGGGGGGATGACGACCCATATCAATCTATCTGTATATGAATGCAAATTCAGATCCATTAATTTGCAAACACATTCACCCTTTTTAATAAAATCTAAATAGTCCATCCTTCCGTAAGTTAATCCACTTTGTGATGACAGTACATTGAGCAATTTCCGTTCCATGAAGTCCAAGTCCTAGTTCATTTTCCTGCGATAACTTCATTACGAACAAAGATGACTATCGTTCAAAAAAAAAAAAAAAAACCAACCCAAAAACATCTGAACAAGGCACTGAATAACATCTTCACCAGGACGCCTGGCGGGGATTCTTCTCTGTGGTAAAATTGGGTAAAACAATGAAATATAAAGCATGAATTTCCTTAATTGAGAGCAATTTCTACTCATTTCCTGCTTCATCTTTTTTATTGTGGTACTCTAATGGACCAGCCTTGAATGACTCACAGTTTAAAACAGCCTCTCAGTTTATCCTCTTTTAGCTCCGGTCTCTTTAAGTCCCTCTGCCTACTGTCTGTGAAGGGCTTCCACAAACCTTATGCTTGTAAGGCTCAACTCCACATCTGAAGCTCAGGCATGCACCATATTTTATTTTGAGAGAGAGATATATATATATATATATATATATATATATATATATATATATATATATATATATATATATATATATATATATATATATATATATATAGATATATATATATATATATATATATACACACATAGATATATATATATATATACACACACACACGTATGGAGAGAGAGAGACATATATATATATATAGAGAGAGAGAGCTGAGTCCAGATTAAGTGGCAAGTCTTGAAAAACTGGCAGTTTGCTCACATCAGCTTGGCAGGATTTGAAAGGACAACAAAACTGCAGTATCTTTATCCACAAAACTGATGTGCACATATCCTCAAATGACTCAACCCAACCAACTTATAAATGCTGCCAAAGATCCCTCTGTGAATGTGGCCTTGAAGTCCTTGAACGTTTGTGCAGAAAAATGTGGGATTTGGATTTTAAATGTTGAAAACCAATCCGCTGCCAGTTGTTTTCACTTTGACGTGAATTTTATTTATTCATTTATTCAATTTTGGTGTTGATCAGCGTCAAAAATAAATTCTCGTTACATCCACTGCATTGCGAAAACACATGGGGAAAAAAAATGATGTAGCGCGATTACATTTTGTTGGTACAGATGTTTAACAGCTGAGCTTGGACCGCTTGGGTTAGAAAAGCTCAAAGAAATGCTGAAAAGAAAAAGAAAAAACATAGCTGGAGATTTGTAGGCAATACATGACAAGCTACAGATCTCCATTTATTAAAAAAAAAAAAAGTAAGTTTACACCAAGGCAGGTGGACAAATAAGAAAAAAAAAAAAACAATCATTGGCTGGCTATTAGGGATATAATATTTATAGATATATTTATATATATTACAAAACAATTTAACAATATAACAATATAAATCCCTGTAAAAAGCAATAAATGTTCACATTAGATGTTGTAACACACTTTAACAAAATAAGCCATAGGTACATTTTACAAGACAGCAGTGAGATACTGTGGAAATAATATATAGGCGGGTGTGAGTCTCTTCACGAGATAAAAAGCTTCACCCCTGTGGAGCGGAGCCTCAAAACAGTTAGTCTGACTGAAGTGATAAAGTGACATAATTCATGCTTGTAAAATGAAGTGAAGTTTTGTTCCGAGACAATCAGGAAGTGGATCGCTTCAGCGCATCCCGGCCTTCGTGCCTCGCGTTCGTCTCAGCGCGGTCCAAGATCCGAGTTTCCTCGTGATGCCAGGATTTAATGATGTCATACTTTTGCTCACTGGATTTTAGGCAGTAACACTGATAGTATAGTGCAAACTGGACAGAGCTGCTTATTCCTCGTGTCAACTTAAAACAGGTGCAAACGCTCAGCAGGATAACATTTAAGACAAGAAATAAAGGACAAAAACATAAATATCAAAAAACTTTTATCAGTATAAAAAGTAATAAGGTTATTCATTTAATCAATAGTCTGGCAAAAAGGCCTCAGAAATGTTCTCGGATTTTTACAAATTAAGTGCCTGTAAGAATGTCCTCAGACGAGCGACTCCATGCTCTCTGCGGGGTCCGACTCGTCTGCGATCACCACCGCCCCATTAGTGTCCATGTGCATGGGGCTCAGGCCACACTCTCGGTTGCTGACCAGGCTGAGCATGGCTTTGTAAAGGTACTGGTACTGCTCCTGTGCACACAAACACAAAAATAGACACCGAGTTCACTCTAAAGATCACTTAATTTTTTTTATACAATCACAAGCATGTCTACGTACCACCATCAAAGGATGTTTCTGTTACAAACAGAAAGTGATGTTTGCACTGAGTCACCCAAAAAGTAGGAACATCCAGTTCGCCAGCCTTTTTGCCCAAACGATCCATTTATGAATTCTCACCACATACCATAGAAAGCTTTGAAAACTAATACTAGATGGTGAACACCATGAGGCATTTAGCAGCTAAAGCCGCAGACATTTTGTCAGGAATTGGTGAAGAAAACAGAGCTTAAGGAAAACTGGACAAAGCCAAGAATACTAATGGAGCTCCATTTCTGCTGAATGAAAAGTGTGCTTGATGTGAAGACACCTGGCAAATTGTGTATCTGCCAGCCTGTTTTTCTGCCCGCTGTTGACAAGAAACTAATCAATGCAGCAGTAAATGCAGCTTTAGGCAGTATTAATTGACTTTCTGGCCACTTGGGGGCAGCAGAACAAGCTATAAACACAATAATGTCAATCGCAAGCTAATGAAGTTGATATGCAAAAGGTGTTAGCAACACAATCCAAATCTATTTATACTTCCAGCAGATACAGAGAGACATTTAACATTAATTCAGACGCCTATTCGGAGCAGATATTCATTTTTAGTTGGGTTTTAAGGAAAATGGTGACAACAGACTACACAGTAAAGCGCTGTGCAAGCAGACAATCCACCTGAACTTCAAAGGTGTTTAACAAGCATGTCGAGAATTTTCAAAGAAAAAAATATTGATAAAAATATTTGACAATATAAAACTTTAGGTACTCGATGTTTTACCACAGTGTGAACTTACTATGTCAGTGAAGACTCCTGGCCTCATGAGATTGATCATCTTAGCCACCTGATAGATGTCAACAACACCCTCGTTCTCCAGCTGCTGGGACAGCGTGGTGAGGGCACAGAGCATCCCTGCTGACACTGCTCCATACCTGAGAGGAGATACCCAGAATCAGCTCTGCCTGCTGTTTTCCTATTTTTGTGTTATCGCCTTAATGACTGCATATATAGAGCTAATTTCTTGTGTGTTGCTTTA
Organism: Oreochromis niloticus; assembly: GCF_001858045.2. Taxonomy (NCBI): domain Eukaryota; kingdom Metazoa; phylum Chordata; class Actinopteri; order Cichliformes; family Cichlidae; genus Oreochromis; species Oreochromis niloticus. The sequence continues at coordinate 16,390,786 of NC_031970.2, forward strand.
TAGCTTGAATACAGCTACCACAAATAAACTGCTGACGTTATGCACAGTCACTGCTGGTTTCTGGACTACTGTTTTGGTTTTGTTTGGTTTTTTTTAAACCACAAGCACTACATGTTCATTGTGCAGCAACTTATCAAGTAAAAAGTTGCCAGGCCTAAAAGTAAACTCTGCTTTCTTATTTATTTAACTCTAATTGGGACCATAATTTACAAAATGAACCTCATGTTCTATTAAGGAAGACTTGAATGTAGCGCTTGTGACCACAAACTCATACTAAAGGGTTAATTAGGCATGGCAAAATTATTTAGGGTCATAAATTGTTATTTTTGCCCTGCACAAGCGTACTAGTGTCCTCTTTGATCATAAGCATTTGTGGTTCAAAGACATCGGAAAGGTTCTTCCTCTCTCCCACAAAGTTAACGGTTTCACTTTGCCATGTCCCTTTCACATTGAGTAGTTCCTTGTGCTTATATCACTCTTAAACTGAAGTTACATCATTGTGATCTTCATTGTGTGCTCTAAAGACTGACATGTCACGACACAGTATCACTCAAGGTTATCGGACAATTGAGAGAAAGGGCTGTCAGCGAGTACGCTTGAATCACAATGCCTCGGCAGTCTCTGCACTAGAATCCAGTTGAACTGTATAATGTTTGGTTGAATGGTTTAACATTACTGGTTAAGAGTCATGCATACAGTTGTATATACCACCACTGTAAATAACTGAATGAGTAAAAGTGAGAAAAAAGTCCAATGAATTAATATAAAATAAAAGGTATAGTGCCAATTTAAAGGCAGAGTTTTAAGCAAATTAAATTAATTGGGCAGTAAGATGTGTTTCCCATTGACCTTTAATACTACTGGATGTCTTATTGCAAGAGTCACAACAAGTTAATTTATTAAAAAAAAAAAAAAAAAATCATCATCACTGCACTGAATGAATGAAAGCATGAACCTGGCTGCATACAGCTTCCCTTGTCAGTCATAAGGATCACATCATGTTCGCACCTAGTATATAAATGAGTGGGGGAACACTGGGGCTGGTTTTTCTGGTCTGTGACAACTACAGGGAGCAAACCGATTTATTTTTCATTGTGCGATGAGAGCTATTCTGATAGGCGCTGTTGTTACCAACAGCAGCTAAGGATCTGTACAGACGTCTGGAGGAAAGACATCAGCTGGGAACATGGAAACTGTTTTGGTTGCCTGGTTACTAAAAACACTTCTGGCGTTTTTGTTTATCCTCCAAGTGCACACACTTAAGGACTTTTCAAAGCCCAAGCCATGGAAAGCACTCCATCTGTATCCCACTCGTGAAGACCCTACAATTTCACCACATCTACCAAAAATTAATTTAACATCTGAGGAGACCTTCCCTTCTGAACTCTTTACATTTAGACTCATGTTTACAACTGAACTTGAACCTTAAGCCAAACATTATTTAGTCTTTTCTCATCACAATATCGTTGGAAGAAGCTGAAACCCGGGCACAAGATCGAGCCTGGTGGCGTTCGTTTGCCGCCCGATATGCCACATAAAGCACGGGAGGATCTAAGTCCAAGTAAGTCTCATCACAAAAGCCATTAAAGTAAATCTAAACATACTCATCATGCACAATAGTGGGGCCATCTCGAGTCATGGCTTCCTCCTTGATGACACTAATGAGCTCGAAGGTGCTGCTGAGAGGGGCATCAGGGTTTGGCCATTTAGGGCACTGGAAATGCCTCACCTCCAGAACGTAATCGTCCTGTTGGAGAAGAAGAGTGCACACCCATGACATGTTTAATTAGGATTCTACACATTACAGCATTTCCCTACTGAAATAAAATGTAATAAAGACGATGAACTCCTGACGTGTGATGCGTCATGTAATAATAACCCAACACTGATGCAATGAGGCAGAGGAGCAGCTACCTGTGTGGCCTCTAGAATGAAGTCATGGATGATGATCTGCTCCTCGTTGGAGAGGCACAGTCTGTCCTTACTGATGAGTGTGACAGTGAAGGCGATGCAGTTCATGGCCTCTTCGCGACTTGGCCAGTAAACAAATTCATCCTCAGCCTGCAGGGAAACCATGACAGAAACCTGGTATTTACTTTTTCACTAATGATTCATTTTCATTCTAAATGTTCACGTATAAACGGTGCACGTCCATCAGAAACTGCGGGACAGACAAATAAGAAACTTCAGAGAAGAATGTATAATCTTCCTCCATTGCTTACCAGGCCGTGGTTGTCGGGCAACATGACAATAATTTGAGCGTTATGGTCCCAAATCATTCTCCAGAAGTCTGTGGTGGTATGAGGCAAAGGATGCTGGGTAATGATGAACTCATTGCTCCTGTAGTAGCCCTGAAATGACAGACAGTGAGCTTTTAGTCTTTCTCAAGGTCACAGCACTCATGCATATTAAATATTTCCCACACCAAAAAAAAAAAACACAAACTTAAATGCAGTTAGGTCCATAATTTGTGTGACAAAGTAATTTTGCCTCTGTACACCACCACAGGTGATTTTAAATCAAACAACTGAAATGTGATTGAAATGCAGATTTGAGTTCGGTTGAAATTAAATTTTGAATTAAATGTTTAAGAATTCCAGGCATTTTAATACAAGAGATCCAAAATTTAGTAAAGAATTGACTGTCGACCACATTTCATGTCCAGGTGAGCTTTTTCCTTTGTTATTTCACGACAAATGAATTAGAAATAACATCTGAAGCCAATTCAATGTGGTTAGTTTTGCAGTTTTTCCTTGTAATTTGAAATAAACAATGAAAAGATGCTTTCATGAACGTAAATACAGAGGGTTTACAACATGGTGCAAACCACTGGTTACACTCAGGAACAAGAAGAGCAGATTAGACTTTGTCGGGAAACATTTAAAAGAACTCGGAAACAAAGACTTCAGACCGATGAACCGAGACTAATGTACCAGCATGATGGCGAGAGAGGAATACGGAGAAGGAGAGAAACAAGCATGACACGTCATCTGTCAAACAGGGTGGAGGCAATGTTAATGGCATGGGCATGTATGGCTGGAAATGGAACCCAGTCCCTAGTGCTTATTGATGATGTGACTGCTGATAGAAGCAGCAGGATGAAATGTGACATGTACAGGGCTATACTCTGCTCAGATTCAGCCAAATGCTGCAGAACCAATCACACAGTAAAAACAATGTGGTGGTTTTGTGAGCCAGAACTATAAAATTCATGTCTCTGCTCAACAAATTATGGACCTACTTGTAACCTCCACATCACAATCATCATCTTTGTCATTATTTAAATATAGATCGCTTTTTCAGAACTAGCCAGGGACACGGCTACAAACTAGTCTATAGCTCTAACTCTGGTTCATTTATAGCTATTTTCTCAGACACTGAGCACTGTCCCTGTCAAACAATTGCAAGACAGGAAACATCAGTCAATAAAATTCTTCAAAAAAAGACCCCCCAAAACACAACAAAAAACCCCCACAATGACAAAGGGTAAACAAAAAAAAATCTCTCAGGAGCTATCACACTGTACCATTATGTAGGATGCATTAATGTAATCTGTTCCTTTCATGCCAGGCAGAGTGGCGAGTCCAACCCTTGCTCGCTCCGCTGTTGAGAGGCAGAGATAGAAAAACACATTTTGAATCAGAACCCCGGCCTCTGTAATATTGCACTGACTGATAATGCACACATTTATTACCAGTCCCGACTGTTGCTATAGCAACAAGGACCTCCTTTTCCATCATCAGGGTTTCACCAAGGCATAGAAAGATTAACTTATAGGACTACGGCAACCGATTTTAATGTGGGAAATATGAATAAAGAGAGGCTGCAAAATCTGCCATAAGCAAATCTGAGTCCAATTCTCATTTCCTTTCATTTACAAAATTAACCAACACAAGATTGATACGATTCATGGAAGATTATTTAAACACGTTCTTGCCGAGAGCTTGTTCGACATGACCTTGGTTCGCCGAAGCCTCGGCTCCATGTCAAGTATGCTGTTGTAAATACTCACAGGGAACCACTGAGGAATTGCGGTTCTTTTCCTTGTTGCAATCTTTGTGGGCGCTGAAGCACTCCACAAAGCGTGTGTTGCACTGAGTCAGCAGCTGGCAGGAGAGAAGGCAAAATTAGATTTTAGTCCGGAGAGTCGCTGTAAATTAAAATCAAACACACAAAAACTAAGATATAATACTGTTTAAACCCCAAAATTAACAGCAAGTCTTTCACATTAATAACAAGCATGTGAATCTCAGGAGGAAGTGACATTATGTGGGAGCAATTAGTTTGTCTCTCCTGATGTTGAAAGAGCAGGAGCTTAATGAAACATTCATCAAGCTTTGCATAAGGCGGCAGGGGTGACAGACATGACTTTATTAGCATCAACATCAGAGACGCTCTCAATTTATTTCTGTCTGCAAGTGGAAAGCCGCCTGCGTGTTGCTAACAAGCTTCTGAGTCAAAGACCACCTCAAATGCAGCTGATGGAGCCACTGCAGACGCAGACAGCTCGTCTAACGGGACTAGTTAGACTCGCAGAAGGCTTACTAACCCTGAACTGCTTCTCTAGCCGTGTGCGGCCTGTTGAGTTGGGTGTAAGGACGCTGTTGACATAGCTGTGAAGCTGCCAGGCGGGCACCTCCGTCTCTCTGCTCAGGATAGCCTCCATTAGAGCATCGTGGATGAAAACATACTGCTCCTGATGGGAGATAAAAGGTATACGGCGTTCAGAAATGTTTAAATGTATCTTACTATTTTATGGTTTCATTTCATATACATATATATAAAACTGTGTAAAAGTCTTAATCCATCCCTCATTTCTTTATATTTTGCTTCCAAGGAGCCAGACTTTTTAAAGTAGTCTCCAGCAATATTTCTCCAGGCTTTTTGAAGGTGTTTCAAAGTTTTTATTTTGACAACGCTCTCTTTTCGCTCATTTTCAGTCCAGTCGGTTTACCTAAACACTCTCACAGGAATTATTTGTTTTGTTTGTAAAGTCATTTGACACTGACCTACGAATCATTCAAACATAAAAAGGCACCAAACTCAAAGGATGAATCAGTGATGTGTCAACACATAAAAGACAATGCAGCAAAGAACTGATTTTAAATTGTATCTTTAGGCACTTTGTTACTGGCAACCTGCTGCAAAAACACAAAATTTGTTCCCATTACTTTAGTTGAATATGTGAAAAAAACCAGAGACAACAGGCACAAAATAGTGTTTTCCCTCCAACCAGATGATTCCCAAAGAGCTTTCAAAAAATAGAGGAAGATGGACAAGTGAAGGACAGAAGAAATGTCAGGCCTAAGAAAAAAACAACGATCTACAGCATGTAGATATCAATACTATGTGAAAGACGTCTCCTTAAGAAACCAGAAAGACCTGACACAGGACCATCTGCTGCTCACTTAGCCCTCATCAGAAAAAAAACTCTGAGTGGCTGTCAAGGACCCATTCTTACCAGAAAAAGCTGACGTATCCCAAATTACGCAAGAACTAGACTAGCAGGTCTTACGAAGTGATGAATCCAGATATGAAACTCCTTGTTAAAGGAGGGTCTACAATGAGGGTCTACAACCATCTGTAAAACATGGTGGAGGCACTGTCGTGGTTTGGGGCCAGTGGTGTTTGAGATCTTGTCAAAATTGACGGAATTATAAATGCAATGGAGTGCTGTCAGATTTGGAGCCACCATGCAATACTATCTGGAAAACGTCTGATTGGTAGCAGCTTCATTTTCAGCATGACAATGATCCCAAACACAGGAAAAAGGTGAAATGTATTCGCAAAACTTAAAAAGTCCAGTCGGTTTCTTTTAAGTTCCTTAGATTACCATAATGGATGACTGAGAACCTAAACAGACATCCCAAACACAATTCCAATGCAGAAAAACATCCTAGGATCAGAGATGGATTGATCTCCCCAGACCTCAACATTATTGAAGCAACGTGAGATCATCTTGAGAGAGAACTGAACAAATGTCCTTCAAGAAGCCTGAAGAAGTTTTCCTGAAGACTACTTAAAGAAATGATGAGAAAGGTTGTTTGGGAGTTCGGCCTGTGCTGAAGAATACAGGTGGACCTTGAAGATTGCTACAATTGTACAAACACTGGAAAAAAAAAAAAAAAAAAACCCACATTTTTCAGTAACTACCAGTTTTTCTAGCAAAATATAAATTCATCAAGTGCAATTAAAAGAAAGCTTAAAATAAATTCCAATGAGGCAAAGCTCATTATGATTGGTCATTAACTCGGAGATAAAAGCAAAAGGCAGTTATGGTCACCAAGCCAATTTACTTTTATTGACAAAAAGTGAGTTTATTAATTAAAATGCTTATTTTAAATGATTGTTAGGAAAAAACATCATCATTATTGTTATTGTTGTTATTGTTATTATTATTATCATTATTATTATTATTATTATTATATAGATTTTTCATTCTAAGTACTCTTCCATGCCAAGTTTAAGCATTGTTTACTGAAGATAAAAAACACAACATAATTTGGTAATACAGACATTTACGGACATTAAAATAATATATATTAGTATTTATAAATGATTAGATAATACATTTTTGATTCTGCAGAGTAACTAGTAGAATCAGTTAAAAGAAATTTATAACAAAAAAACCCCCCAAAACAAAACATTTAATCTGAATTTGTCCGATTCCCCTTTCAAAGTTGCTTCCTGGAAATCTTTCACTGCAGACGTCAAACTGACAGCAGGCAGAAACTTCTCTGTCAAACTGAACCTTTTCACGGTGAGGATCATCAGTGCTGATCAGAGCTGGATCTGCTGCTATGAGCCCGATACCAAAAGGCAGTTTTCAGTTTGAAGAGTTTGCAGGTCAGGAGCGTGACCAGGAGTCTGCTTTTTGTTGGACATGCTCAGGGTTGTATGCCGTGAGGTGGGTCAGACCGTCATTGTGGACTTCTAATGTAACATCCAAATGTTTGACAGTGAAATCAAAACTACAATATCTGCCTCTAACATTTAGTGAGGGTATTAAGATAAAATATATAATATTTGGTTAAATTAACTGTTTTTTTCCAAGTTAAACTGGTACTAAAAAGCTTAGATGAAACCGTGAAAGAGACAACAACATCACACTTCCTGACAGTTGTCTGTGAACTGATCTCATAGAGAAGATAGCAGGAATATAAATGGACAGGGGCAGCAGGGAACTATGATCAGTCATCCGATAGTTAAAAAAAATGACTAAAGTGCTGCCAGAGGACAGCCAGTATGGACTCATTCTGGTCTCACCACATCACATTTTGCTCTGCGTGTTGCACTGAAACTGCAGGAAGCATGACCTTTACCTGAGCTTAGAGTATCAAAGTGAACAGCTTTCATAACTCCCTATCCATCTTTAATCAGAGATGACCTTTAGAGACATTTCCCAGAGTAACTGATTATTTAGTGCTTCTTACCTCAGTCTGGACTAGGTAGTTGCGTTGTGTGCGGATATGTTTGAGAAAATCCAGGACGCTGACTGTGCTTTTGTCCTTGATTTGTTGCAGCATGCTGTCAATGACAATGTATGTTCCGGTGCGCCCCACGCCTGCACTGAAGAGCAGAACGACAAGCAATATAAGCAAACCCGTACAGGAGGCTTTTGGCCAGGTCAGCAAATATGAGCCTAATGCTAATAAGTAACACTCATCTAGCCCAGGAGCTAAGTAATAATGATGTACCTGCAGTGCACCAGGACAGGGCCCATGTCTGCAGCTCGAGCTGCTGACGAGCGGTTGATGAAGGTGAGGACTGGAAGGGTGTACTCCGGTACCCCCATGTCAGGCCACTGAGTGTAGTGATACTGGACCACAATGCGCTCATTTAGTTTCCCTTTCGGGTTCCCCTTCTGCCCCTGAAAGACATCAGAAACAACATTTCTGAGCACGGAACAAAATAATCGGGCGATAAACAGCACAGCATTTGAAATCTCCCACTCAGCATTTCTAAACAGAAAATAAAGCCTTTATTTGTTCTTTACAACACTATAATGCGTTTCCTGGTATGAGCGTGTACAAAAAACTCTGGATCTCCCCGTGGTTACCCATGAACTGTGTACGGCCGGTTACTGAAAGAAAAATGGGTGATGAATTAATAGAAAAACTCGCACCGTTCACCTTTACACAAGGACATCCTGTGACTGCTCTGCACTGTTTGGGTGCACATAATCCCTTAGAGAACAGGGATACTACAAATCAATATTTCTCAGTGATTGCTTTTATTCTGTCCTGACGCGAGTTTGGCACGGCCTCCGTTCACAGGACGTGAGGGCTCACTAATGGTTTGATGAATATGACATTTTACTCTGTAACCTGCCCACAATCACTTAAAGTTCTACCCCCACAACACAAACAAGTTCTAATGTTAAGATTAGTTGTTACTAAATATTCGTTTCCAGGAAATGACTGGTGCAAGGTAGTCGCTATGGTTACTGAATCGTGGGGGGGGGCATACCAAAATGAATGATAATGAAAGCTGCGTTAAGATTTAACAGTCAGAGAGAACATGTTGGATAAATGTGACCTGATAAATCTGATTACCCTTATAAATCTGTCCTGATTTCATTTTTTGGGAAGGTTTTTAATTATAATCCACAACCCCCCACCCCCCCTCCAAAAAAACATGATGCATCTCATATTACACATGGATACAACCTTGGCTTGATCCGTTGATCTGTTCAGTGTAATCAGATGTTTCCCACTAATTCCAAATTGGAATAATATTAATAATTTTCAGAGTGCACAAAAATTCTCTGTGATTAGAGCAAATTCATATTTACAAAATACATTTCTGAAGCAGGCAGATGTCGACCAGTGTTTTCTTTTGACTGGACAGTGATGTCGATGTTTCAATATTTCAGCAGGTTTATTATAGTGCAAGTGTCTGGTTACCTTTTTAACTTTAGTGTTCCTAATAAGGAAACGGCGCAATGTGTAGCAAGCGTGCACTTTGGTGCTTTTCAGGGTCACCACGATGCTTCCATACTGCTCGCTGTTCTCTGTTGGCCAGTACTGGTCACATTTCCTCTGAAACACACAGCACGCACCGAGGAACATTTGAACCCATCTGAATTCCAGTCAAATCTTTGCTTCGACTATGTGAAAGATCAAAGTGAACCTACTCTTCCTTTCTCCACAAGGTTCGTGATCATGACTATGACTCCAGTGTTCTGCTCCCACACCATCCTCCAGAAGTCCTCGAATGTAGACTTGAGAGGGCCCTGAGCAGCTATATAAGCTCTGGGCTGGTTGTAGCCCTGAAAACAGGAGAGTGGAGGGAGTGTTGTTTACTGGTAAGATGCAATCACTCCTCTATCAATATTCCTGATATAACCGATTTACTGGCGAAACATTTGCCGGTCATGAAATTCACTCCTTGAGCTGACAGTAATGATACGTATTCATGCATGAATACATTTCTCGAAAATAAATTTCAAAATTTTTATTACTATCTGTCAGTTTTATAGCTTGGACACCTCGATTGATATTTTAAACAAAGCTGTCAGCAAGCCGTTTAGCACTGCCAATAATTCTTTCACATCACACTATTGCTTCATTCAAGTAGCTGTTCAGCTGAAGCGGTTCAGACTCGCAACCTTTCCATTTCAAAAAACAAAAAAAAGAAAAGTAAACCTTCAACAATGTTAAGTGGCTGGTTGAACTCACATCCACATAGTTGGCATTAATGTAATCCGAATGTTTGGCATCTTTTCCTGCCAAAGCCCGTAATTTCACCCGGCTGTGGTCGTCTAAGGGGAAGCATTGACATATTTGTGAGAATTATTAAAAAGATGAAAACCCGTTTTATGAACATTATTGGAATCCAAAGCGGCAGACATAATCAGATTTTACAGCTGACTCACAGGCCACAATGTTGATGTATCTGTTTTTGTGCTTGTTGTCAGGATGATTGGAATGTTCTGCTGTGATTTTCAGGTCGGCTGTGGAGCGTTGGACCTCCTGCAGGGAGGGAAAAAAAATAAACAAATGGATTTTATTAAGGAGGCAAGATCTAACAGAATTACATTCTAAAAAGAAGTTACATTTACTCAAACTCTTAGTGTTTTTTGTGATACTATATTGTTGGGGAAGTTTTATTTTTTTCCCCCTACAGATCTCCCCTGTGCACAACAAGCTCATAGCTCCTAATTTAAAGCCGAACCTCTAGCATGGATTCTGTGTCTTATTCAAGGACGCTTCAGAGCAGATGCTTGCTGCAACTGGGGCTTGAACTCGAGCCTCTAGTAGAACAGCCTTCTTCTTTTCTACAGAATGATGCATTCAGTCACCCCCCCCCCCCCCCAAAAAAATAAAATAATACAATCACTTCCAAAACAGCTTCGTCGTGGTGCATTTGAACATTGCGCACACAGGCATCGCATTACATGACCCCAATTAGAAGGAATACACTGGGGGTGAAGCTTTTGCCTCCTTTCTTAACCTAGTTACACAGAGAGTGTGTTCCCGTCCGGTCAACCGGCAGACAGACCTTCTCTAATTAACCTTCATCACTCTCGTCTCTCTCTCCATCTTTCTCTCAACCATCTGTTCAAAATTAGCAACCCCGCGCACGAGTGTGTGCATGATATAATGTCCAACCATTGTTCAGATTTGGCAGGCCCATTTGGAGAGGGCGTGTACAAAAGATGAATTCTGTGCTCAGTAGTTTAGCAGTACCAGCACTAGTTTATGTGCTTTTATGCGAATGTACGTAATTTTTTTTTTTTTTTTTACTTCAAAGAAAATCTGGAAACTTCTTATTTGGTTTGTTGGGTTTGGACAGGTGTGAAAACTCCTGTGCTACCCCTCAGACTCTTAGTAGATGTATCTATCAAATAATGTGAAGTGAAAATTGCAGTCACAAGATTTTCATAAAGCTTGACCTCTGACCTTTAGATTGAGATCACTGCGAATCGAACTTGCCTAAGATTACATTAGATACAGATACCATCGTCCCTTTATGGCTGAGCGTTAAACTACATAGAGGAAGACTACGAGGAAAGTTCCTCCCTGAAGCAGAGTGTGGCGAGGTTTGTGGCGTGAAAACGAAGCAGATCGACTTGATTGGCTCGATTTTATGGTTCTTTGTCTAAGTGAAAGAAATACATAAAATGCAGCAACACCACAGTAATTATTTTAAAAGGCTTTTCGTACCCTTTCTACTCGCTCATCTCCATTCATGATGATGCTCGTTTATCAATAAACCTTCAGGACCTTTTCTTTTATAAATACAAATGAGTAGTAAAGGACTGCGAGACCTGCTGTCAGCACAAAGTTGTCAAAACTGCCCAATCAAAGAGTTGCATGTTGGCAAACATGACCTCTCTTCTTGTTTAGTTTGTAGGTTACCATGAATGTAAAGCAGAGTAGAACTAAAAGGCAACAATAGATGTTTTAGCTCCTTCATGCAGAACAACAAAACCCAGCTCTGATGTAAAACACCACTCTGTACGCAGCGAGGGTTAACAATGCTTCAAAATGTTGTATCAAAGAGTACCTCAAACTCCTCAGCAAAACCCTGCATGTTGTTTTTGTAGAGCTCCATGATGTGTTTCACAAACTGCTTAACGGGGATGGCCTCCATGTCATCTGCAGGGGAAGCAGTAAACACAGCAAGTGCCCATTATGTCATCGCTTTCTTTACTCACAGAAATTAAAGAAATTTGTGACTTTGTTTACTTTTACGTGGCATCACTATGTCAGTGAGACTGGTAGATTATTTTTTAACAAAAAGAAAGGAAAAAAAAAACCCAAAATAACCAAGTGACCTCTATCACAAACACCTAGATTTTGGCATTTTGAGCTTTACAGAAGACACATCTGTCTCATCTGAGCCAAATCAGCTCCAAATCACACATGAGAGATCTTTGATAAGGCTGGTCAGCATCACACAGGGACAGTGCAGGAGACCCAGCTGTCATCGCTACCGATTCTGGCCAATGTCTTAACTAATACACACTAGCAGCTGGGGCCTCCGAGGCTTTTACTTGCCTCGGTGGCTACAGCATAGAGGTGAATTCTTGCCTATTAATCTGGTCATTTATCAAAGTGTCTTTTTTCCATCTATATTAGTGTCAAGAGACCTATCAGCCTGATCAGTTCATCAGAGTAGCTCTGGGTGAAATGTGGCTTTGTGGCAGCTAGAAAGTGTAATAGACTAAGGCTGATTAGGCCCATTCTTGACAGGACATAAAGCTGAACAAAAGGTGGGCTGAAAGGTCCCACAGCTCCATTTCAAACTTCTGAATCACTACAAATATACACAAATAGATAAGCAGATCTATTTGATCTAAAATATAGTGGGGGAGGAGGGGGGAAGAGAGAAACAAACAAACAAACAACAAGAGAAACAAGGGAAGAAACAAAGAAAGAGCAATAAAAACAGAGTGCATGCAGAGTCAATACTAGCATCATGATTATAGCTCGACTGATGTCACAGCCTTGAAATGTCCCTGAGCTTTAAGCGACTGTGAAAGTAAAGTCTGATATCGACTAGCTGCCACTCCACTGCTGCCTGGGACATTAAGGGCTAAGAAAAGCCAGTCACACAACTTCTACAGTGCTGTTCCGGGAGTCAATTCACATGTAAATGAACAGAAACTGCAAAGTAGACATTAAGGCAATACAGAAAACCCTTTGAAAAGAATTAATGACGCCTTGTAAATGTGCAATACATCAGTAGACATAAATCGATAAAAGTAAGTCAAGATTCCATTAGTCTTCTGTTTATGTCTTAAAAAACTAGTTTTTAAGGTTAAAGAAGAGATTTAATAAACTAAATTTAAGTTTTGTCTTGAATTTTTTTTAAGGTTAAAGAACAGATTTATTAGATCAGACTCAAAATTTCTGCAACGGGAACATCTGCAACAGTGATTCCTTATATTTGTAGTCTGATAAATTACCTCTTCACTGGCACCATCATGTACCTGAACCATTTATGGATTACCTTTAGCAAACAAATGCTGATCTGCTACTGTTAGCCTAAAGCGATGGAGAACTTGAGAAAACACTTTATCCATTACTTTATTTTTTGGTTTGTTTAAATCACTTTCAGCAAACTTCAACTTGTTTGCTGTCCAACATATTTTTTTTTTTTTGGCACATTAACTAAAACAATACAGTACTTTTTTAAAGCCACAACTTCACATACAAATCATACCAAACAGGTTTCATGCAAGTCCAGTTTCAGTCTGATGTGTGACAAAGTACACTCTGGCTCGTTAAAACCGATAAATTAAATGTCTGACACAGTATAGAAAACATAGCTCACCTGGTATAGGGATGACTGGGATATTCTCATTGGCCACCACCCGTGGAGAGCTGCTCTCCTCCACATAAAAGTGAGCTGTCTGGAAAAATCTCCTGCAGGGACCCAGAGAGATAAGTATAGTGAATGTGGCACAGTAAACCCACCCACTATCAGCTCAAATGATGCAGCCAAGTGTATTGAGGGAGTCGTTAGCCGGTTGTTCTCAGATCCGGTCCGTCAACATCAGCATAGAAATGTTGAACAGAATGACAACAGCAGAAAACTCCTAATGAAAACCCCAGAGAAGTTAGGACACAGCTGATCGCACACAGAGTGAGTGGCTCCTGGAAACAGAGCCTTCGCTGACTACAGGGACCAGGTAAACAACTCACGGTGACATGCTGCAGCGCCGAGCCGAGTTTGGCTCTTTATGCAAACCGAAGACAACTAATCCAAACACATTTTCTCTTCTCAGGGTCTCTTTCAAGGGACTTTGAGGACAAGGAAATCAACTTCAAGATGCATTTTCTGGAGTAAATACTCATTGTTGGCAGCAGCTGCTGCTTCTGCTGCTGCTCAAAAAGCTGTTTCAAAAAGCCTGGATCTTTGCAAATACTGCCAGGACAATTCAATCAAAATTTTCATACAGCCTGAAGTTCAAAGTTCACAGAGTGACAAACTGCAAGCAGCCATGCTCTTTCGAAAGCATTGAGGTTATTTATCTGGTGATATTAAAACAGATTTGTAAAAAGGTCAGCTGTGCATTAAAAATAATCAGCAGCTCTAGCGCGACTGACAATACCAGTGAGGAACCGGAACACCTGGTATACTGACTCGGTGCTCTCGCATGCAATCTGTCCTATAAGACTCACGTTTCATCCCAGTGCTAACATACCCCAGCTTTAACCCTACCTGTACGCCATGCAGAGGAGGGAGCAGATGCTAGTCATTCTTAGAGAGAGATGAAACGGAAACAAAAAGGTGGAACTGTATTTAAAAAGAAAATGCAGGAAGAGAGGAGCCAAACAGAGACGGCAAGGGAGAGAGAAGTGATAGAAAGAAAAGAGAGCGGGAGAGAGGAAAGGTGAAAACAAACGGGGGAGGAGCGCTCCCCCCGGTTTCAGTCGCAGCCTCCCAATCTAATGGCCTCCTTTGAGGGCAGATGTGGTCCTGCTAACTAACCGGCATCGTCCATGTCGTCTTCCTGACTCTCAGAAGAGTAGCTTGCATTAAGGCCAGTTTAACAGCTTTATTAATGAATTCCAATTAAGAAGGGAAAAAAAGGAAAGAAAAAAAAGGAGGTGTCCCATTCAATACTGGTGTCAGCAATACTGAGTCATAAATGTGGGACTGGGTTTGTTCTCGGTTTTATATCTGTCAGTTTTCAGCCAACACCTTGAGCCTCACAGGCTTCCAGATGGGCAACACCAGCAATTAACACCAGACTCATAACCTCAGATAAACCCAAACAGGGAAGCTTTAATAGATAATTCACTGGCCATACATTTCTCCATAGACGCCTCTAAAAATCAAATGTATGGTGGAATTAAGTTGATATGATAATGAACAAAACATCTGGAACCAGAGGAACTCACGGGTTTAGATAGCCTCTGTGTCACTAAGAGAGACCACGCAGAGGATGAAGAGTAAATGGGTTGATTTCATCTTTCACCGTAGCCTTTTCCCTAAGGGAAGCAGGCATTGTCTGTGAACTGTCTGAGCTGTCACAACAGCAGCTGCGATGGCCATTTCAAATCTCAAAGCTGCCCCTGCTTTTCTACTCAAATACCCAAACTCTCGCTAACCGAATCTGTACAGTCATCTTGCTTTCAGCTCTGGTTTTTAACACCTCTGTGGAGCCAATAACCACACTTTTAATTATATCTCACTGTTTTATTATCTGTCACAGCAAGGTGATATAAACATTTGCTGCGGCGATCAAATCAAAAAAACAAAAACAAAAAAAACCCATTTAAATGCATTTAACACATTTCAAATATTTATTTCTAAAGAGTCTATAAACAAATAAAATCCTTTACAAGTAGCGGCAGTAAATATACACAGGACCAGCTGAGGAAGTAACCTACAGTGCCATTTGTTACTCATTAACCAGCCGACATGTGCTTGTGGCCTGGCCTGTGTAATTACTCGGGCTCCAATAGCATGGCTGGAAATTAGCCCAGCAGATGAAGACACAGCTGGGACCCATGCTGGCATTGCAGGGCCTTCAGGTCTCCTGCCCCTCACCCAGGTGGGTGATGGGCAAAATGTACAACGCAAAGGGAAGAAAGCAGCATTAGTACCCTTGCTAAGCCCAAACCATGCTGAGGACACTTAAATGCAGGTGGGTTACTTAGTAGAAAACATGAACAGAGAAGAAAATGCATTCAAGAGGTCCAGTGTGAGTGAGGGGCAGCTGTAGTTTTATTTTTATACCTCTAAAGGAGGAATCGGGGACATCATCAGCCCCACACCCAGTAAAGA
Organism: Oreochromis niloticus; assembly: GCF_001858045.2. Lineage (NCBI taxonomy): Eukaryota > Metazoa > Chordata > Actinopteri > Cichliformes > Cichlidae > Oreochromis > Oreochromis niloticus. Next base: position 16,406,533 of record NC_031970.2, read on the forward strand.
TAAGGCTTTTTATTTTTAATAAAATGCTACAGCACTTCATCATAGCAATTTACTGTTCTAACAAACTAAGATGGAGCCCCGGGAATGAGGTTGTGAACTCTCTCTCACCTCCAGTAGACCATCACAATTAGCAGCATGATGAGGCACAGCAGAGTGAGAGCAGACACCACCACCAAGGGGACAATCCACACCATCCTGCCCATCCCCGGGTGAGGTGGCCGCATCCCATTGGACATGGTGGTTCTGTCTGAAAGACAACACAAACACATGTTAAATGTCTAAATATGTAGTACTGACTTATACAGTTTCATCTGCGCGCTTATAAAGTGCCTCCATGAATATTTTTAAAGGCTATTCTGATGTTTTGTTTGTAGATAAAATGGAAATCTTGGAACAGAGTAGGGTTAGTCTTTGCGTTGCAGTCTTCTCTTCAGTTAAACGCTGGGACACTATGCTAGGCTTTTCTCCATTAATTCTATAATGTTCACAAAATAAATTGTTTCCAAAAATTAAAAGCCTAGACAGAACTCATTATGGAAAAAAAACAAACACAAACACAAATCAGGGAGAGAACAAACACATTTTACAAGAGCTCAAGATTAACTCTAATTAGATGATTAAAACAATGTGATTGGGTTGGTTGATCAGATTCAAAAGAAAACCGCAGTGTTGTTTGTTTATATTGTTATTGATAATCACTAATGCCAACTGCCTTTTTACATTTCTCAGTGCCACTTCTAGTATTTTCATGGTTTGTTGAGGGGGAAATAAAAAATAAAAGAAGAGGCAAAGACATCTTCATAAATGCTCTCCCTCGAAACAAACTCTTTTGAAACATGCTTAAAGGAATTCCTTGAGGCACAGTCCCTCTGGCAGACAGCCTACTTCTTCCTTCAGGTCTCTGTGTTGTAGTGACACAAACGCCTGGGGCGCCGTCTTTGACCGAGATGGTAACCAGTGTAGTTAGCGTCTTATATCAAGTTATTTGTTCTGCTAAACTGGTCTCTGTAAGTGTTGGTGGTGTTTACAGAACTGTGCTTTGGAAAGAAGTCTTGCCTGGCACAATAGCCGACAACAAGGGAAAAAAGGCTTAACAAGAGTTCAAAAGATTTTTCGGTATGAGGAGAAAAAAATAAAAATAAAACAAAAACACAGGAATCGAAATGTCCTGCTCACCAGTGTGGACAGAGAAAGGCCAGCTGTTTGCATTTTCGTTTTCAGTGGGAATCTTTGTAGGTAAATTCTTGGGAATTTGCGTCTTTACGCTGCTATTACGTGGCTCCTGAGTGGACACTGGGTTTACACCTGCGGGGTTGCTCTCCACGTCTTCACCAGTGCTCGGAGGTACTGTGGTGCCTTTAACTGTAGGTTTCCCTTCTCCTTTCTCTTTGGCTGTAGATGCGGGGGTGGGGATTAAAGGTTTTTTGGCCAGAGTGCTGTTCGCTTGTTTCTCCCCATTATCAGTTACAGTCTTTTCCTTCTTCTTCTTCTGATGCTCTTCCTCCTCCTTCTCCCCGTCTTTCTCGCCTTCCTCCCCCTCCTCTTCACCCTCGTGCGGAGCATTATTCTCCTCAGACGCGTTGTCTGTCTCGGAGCCCTGAGGTGGCGTCTGCTCGTTGTTGGACTTTGCGGGCGCGGTGGATGGACGTGTGGGGTTCTGAGTGGCTTGAGGCGCCTGCGTGGGCCAAACAGAGCTGGGCATGGAGGAGATGACCCCTCCGCCGACACCCAAGCCTGCCAGCAAGGTGCTCGTCACTACCGATGCCACCGTGGCCTGGCTGCCACTAGAAGAGGGGCCCATCCCTGTTGCCATGGAGACAATGGAGAAGTGGATACCAGAGGACGTCCACGTGGAGGAACCAGAACTGATTGGAGCCATGTCTGCTGAGGACGCAGGAGAAACTGTGGGCTGTGAGAGATGGGCAGAGAGGGGGGAAAAAAATGGTTACCCAACAGAATATGACATGAACGTCACTGAGATGCAAAAAGAAATGCGCACTGCCATCTTCTGGTCAACTAACCATCCCAGTCTTCACAATTCGAGATCCTTCAAAAATTCTTGTTGTATTAGCTGTGAAACAAAAGAGGGAGGGACATAAATTTTTTATGTATCCATCTATTAGTGCATTTGAAGAAAGAACAAAGGCCTTAGACTACACCTGCTGTGACCACATACCTCTGAACAACAGTGTTTGGCTAAAATCACTGCGCAGATCATGTTGACACACTGCCTGCACTCTGAACAGGTACAGGATGTCAGGGGAAACGTTAGTGATGACTGCTTTCTGTAAGAGAAAACACACATAAAATACTGTCAATTCTAACTGAATATGCATTGTAATACATTAACGCATTTGAAAAGGCAAACGCTAATAATTCAAATAGCCTCCAATGAACGCGTTCCATTTTAAACTACTGCTTGGCCAACAGTCTGTGGCCCACAACTTCGAAGCTGTTTAGAAAGGTTATTTTCTGTTTAATTTAATTGTGTTTTTGCAGGTTGCAGATGGCTTAACTTGTATTCAAAGTGCCCTCAGAATAGGTGGATGATTGCCTCTGGTGTTGCAGAGCCAGTATTTCTCCAAAATAATTCAGATAAAGGTGTCCAGAGATAGAAACTGAAAATTGAAATGGAAATGAAGTGAGCAAAATAAGGACTTTAGTGCAGAGAGGGAGAAGTGGACAGAATAATGTGAGAAAAAGAGGCTGATCGACTGTATTAATGGAGTGTAACTGCACGGACAGAGCACCACACGGACACTATAATCATTCTCTCAGTCAGCCATTTGAAATCAAAGCACAATGCAAATTTACAGGTCTCCCACTTCACCACGACAAATAAATCATGTTATTACATTAATGCATTCCACGAAAAATAGTCACTTAGCCTCACGAGCCCAACATGGTTCACCAGTCACATCGTGGGTAATACATCTTCCGTAACAAAGTTTAGATGACACTTGATATCTAAGTAAGCATTTTCACAGTGCAGCAGCCTTTATGGAGAACGCGCTGCTCTTTTATGGCCAGAGAGTACAGAAAATGAAGACTGTAGAGATATAAGAAGAACATCAGGGTGCAGTAATCATTAACAGAGCTAAAAAAGTCAGTAAATATTAATGAAAGACGCCAAAATTCACAAATAATGAGAGAAAGCTATGGGTAACATCAGGTATAACCATTGTTGCTGCAAGTGAGATGTGAACTACTGTCCACAATGAGCGACAATAATTCAACAAAGGGAATAATATTAACTTATGGTATGTTTTTTGATGAGAATAACAGTTTATTTTGTGGAGGAGTTCTTGACTGCCAGAAGCCTGGTTGCATATTGATTTCAGCTCACTTGTCCATCATTTTCTAAGCTTCAGTAGCTACATTCGAAGTTCAAGTTCTCCTCCAGGCATGTTTTAGGAAACACAGTATTAAAGATAAGCTGCACGGAATAATAATTTGTGTCTGAAGTGTTTTTCCTCGCACAAAGTAGTTCAATTACCTGGTTTAAAATTCTTAAAATTACATCTCCTCCTCCTTTCTCCCAGAATCTATGAATATGCAAATCATTGTTCATTGTGTAACTGCTGAACACAACGCGTCTCCTTATTCACCGAGAGTGTGTGCGCACACCGGAGGCATCGAACTCGTGCAAGTTGCACGCTGCAAAATTCGCTTCTAAACTAGTCATAATGTCATGAAATCATCCTGTAGAACGATTGTTTAAAAAATAAAATAAAATTCAGTGCCAGACTCTGCAATTGGATCCTTCTGCACAGTGAAGGTTAAACATCAAAGTGAGGCAAACACGCTTGAGTGAAGGGGGTTATTACCTTAAAGGATTAGCCAGCTCTTGCCTTCAGATCTCACCCCTTCTGTGCAGTTACCCGCACCAAATAGGAGTCACTAGTGCAGCAACATTACAAGATCCCTCACGAGCTTCCAGCCCATGACAACTGTGTTTATTGGAATGCGCCAAGCTGGAGGTAGCACTGCCACCAGGGAACTGATCCCAGGTCTCTGAACTGGTGAGATGAGATTTTTCTCCTCTGCACTGTTTATATCAAAAAAGCCAGTCATGCGGACTATAAAAACAGCTGGGGGTCAGTGGGCTTTAAAGAGATGCACAGCTGGGTGTTGGATTTCCACAAATGCAAAAATATGTGACCAGAGAGAAGAATATATAGAGTGAAAAAGAACAGCCCTGTAGGTGCAACCTCCTGCAGAGGGAGGATATATCTGTGGACACCACTGAATATTCTGCTGAAAAGCTACAGTAAGAACCGAAGTGTGCTAACTCACTGTTTAAGGCAGCGAGATGAATTATATGATCAGTGGAGCAAAGATCTAAAAGGGTACACTTGCTCTGCATATGTTAGTAACAGAAGTTTCTGTTGAAAGAGCCGCTTGTACTGCCTGAAAACTGAAGATTTTTTAAATGATTGCTTTTTAAATTGGGAAAATAAAAGCGAATATATTATTTTGTTTACGCTGCCTCGGTCTGTATGTGTTTTTTTTTTTTGTTCACCCTGTAATAGAGGTGCCTACTTCTGAGGCTGATTCAAACCTAAATGCAAATAAACACATTGGTAAATGCTACACCTGGATAAAGGCCACAGCTGCAATTTTGAACACATTATATATACAGTATCTCAGTGTGACACGTCAAAGTTTGTGACGGGCCTGTGCTTCTATTCTTAGACAGGTGAGTGACAGCAGAGTGTCTGGGCCCTCATATCAGCCAACAGCCACATGCAGAGTTCATCATAACCTGTCACCTCCAATACACACCGTCACTGATCTGGCCAACCTCTGATCCTGACAGATACATCTGAGGCTCTGCACACCAATCAGAGCTGTTTATGCAACATTTATTGTAAAAGAATTAAATAAAAGCTTTTAAACAGCCACACTCACCATGCTCTGATCCCCGGTCTTGGTGAAGGTCTTTTCATCAGCAACATCACGTTTCACCCAGCTGTAGGAGACCATGTAACTGGTGATAGGTGGGTGGTAGACTGTCAGAGGGCGTTCCCAGCTCACCATCAATGCCGTCTGGTTTAGCGGCTGGATCTTCATGCTCACCGGGGCACTGCTGCACACTAAAAAGACCAGAGAGAAAAAACAGAAGGATATGAGAACAAGCCAGCATGAAAAGAAAGAAAAAGGGGGGGGGGGACAAAAAAAGACTGACAAGGAAGTAAACAGTGGTGTCACTTTTTCACTGACTGAATACAGCTCGGTGAAGATGGAAGACTGATTGGGATGACTGCTTGACCACATGTGTTTTTGTCTGTTGACATGTGTGGGTAGAATGAAGGTTGCCTTTTAACAGGCTTATTACAAAATCCCGCTCGCTTGACTCAAAGCCATTTCCACTTGAGAAACACCCAGAAGTGCACGAAGCTAAAGTAACTCAATAACAAAAATACTCCTGAAGGCTTCAGTTGGGTCACGCACAACCTCAGGTGTGTGCAGATTGTCAATCTGGACATTTTGTGCCTTTTTCATGCCAAAAAAAAGAAGGAGAAAAAAAAAAGCACAGGCAAAATATAAAATAACCAAGCACCGCGTGGAGGGCATGTAGTACAGATTATCTAGCAGCAACATGCCCATACCCAATTTGTCAGATTAAACACTACGCACAAAGGAGACAAAAGATAATCTGTAAATCGTCCTCAAGGTGGCAGTGCAGGCTGCAGCAAGGATATTTACACAGGGATCCATCAGTATGGGTAAGGGACAATCTGGACATGCTTCTCAGCAGATCAGGGCAACAGCAATCAGGAACTAGTGTCAAATGATTATGTGCTCTCAGAGTTTCTGCCAAATTGAAATTGTCACCACAGTTTTCTCCATTTGCACACTGAAGCTATGACACAAATTATGCACCACGATATGTGAAAGGGAGAAAAGGGAGACAGGGTGGAAAGAAATCAGTCAAGAGAACACGGGGGAAAAAACAAAAGGAAGAAAATCTCGGGGTGTTGATTAGATGTGACAGGTGCGAAATGTATTATAAACCTGTCGGATGTGTGTTGTCAACCTCAACAATGATAATTTAATAGCAGCTGAAGATGTCACTGCGGTTTTACTGCCTGCATCACTTCTGTCATGGCAATCATCATCCTTTTAACAATCAGCACGCACGTATTAGTAACCATCTCAGCTTCTTCCGTTCTGCATATTGCAAAGAAAAAAAATGTGATTCTTCTCCTAAAAACGTGACATCTGAGCAACCTTTTCTTAAATGTGGTCAAGTTATGAGCAAACGCAGCGACCAGGCACTGATTTCAAACTTAGATCTGCACGTGTTCGTTTTATGAAAGCTGCACTTGGTAAAAACCGCCGCAGAGCAGGATCGAGTGGAAACAAAACCTTAAGCTGACAATAAAATGTACACACTGTTTTAAAAGTGGAGGAATTCTTTTAAACGCTGTAACCTTCAAAATTCGTGTATCATAGAGGTTCCACCTCAGTCTACAACACCACTCAGCACAGAGCATGAATCTTTCTCCCGGCACTGTCTACCAAGCGGTGATGAATCGACGCTTGTCAACAAACAGCAGTTCCAAAGCGTCTCACTTCTAAAGCCTTTACAGTATTTTTTTAAAAGAAGCTGTTTGCAGCTTTGAATGATCGAGGAGACAAGGATTTTACTCAAAACACAAAACAAAAAAAAATATTTATTGTGAACTTTGCCCGCGAGCTGAGTAATGCGTGTCATCTCAACCATCAAAAACCAACACAGTAACTACAATAATCATTTGACAGTGATGCTCACTGCTAGAGCTGGGCGATATGACCCAAAATTCATATCTCGATATTTTTTAGCTAGATGGCGATATACGATATATATCTCGATATTTTTTTTTAAGCCATAAAGTAAGAACAAAAAGAGAGTTCTTAGTCAAAGCTGTGTCCCAGATGTCACACAGGCACTTTTATTAACATACAGCATAGATGTACATGAAAAAAACTACTCAAAAATAAATTATGAGCATTTATTAAATAATGATGCTCTATAAATAAAAGAAAACTATGTTATTTTGTGCATAACAAAGAGCTCACAATTGTGCAGCCAAAATGTAAACTAAAAGACGCTGAGCATAATAACATAGACAAATTTCACAGCTGCTCTGTTCCCAACTTCTACTGTGTGACTGACAGCCTGGAGTTTGAAATCCGCTTCGTAACCATGTCTCTGAACAGGTGCCATTTATGGTCCTTAGACACACACAATGTGGTAATATTACGTTGAAGCACAGTACGTATTATGCTGGGCTTACACTGTGCGATTTTTGGCCCATTTTGAGCCGATTTTTCAGTCGTGCAACCATTTTGTTGATCGGCCCGAGTTTGGCCTTCATCGTGCGTCGTTCATCGTGTAGTATACGTGGGGTAACGAGAAGCGATTAACACCTCACGACCAGCTCCCGATCATCAATCGCTTGGTCGTCGTGAGGGTGTCACCGCAGCCGCTCTCACTGCGCACGCGCAAACACATAAATGCCGGTGAAAAGACAGAGCAGCACAGCAGTGCAGCGTGTGATCTGGACACAAGCGATGGAGGCACTTGTAGAACTTTGGAAAGCTCATCTGAGTCTTTTCGATGTGGCATCACAAAATTATCACGACCATAACAACCGTGAAAATAGTTGGATTTACATTGCTGCTCAATTACAGCCGCCTGATCAATGTTTTTCATTAGCAATTTAGCAAAGTTGATGGTGGTGGCGTGAGTCTGTGTGAGTGAAAGACAGAGAGGGAGAGCGAGCGACAGATTTTCTGTTATAACCTTCATTTTTATGGACGCACAGTGTGAGCACTCAGGTCGCATCAGAGCATCGGGCCGTATAGTGTGAGACCCTGCATCGTGACCGACGAACTTCTAACCCCTGCGAGTCAATCGTGCAGTTTGAGCTGAAGCTGAATAACGCGACTGGAAAAATCGCACAGTGTATGCCCAGCTTTACTCCGCGAGGCTCCTCGGTAGCCGTAATGCTCCGACAATCCATCAAGCGGTGCAGCTCCGTAGCTTACCAAAGTCGAACTAAAACATTTTTGACAGATTGCTGAGCGCTGTGTATCACATAAAATCGGTTCGCGGTCATCAAGCACAACCAGAATTCATACAAAAGGCGCGCAGTCAACTTTTGAGAAAATGAAAGGATTTCAGGCCGTTAACACGTTGACGCCGTCCAGCCCCACGCACGGGGCGATGCGCAGTAACTCATTAACGGAGATTTGCCGTGTCCATCTTGTCGCTGCCTGCAGGTGAAGCGATGGGGGAGGAGGGGGAGTTGTGTTCAGTGAAGGAGAGGCGAGGTCAAGTAACGTTGCGTAAAGACAAAAGTGGACGAAAGAGAGGCAAACTTGCGGCTCCGCAACTATAATTCTAACGTAACATAGACTATATCGATATAAAGGATATTGTCACATCTTATATCTCGTATAAAAATATATCGATATTTTTAAAAAAACTCGATATATCGCCCAGCTCTACTCACTGCCTATAGCTTTAACCACAATCTTAACACCTACTGATTTTTTTTTCAAGACTAATGCTCCTTTAATTAAAATGAAAGGCTGACTGGGTGAAAATCGAATAACTGCCTACTGTTGGAGTATTTCTTCAAGGAAAATGCCAAACATTCTTCGGTTATAATTGTTCCGGAGCAAGGACATGGCAGCCTTTCTCCACTTTATATCTTTATACATTCATTACTTTTCAGTTCTGTGCTGTAAGTGACAACACAAGAAAGTTTAAAGCATCATTGTGGGTTCTTGGAAACTGTCGCTGTCATTTTCTACAGTTTCGAAACATATTATCGCCAGTTCCCTAAACTGAGAATATAATGAACACAGCAATCTGATAAGACATATAAAAAGCAGTATCACCATTGTCTCAATTAATTACATTTTAAATGGAGGGTATGGCTTTGGCAGAGCTGGGGTTTTTTGGGGTTTTTTTACACATGCAAAGACACACCAAAGATAAAATAAATAGTGCCCTATATATCTTGGCATTATTACTGGACAAACAATGACAGTGCACCACCACAAACTAATCTGCAATCTCTATTTTGCATCTGAAAGGTTAGCTCTGCATTTGTAATGGCCAAACAAATTCCATTGCCATAAAAGCCACAGCGGTGGAGCATTCAGTGAAGGTGCGGCCCTGGCTCTCATACGCCATTTACAAGCAAAGCCATCATTTATTGTGCGCGGACAAACAGTCCCCGTTGCACAACCTTGACAGATGTCATCCTTGCAGATGAGATTGACAGTGTTTAAACCTCCAATCGCCTATACATTCTTACATCAAAATATTCTTTGATAAAAATGCAGATTAGATTTTGCAAAACAGAAAATAAATAAATAAATAAAAAGACGAGGGAGGGGTAAACAAAAAATTAAAAGACACTGGTTCCCATTCATTCTGCCTACTGACATAATGCCACAAAAGCAATTTCACAACTTAATTTGTATGGGTCTATTTTAGCTGTACCACATATTAATGATGATTGCTGATCGGCCCCGTTAGAGTGCTCCAACTTCATCACAAGCATTCCCAATCAATTCTCCCTGCCAGACACCAACAACACCACTTTAAGGAGCAGCAGCCTTTCTCATTAGTCTCCATAGTTCCTGTACTGTTCGGTTAAAGCCAGCACGGCAAGATGCACACATAAAAGAGAAAGACAAACAAAGATACTCTGATCAAGCACTGCATGAGGTCCGTGCCTGGTATTAATATGTGCTTTGAAGAATCAGTTGTATCAGTGAGAGAATCAAATGTGCCAAGTTTTACCCAAAAAGCTCCTGAAATTGGAATTATTACATAAAACTACTGATTTCTCCTCTGTTCAACTTTTATCTAACAAAATACGAGAAAAAAAAAAAAAAAACCCACAATAAAATTGTCCCTTTACTGACAGACTGATTTGAGCCGAGCTCTATGATTGGTTCCCTATGGCTTCATAGTGTAGCGGTTTAGATATTTCCCTAACAAACAAAAGATCACCAGTTTGATCCCAGGAGGAGAGACAAATCCTTTTGGGGTTGTGTAAGGAAGCGCATCCGGCATATGCCAAATCAGACATGCGGCGCTACGCGCTATGGCAACACCTTGTGAATAAAATAGCAGCTGAAAAATATTTAGTTTTTCTCTGATTGGTTCCTGATCTCCCAGGATTCATGTTCTCTAAATTCTAATGATGCTAATGTTAGCCTGATTAGCTAGTTAGATACAGCAAATAAAATCTGCCTCTAATTTCAGTTGGCAAAAATCAACACTTGCCAGCTAACAAACTCTTTTATCCGTCAGAATCTAGGAACAAAATCCAAACAATGCATAAACTAAATTAAATAAAGCACTTTATTCATATTAGTCATTTTATTTACGTGTTGCACCGAGTCTGCTGCCCTCTTTGCACATTTCATTTAATAATATCGATCAGTATAGACAGTTTCACACACGCCCAGGCTCACAGGATTGTTAGACTTTAAGTTGAAATCATTATGTAGCTGGGCGGCTATTTCAGTAATTTGGTAGTTTGTGACTTGGTTTCCAATGTGTGTGTACACACACACACACACACACACACACACACACGGATGGATGGATGGATGGATGGATGGATGGATGGATGGGTAGGTAGGTAGGTAGGTGTGTGTGTGTGTGTGTGTGTGTGTGTGTGTGTGTGTGTGTGTGTGTGTGTGTGTGTGTGTGTGTAGGGCCCATATTGCGTGAACGGACTCTGTTCTTATAAATCTGAAAATTAAAAGTGTCTTTAGAGTCTTTTTTCATTAGCATGTTAACATTTACTGAGCCAATAAAGTATAAAATTAACAGGTTTAGATTAATGCCCACTTATCTTGCCAGTATATATTTAGGTAAAGACTGTGACTGAAATTAACCCACCGAGATAGTTTAAACACTCATCTCCCATTTAAAAAAAAAAAAAAGCATGAAAACCCATCATCATATTACAAACCCTGATAGAAGTCCTTAAGCCCTTATATTTAGTTTGCCCTTTCTTAGCATTTTCCTGCTTTTCAGTTTTTTTCACAGTGCATTAGAGTATTTTAAAACTACCTGCGTGTCAAAAACCAAAAAAGAAAAAGGGCCGGGCTCAGTATGGTAGAAAAAGTAGAAAAATAAATACTTGTAAGACTGTTTCTATCACAGATCTTGGTCCATGCAACATTGGCTTAATGCCAACACTATTCAGCACAGTGTGCATTTATAACATTAATCCACGCTGCAATATTAGCTACCAATTCAAGCAGCTATTCACCGCTGAAAAAGTTAGTAATAATTGTAATTATGGGAGCTCCGTGGATTAAGCAAATCCTTTTATAGTAGTGCTGCAGCTGAGAAAATCTAAAAATCATAGAGAAAACAAAGCTTACCTTTTGAAGCCTCGGTGCTATGAGGGCTTCCCAGGATCTCGGTCAAATCCCTCTGCCATGCATTTTCTACAGCCGACTTAAAAACTTTGCGATTGCCCAGGTCCTGCAGGGGCCTGAAGTTGTTCCTCAGGTACTCAACAGACTTGACGTGGTCCTGTTGCTCTGTTGTAAAGATGGAGTAGAAAGCCTCCAGCTGGATAGAAAGAAACAAAGAATAGCTATTGAGGCAAATTCAAGTGCTATTGTGCATATGTATACGTGTCTGTCCACGCGCTTTCAATATATCATGCAGAACTGCATTTGTAGTTGCATGCCAGTAGCTGACTCTTCACAACTGGAGTACAGCATTTGCAAGTAACATTCACACCACAGGCACCAGTAGGCACAGACTTCAATCATCACCCTGGGCTGCATGCTGGGCTGTAACTTCTCAATGGGGCAAATTTGTGGCCATTGATTGCCATGAATGATCTCCTGCAGTGTGCTGTAATGACTACACATTACAGATACTGTGGAATCAATGTGTCCTATGCGTGCTTGGAGAAATGAATTACAGGTTCATAAAAGACTATCTGTGAGCGTCACAAACATTGTAAAGGTGGGTCAATATTCTTGCAGGAGAAGTCATTTCTGAACAAAAGATTTGTCCTCTTGCAAGATGATAGAAATTCCACTGAGCCTTGCAAATTTCTACAGCACAGAATTCTCTAGAGGATACGCAGCTGGGTAACCTAAGAATTGTTTGTATAAAAGATGCAGCAAAGGACTGTGTATGGGATCAGCAGAAAGCACTGGGCATGGCTTGGCATATATTATCTCTCAAATCAAAACAGCAAAAACCGTTGGAGGCAAGATGCTGTAAAGCACATAAATGAGTAGTTTAAAGGCATTTTTTTCATTACACGTGTCAAACTTTTACTTCCAGTAAATGAGAATTTAAATTGATGAACCTGAACAACTTTAATAGTATGATAGCCAGCTTCCACACAGGGTAGTATTCCATTTAGGAGTCTTTAGTCAATGTCTCACACTAACAGCACAATATATGCATAGGTGCTATCTCACACTTGCTATCATTCAAATGCCAGTAATTGGCTCTCCCTTCCTGCTTAATCATCCACTATATAGGCAGTGATGGTTTCATATGCAGAGGAGTTGGAGAGGAACGAAGGAAAAGGGAAGAAGGAGGGGAGGCAGATGAGGGGAAAAATTGCTTGTGCACTGACACCGTGGGACAGCAAGCGATCCACTGACTGTGCGCAAATGGGATCTGACTGTGCGTGGAGAATAGAGCTGTATGGACAAGTGTGTGTGTGTGCACGCGCGAGTATGTGAACTTGACGCACCTGTGAGTGGGACAGATACACAGGCCTGGAGAAGATGATCCACTCCACTACCTTGCTGCAGGGCGGAGTGGTCAGAGAGCCGGTGTATCTGTAATAACTGTCCACCGACGATGGCAGCAGATCCCTCAAGACGAACGACCTGAGGTAGGTCTCCTTTTCTGTGTAAAGAGATCAAAACCTGTCAATGCACAGCGCTGTAAAGCATATCGCTCCGTGCACTAAAACCCTGAATGTGTCAAGTTACAATTACACCAACATTAACAAGGTTGTTTCATTTCATTCCCGGTGTGGCATAATTACTGCTTTCCTGAAACCTCCACGAGTGGAATGGCAGTAGTTAAAAGCCTCACCACTTGTTATCACTCTGGCCAGATCTCTGTACTCAGATGGACTGAGAGAAGAGCAAAGGGAGAGGAGTGTGATAAAATGGCCAGCTCTGACAGCTGATCTGTGGCTGGGTGGTAGCGTGCTCCGCTCAGTGCAGCAACTGTGGCATGGGCCATGGGAATTACGACAGATCATAATGATTGCTGGATCTCTTCAGTCCTCTGATCAGAATCAGGCAAAACCGTGCAGAAAAACAAACACTCAACAACAACAACAAAAAAAATAAGCAGCATCTTTTAGAGGAAAATTCCTATATGTCCTGAGAATATACAAAGTGGATTATGCAAGTCAGTTTGATTGTTTTTTTTCTCCTTGAATTATGATGACAAATATCAACATAAAGCCAAACTTCATTCAGATCTAATCTCTTGTAGCTCATGGGTTTAGGGTGTGGTTTATATTCAGGCTGGTGAGGTACGGGAAGCCTCGCCCCTGATGCCTCATCTCTACTCCGACTGAAATTCAGCGCGCACAGCCTTTCCTCTCTCCGTCTTCAGACTGTGTACGTGCCCTATCGCTCATGGGCCACCGAGATGTTGATGGATGGATGACTGCGGGATAACGAGCTAGTTGAAAAACCAAGCATCCTAACAGGGGAGAAGGCACGGAGGAAGACAGTCCAAAAACCACCACACCCACACCAGGCTCTCTTTCAGTCAGGAAATGAAATAATGTGGTGCAAGCATGGACATCTGTGCAGTCCAGGCACTTGGAGACTCAAAATAATCAAGTATATGCAACATGTTTGATAATCTGTCTTTATCGAGGTTATATAACAAAAGAAAAAGGGAGCTTAACTACATCTTTGGAAAATAACCACACGCACGTTATCCTGGTTTAAGGCTAATCAGAATATAGTTATTTAAAATTTGCCAAAACAAAGTGCCAAATCCCATGTGTTCCTGTAATCTCCAGCACTTTGCTCTGGTCAGATATTTACCCTTATACATTTATCTTTAACAAAAAGAACACCGCTAATATTTTTTTTCCCCTCCAACGTGAATGCCAAATGTCATAACCTCGCTGGCCCACAATGCAAAACATCAAAACGCCCATCTCCAGAAAGTTGAGGTTGTTGAATTATAATTAGAATCGATTCAGTGAAGCCCAGCGCTGGTCTTTCAAAACCAGCGTGAGTGAAGAGCAATTATGCTGCGCTTCTATATATCCTCATACTCTTACATGTCCTTGTCTGTTTACGATTATGGTCACAAAAAGACCGTCAGCTGCAGGCTGTAAAACAAGTCAAACGTGTCCGTGTAAACAGAGCTGTTGTGCCCTCATCTGTAGTAAAGGATTACACACTCGTGATAAAACATATGCTTATAGACTGCATAAGCCATGAATCCCGTGACGCCGGCCCAGCAGCAGTAATTTAAAACAATATGCCATGAAGAATTGTGCCATAGCACAAAACACAAGACATTAATAGCTTAAATATGAATATAAGCTTATGCAGGAGCTGCAGTCCATGAGAGCTCATAGATTTACATTTGAGCCTGACTAAAACAAAGGGTTGTCTAATTAAGGCTGAGATGTAATTAATAGTTCTTTCTCTGTGAGTGAAGCTCCTTGGAGGTCTCCTACTGTGGAGCCACAGTAGCACGGCAGAGGCGGGATCTTACAAATTTTATCTCCTTTTGAAGTTAAACTCTGCTCATAGCTTGTGTTTAGACTAATTTGGAATTTTAAAAATAATAGTGCTTAAGCAGCTGAATGCAAGAGCGTCGAAATTTTGTTCCTGGAGGAGGAGGAGGAGGAGGAGGAACGGCACCATATCTGCAATGGCAAAAGGATTTTACCTCTGCGGATAAATCAAAACATCTATTACGAAAACATCAGAGGGATTTTGTAAGGGTCAATTGCTTTTCGAAGATCCCATTAGAACTTTATTTCCCCAAATGTAATGTTTTATTGCGAGATTGAGAGATTATGGCATTAAAGTTAAAACTATATGAAATAAACAAATAAAAGCATCGCAGCTCAACAAAGAATGACGAGCACTCAATGGCATGAAAACTATTCTTCTATGGAAAGTACAGTGTGTCAGGGGTTACGTGCCCGTTACTTACCATGATGCACTACTCCCTTCAATCCCTGGATGATGGGGTCCACAGCTGGGTTGTCTTTTTGCCCCAGCTGCAGGAAACATCCAGAGACAAAGGATTAGAAAAGGGATTAACAGACTTCCATAATAATCCAAATAAAATACCAAAAGACAATCGACATCAGCGGACTAAACCGCAGAACCAAAAGCCATCTTTTTCCATTCCGCTTCTTGTAATGGTTTTTGTTTCAGGGTTTGACTGTTCTGGTTTACTTGGAAAATAACCACCAAAAATCTGAACCTATCATCACACAGTTTTAAAAATGTGTTACAAAATAACCTCGATGTTTGTGTGCAGTACCCACTCTCCAACATAACCATAAACTACGTCTCCAATCCCTGCTCTGCCTTTAGTATGTTAACTTGCTTTTGATGCTTTGATTTTTATAAAAGACACTAAACATATCTGATCATTTCAAAGACTGAGTTCGCCTGCGTTCGCTGTGATACTGCATGCACTGTACAGTAAAACCTGCACTACTTTAAAAGACAGTCACATCTGCTGCAAACGTGATTTAAAGCAAACTAAATTAAATCTCAGCTACAAAACACGCTTTCAACAAAGTTTCATACGTCTGTTACTAAGGTTCTTTGGATTGAACTTTCCTAATTAAAAACTATTCACAACACAGTACTGATAGAATGACTTCATATCAAATTAAAATAATGTCTTTACTCATCCGATATGATTTTCATTATGATGTAGATGCATGAAAATAATTTTTAATAGTGTACATTTGACAGATGAAGGTAGGGAGAATGAGCTCACGAGTGTGCTTCCTAATGCTACGAAACTCAATAGAACGAAATGGTGGCAAAAATAACTCAATATCTGTCTGCTGAGGCACAGGTTTGCCGAGGACTCGGTGCTTTTACAGTCGAGCTGCAGAGTATACTGATAAATTCTGTCTGAGAGAGCTGTCTCATCCATTTTCCCAAATGCCAAATATTTTTCCAAACAAATGCACATTTTCTGGTCTTTGCAGATCTACGGGTAGTATCCATGTGTGGCCTGTGACCTAGAATGTAGATCGCACACAAAAGGGGGGGAAAAAAAAAAAACTAGAGATGAACATCGTGATGTTCACTGAGCAACACTCAGGGAGACACTTTCTGAAACTTTTTTCGATTTTTGAAAAATCCAGATCCGATTTTCTTTTTTCCAGATGATTTAAAATGTTTTAATGACCACAGCAGTCCTCCTCCTGTGCCATCTCCAGAGGACTGGTGATGATGGCTTCTTTATCTGTTGGGCTGGCAGTTCATTGTTTGAAATGACAAAAGATGAGCAATATTGCTCAGTCCAACGTTTTTTAATATTCCCAGCGTCCCACTTAAGAGACAAGACTGGACAAAAACAGTGTTGGGATGCGGGGACCAATAATACCTTGCTCGACATTAATTCAGGTCAGTCAGAGGAGAGTAATTGTTTGGAGCTGAATGCTGAATGTGGATAATATGCACACCTTAGAGGCCATTAATAGGCCTTTGGGGAGCACAGGAAGAATACTTTTCATTGATTAGAAATAGTAAATCTGAGCCAGTGTGTGCATGCCCGCTTAAAAACCTTCACACTGTAAACTGTTTTTCCAACAAATTGTGTATGGTGGTGCTAATTGCAGTAAGCAATAGGGCTGTCAGGACCCAGCGGAGCCATTTAGGTCCTCGTGCACACGCGGTTCATCATTGTCTAAGAGCAGACCTACATTGCAAACACCTGTGTCCCGATTCCAGCCTACCTCAGTCGAAGAACAGAACCTTTTCTATAAACTATTAAGGTGAAGGTTAGCAGATATTCATCAGCTGCCACCAACTGTAAAGTTGTTGCTAATAGAAATTAGTCTAAGAGATAGAAACCCCGGAGTTCTCAGTGCTGCTGCTTAAATCTTGGAGGTGTTTGTACACCTAATAGAAATTAGGACCATTCTTGCCCATTAAGAGCTTACGTGCTCAGATCTTCAGGGGACAATTTGTAGTATCTCAGCAAACAATCTGCTGTGTGCCACAGAACAAGAAAAACAATCAGCAACCAGCTGGAGAGAAAATATCCTATCGCAACGCAGGTGCCAAAGATCATTCCTAATAAATATTTATCATTTACGGACTTGAAAAATTTATATGATTACCTTTCTCAGAATTGGACCAAAAACAATCCCAATCTTAAATTCACAGTTCCAATGCCCCGTTTTAATCCTCTTTGACTCCTACAGGCAGCTTCCTTTTATCTATTCCATTTATTCACTCATCTCCTTGGTTTTGTAAATGATCTCTTACAGCTGGCAGTAAGTCATTTCATACAACAGTGAAAAAGGATATTTTCCATCAATATTTCCAGCAACTACACCCAGAGCTACTACAACGAGGTTTTACTCTTCTGAGACCTCTGATGAGGAAACTAAGTTCTAGCTATGAAGGATGCACACTCATAAGGCCGATGATAATGTCAGTAACTTTTACTGATATCTGCTCATAAAACACCAATGATGCCATCCATCACAGTTCAGCTGAGAGGAACTTGAATGTGTATTAAATTTCATGGTAGGTCATCAATTAGGTATTTAGTCTGGAGCGAAACGGTTGCCCAGTCCAAAAGACTAGAGCTGCGGTGCATTGTTGGATTTTCTTGTGCATCGTCTCGAACTTTAGCTCTGCTGATACTTTACCTCGAAGAAGATGGCCATGGCAGCAACGATGCGTCTTTCCTTAATGGCAGCACTGAGGCTGTCAAAGTCATCCGGATTGTAAAGGTAGATCTGCATCTGGGGTGGGAAACAGAGCATAAACAGCTTAAGGAGTGGACAAGGAGAGCGAACAGTCCTGTCATCAATCACTTGGACACACTGCTGAGGAGCTGATGAAAAGCTGTTTTGAGGGGCATAAAAGAGGGTGTATTTATCACTCCTATAAATCTCCCATAATCTGTGTCATTCCTTTTTGTGTGCTGCCACTCCTGGAGGATGTTAGAGAAATACAGCATCCCATTCCTCAGGGTGACTGTCCTAACAGACAGTCACGAGCAGAGAGGAAAAACTGGAGGAACGTGATCCCCCCTTGTGCTGAGATCTAACAGAATGGCATTCTTCTGATCACTGCTTAAATTACCTTAAATCACCCACAAACACTGCTTCGGATTTCAAAACAAAGCTTTGGGCGTGTGGGTTATAAAACGGAAAACCAGCATACAGAGAATACACCATATATAGCATGTACCATGCCTTGGGTTTTCAATTAAAAAGGAAAAAAAACCCTTCTTCTTTTCATATTTCAAAGCAGACATATAACCGTAATGCTGACCAGAATCAGCAAATGATTCTAAAAGTAGCAATTGGAGCTGTCTATCATCGCACATTCAAGCCTCTTTAAATTGAAAAACCCTTTCATGTCACTGAACCAAGTTAATTGGCAATAAGAAAAAGGTCCTAGATGTTGATTTAATTAAAGGGTATGCATGCCTTTTTTCTTTTCAAAGGAAAATTACGAGAAGCCACAAACCACACGTGGCTGTGCTGACAACAGATTCAAAAAGTCAAAGTAAATAAGTGTATAAATCCATTAATGCTAACCATCAGCTTTAACCAGGTACAAAATTACTCAGATAATTTGAGTTAATCAGTTTCCTTCAGAGTTCCTTTAACTGCAGCCTTTAATGGAACTAATTTGTTGTCTGAGAACTCAGCAAGAAAGAGCACCGGCCATTCATCACCCTTCAGATGTTATTAACTACTTTACCCAATTAAGCTCACCCCCTTAGGCTTCATTTACTCAGAGAGATTGGCTCATGTGACCTGCTCTTGTTAACAGCACACTTTGGAAAACTGGATTCTTCATAGCAGTGAAAAATGTAAAGGAATTTTAATCGCCCGATTGCAGAATTACAACATTTTGTTTTTAGGTTTGTCAGAGTCCCTGCTCTTTAGAGTGAGCTTTATCCACGCTTACATATAGTGCTCAAAGTTGTTGATTCAAAAAGGAGCAGACGTGGGGTCTGACCAATCTTTAAGCTATGAGTAATGCACAGAGATGCTGTCCACATACTCTGAGCCTCTATCTATAGCAACCCATTTTTTTCGCCACAAAGTGAGTGTGAACACAAGTGCTGAAAGCTGTTCTGCAATCCCGAGTTCCATTTAGGCGCACACAGGTGAAAAACAAAGTCATGTTTGGCGTGATTTCCCAAGACGGCAAAATATTGAGGCAAGACACAAAATCTACAAGAAATAAGTTTGTTGGCGGAGGGAGCTTAGATGTTATCACAGTATCACAAATGCATTTCTTCTTTCCTTTACAACAAGTGTGCTACCGCAGCATTTTGTCATTAACAGATAAATCTCTCCATTCTTGCACTCCAATCGCACATAATCATCTACATTATCATTTCACTTGGGCACCTACAAAGTGCTAGAGCGTTCATTTTCAAGACGAATAAAGTGTCAATAAAGTGTTAATTTGCACAGTAGGTGCTGCTGAACAACTAAATTAAACTTAGTATTTCACATTACAAATGACTGACAGAACTTTATAGAGAAAGTAAAAGACAGCACATGATGGAAATCTGTGAACTGTATCTAAAAGATGGAAGTGTCAACTATGACGCCGTTTCACATAACTTGTTATTGACAAATAGTTAGCGAGCCAGCACACCCCAGTTGACTCTAATAATGACCGTGACATACAAAATAAATTGAATTTTAGTCAATATGACCTGAAAATAGTGATTTAGACTATAAAGTCAACAGAAAAATGTTAACTGAGGTTATAAATCATAGAAGCTGTGGGCAACTTTTCATAAGCATCTATAAAAATTAAGCACCTTGGCAACCAGCAGCTTCTCAGCCAGAGAAGCTAAGCTCATCCAGTCTATGTAACTAATGCGGTCTCAAATTGCGCATTTCCATGCTTAACACAGTGCTAATAGTGAGCGCAAGTGTATTCACACTGACAAATACAACTACATGAGGGACCTGTAGAGGTACCCAAATGAAATGATGCAACTCATAATGGTCATATAACTGTGTGTGGATGCTGCAGCACACTTTTCACCTTTAACTCACCCATCTCCACTGTGTAGCAGAAGGGAAGGGACCAGCCAGGAGGGGGAGAAGCTGTTGACAGCGACAATACTGAACCCAATGCTAAGCAAGCAGCTAACTTTTTTATCTCTGTGCATTAAAGTAACATTTGTTGTGGTGTTGCTTGGTGTTTATGCATGTTGAAAGGTAGTCTTCGTTGTAGAAAAATCTACTACTATACGAGTAGTCAGAAGACTGAACAAGATGCTCACAAAATGCAGCAGCCATGGAGCAAATGATGCCAGTCGACACTACCCTGTCAGAATTTGTTTCGTAAGAACGCGTATTGTGTAGTTATTCTCTTGAGGTATTCAAAACAAGACAATATATGTGTCAGTAAGCACAGACATCACTGATGTACATTTAAAATGACAGCGACCGAACTAATTGTTTGCTAGAGTAAGAGTGGAACAAATATATCTCCACTTCAGTGTAAAAGACTTACCAAGTACATATAGTACAATCTATACTATAGCTAGCTATCTGGCTCTCTATTTCTAAATTTTATTCACATATACATATGAATATACACAAACATATGAATATATATATACACACACATCCATATATTTATTTATTTTTCCACTAGTTTTGTACTTGTAACACTGTCTGGATTTGTTCGCAATTTTTGTAATTGGTTGTGTGTGTGTGTCCCACCCCCCAACCCCCTCTTTTAAACATCTTTTGCTTATTTGAGTTATCTCAGTGGTGCAGCACACTGAGATTTCAGGCTCAGCATACATCGGCTGGCCAATATTATCGACTGTTTCTGGCCTATTGAGGGGCTTTACTTGGCCCAGAAGATAATTCAGCAAAATATGCTCAAGGAAACGTTGCATCAGAGATTGTTAAGCAAAACACGCTCTGACTGCATTATTTCTGATCATCTCAGCACTGTCTGCAGCACAGTACCAGAGTAGGATCCGTTTAGACTCACTGTAAGTTACTTTTTTCTCTTTTAAAAAAAAAAATACACATATATTGCTGTAAAGCAATTAACTGTGATCCTTTTAGTATAAAATTCAACCACTAAAAACAAATCTTTCTTTTCAGGAAATTGGCATCTTAATCAAAATCAAAATAAATAATGTCCTTTACAATTTTCCTCTTGCTTCATTGAAAATGCACAGATAACAATTTTAAAATATTTTACAATATTTCGTTTAAAGAGCTTATGCATACTGAGTGGACTAACCATTATAGAAATATAAAAAGTAATTTTGGTAATTACCAATACTGTTAATTTAGGGCAGCTGTGGCACAAACTTTATATTGGGTGGTGGCCTAATAAATTTGTTAAGGACTGTACATAAAAATAAAAAAAAATAGAAATTAAAAAAAATTGTCTGATATGCCAATATCAGCCAATAAATCCATTCCAGTAGTTATTAGGAAGTTGAGGATATCTAATGGAGTGGCTCTTCGCTCATTTGACACTCTTCTTTACTCAGCTTCTCCCTTTCTTACTGTACACTCACCTTAACACTTTTCATACATCCCTAGTACTGTGTGGAAACGCATACCCTTCGAAGGTGTGATTTGTAATCCATGTATAATTAATCTAACCTTGGTGACACCCTCATATATTATTAGAAAAGATCTCCCTATGGTACCCTGAGGGAGAAAAAAATTCCAGTTTCATTTTTCACTCCGCTGTTTGAGCGAACAGGTGGTCCATCTATCGATTTCCCCACTTCACTCCCACGAAAAAGACCGCGGTTAGATTAATGTCAAGCTCAGGAGCCACAGGCCGAGGAGCCCATTGTTTTTTTTCCCCCTTTACTTTTTAAAATAACCATGGTACAAAGCCAGACCTGCTCTATAATACAGCTCGTTGAATTTAAATTTTGTGTTTCGACCCTCTGGACACATGTGAACCACATTTGTATACACTTTCGAGCTTCTGGGCAGGTGGGATAGTAAATCCCCCCCCCTCGTTTTTTTAACACTGAAAAAGCAAAAGCTTTATGCACAGTGTTATATGTGACTCAGAGCTCAAAGTGACGCATTTAAAGTGGAGAGATAATTAGACAGCAGCAGATTGGAAAACAGTTTCTGTTTAGCAGAGACAAATAAGCCCTGGAGCTCAACCTCCAAGGTCATGCTGTTCAACTCTTGAAGAACAAAAACATATACACAACAAAAGCCAACCTCTGCTATAAAGGATCACTGGGTACATCGAGCACAAACATTTATCCATAGGCTGTAACACGCAGAGATTGGCTGCACACATCGTGTCAGGTTTAATATCATCTTAAATACATCAAATTCTGCCAAGTCATATCAAAAAAAGAAAAAAGAAAAGGAAAAAAAAAAAGAAAAGGAAATGACATTGGGTAAAACAGCCAAATGGCTACAGGCTATATCCTACACAACCTCATTTCCCTTCAAAACATATCATTTTATTTCATGTTTGCTTTCTGGTATCTGAGGTAATCTATCATTTCTGATGTACAGTATGCCAGCTGACTTTTTGATAAGAGAGGAAAAAAAAGACCTCCAAGTCAGTGCCGCTTTTGTGGTGCACGTTGTACATACATTTCCTTTTCCTATACAGATGGATGTCTGTACAGACTGATGTCTGGAATATTCCTTTTCGTACTTCCTATAGGAAATGTCATCGGGAGCAGCACATTCTGATACAATACAGTCACTATTTGTAGTTACGAGTGGCTTTTGGTGAGCCTACACACACACACACACACACACACACACACACACACACACACACACACACACACACACACCATTATACTGTGCCAAGTCAGTCCTATCTGGGTTGCATGTTCTTGACATGCTTGTTCAAAGAAGACATGGCACAAGAAGAGGGTCACCCATTATTTAAGTTGCAGTGCCCATCCAGAGAGAGCTTCTTTTGAATGAGCCGACAGCACACTTGCTCTGATAAAACCACTGCAGTGATAAAATAGAAAACAGAAAGTAGGACAGCTGATAGCTACAAAGATTTGAGTTCAGAAAAAAAAAAAAAAAAATTGCAAACAGTGTACATATATCACATTCACAATCAAATATGAGAGCCCTCCTTTCTACTGCTGTGCCCAACTTCTCTACAGTTTTATTAATTAACCTCTGCTGTTGGGTGGTGCGTCATGGGTCACATGTGGCACCACCTATCAGCAGAGGTTAATTAATAAGCATACCCTAGATGTAGCTACAATTTTTAAATCTAAATAGCCTTACATGCCTGTTGGTAGACACTACAATGTTGGTGCTATCAGTGTTCAATAATGCAATCTATCAGTACAAGCTACAGTTAACCAGAGTTCCTAAAATACTTCACATGCAGATGGTAACAGAAAACAACTGACAGCCACTTTACATTCAACACCCCACTTCCTTTCATCCCCAGCAGTGTGAAATAGACTGTAAGAAGATTTGCTGAGAAATACAAAGGACCCGCATGCACACATACAGAGACTCCTTCATTTATTAGTGAGATAAAGGCTATAGCAGATGTCCTTTGCAAATGGCAAGAGTTTCATTCTTGATTGCTGCTACACATTAAGGAGCATTCAGTCTAGGGTGCCAGCACCATACCCACATTTTTGCAATTCCACTGTCAGCAGACAATTATTCAGCAATTGTAGATGTTTAGCTTTATTTTCTGCGTGTTTGATGATGGATGCGTGTGCTGGCATTACAGCAGAAGTTTATCTTGTGCAGCTGTAACAATATTTTTTTTCACCTCTGTATGTATGCATGTATATATTTCTATGACTTTGGAATTTTTCCACTTAATTATATCATTAATGTGTATTTAACTGGTTCCATGGCTGGTATGCTTTATGCTTATTTATAAAGGGAAACACATATTAGCTTTGGAATCCATGTTGTTTGACAGAGGATTCAATGCAAAACCTTAGCATACTTTTTTTTTTGTATACCAAGTTACAAATCTATATTTCTCATCTATAAATTGTATTACTGGAAGAAATGCTTTGTTTTCCAACAGCTGTTCAAATTGGCTATTAAAGTAAATTCTGCAGTCTTATTAGGGAGCACACCATCAAAGGAGCCATATGCACAACAGCTTTATAATGGCTGTACATTATCCGGTGCCCTTTAACACTACACTGAACACAAAATTATGTGGCAAAAATAAATCTAATTACCCAGCCATTCAGCATCAAAAGCTGTGCCTGCAGAGATGGCTCCAAAGAGGAGGGCCAAGAAACAAACACAGGAGGCTTCTAGCTGTGTGTTTGGAGATAGGACAGAAAGGCTCACTAACAGCCACTTCCTGTTTTCATATGCTGCTAAATTTAAACTAATTATCAACAATTTGACATAAGAGGGGGCAAAAACCGTATTCTATGACCCCACTCTGCAAGAAGAGCATTACACAACTGCAATTTCAATTTTAGACAGCGACTAGGAATGGCTGGCATAAATGATGCATTCAAAGTCACTAATACCTCAATCTATGCATGATATTAAACGTGAAATTTGTGCTTTAATATGTGGAGACAATAAATAATTCAGAGGGGCGTCACTCTTTACAGCCACGTTACAGGAACTGAACCACTTCCAGTCTGTTTTCTCGTGTTAAGCCAGTTCCATAATGCGATCGTAAGACGCTCCCTATCGCATAAATTCCCATGTGTTTTGAAGACCATAATCCCAATTTATTAAAAAGCCTTTCTGTATTGCAAATGTCATAGGCTGTCAAAATGAAGCAAGACACAGATTTCTATCATCAGGGGTACTTTCTCACCAATTATGGCATACGGCTATTTTCTAGTAGACGTGTGAAGACAACAATCTGTAGCAATGTGGCAGCTAGCAAAAGATTATTTAAATAAATGCAAACTAAAGACGATGCACTGTTTCTCATTTTCCTTGGATCCAGAATTTACTTTAAAATATAAAGAGGATTTACTTTGATCCAATGATCTGCCTCAAACTAGCATCGTGTCTTGACATGAAAACTAATGTTTTTGTGCATCAATATGTTCCCTTAGCTCAGTACAAAGGCTCATGACATAAATACCTGCAAAATTTTTTAAAGAACTACCAAATCCTTGTCATAAATAATTTGGATAAATATGTGGGGGGAAAAAATACATGCTGGTGTTTACGGATTCATAAACTTACAATCTACCAAGGCAATTCACTAATCTCTCTCCAACATTCATTGTTGACCTTCAACACTCCATATCGCACATTTATCAGATTGCATGGTAGCAACATGGCATTTTACCTCTACAGGGAACCTTCTGCCATTTATGCTGTGTTCTGAGCCTGCTGATCCATTACTCTGGCCCCAGTGAAACTCCATCTTCTCAGCCTTAAAGCGCCCTGGCAGTCCAGCCCCTGCTACAAAGTACTCATCCTTCAGGAGTATAGCAACTGGAGGAAAAAAGAAAAGAGGTAGAAAAAAAAAAGAAGAGAGAATCGAATCAAACAAGGGAAGACAATAAGCACACTTGTGTTAAGGCAGGGCAAAGGAGATTACTCATCAAAGAACATGGTCTACAGAAGCTCAGATGGGCAGTCTAAACTTAGACATTTTTTTTCCTGTGCCTATTAACTCAAGATCACGGCTTCATTCTCATTACCCGAATCCTGATTTGTCTTTTCTTTTCTTTTTTCCCCAATGACAACTAACTCACTGGGGGAGACCGATGTGACAAATCAAACTTGCAAAGAGTAGCTAAGTAGCTGTGATTTGCTTTAATGATCAATGCACGGATGAATAGTGCAAATTCAACAATTCTTTTCTACAACTTGCATTTATTAAACGGATTAACTAAGCTGTGTAGACCGCAGACTTATTCTGAAATAATTAAACTAAAAAATATATATTCATTAAAAACTAAACTATCTGGCAATAAGAAACGTAAAAATCTCAAATTATCTTAATTCTTTGGGGAGTGACTGATGCAGGAGACATTTTCTAACAGTCAGTCCATAAATTGTCATGATTTGTTTTTGTAAGACCTGTAATGCATTTATTAGTGTTCAGACCCTTTCACATTTTCCACAATTTCAAATTTATTACACAAAAAACACATTTTGAGACAGTTTTTAATATATTAAAGATATAAGAATGAAATTTTCCACTTCCTTAACATAATTAGCAAGTGCAGACACCGCTCTATACAGTGTGTCATAGTGAAATGGATGTATAAGAATGAAAACAAATAATTGAGGGTAAGAGAACTCCATGGGTTTGACAGGATTGTGAAAAGGTACAGATCTAGAGAAAGACGTAATATTTCTGCAGCACTGAAAGTGCGACAGAGCTCTGCTTCCTCAAATCATCTTCAAGTTTTGCAGCCACCAGTCATCCTCAGTGTGAGTTTTGCAGGCTAACGGGAACACAACAGTAACTGAATGAGAGCCAGAGTTCTTTTGTGCCGACTGGAGAACCTTAATGAACAACAACCATCAGTGCAGCACTCAGCTAATCAGGCATTAATGGTAAAGTGGCCAGAAGGAATCCATACTTCACTAAAAGGCAGATTGAACTCCCAACGTGTGCGGAAGAAGCCAGGCACTGAGCACCGCCTCATTAATACATTCCCTACAGTCAAACACGGTGGTGACAGGATCATGCAAGGAGCGGGAGACTAATCAGGATGGAAGTAAAGATATATGCAGCATTCTTAAGTGAAAATCGTTTCCAGAAGCAGTCGTGATCTCGGACCGAGCGAATGTTGGGCTGAAGCCTGAAAAGGCTCTAGAAAAAGTCGTACCCGGCGAGATCTCAAACCTTAACCTGCCAAAGCATCTGCAGAAAGAACAGCAGTGCATCGATGCTGCCCCTCCAGCATTGTTGAGCTTTAACAATTCTGCCAAGAAGAATGAGAAAAACTTAGAAAAGAAAAGTACGCCAACCTTGTACAATCATTCAAAGAACACTGCTACTTAAAGCAAAAAGTCAACCTTATGATTAATCATCTAAATAGTGTGTCAAGTCCATGTTAATAAACAACAACTTGTTTTTCCATTGAGCACTGTGTGTTTGCAGATTAATAAGAAAAGAAAATGGAAAGCATTCAAAACTCTGCCTCTACAGAATGATTCATAAATTAATCTGCAGAATTCGGTGGTGAGCAGATGAGCAATGATCACAATGACGCGTCTCAGAGAAAGCTTGCACCGGCCGCCTCCACTGACCTCCACATTCCACTAATCGACTCCAAGACGCCGCTTTAAAAGTAAAAGCCAGAGTTTCTTTAAGTTGTTGCATGACTCGCTAAAAGACACAGCCGCCTTCTCTCGCATTGTGAGCTCCTTCCGTGCGCTAGCTTTTCACAAGGCTTTAATGCCATTGCCTTTGCTTAATAGCAGCCATTATTGCATTCTCTCTCAAAGGATTATAAACAGTTTCTGCAAGCAAACTTTAATTACATTTTGTGGGGAAAATTAAGCTTTTTGTAGCATTTTAAATCGTTCTATATTAGATAAGTTCATTACAATACTATTTAAGTAATAGAATTTAATTAGCTTACATACATTGATGTGACTTTAACATGTCTACAATTGTAAATTTGCCACAAAAAAAATAAAAAAAATCAGTTAATCTATTTCTAGAAGCTCATCTGAATGTTGTTGCTACCTCTTTGAATTTACATCTAAACTTATGATTTTATTGCAGAATGAACTAGCACATTCCCTATGAGCCTGCCATTTCTATCAGGGTTTTCATGCAGGATGTAATTAACTCACAGCGGTATTCAATACAGACATTTTTTTGCCAATGTTCTCTGAACTGAGTATCAAAAGCCTAAGAGTCAGAAAATGAAGCAGTATAAAAATATTTCCAGCTTGAGAACTTTATGCAAAGTTAAACTATGTAGAAAATTACTTAAACATCGAGAATATCATACGCAAAAACTGATACTTATGGACCATGTTGGTATTTGAGAGAGAAAAAAAGAAAGCTGGTTGTATCAAAAGCCTCACACGGGCAGCGCACCAAAATTATTCAATGTGGAAATTCTTCACCTTTTTAACAAACTACTTGTCAATAAGGTAACGTGACACAGTTGTTGATTTGTTGGAGCCACATCCATGAATCCAAGGTGCTCTGTCAGATTGAGATCTGGCGACTGTGGATGGCATTTGTGGACAGTTTGATGTTCATGTTCAAGAAACTAGTGTGAGATCATTTAAACTTGGTGAACGTCGTTTTATCCTGCTGGATGCAAGGTTATGAACACAGTTATCAACAATACTGATGTAAGCGTTTAAATCATGTTCAGTTGGTACCAAGGGTCCTGAAACGTGTGCCAAGAAAATATCCCCCACACTATTACACCATCGTCCTCAGCCTCTGACCCCACCACCCGAATGTTACGGCTGAAATCGAGACTCATCATCAACGCTTTTCCAATTTTCTATTGTCCAATTTTGTTGAGCCTGTACGAATTGTAGCCTCAGTTTCATATTCTCAGAGACGCTCTTCTGCATACCCTGGTTGTTAAGAGCGGTTACCGTCCTTTCAGCTTGAAGCTGCCTTTCCATTCTCCTCTGACCTCTGGCATCAGCAAGCCATTTTCAAACCGATAACTGGATAACTGCCGCTCACTGGATATTTTCTCTTTTTCGCACCATTTTCTATAAAGTCTAGAAATAGTCAAACCACCCCATCTGCCACCAGCAACCATGATGAATTCAAAGTGACTTAAATCACCTTTCTTCCTCATTCTGCACAGTTTAATCTTCAGCGGGTCATCCTCTCCATGTCCACATGCCTAAATGCATTGAGATGCAGATGTGTGATTGGCTGATTCATTAAATTCAATTTTATTTATATGGCACCAAATTATAGTCGTCTCAAGGCACCTTATATTGTGAGGTAAAGACCCTACAACAAGAAAATGAACCTAATGAAGTAACTGGCAAGTATAGAATGCTCAGATTACAACCTTACGCATCAATGGAAACTTTAAATATCTAACTCAAAGGCTGGTATGCAAGCGGAAGATCTGCAACCCTTCTTCAGAAGTTAAAAAATGTTCTTATGTTTTCATGCATCTGCAGCCACTGGGATTCACCTTAAAAATTCAGACTCTCTGCTTGCTGTTACACTCAGAAAGATCGTGTAATGTTGAGTTTAAGCTGTGTTAAATTTCCACAGCATCTGAAACACCATGACACGGCAGATTATCATCCCTCCCACTGTCCTGGCTGAGGTTATATGCTAATGCATCTACAGCCCTTTACCACATCTATGTTTGACATCATTAGCCAGATTAGACCTGGTGCTCCGTCAGTTGATCCCTCTAGTTACAGGAGGATTTAGTCAGCCTGTGAATAAGAACAGCCCACTTTTAATCATTTCACAAAGCAAACTAGGAGGATGAGCATCTGAACAAGCAAACACAGATTGTCAGTAAACAGATAACATGGCGAACAAGTTTGTGCCGAGCGAATGAATGGAATCAAAGTAACTCAAACAGACCAGTGACAGGTACCAGGAAGAAAATGAGTACGAGATCTTGAGAAAAAGAACCAAGAGACAAGACGATCTGAAGAGAGGAGAACATTGTGTGATGAGGGATGATCCGAGCCCCTGTCGTGAGGCAAGAAAGAATCTGCCAGCAGTATTAACGTGCCAGTGCCGCTTAAGCTGAAGGCCCACAGCATGAAGGAGAAGAAATGATGCCGGAGATTTCCAAGACTGAAAGCATCAGGTCAAAGTGAAGGATCAATCTGCACAGGAAATAACTACCCACGGCATTATCATAATGTGCAACTGCTTTGCAAAACCGCAAAAAACATTTACATAGACGGTAATAAATCCCTGTTACTGCCGTTGTTGAAGTAGTGTAATCCTGTGTGCAACACAAGAAAGCCAAGAAAAGGGGTTGCTGGCTGGCCTTGGGAGTTTCATTAAAAATGCGGCCCTGCGTGTGTTTGAACCCTCCAACAGCAGAGGAGGAATTAGAAGCTAAGCCAAAAAGACCTTGAATCACAGCCTGTGAAAGAAGGGGAGTGTGTGTGAAAGTAAATCCTTGATCAATGCAAATGTCTCTGGGGCCTTCCGATTCCCCATGAATTTGGTTGGGAGTTGTTTGAAATTTTACTGAGAAATGTTTTGTTG
Source organism: Oreochromis niloticus (assembly GCF_001858045.2). Taxonomy (NCBI): domain Eukaryota; kingdom Metazoa; phylum Chordata; class Actinopteri; order Cichliformes; family Cichlidae; genus Oreochromis; species Oreochromis niloticus. Next base: position 16,436,929 of record NC_031970.2, read on the forward strand.
AGGAATACTGCGTGAATGGCAGCCAATCAGCCCGATCTCAAAGCAGGTCAAGGCACAAGGGAATGCCATGAAATCAATCGCAATGAACTTTTAAGATCTATTCACTCACTTCTTAATTACAACACTGACTTTTAAATAGTGAAACGTTAAAGCCACTCCCTGGAGGAACTCGGCACTTTGATTCCAGCACCTCCTGGTGGCGATGATGGGTTGAAAAACGCAACGCTCGAAAGAATCGGGCCATTGATCTCGAGGAAAATGCTCAAATTTCACGAGCACTTTGCACAAGTATTGCATTTTAAACGCCAATTTCAAACTTAAGGTATTTGTGCCATTAAATCAATTATAATGTGTCAAATAACACAAGAACCAAACGTGACAACATGAAATGAGTCAATAAAAATGACAAACGTGCCTGAAATCTGCAGCTGCCTTTTCCTTCACAGAGCTCTATACAAAGTGTCAGCTTTTGTTTAGCTTTCATTCTTGAGACTTTAATGTTTTGTTCAGTTTTTAGCATCAGCAGGCAACTGCTTTCAGCAAAAACACTGTGAAACATACTACACTCCACCAGCTCAGCTCCAAATGACAGGAACAGTTAGCGGCTAGCTGATGAACATGGTGGAACAATCTGCTCCTAAGAACAAGATATTTCTTTTAGAGGGAAAATAAAACAAGTTTGGTCAAGTTGAAAAGGCTCCAACTTCAGGATGTCTCAGCATGGACAGAGATGGAGCAAACTCGGTGTATAGACGCAATGTAGTTGTAATTCATGATATCAACAACTAGGATGACAAAAAGGGAAATGTAAACAGGTTATCATGGATCAAAATGATGATTTAGAACATCTTAACCTTCATGAGAACAAAAAAACAAACAAACAAAAAAAAAAAAAAAGTTTGCCAAACTAGTTTTCATTCACAAAAAGCCTTTGAAGACCGCAGCACGGCCAAAATCACGCAAACTGTTTGTGATAATGCAGCGATTAAATGTGATAAATCAGCTAAAAATTGCAAATCTGTAGCAGTCTGTTCAAAATGTTTTGCCAACTACACATACAGAAATTCAGATTAGCTACTTAAAATCAGACTCAAGTCAGATCAGAAGATCTGAAACTGAAATTCCTCTACAGGTAGTGGTGTAGTTGCTGCAAGATGGTGATTTCACAGCAAAATGACAGTCTTTTATCTTGGCATAAAACCAGAACACAACTAGCTGCGACCAGTTGAGTCCAATCCCCGATTGCAAGGAGACGTGTCAGACGAGTTGTGCTCATTGGCACAGGCTGAATTTGATGGTGACTTTTTGCAAACCTTTGCCAGTGTCTGTGAGTGTGACCACAGACAGTCTGAGTCGGACTACGATTACAGCAGTCCTTCGCTATAACGCGGCCTCGCTGTTTCGCGTTTTTTTTTTTGTGTGCAATTTTGCATTTTTAAAATTTTTTATTTATTTTTTTTTAAAACAGCACATTGTGTTCTGCGTCCTGATTGGCTGTAGACCATTGTCAATCAATCTCGTGCCGTGTCTCCTGTACAGTACAGAATGCGTTCGGCTTGTCAAATTTACATAAATCTTTCATCGCTAGCGATGCTAGCGTTTGTAAGTTTTTTCCCCAACAAACAACAATGTCAACTAAACATTTTGCACCGTCAAAGACACCAAGAGAGAAAAGTGTGAAGATGTTCATGCATGTCTGAGAAAAGCGTATAAAGCGTGTAGTGAGGAGTTTTACAGCTTTAAAACAGCTATAATAATTGTAAAAAATAAAATTGACTACTTTTCGGATTTCACCTATAGGTTATTTTTAGAACTTAACTCCCGCAATAAACGAGGGCCCACTGTATTTGTTAGGTTGCCTCCCAACAGACGACCTGTCCAACTGCCTTGCTATCCAAAGTGATTAACAGTGTTGCATGCTTAGCCTCTGGGCAACCAGTTGGTGGACTGGCAATCAGTCTCTGATGGTCTCCATTTTATTTTTAAATAAATAAAAATAAAATACATATGATCACCAGGAAACCATCGAGTTTTCCTAGTTTCAAGGAGGCTGACGTTCTGTTTTTACACTAGTGTGACCGAGCTGTAAGCAAAGAGGATGAAACTATCAAAACTTTACAACACAGTAAAAAGCTATCGCTAAAGATAAAAGGTCCTAAGCAGAGGTTATAACTTCATAGTAGTTTCATTTAGTGCGCGTTTATATGCCAAATGTAAATGCTAAAAAGGAAAATTTAAAGTTATTTGAAACACTGACAAAAAAAATGAATGGAACTGACAATATTTTTATTTGCTCGTTAAAAAAATATCCATGTTAACATAAAACTGCTATGACTTATTGTGTTAGCTTTATGATCAAAATTAGTTTCTGTTGACAAAACTGGCTAAGAAAAAGCAGGACTAACACAAAATTAGAAGTAGATAATTTAAAAAAAATCTTATTAATACAAGCCATTTTTTACTGGAGTTAAACATCACTTATTCACACAAAATGGCCATATGGTAATGCACTTTTGACTGAAGGTTATACCACGGAGACTAATGATTTGACACTAATGCCACCTCCTGCATTAGTCTTTTGAAGCAGACCTTGAAACCTGAAGAGCCTCGAATAAAAACTGTGATAATCTAACAGGCTTGGCTGTCATATTGCAGCCAAGCCGAGAAGGGATACAAAATACTAACATTTGACACAGGTCAGGAATAAAGGACCACTCTACTTATTAAGATGAGTTAGTGGCAATAACAAGAAACCAAGACCCACAGCACCACTACAATCAATGCACTTGATAAACTTAGTCATCTCAGGCATAGGCTGAATTGAGAACCATCAAAAGAACAAAAGATTGTATTCCTGCTATTCTGTTGACTGAGCTAGACCGAGTAAACAACAAATCAAGGATGCAACAAGTAATGATGTGGAAAACAAAAGACGATGAATGTGAAGGCCAAAAAGTAATCTTCATGCACAACTTTGCTGAATAGTTTGATCAATAAAGTATTAACAACCTCACCCTGTGAAAATATTTCAAGTGATGATTTCAAGGCCTCTGAGAAGCTAATAAAAGTTTACACACCAATTTTAAACATGTTCTGAGCTTCTCTTTTATTTATTTATCTATATATATATTTTAGGGTTGGAAGAAATCTATACCTCCATCCATACAAATCTGATTTTCACACATTTCAAAAGAAAAATCATGTACAGTGCTATTCAAAAGTTTCGAGCTGCTCCTCATTTCTTTAGATTTTGCTAGGAAAATGGGAAATTGGTCAGCAATTTGTTTTTAAAATGTGGTAAATGTAAATACAGTATATGAGACAAAAAACACAGTAACGAAGAGAAGATATAATTTAAAATTGGTTCTTTGCTAAGTTGTCTGTTATGTGTAAACACAACACTTGTTCATCCATTGAGTCAGGTGGGGTTTTTTATGTTTGAGTGTTTCATGGGTCACTGTTAAGTGGCTTAACAAACAAAAAAAGAAGAGAAAAAACCACAGTCCTCTTAAAATGGTCAGGAACAAGGACTCGACTGAAAATGAAACTTTTTCTTTGGAACTTGACTATTTTTTCAAAGACCTTCAGAAAGTCTATTGATGAGAACTATTGATGAAGACTACTTAAAAAAAATAAATAAATAATAAAAGAGTGTGGTGCCTTGAAAACAAAATATAAAGAAATGAGTGGCTCTAGAGGCATAGTACTATATAGTTCATCTTGGAAATGTAATATTTTCAGTAATTCATCACTCAAGTCAACCTGTCCTCTAATTAAAAATCCAAAAACCTCCATTCAAGTGAAACTGATTAAATCAATTTCATGAGACAATGACATGAATGTGCTAAAAAACATTAAGTAGACCTCATCTAACTAGCTTTTGCACTGTAATATTTTGTGGCAGTATAGTTTCATTTTCCTGATTTGGACAGTGCTTTAACAATGCAAAATTCCCTTTGTACTGTAAACGTCCAAAAAATGCACCCAGCCGTGTTAGTTCCATTTTTGTAAATAAGCACCCCGCAGCATTGCTCGGCTGTGTCAGTGGCCTTGGTTGTCATGGAGGCTAACAACTCTCATTATGATCAAATGCAAAGGATGACATTACTCGCAGAGAGAAACCGTGCCAAAAGCGCAGAGATCAATTAGGGTCAAGGTTTTCACACCAGTGGTCCACGGATTTGCTCAGTGGGGGGATTAAAAAAAAGGTTTACGGTTTGAAGTAGCTCTTAATAAGTAAACTTCAAAATGCATCTGTAAACAAGGCACTGAACACAAAGAGAATGAGCAGAGCAGAGGAGGAGTACAGTAGAGCCAATAACAAAGAAATCTCTGGATCCACTGATAGATGTACAGAAATCTTGGCAGATACTACTGAGTGTCATTTCAGTGATTGTGCTGCTGTGGTTTGAAATTTGACATTTCAAGTATAAAATCTCTGAAATCCACATGCTTAAATTCCTGTGTTTAACATGCACACATGCAATTTTTTTAATCACTTAAAGATTTACATTTTGATATCATATTGGATAACTTCAGTCTTGCATCACATCAGTGAAATTATATTTTAAAGCAGTTTCTAGACACAATGACCACATTTTGACTAATCTAGTGATTACATGCAAAGTGAAGCTGCATGATTACAATGATCCTGCAAATCAAAGAGTCCCATATTTCCAGATGAGGATTTTCCTGCTGTATGATTGTAGTATTACTCCCAATGCTCATAAAAAACTACAGATAAAACATATTAAAGCAATCTTAAGTCATGTTGTATAAAATAACAGTAGCATGCAAAACTCTGGGTTTCCCTGGTCAGTAATTCCCGTTACTGTAAAGAGTTAAGTGAGTAGAAGATGAATGATTTCCACATACTGTAAAGTAAAAGATAATTTGCATTTTTTTTTTAAAGCACAGGAGAAAAAAAGATAGAGCCCCACATAACTGTTTCTACACCCTGAGAGATTTGAGATCTCAGATATCTTTTATCAAGGTCTCGGAGATAAATTAGCTTTTTAGGGAATTGGCTTTTTCACAATCATCCTTAGGAAAGGCCAGGTGATTTAAATATCAAAGCTTTAACTATACACTGACTCTTCAAACCTTGTCCCAACAATCAGAAGCAATTGGCTCCTCCAAGCAGCGTTTTAGTGTGCTAAAAGCTAAAATCCTCCACAAAGCAGGAGAAGGAAAGAAACAAAGGGTTTTCATGTAGCCACTTCCTCAGTTCATAACATAATTAAGAAATTGCAGTGAACAGGAACCGTAGGGGTCAATATAAGTTCAGAAAACTTTTTTTTTTTTCTTCAGAAAGAACTGCTATAAGAATGTGAGCTTTATGGAAATGTCAGGTGGGAAAAATAAACTTTCATGCATCATTATCAGAAAAGTCAGCTTTGGAAATCTGCAAATAAACAGCTAAACAAGCATTTTAGAGACGAGTTCCGTGGACTGGAAAGGTTAAAAAAATAAATTTAAAAAAATCATTTTGAGGCTGCAATAAGCAAAGCTATGTTTTGTGCAGGATTTCATTAAAAAAAAAATGCATTACAGTAGCAACTGCTAAGCAAGGGGATAGATCGATCATACTTTTGGCTTGTGTTTCAGCCAGTGGCACGGGAAACATTTCAGTGGTAGAGAGAAGAATGGATTCAATGAAATACCAGCAAATTCTGCAAGCAAACACGAGACCATCTGTATAGATGCTGTAGTAGGAAAGAGGATGGCTTCTACAACAGGATAATGATCCTAAACACACTTTAAAATCCACAGTGGAGTATCTCAAGAAGCACAGGCCCTTACAGCCACCCCAACTGTGGATCACAAAAGAAAAGACGGTCAAAGACTCTCACAGAACTTTAGTAAAGGAAAGGGTTGAAAAAGCACACCTAAAATGAAAGACTCTAAGCTGGCTGAAAAATGTGTTTACAAACTACGATACTTGCCAGAAGGGATGTTACTAAGAGCCGACCATGCCCAGTTTCATGCTTCAGGTTCGGGTTTCCCCTCTATTTTGAACAGTAGATGATGGAAATGATTAAATAATCCTGCCCAAATTATCAAAGAAATGTATCTGGTTTGAAAATCACGTCATCTATTTGTGTATTCACGGGAAGATAAATTTTAACCAAGGGTACTCAAAATTTGCAAGCCACTGTATACAGTCAGGGAAAAAATTACTTCAACTCCAGCTGATTTTGTAAGTCAGTCGAGAATTTCAATGGAAGGTTTATTTGACCAGTGAGAGACAGGAACAATAACCAAAAAAATAATCCAGAAAAATGCACTTCAAAAAGTTCCATGAACAAAATAAGTATTTGATCAATCAGCAAGATTTATGGCTCCCAGGTGTATTTTATACAGGTAACGAGCTGACATTGGGAGCCTTCGCAACTCGTTACCTGTATAAAAGACAGCCGCCCATAGAAGCAATCATTCTGTCCAGATTCCAAACTCTGCACCATGGCCAAGACCAGAGAGCTTTCCAAGGATGTCAGGGACAAGATTGTGAACCAACGCAAGGCTGGAATGGGCTACAAGACCATCACAAAGCAGCTGGGTGAGAAGGTGTAAACAGTTGGTGCGATTATTCGCACATGGAAGAACCATAAAATAACTGCCGATCTCCCTTGGTCTGGAGCTCCACGCAAGATCTCACGCAAGTTTCAATGATAATGAGAGCGTTGAGGTACCAGGCCAGAACTACTTGGGAGGAACTTGTCAATGATCTTAAGGCTGGTGGGACCATAGTCACCAAGAAAACTGTTGGTAATACACAGTTTTCTTGGTGAAATCCTGCAGTGCCTGCAAGGTCCCCCTGCTCAACAAAGCACATGTACAAGCCCGTTTGAAGTTTTCCACTGAACATCTCAATGATTCAGAGGAGGACTGGGTGAAATTGTTGTGTACAGATGAGACCAAAATCGAGCTATTTTACCTCAACTCAACTCGCCGTGTCTGGAGGAGGAAGAATGCTGCTTATGACTCCAAGAACACAGTCCCCACCGTCGAACACGGAAGTGGAAACATTATGCTTTGGAGGCGTTTTTCTGCCAAGGGGACAGGACAACTGCACCGCATCAAAGGGAGAATGGATGGGGCATGTCAACTCTTGGGTGAGAACCTCCTTCCCTCAGCCAGGGCATCGAAAATGGGTCGTGGGTGGGTATTCCACCATGACCGTGATCCAAAACACACGGCCAAGGCAACAAAGGATTGGCTGAAGAAGAAGCATATTAAGGTCTTGTAGTGGCCAAGTCAGTCCCCAGACCTTAATACCATAGAAAATCTGTGGAGGGGGCTGACGGTTCGAGTTGTCAAACATCAGCCACGAAACATTAATGACCTGGAGAGGATCCGCAAAGAGGAGTGGGACAAAATCCCCCCCGAGATGTGTGCAAGACTTGTGGCCAACTACAACACTGGTCTGACCTCTGTGATTAGCAACAATTGTTTTTCCACCAAGTACTACAGCATGTTTTGCAAATACTTATTTCATTCATGCAAATGCAAATTAATTTATATCTTTTTTGAAATGCATTTTTCTGGATTTTATGGTTATTGTTTAAATAAACCCACCACTGAAATTATAGACTGATCATTTTTTGTTAGTGGGCAAACTTACAAAAATCAGCTGGGGCTCAAATAATTTTTTCCCTGACTGTATAACCATCACATGCCATGTCTCAAAATAGCACTCTTAGAAATGAAAGATGATTGGTATTACTGCTGCATTGCTTTTTGAATGAGGGATAAACAAATTCTCTACTGCAAACCTGTCTTTCCAGTGTTCTTCATCGTGGTCTGGTTGGAGGACTCTGTGTTGAACTTGTCGAGCTCCAGCTTCAGGTACTCCTGAGAAATCTGAGCTTGTTCATCTGCAATGTCCACAGGTGATTGGTTGTTTCCGGCACATTCTGGGTATAAGGCTGCCCAGCCTCGAGGTCCATGGCTTCCTGCAGAAATAAAAGACACAAGATGTATGATGATTATGCACAATGCAGACTAGCCCCTAGAAATCACATCTGTCTAAGCATACTGGCTCTGACACATACATAGAAACCCTGACAATAATACTGGAATAGCAGCAATAAGGATTCTGTGCTATATTCACTGAGCTGCAGTGCCTTCTAAATCTGGTCGCACCCCACCCTCCCACTGCAGGGAAAACATGTAAACATTATGAAAATTCATCATCTGGGTAAAGGCAATTCCAGTCTTAATTGTCTATGTATATGATATAAATATCCATAGGAAGCATAATCCCATCGTGCTGCACTAATTGAAATTGAGCCTACAGTGGGCACAGAATTGATGGGCATCCATCTCTCCTTCTATCCTTAAAACAAAGCAAAATATATAAAAAAATAGAAAAAACCTACAACAAATATTTAAACATATTCAACAGAAAATACTCCAGATTAACCATTAATCTGCTGTGTGTGCTGAAAACGAACTTCCTGTAACATCATCATCCACTGTCTGCACTTTTCTAATCCTCTATCCCCTACAGTGGCGGCGCTACAAAGGAATAATCCACAACCGACAGGGGTCCCCTTGATCTCTTCTCGGGTACAATTGGCCAATGCAACAACAAAAGCTGAGGGGATCAGGGGAACAAGGAAGCATGCATGGATTTTAACTTTTCTGGGTTAACACAATATTCATGATCCCATTCCCCACAGACATAGGGCAACTTTGCTACAGGCTCATGAAAAAGATATAAGAACTCCTCTCCATGAGAACGCGCCGAATCAAGGGTGGCTTTAGGCCTTGCTGCATTTAAATACCTTGCAGCCAATGAGGCTGTGCTCAAGTCTCTTAAAATGATAGTGTGACATTTAAGATTATTTGGAAACAATCAGTTTTAACATATCGACCAGAGGACAAATATGCACTTGAAGTGTGTGCAGACGCAAGAAGAGAAATTGCTTTATTAATTGCTCCAATAAAAAGGGCCAGGTTCTGAAAAGTGCACTAAAATCAAGGAAATATCTTTGATTTGTCCACCAAATTCACAAGACCACCTACAAGAGTATAGTATAATAAGGTCTGAATCATAGTGAAATGTTTAAATGGATTGGAGCTACATTTCTAACTAATGACTACATCTACAGAGCGGGATTATATTTATCAGTCATGATTGTAGAGTTACCAATGTATTTGTACCAATATAAAGCCTAATATTTGATCAAATGAAAGAGGACTCCATTATGAAAAACCAGTAATACTATGAAGCAAGTGAAAGCTGCTTGCCAATCATAAATTCCGAAAGGATTTGCATAAAATTGGAGCAAATGTCGACCATGATGCAATACAATGTTATGTGCACAAAGGTTTGTTGAGCCTTTGTGTAAAAATGTACATTTTCCCTTATCATGTTTAACTTGTATCTTAAGGTAGTTACTCTATCAAACTCTATCAAGAGCATTTTTTTAAAACCTAATTTTTAAATTAAAGCTCTGTAATCTATTAAATTTCCCATCAACAATGAAACAACTGCGTCCTATAATGTAAAAAGCTGCTTGCTACTAAGGCAAAGGCAAAATATCTAGCAATTCAAAGTGATTTTATGAAGCAAACCAGAGCAAAAACATCCTTGCGATCACAAAGCAGTTGAATTCTCATACTGCTTCATTTAAAAAAAGGAAGAAAAAAAACCCCCTAATGCTTAGAATCAAAATTCTTTCATTGGTTAAAGAAAATCCATCTAACTCAATCTAAATCAAGACAACCTTTCAAGTAGGTAATCTCATTCAAAATTGTAACAATCACTTCCAAGAAGGTGCAAACCACTGGTTACACTCAAGAACAGGAAGGACAGATTAGACTTAGACAACTTGTAGCTTCTGTCAGAATGATGGGAAGAGAAAAGAACGGAGAAGGAAAGAAACAGCTCATGATTGAAAGCATAACACATCAATCTGTCAATCATATTGGAGGCAATGTTATGGCACTGGCATGCATGACTGCCAACAAAACCAGGCTGTTAACAGAAGTAGCAGGATGAATTCTGAAGTGTACAGGGCAATGCTCTCTGCTCAGATTCATCCAAAAGCTACATAAACTGATTGGACAGAGCTTCACAGTGCAAATGGATAAGACCCAAAGCACACTGCAAAAACAACCCAAGAGCTTCTCGGCGCATAAAAAAACGTCATGATATTCTTCAGCAGCCGAGTCAGTCACGTGATGTCAACCCAACAGAGCATCTCAAGGAGGTTCTAGATGTCAGTCACTGAAAGCTTAGAATTTTCATCCAAGTATTAAAAACAATGCCTACATTTAAAATGTGTAATTTTGTCCATTTACTTTTAAGACACTGGAAATGGAGAACTGTATAAAAATTGTGCCGTGTGATTTCTAAATAGTTACAGCAATATTTTGTGTAAACCTCTTAAATTAAAGCTAAAAATCTACAGTTCAATCACATCTTGGCTGTTTGATTTAAAATCAACTGTGGTAGTATACAGAGGTGTAATTATATATGGTTCTCAGATTGAAAATGTTTGGTTACCAACGTTGCTGATAAAATTGTACACATTTGAGGTAGTCGTACAGTAGGCTACGACTTGCTTCAATCCCATTTGTGTTTGCAGAAAATGCATGTTTTCTTTGGCAGAGCGGTCTGAAATGTCTTCAGCTGCTCTGAATGCTTACCATTTCCCTAACCGACAAAGCGAGCTGTAGGGGCTAGCAAAGCTACAGATGGAAAAAAAATTAAATTAAAAAATACATCACCCTAAAAACTGTTCTGCAGTGGGCGGTTTCAACCCCCATTCTCTTGCTTTCCCGTTCTCCCCCTTGAGTGAATCGTGGCAAGCGACAACAAATTTCAGATGTTACTGAGATCCACAAGGCTTCACAGACCTTGATAACATATTTCAAAATGCCACAGAATATAAAAACAACTGAATTTTTGTTGGTAAGCAATATGATATTCAGTCAAAGTTTAGGTGTTAATGTTATTAAACTAGCACATTGGATTGACTGTGTTGTTTCATAGGTTTCTTTCATTCGAAGTGTAAAACTGTGTAATCTTTTGCTAATTTTCCAGTGAAACAAACATTACATCCCATTTACTGCAAGAGAAATAATTCAGCCTTTCAAGAAGAGAAAGGGAGGAGCAGTGCTAAAATCAGATAAGTGCGGGTTACACAGCAGTCGATTAATCTGTCTCATCACCATCCATCAGAATGACTATAATCCTAGCGGTTAAGCCTTTCTCATTGCAGCCTTGCCTCTCTATAAGGCTGAGGTGAAGAAATTAAAAAAAGGTACTGGTTCCAAAATGCGGTGAAATGATTTATCTGAAACATTACACACTATAGGTACTTTCAACTACACCGAGTATGTGGCTCTGTGAGAAGAGCTCCTGCAATATGCTACATGTCACATTTATTCTACTGAAAATCTTTTGTGCCGTCAGGTAGTTCAATGAGTATACTGGATTTTATGAGCATATATTTGACAAACAAAAATAAATGACTTACGCTTATGTAACAGCTCCTATCTCAGGAATATCTCCAGTTTAAACGGAAAATCACAGCATGGTTCAACAGCTATGAATCACCGCTCACATTTACAATTCGCCGGGGGATTCAAGAAGGGTGAAAGAATGAAACTAAATGGCAGTTCAGCTGGTACTGCAGGCATGATTAGAAGCATGGTTGTGTGACTTTTCGAGACCAGTTGCAAGTTAGAAATATCAAGTTCTTCAGTTCTACAGAATAAGCTAGAAGCTGCTCAGATGATGCACAGATACTAAATTAATAAATACTCAGTGGTATCAAAACTCAACTGCACACAGTAGAAGCTAAATCATCACAAAAAACTGTTCAATTTGGTCAGCTATTTCTAATTCTTTGCAAGAAAACTGATGATGATAAGTGACAAGTGGCTCATTTGTGCAGTTTGGTGTCCTTGAAGGATTTGCAACACACTGCAGTTATTGTATACAATAACTGCTTAACAATTAACTGATGATTATAGGTTATTATAGTTGTAATCTTGGTTCAGAAAATTCCATGCACACAGCAGTAAACAAAACCTCTGACAAAGAATAAATAGCCGTACAGCAATCAGCTCAAAACATGCTGAAAAAGCCTCACCAAGGTAAAACTATTTTTATTCCTGCAGGTTTAATGCTAAAATGTCTATATGCCGACATTTTTTTCTGATGGGTGAAAATGCAGGTTTACTGCTAAAACATCACCTCTAAATATGGATTTTATGTAATCATGCCTTCATCGGGCTACTTACAATCTTCGCTAGAAGTAAGATGGGTGAGGCCTATAACATTCTTCGCTCATTTTTGTTAATCCGAGCTGTTCTGGGCTTAGCTCTGTGTGATGTGACTCTGCTTTCTGCTATCTACTTGTTTTTAAGTAAAACAGGCACATGTTTCTCTCAATCTGGCACTTTCAGTTCCAGGCGTCATCCCATTAACCTTGGGATAAACAGCCGTGCCTGTGCTACCATGGCAATGCTGACAGAATGGCGATTGCCTTGTCATTTCCGTTTTGTCCCCTGCAGTGAAAGCACGCATGCTGTATGCCGGCTGGCAGACCTCCCAGAATTGGCACACTAGCACTTGCAAAAATCTACGCTGATCAGTCCATATGCATGAGTACCACTGACAACAAAACATGGCCAGAAGATAGAAGGCACAGTGTCAGCAGTAAGGAGGGTCACAGCGGTTGTATAGATGGAGAAGCGCAAGAGAAGATCATCCTATGTGTGTGCTGCCTAATCTGTTCAGTGAATGCAGGCGCATCGGATAACATTTCGAACAACGCTCCTGCTGTCAGTTTCAATATGCTGATAACACTCCAGAGGGTGGAGCCGCACATGCTGCAGCACTCAGGAGTATCAAATGTCCAGGTTAGACAAGCGATGAGCTCACGGCTCGTATGATGTTCAGACAAGCCAAAGGAACAGACTGAGTCGCTAATCAGACAACGGCTGCCAAGGGTTATTTTTTTTCTCGTGCCCTCACAAAATGTGTGTGGTAACATTAACATTGTTTAATGTAATATTGTACTCACAACTGTGTGAGATTAGACCCAACACAGTGAAATCGTGCACATGGTATACATGTTAAACTAGATTATTTTGGTAACTTAAATTAACTGAAGCTAAAACATAAAGTATATCATTACCAAAGACCTAAGGTTATGGGCCAACCAGTGGACTTCCTCAATATTGCCATTTACAGAATGGTGTCATCAGCACAGCTCATGTATATATACGTATTTTTTATAACCTTCAAATGAAGATACTGATTCACAGTGAGGTTAATCTAATTATACATAGTTTTTGAAGCTTGGATGGGGCCCTCGCTGAGGATGTAGAGCGTTTAAGGGTTTGTATATTAAAAATGAACTTTTAGGCACGGCAAGTAAAAAGCACTAGTCTGTCACACTACGTGCATTTTACAGTCCTATCTTCAGTAAACTGCTAAGCCGGAGCTCCTTTGCATAAAACAAACCGACAGACTTTATCCCTTTGTTCCACTTTCTCTGTGTCAGGCAGATCTCCTTACATGCTTCCTGGCAGCTCTGTGACCTAATGGCTGGGATGTGATGTGATGAAGGAAAGAGAGAGCGAGTTCAGAGCAAAAGCTGAAACTACTGAGGGAAGGGCGGGGGATAAAAAAAACAAAAAAACAATTCAGTTTACTGAATGATGCTGATTGTGAGTGTTTAGCAATTAAGATACAAACTCCCACTGCACCAACTATAAGCTGCCAGGAACGGTCTGCAGTTCATTGTCATTTCTTGGATTCGCTACACTGGGGCTCGGCCTAACACCTTTATTTTCTATGCAATGTGGGATTTTGGTATCATTGTAAAACACAAAAGGCTTCTTTGAAAGAAAGAGAACAGAGGGGAATATCTACCATAAAGCTCTGATTGCAAATGAGTCTGAATACATTTGAAACTATATCAGACAGCATGCAACTACAACCAAAGTGAGGAAACTCATTCTGGCAAAACTGGGGCAGCCAATTTTGGTGACTGACTGTTCCAGTCTAAATGGGGTCATGCTGCCAAAACTACCAATGTTACACCAGAGTGAAATAAGTGACTAAACAACATTTCAACCGGAGACAGAGTCCTTTTTGCTGGTGTTCAACAAGAGAAATGTAATGAATAAAAATTGGTACTCTTAGAAGTTTCAACACGTCCACAGATGTCTTACCCAGACATATAATGGAAACTTTCAGGTAACTGGAAAGGTGTTTATGAAAGTGAATCATTAATTGCAACAATTAGATTTCTATCTCCTGTACTCTCAAAAGGAGTTTCTTGTCAGAATCCTTTACTGGCTAATCTGCATAAGACGACTCAATTATCAGTGAACCATGAAGGTACAAACCATAATGCCCTCAGTGGGCGTCGGGATGCTTCAAAGAAAAGTGAAGAAATACGTGAATAAGAACAGTCAACCCAGGAATTGCAAAACAAGAAAATAATTGCAGTCGGCCTACCCACTTTTAAAACCTTTTTCTCAGCGTTCTCAACCAATATCCACTTCTTAGTGAGATCTAGTACTTGGTATATCAGTGCAGTTTGCAAGAATGAAAAAAGGCGTCTGGGGGTCACTGTGGGGGTACGTAGAGGGTGAAGCATGAGTGAGTCTTCAGTTACACTTCACCAAATTAAATGTGCATTTGCTTGACCTTGTCAATTCTGTGATGAACAAAGAGGTGGAGGAAAGCAAGTACACCAAAAATGTCTCTGTTCACAGTACTGTAGTGGCACTGGCTCAACTAGGAGAATTAGAAAGCCTCAGAAAGCTAATATAATATGGCAACATTTGGTCTCCAGGAAGAAGGGGAAAAAAAGAATGACCAACAAAGCATGCATCTTTAAACTTTAGTTTACATTTTCACAAATGATCACCAGATTTTTATTTTGTATTTATATGCACCATATTTAATGCAGGTGATAGTTGTACATGTTGGTACAAGCAGACTCTGAAGATCTCTATGTAAAAACCAAAAACAAAAGTTGAGTCGTTTTATAACAAATTAGTGCAACAACATTTGCAACTGGTAATTGAACATCAGAGGGTTGTGTTATTTTAATCTGAATTTTAAATGATCAAATGTTAAGATTTTGCAGACGCTACAGAGGATAGGATTTTTTTTCAAGCTTGTCAAAAGGAAGGCAGTATTGCTTAGAAACTGTAAAGGCAAGAAAAAAGTAATCAAAAAGCAAATAAAAGTAAATTAAGCTAGCAAGCAATTACATTTTTTATTACAGATTAAATCATACCAGGTTTGGTTCCTTCTCATGATACATTTACAGCTATTAGATTTCTGTAAGTTCAATATATGCAGTGTTTTAAAATGTATAAAAGTAATGTGAAATGTAACATTTACTTGTAATAGAAGCTTTATTATGAAATAAACCAAATTCAATTGCTGTATGTGCCTACATAAAGAATTCATTTAACTCTATACTTGGTTTCCATGTTAAATAGATTTACATTTTAACAATAACACTGTAAAAGTAACAACTTACAGGCTTAAATTGATCTAATTAACTGTAGAAATGCATTTTAGCACATAAGACAAAGTTAAATCCTACCCCCTAGAAAGCATTTGAAAATATTCAACAGACACTAAACATTTTTTTCCTCTGTGAGAGAAATACTTCATCACTCATTCAAATGACTTACTCAGTTTCAGGTGACTGCAGGTTTCCCCAACCTTATAAACAGTACTTTAACATAACGACCAAAAACTAGCACCACTGACTAACAATGAGCTGAGTTCAATTTTATGATCATTAATATGCAAATTGTCATGACCACTGATCAATGGCCCAGAGTACCATTCACAGAATGTTAGGAAATAGTTGCAATCACAGCATTGTAAAATGGTAAAAGATGTACCCTTAGGCCCCCTCCTCGGTAAATGGCTTCCTTGACTCCCTGCTCGAACCTATCCAGGATGTCTACATCCTCAATACTGAAAGAGTGGCCACTGGACATTAGGTGTAATTAGACTGCGGAGTCCTGGACTGATAAGATAGCTCTTCTGTGCTGTGCCATCCTCTTAGCCAGAGGTTGTTTGGTTTCCCCGATGTATAATTCACGGCAATCCTCCTGGCACTTAACCGCGTACACTGTACTACTCTGTTTGTGTCGGGAGACCCGATCCTTGGAGTGCACCAATTTTTGGTGTAGCATGTTTTGGGGTTTGAAAGCCACAGAGATGTGGCGTTTTGAGAAAATGCGTCTCAGTTGTTCCGATACTCCCACACATAAGGGATCACACTAAAGGTTTTCGCTTAGGCAGCGGTTGTCCTTCTCTGCTGGATTGCCTGGAGCATTCTTTAGATGCCTTTCCAGCTTTGACAAATGTCCAACTGGGATAACCACATTTATTCAGGGCATTTTTTGATATGATGTTACTCTGTTCCCTGACTGCTGTGTCTGTGGGAATCGTGTCTGCTCTGTGGTGTCATCCACATACCTGAACCAATGGCTCAGTGGTGTTCCAGGATGTGATAACAGAGCCCGCTTTTCCACTTCCTCCACATACAAACTGACCACAATGGGTTAAACTTGGGAACCCATGACACACCCATTTCTGCCTGCAGTACTGACCCTTGAATGTAAAATATGTACATTGAAGACCGTTCCAAGAGCAGACACACTTAGTCAGTGCTTAGGGTGGGGTCATCCTGTAATCTGTTACGGACTGCACTGCTTCACTAATTGGAACATGAGTGAAGGGAGATGAAACGTCATACGAGACGCATTCTGAACGTGGCGTTTTGAGCTGCCTACCAACCCTACCTTAAGAAAAAGCTAGAAAATTTGTAACCAAGTCAGCTGAGACTGAAGAGTTAACTTTGATGTGTGACAAAATGCATTTCCCACTGAAAACGCTACAAAATGAACAACATCAACTTTTTGGAATTTCCTTACTTTGATGATTGAGCATGCATCGAGACATGCTTAGACTTTGTTTTTTTACTAAAGTTAGCACTTGAAATTGAAAAATACAGTGTTAAACAAAAAAATATCAGCCCGCTGGGTCATGAAAACATATTTAAATTTGTGAAAAATTACAAAACTCACTCAACTCAATTCATATTTTTAATAACAAAATTGAAGCCATCAGACTGGACTTTTCTGAGAATTAAGAGATGAATCAAGCATAACATTGGACAGTTAAAACTGTTCTGTTCATGAATACAAGTAACCGATTCGGCATCTCGATCAGAAATATAATAATGTGCTTTACTTCTTTGCTGCTTTTTGGAAAACAGTAAATTGGAAAATTCATGGATAAGCTCACATACTAACCATAAACAATGGTTTTGCTCATTACTAGTACAGCTGTAGCATAAACCTTTCATTGGGTGGTGGTAATGTGATTTGTAATGTGATGCAGACATTTGTGCATCGCATTACAAAAAGAACTATTTCCTGGTTATTGTAGCTGAACAGCAAATGGACTTGGGCTACATATGATCCTGTAGCCAGTAATTGTTTTGCCATCATTTGCAATTTTAGCAAGAAAAAACAACATCCAATGAAACATTAGATCCAGCGGGTCATTAATCCATGCCCAACTTAGCCATCATATACAAGTGCTTAAGATTCATTTTGAAGTTGTACTGCCTTTTATCCATGCTGCAGGTCATATACTGACCCATTTTTAAAATAACAGGAGGCCAGTTGCTTTAGAATTTAGCGATGACTGACATGATAAGACATAGGTTTCATTAAGAGATTGTCCTTTCAGTTTCAATCACACGCTTTTCTCTGACTGCTTCTTGGGTTGGTACGACATGGTCGCTGCTTGCCAAGTCTGGAAGATCAGCATTCATATATCATCCTCGACAACTACAGCCAAAGTCACCACTATGCCTCTAACAGACTCTACCGAAGGCTTTCCTCTGCTGCTATCCATCTGCCATGGAGGTTGTAGGCCAAATTAATTTCTTGTACAGTCCTCAAGCACAAACAAGTTTTCTGCCACTGAATTAGACACAGAGTGCTTTGGGTTTAGCTTGACTTCTTAAAAGCTTTGCATTCTTCAGAACAGTCAGCTTTTCGAAAATGTGAACAAGCTTGCTGGCTCATCCGAAAAGGATCAAGCAGTATGGTCATCACAAGAAAAGAAGAAAAAATAAACCACAATGAAGTTAACCTGTGTCAAGAAAAACCTTTTCTCCTGCGGGGGGCTTCCCTGCGACCAATTAGCGGGACTGAAACCAAATGTTCCAGAGAGAGAAGTGCAGGTCAAATGCCTTATCCCCAGGGAAGTAATAATCACAAGCTAGAAAGTGATGAACCCATAATATGGAACTATGATAGGAATGGGCTCTTTTAAAGCCTGTTCATAAGTCCAGCCAATCTGCCTTTTCCATTGGAAAGTAACTGTTGGAGAGCGGCGATTCTGAGGACAGTGCTGACACAGGAATAAACTCACTCTTACAAAAGTAACTTGCCAAATTAAATCATTTAGAATCAAGCCAAATAAGAAGGTTCCTCATACACTGAAGATCAGTGACTGGAAGTAATGCACATTAATGTTACTGACTGGCCCTTAATTGGTCTACTGAATTTACTGCTACTGTCCCTTTAGTCACAGTCTAGAAAGCCACAGCTTCACAAGAGTAGGCAGGAAAAAAGAGAGAGAGTCTTGTAAGTCAATAGACCTTTCAAGAAAGTCACTAAGCTGGCAAAAAAATTTCCACCACCCCCTGTCTGCAATAAAGAACAAAATACTCGTGTCGTACATGATTTCACATTGATCCAATCATTACAAAAAGAGAATTAAAAACCAAGAAAAGTCTATACACAACCTAGCCAGATGAGTACTTTTTATTCCGCTTTCTTGTAAAGAGCCATTAGCATCCTGTGACATGTTAAAGGAACTGACACTAATTGACAGGTAACACTGAGGGCCCAACCACTACTAGACACTGGAATCTCATTTACCTTGAAGCGAGCCACTTTGTGTTTGCAGTAAAACATGTGTTGTGTGACTAAAATCTGGAGACTTCGCCTGTTTGCGGAGCAGACGGGTTAGGAGGAGGAGCAGTAGCGGGTGATTTTATTTGATTGGCTTAATGGCTGAGAAAATGACACGGTTTTTCCAGAAGTAACAAAATTAAGACATCTGTAAACTCGGCCGCGAAGAAAAACTGCACGTTTTCATCTAAATTTAAGTCCGTTCTGCTTTTAGGTTACATAACAGTTTCTTTGAAGCATTATCTTAACCCAGACATGTCTCATTATGCAATTAGCAGCGTGACCTCATACCCCTCACTCCACCCAAACATTCAAGATCTCGGCTTCGCCTCCAGCTCGCGTCTGCAGTAGAGGGTGGAGGAAAAGACAAACAATGCATTCGTCTCTGCCCATAAAACAATGTGCCTCACTAAGTGCTTTGAAAGACAAAGAGCTGCTAATGTTTATCTACGCAATCGTTCAGCGATATTAGGCTTCAAATTATTAACTATATTATACATTTTCAGGTAATTTAGATCAGAGTTTTAGCGTATCATCTGCCTTTCAGAACTAATAATAGAAAGCAATAACTTTTAAAACCCCACATAAACATGAAGCATTGAAACGAGATTGTCCATTAGACGCCTACATGAAGCCTGAAAGTAGATTCAAGATTCAAGACCTCTGTCATTATGGCAGCACAACAAAATTACAATTACACCAATCTCACCTGGTGCGTGACATTGAAAATAAAATAAAAAGGTATAAAAAAAATAATATTCTCTCTGTAGTATAATGTGGTTTAAAAAAAAAAAAAAATAGGACTGTTAACGAGGGTACAAGCCCGAGAGACATTCCCATCGTGATGAATTGCTTTCTACAAAACTGACAATATTCAAATCAAAATCTAAATATGCTCATTGTCTCACTGCGTCAGTGTGAGACTATACACGCATTGATTTCAGGTGGTCTTGCTGAGTTCTGAGAAGAAGGCATCTGATAAGAATGGCGCCACAGCCGTCTCAGAGCCTGAGCTCAATCTTTAATCAGAGGTCATTGTGTTCCACACAGCAGCCCCAAACACATAAAAGCAGGTAGAGGAAGTGCTAAATCATACAGGCATTGGGGTCTAATTGGCCACCAGAATGAGCTCCAGCCAAAATATTGTTTTCCCTTGGCGCTATCTGCTTCCATCTCGTGGGCTTTCATAGAAACTGTGGCTTCCTGTTCTTGGGTGTTGGCCACTGCATAAGTACAACATCCCCTAGTCTGTAAAAATAATCTCCAGGACCTTGTGTAAAGAATGAGAGGGACAGAAATACATTCTGTCCCGCGAGGAAGAGCTTCCCTTACAATTCAAAAGCTCTAACAGTTTCCCCTTTAATTTGGCCAAGAGCCAGCAAGCCAACAAATGCTTTGGTCACTCTGAAAGACTCTGTGGATGGTCAGCATGTAATCAACTATACTAGATTTTTTTCTAAATGAAATAAATTACAAAAACATTACTCAAATTTGTTGGCATGCTGCATAGAGATACTGAGAACAGTACCTTCAAACACATTTCAGATGTGCTTGCTACAGCGTGTGGTGTGACTAAAAGATGATGCAAGACAATGAATCATTGCAAACTTAGCATTTACACCGCACACTTAACTTAACCTTTAACCCCAGCATGAAAAATCCCCAAAATAATCAGTCCATATTTACACACTCGAGGCCGATTAAACTCACTCCGGGTTACGTTTCCCTACTCTTGAATAAAGTGAGCGTTACACAACTAGCGAGGAGATCGGTGAAATGTCTGCCTGTTTATTTCCAAAGCAGCTCAGTGCACAAGAATTAGCTCACCTCTGTGCTTCATAACAACATGCTAGTGGAAAGCTGTTACAATTTTACGCGTTAGTGTCCATTTTATGTAATTTATTGATTGTACGTTGCAATTTGAATTCATTTATATTATGTTGCAATAAAGACAATATATTGTTAAATGCAAGGAGATGTGACAGAAACATAATTCAGTTTCAATTTTTGCTTTGTTGTTTAAATATTTGTTGTAAAAAGTGTAAAAGGCATTGTACCAAAAACTTAAGTGTAACATGTAACATCAAGTCCAGATAGACGCTTTATTGTGAAATACACATAAAATTAAACCTCCTGTGTGCCTATATAAAATAAGGCATTTAAAAAAAGAAAACCATATATCCAAGAAGAGACATGCTCATTATTCTTGTGCATTCACCTCGTCAAAACAGGAGATAAATGGGGACAAAAAAATATATTGTCAACATTATGAAAAGCTTTACAACGGTTCATGTGTATAATTTAATGTAGTTGTTAAAAACTGACCAGCAACACAATCTGGGCCAAAAAAAAAAAAAAAAAAAAAAAAAAAGTTTAAATGCCGTATTGTAAAGAACTGTGCTGGAAAGGTTGACGGCATTTCTAGCTCCAGGGTATTTACACATCTAGCTATGCAATTTAAATGAGTTTAGCTTTTTTATTATAAATTTACTGCGAATTGTGAATTTGGAAGTACCATACTTTATGTAGATTTCTTATAACACGCTTCCAGCTGATTTACGTCATTTAGCTAAGGATTACAAGCCTTATGATTGCCTGGATAATGAGTAGGTTTGAGAGAGTAGGGCTGCGCATAACTCAAATAAATAAACCGAATGATTAAAAGCCTTTTCCTCTTCACTTTATGGTTGTTTTTCCTGCACATTTAAGTTGTTTTTTTCCCCCACACAAAGACCAAGTGTTTTCTCTCTGGGTTTTGCCCTCTGTGTATCAGTGCACACTGAAAGCAATCCAACACTGCATCACTGTAAGGAAGCCTCCTGCTAATTGTAAACAGGAGAGGGTGGTGAGCACTCTGTTGAGCAGAACGCAGATCTCCTCTGTAGAGCTGCAAAGTGAAACACTGATTAGTGATGCTACATTACTCTGCTTTGTCCAAGGGCAACTGTTCCATATCAGCCAACTGTGGGAAACGCAGACGCTAACCTCAGCACTCATAAATGCCCTGCAGCTGCGTGTGATGGACGTTTTAATATAAGAGAGAGTGATTGTATTCAAATCACAGTCAAAATTACACTAAGGGATAATTAGCATTTCAGGAGTAGTAGTAGTAAATGGCAATGAAGATGAAGCACTGAGGCTGAAGTATATAGATACGCTAATGTGGCACGCCATCTGTGCTATATGCATTTATGTTAGTGACGGTCCTCAGAGCAAACACTAAATAATCATTCCTGCATACTCTTACTGCAGAGGGAGCGCTGGTAGATGCCTGCCACAGGGCCCTAATTCCAGGGACTGAGGGATGAAATGGTATGAGGCTGAGATGACTGGGGGTCACTGTGCAGCGATAAACCAGAACAAGCATAAGGAGGCTGCCGCCTCTCAGGGGGAGAGAGGTTGTGAGACAAGCAGAAACCTCTCACTTACCTGCCTGTCTGTGCATCGGGGATGACCCCACAGTATGAGGTCAGGACTAAGCAGACCATTAGCCACAGTCTGCAGGTGGAGGTGAAAGATCTCCACCCACACAGTGCCCCACTCCAGATGACATGTTATCTGGAATTATATTTCACCAGCTTGTATTATTTTGTAAGAGCTCCTATTTTAAGCCTTTGGTCATGCAGTGCCATTTTTATGGTGTGAAAACCAGAAAATGTCTGGCAGTTAGAGTCAGTGTGAGCCGTTGCAAAATGTACGGGAAAAAACAAAAAACTCGTTTCTAACACTAGTCAAAGTTTCAATATAGATTGTGGAAGAAAAAGAGAAAAGCATGAATTACAGGGAGGAATTTTGACTTGAATCGCACAGTGGAGATCAGCCCTGCAAATCACTTGTATACAAGCTGCCTGGGACTGAGATCCATTGTTTACCCTTGTATAACAACCTCCTACAGGCTTATGCCCTCTTCTGTTAATCCACTAGTATTAACAGAAATAATAAATGTGCAAAAACACATGGGAGATTCACTGGTCAAAAAGAACGAGAAAAATAAAGGACAGTTACTCTAAGTAATGGCAAGAATTATTTGTACTAGTTTAGAAAGAAGCAAGGCCAAAAAAAAGAAAAAAAAAAGAAGAAGCCTTAAATCGCTTCACACTTCCTAAACATTTTCCGAGGCTGCTGTTACTACTTCAGTGTCTGGGTAATGAATGCAGTAGAATGGCTGGTTATAGCCAAAGTTTGGGTGATTGTCTGGGGAAGGTCACAAAGTCTCCACTTTTAATAAGCGCCTTCCTCTTTGGTTCATGAACTCCCTAAAGAGATACATCCAGCAAACTCCGAGCGAACTCAGCCATTATTGCGAGATATTTAGGTAACAGAGCAAAACAGACAGCGGTGGGCCATCTCTAAGACCTTCTTGGCACAGGTAAACATCACCTTTAGCCAAATTATCTTTTCAATTTGTTCCGGTAAAGTTTGACCTGAACTAAACACACATGTTTTCATCTGCTCCACACTGCACAGAGAAGCCTCCGCAGAGCCAAACCCTTATTTTCTCGGCTTATTCACACGGATCCAGTCATTCTTTGCCCGGATTTTGCCTCTGCCAGGTCGAGAGCTAAGGCAGAGGTGGGTTTTCAGCGTTTTCCTGTCTTAGTGTCTGTCAGAAAGCCTTCGTAAAAACTAACACACCAGATTTCCTGAAACTTGGTGGGGTTGTGGAGCATGGCTTAAGCAACTCATTAAGGTTTGGTATGAATCCAGACCACTTTATTTAAATTTGCAAAATGTGGGATTTGCCTTGGCACGGGATAGGCTCTCTCCAAGTGCCCTTTCAGTTAAAGCTCAACAGAGCAGAAAATGTGTCCATGTGTAGTTACAAGTGCGTCAGTCAGTAGATGCAGAGATGGGGGAAGAGAAAAAAAAAAAGTGGAAGAAATGAAAACTGAGGGAAGATGAGAGAGCAACAGTGCAGTTTTTTAGCCTTGGGTACCCCGAAACCGCTAATTAGGCCACAAACTCCCAAGATTGCACATGACCACATCCCAAGATGAGTGTTAAACTAAGCACAGCGAGCAGCCATTTTAAATCAAGCCGTAATCCAGTCCACGTCTCCCCCTCCTTACTACCCCACGGCACCCACAAGCAAAGTGCTGCTCGGAACTGAGATGTGGTCAGCATTAGGAGCGATGGATGGGGAGGGGAATTTAAGAACAGAAACGAGGCGGGCGCTCACATAAAGAGGCAGAAAATTGATTCCCGGGGAGAAGAGAACGCTGCTGAAAACCGGCTACGTTCATTTCAAAATAAAGTTGCTGTAGGCAAAATAAGAGTTTGGAAAAACAAGTTCTCTATTCCCCGTCACAGACTCGAGTTATTCCGTCTTCACTACACCTCACAGATACACGCATTAAGAGATCAATAAGAAGTCCATCTTGTTGTGAGTCACAACTCACTCAAATTAATACAAGATTGGTGACGTCAGCAAAGTAGCTAATGGATAGCACTAAAGATACTCGTGTTCTCATGGATGACTGATAAACTGGTCCTTTGCAGTCTGGTTTTAAAGTGGAATTTTTCCTGAAATGTATTGTGTGGAAATAAATGGCTTTATTTATATTCTCAGCAAAGTGTAGACATTAGCCCACTCGCTCCCCCTCCAACATATGAATTATTTTTTT
The DNA here is from genome assembly GCF_001858045.2 of Oreochromis niloticus. Taxonomy (NCBI): domain Eukaryota; kingdom Metazoa; phylum Chordata; class Actinopteri; order Cichliformes; family Cichlidae; genus Oreochromis; species Oreochromis niloticus. Next base: position 16,461,555 of record NC_031970.2, read on the forward strand.
CCTCAATTCAAACAAAGGTCCTTTTATAAACCCTACTTACCGCGGGAGTATCATTTTCACCTTTCAGCTTTAAACCTACTGAAAATAAGCGGAAATCAGAGAGGATGTTTAGGTACTGCACAAAAGGTTTAGACTACCACACATTTTGGAATGCAAAGAACAGCTTCTACTCCAATAATTTCATGATACATCTACATTATTTATTATCCCTTGCAGGTATATGAGCTCCAGCTTAAATCAGTCATGAGACTCTGCAAGACAAAGGATGACAGGCCTGAGTGATCTTTTTTCTCCTACTTGCTACCGTGAGAATATGAAGCTGGGTCACCCTAAATTAAAATAAATGTCTTTGTGTTTGCAGAAAGATAATGGTACCGATTGTTTGAATTTCATCGCAGCACTTCTCAGGGACTATATATTTAGTTTTCTTGAGTCAGCAACACAACAGTAGTTATAATTCATAAAGCAAAATTACAGACATTAACCCAGTCGCCAAAATCTCATACATGCATTTTAATTACAGAAAAAAAAAGAAGACAAAACAAGATATCGCACATCCCACAGGCACAATTAGCTCAGAAAATACAGTATTAAAAAAGGCCTGAACCACTCTGAGCTACGGCCCTCTCTGTGCTCAGCTCACATCCTCAGCAGCTATTACTCTTAGAGTTGTTCTGCAAGCTAAGCAGGGACAACAATGGCTACATGTTTACACAGCAAGTGTCCTTATAATTTAGAATCTAGACAGAAATCAGTGTAACTCAGTAAAGTAGAGGTAGTAGCGCAGCATAAACAATCTAACAAGCCAGGGAAAGTCAGCGAACTGGAAGCAGTGCTAGACCTCATCAGCTACTTCCATTCAGTTACTCACTGGTTTGAAGGTCTAAGTAGAATTTTATGCCAACATACCTCACTGCACTTGAACAAATGATCATAAATCAAACGTTGTTTTAGAATTCGAGGGAAGCATTACACGTCTTCCAAAATTGTGCCATTATGCCACTATTACAGCCTTGCCCCCTATAGTTAACTCCTCACCTCTAGGGGGATGTGCGCTCATTACAAAGTAAGTCATCATGATTATGAGTTTAAAAATTTGCTGAACCGCAATCTAGCTCATTCTAGCTCATCAGCATAACCATATTAGAGAGGAAACCTGTGGGCTGGCAATCTCACACTTCCTCAATATTGCAGTCCCAGCAGGCCGAGCATGTCCGCATCCATTAAGTTGGACCTGAGCCACCCACTAAGCCTAATATGGTGCCACGAGGCACACTAACACTATGTGACGTCTGAAATTTAATTAATTAGGTTTACACAACAAACATGTCAGTCCAACGCATCAATCTGCTCCAAACAAGGAAACCAGGAAATTTGGCTGCGCTTATCGCAGACGTTGTACTTTGGACTTTTTGCTTTATGCTTCAAGGTGGTGCCGGCCGAAGACGCTGTTCTCCGGACATATCCGTGTATAAACACAAGCAATTAAGTTCTGAAAAACCTCACTCACACAGCATTAACTCAGGGTGCAGGAATCCCTAATTTATTTCAATTCTTAATATATTTACCTCATCTAGAAAAAGGAAACAGATTGTCAGAGGCAGTGGGAAGTAAGATGATTTGGAGCTCAATTCTGCTAAATTGGTTGCTGCCAGTGTGATACATCATGGAGAATTAAGATGCCTCTCCCCCAGCACAGAACTTCGGCAGCCATATTGGCACATCTGTCAAGGGCCCACCCTTGACAGAGACAAATAGACCAATTCTGGCACAGGAAGGCTGATCCAAACTGCTAGCAATAACCAAGATGAATAATGAGCCAGCTTGGTCCCCTCGCAAAATTCATTTTTAATAATTAGTGTTCTTGCACCTCTCATTTTCTCTCAAAATGAGTGCAGGTACATCTACAGGTTGATACACACATCAGCAAGACTGGAGGAATATAGATGATGTTGTGTTAAGCTTCCATCATCACGTAGAATGCCTGCGACTATAAATGCAGGGTGTAAGACAGATGAATCTCTCTCTGTACTCCTAGGAGGAGGAAATTAATCAAGTCGCTCTGTGGGTAGGCAGTAAAGGAATCTCACAGGATGAGCACAACAAAGTTCAGGAGGACCTTTCGTTTCACAAACCGAATACTGTAAAGGAGCGCAGTGGCTGCTGTGGAAACAAAGAGAAAAGTGGAGGAGGCGCTTAAGTGCAGAGAAAACTGATTCCTACAGTTCAAGTAGAAGTGTGACGGAATAGCTGCTATTCTGGACAATCAACACTTGTCATTGGATAAGAATCTTTGTCAGGAAGCTACCAGTATGCACGTATAACTAGAAAACAATGCAGGCACACACTGTCCGTGGGTTTCTCTCAAATCCTGGAATTCTGATAAAGGCTCCTCTGACTCGTTGCTTCAGGATCTAATTTGTATTTAATATTTTTCTTTCCCCAAAACAATTCTTTGAGTTATTAGTCTGTGCACACTCTACCAACCAGGGCTGATCGAGCATACTCAAGCCCTTAGGGAGGATTCACACATATGTTCAGCTTCAGTGCTTGACAGTGGGCATGCCTGACGTTTGGTGGGGGAGCAATCTTTGCTGGCGCTATTGTTGTAAGCTAACAGAGCTTTGATCAGCAGCTAGGGTAAGCCAAGCTAGCTCGAATGCAACGTGGTGGTTACTAACATAAAAGATCAACTTCTCCTTCACGCTTCACGCACAAGCAGCTACCGCGCTCTCACGGGATGCCCTCATGTCGCGAGCTGATTAGGCAGCAGCTGCAGCGGTTTTCGTTCACATTGGGCAAAAGTTAAACTTCTTCCAACTATTCATCATGAGCAGCATCAGTAAATGCACAACTCAGCCGAGCAAGGGTTAGGATGGCATCCCGTTTAAAATGAAAGAGAGCTGACGCTTCAAGCCTGAAATATAGATGTGTGACTCTTTCCTTTGTTTAGCAAGCAAGGAGAATCAGCGTGGACACTTCAACAGTCTGGAATTTGTGAGCGGCCTCTGGGTGAGTGCGCGCAGCAGTTAGGTGACAGATCTCTTTAAAGTGTAATGACTTACTAATGCACATTTTTGCATGGTTAGTACAAACATATTGGATTGTAATATCAGTCATTCTGATTGCAAACTCAAACGACATGACGTCTATCTAAAAATATCATTCGACTTTACTTTCATTGGAATTTAAATTTAACTGTAATTTCCAGCTTACATTCAAAATATTCCATCCTTGGGGGGAAAAAAAGGATCAAACAAATTTTTTTGCGTTAATTCGGAAAGCAAAATGATTCGTTCTACATCATGATTCAAAACAATCAGGGGAAAATCACCTCCATTTATAATGAAAAACTTGTTTCATCACTTGGAGCATGGTGAGACGCTTCTTTCATTGGGGAACGAGAGAGAGAAGGGGGGAAAAAAATGTCATCTTCATCCCTGAAGATTACGTCCTGAAGGCTATGCCCCATACATTACCCTCTATGCCTACTCATAGAACATCCATATAGCGAAGGACCTTTACTTTAAACTCAAGTGCTTCTTATACACGGAAGTCTACTGGGAGCAATCCTCCTCTCGATTCATTACCTCCAAGAGGCAGAGCTCCTTCTGTTGGGCACCATGACAACATGGCATTGCTCTTTTCCCTCCAGCCGTTGTAAGGGGGTGTCAAAACGCAGGAGAAAAACCGCACTGCCTTCAAAAGCACCGAGCCAATTTAAGGTTACATGAATCATAGGGTTTAACATGTCACACCTAACTAAGCAACCGGAGAGGAATAGACACATTTTTGAAACCAACCCAATCACTGGGCTCTAAAAATCAATCCTGCAGCGTGTTGTTTAAACAAATGTGTGTCTTAATAAAGATTTATTTATAGTAAGATCAATTATACAGCGGCAGAATAATTTGCAATTGACAAGTTTATCTTAAAAGCTAGGCAACAATTTTTTGCTTATTAGCTACGAGGGAATAACGCAATACATCTCAAGAGGTGAAGCCAAAAAATAAAAAAAAAATAAGAAACTAAAAGCGCTCGCAGTGCCAGAGCCGAGGGTTAATTCAAAACCAAAATAAACAGCCCTGGCAATCAAGAACAGTGAGTTACCTAATCTTGTTCTGTATCCTCTAAAGTACTAATTAAGTTGGATCAACATAGCAGTTGATTGAAAATGACACTTCATTCACTTCATTATGTGAGACATGAGTGGAAAGATTGCTAATGATCATGGGCAACCTCAGTGAAGTGGAATAAAACAGTTAGGCTGAGGGGAAACATAATCCACACATATCAGACAATCCCAGGCTCTTCCAGTTGCTACAACTGCTTGTCGGGGTGGCTTTCATCCAAACACCCATAACCGCTGCATGAAAGACAGTAGGGGCTCTATTCATACGAAGCACTGAGCTATTAGTAAGTTATTACTGTGAAAAATTACTGAAATGCAGAGCCTTTAGCTATGTTATTAATTTGCGGAGGTGGACTACTAGATCATCTGAAGGATTATGGTTTCAGCGTGTGCCCTTTACAGCATTTTTAATTTCACCAGTTTTGCAGAGTCATTTTTCCCCCCCCCAAACCAAAATCATAAGTTCCTACGGTGATCAATGGAAGGACCGTTTAAAAAATTAACAACGACTGCTTCAACAGTCTGAAATGACATGCGAGATAATTCAACGACTACAGAAAATCTCATAATACAACGGAGGGGGGATGACAATTTTCTTTGGGACGCTGATCTATAATTTTCCCCAACATCTAGTGCTGGTATTTCTTCATTGTGTTTTTCTTTTCCGTATCTCATTCTACACACTGTTACAGGGGATCAGGCGTAATGCTTCTGCAAATGCACGTTAAGGTACTCCAACTGTTGTGCTGTAATTAAACTAGAACAATAAATCCACAAGAGACCAATCAAAAGCAAACTACTGCATATATTGGCCAAAAACATAAAACTTATGATGAAGGAAGCCAAAGAAACTAACAGAGATGATGTGAAAACCTGCAGAGATATAAAAAGGGGAAAAATGATGCATAGCTATGTTCCTGTGGGAGTCTTACAGTGAGTATGATATCATCCCTCTTATGAAAAATGCCTCCACGAACACTACACACACACACACGAACACCCCCCACACACACAGACACACACACACTCACAGCATGCCTTAAATAACTTTTAATCAAATTTCAGGGTGCAGGTTTCGAGGCTACTTTTACTGAGGTTCATAATCCAAGCACACAGGAAGGTGATATGTCATGTGCTTCACTCCTCAATGCACTAGACTAATATGTACAAAGTAAGGGGTTAGCACCCTCTTATGGAAAATATGAAGCAATAATTAATATCATTAAAAGCCAACTCACATCACTGTCACGTGTAGCCAGATTTTTTTTAGAGAAAAACAAAAACTGCGCAAAAATCAGTCGTCTTTTTGGAAACGCAGGCGAGTTTAAAGAAAAAAGATCTGATCATCAAAAAATAAATAATTTTTTTTTCCATCACTATGTTTTATTTTTGCCTGAGAAACATTTCACATTCTTGGAACAGCCTCACTCCTAAAGTAATCACACTGGTGGCACAATGCTCCTCTATAGGTTACGTTCAGTACTCGTGTGTCTCGCTCACAGTGCTAGTCTATCTGTGCAGTTGCTTCTAGCTTCAGGCTAGCCCGACTGTGTGCGTTTCTTTTTACACTCACTTGCACAGAGCAAATGCCTTTAATAACCATTTAGCTGCTAAGGCACGCTCCTCTGTCCTCCATTCACAGCCTTAGCCGCTAATTACCTTCCCCAAGTAATGGCCATTTCTGTATTCCCTCAGTTCTTTCCTTTTATTTTTTGTACAATCAGCCAGCTGTCTTGACTGGTAGGAACTGGTGGTCTACACGGACCTGAAATGAATGTCCAAAAATCAAATCGTGTCAGCCAGTTGCCTATCTTGATATTTTTTTTTTTCTTATTTGTTTTATTTTATTTTTTGGCCATCATCCCAGCATAGAAAAACCCAGATACCCAATTACCGGCCCTTCTCTTGCCAACCACGCATATTACTCTGAACAAACACAGCATATCAACACAAAAAATGAGAACTTTAGCAAGACAGTTATAAAAAGAAGTATGTCAATGGTGCTGCAGGCTGTTTATTAACGATACCTAATATACTGTCGAAAAACAAAGCCCTAGAATTTAATTGACCAAAGAAGCATGCCAACCCAAGCCTCATGTTCTAATTAGAAAATAAGAAGGACCTCAGCATGAATATCGAGATTGTGTCCCACAGGAGTGTGGACTCAGGTGTGGTCAAAAGATGCTCCTGGCAAATAATTTACTAGTCTTTTAAATGGGAGGGGGGTGGCAGGAGAGGGATCAGACTAGCTGCATAGCCTAAAAGTAAGAAATCATTCAAAAAACAAACCAGAGCACAACTCTTTATGAATTCTCAGCAGATATTAGGCATTTGCAAAGTGCTGTCATTGGCATTCACAGCAGCTGATAAGAGATGGGAGAAACACCTCAGTTATGTTATTGAGTTATGACATTGTACAGAGTTTCGATCAGAGGGCAGTCTGCAACTATGAGTTTGAAAGGGTGAAAACGAACAAAAAAAAAAAAAACAACAAACAACTGAGCCAAGCAAAGCGTAAACAAGTAATCCATTGCACTGAGATTGTTAGTAATGACTCAAACAACTACACATAACAAATGTTACTGAAATCTGTTCGTGTGTCTCAACGAAAAACAGAACAATACGAGTGATATATTAGGGTTTATAAAATCATCAAATATTCGCATTTGACTTAAAAATCCTATATCACTCGTGCTCCATGTACAAGGTTAAACAAACTGGCAACACAAACATTTACAGTCTTCATTCAAAAATACTTTAAATGTCACTGAGAATATAATATAGCCATTATCAGGCAGTGCTAGCAGCAGCTAGCACTTGTTTCCTTGCAGGTTAACGTCCATACAGGAAGAATGTGGTTATGCATCATTTGGGTCAACTGGTTATTTCACTTTAAACCCATGCAGCAGACACTTTTCATTTTCTACATCCAAGTACTGCAGACATGTGTTGATTGACTAATACATGTTTACATTTGGTCCTGAAGAAAACAAACAAAAAAAACAAACAAACATCCGATGCAGATGTTTAATAAAATGTGGTCAGTAATTAGTGCCAATATTTTGATTTATCTTGTTTCTGTTGTCATTTATTCACCCCTGTGGTGCAAAAGAAACAGATATCATTATTGGAAAAAGCTTAAACATTCTAAGGCTTTTCAGCTTTTTATTCATGTCTATCTCTAAACATTTAACCAGTGTGAAATTGATGTGTGACCCAAAACAAAAGGAAGCAAAAAACGGTTGCTCTCATCAGTATTTTGTCACTTCATTTGCTAAAAGGCAAATTTCTATGTTTGGTCGATGAATGCATTCCAAACAGGACAGAAATACCAATGAAGAGCAAGACACAGTTACAGTGTTTTACAAGAGTGGTGGACCATCTAAACTAAATCAATTATTACAACCACTAACATCATTGGAAAAAAGAAACACACACTCTGACCTTTAGGGGGAAAGAGCAGCAGCACCATTTCATGCAGCAAATGCCATATATTTGGAGTGTGGCCATTACTGAAGGTACAAATTAAAGTCATGTCAGGTATTTGTGGTGTACCACCTCACTTAATCCTTGCTACAGGTGATTTTTCACCAGACTTACTGAGCCTACTGCCATTACACATTGGCACAAACAGAAAATACTAAGTGGGCTAGGGCTGTGCCACATCATCTCGTCTATGATAATCCTGATATAAATGTATTGTTGCTATGGCAATGCCATGCATTCACGCTGCCTTGCAAGCTCAACAATGAGACAAGCCCAGGCATGTCTGACAGCGAGACCTTCTGATGACAATTTCGCACCTATAAAGGAAGCCACTTCAACAACCTCGCAGAGAAACGCAGTAGTTTTTAAATTATGCAAGAAAATTGTTCCCACTAAAGCTGGAAACAAACTCGTTTCAGCACTTGAAGAAAAAAAAAAAAAAAAACCACACCGTCAAGCACGACCAGGCTATGAAGGAGAAGACACTAGCAGCTGGTGATGTGTGACCCAAAAGTAAACAAATGAGTCAACCAAGCAACACTTGCTGCACTCGCTAGTTGCATTCCATATGACAGGAAGAGCAAACGGTGGATGGAAATTACTGATGTGTAAAGCAGAGCTTTAAGCAGCAAAGCTCGACCCAAGACAAATCATCACAGGTAGAAAATATTTCTCCGTTTTATTATGTGACAATTTTACATTTACATTTATAATTTAACAATAAAGTAACTCAAGTGTTAAGTAGTCATGTTGTATTTGTACTTAAGATTTCCATGAAAAACATAATTTAGGCTACTTTTGTGCTTACATGTGACTTGAGCTGTGTCACTGGATATAATGCTGTGTCACCACCACCACCACACTCTAATGCTGCTGCTGGAACCTCTTTTCACTAGATTCACACTTCAAACTAGGAAGTGTGTCATCAAGTAAAAAGATGGAAAATGCCCTGGATTTGCTTACATTTAAAAAAGCTGCTGCATGTAAGCTGCAAGCAACAATTAAGTCTTGCTCTTTATTTCTTTCTTAATCAGAAATATCGCGATATAATTTTGAGGCTATAATGCCCACCGCTAAAGCAGACTAATGCCAAAAACCCTGTATATGGCATAATGTTGCATCATTATCTAATTAAAGAACCAAAGCTGTTTATTATGATCACAGTTAAGACAGAAGCAAAATGTGATCAGGGGTTCTGTTTTTGTAGGCTGCACAGAAAACAATGCCATATCTGAAGTGACCAGAACTCCTAAAACAGGCTCCACACACCTTGTGGATGGCGAAAGAGCAATCACGCTCCGATAGTCAAAGCAGGCATTCTTTTCACTGCCTTTACTCGACAACTGGGAGAGACGAGGGCCACAATCAGGAGTGACATGAATACCAAACAAACTTGACTCCAAAGTAGCCACAGTTTGTTTTTGTTTTTTGTGTTTTTTATTTGCACAATTTTCTTGCCTAAAACCACAAGAGTCTAGGTTCACAACTGGAGCGCCGAGGACAAAATATTCCATCAGTATATTCATTTTCAGAGCCACGATGCACTCCACCGGCAGAGGGGCCGAGTTAGTTATTTGCAAGGTGGTGTTTTTGGAACTTGGAACCTGTAAATACGATTTTACCGAGTGCTCCTCCCTTCCTGAGCTCTTCCAGTAAAGTGCCCTCCATCAAATCACATAACCCCTATTTCCCATCGGAGCTGCTTGATGGCCTACAGAGGGCTATGTTTGCGCCGGGGTGTGGATGTGTACAGCTGAATGAGAAGCAATGCTTTGAAGGAACAAACTGGATATGCTTATCAATTTGCCACCACAAAAACATCTTCTGCTCTGCATACAACTGTGCACACATTTTGCATCCGAGCCCAATAAATAGGAAATTTAAAGACTTTTACCATTACAAGCAGTGCCAAATGTTGCGTGCTATAAAAAGAAAACAAATACCAAGTGCTCAGCAGGTACTCAGATACATTAACTCATGGTCTTGTAAAGTGCTGCTGATGAGTCAAATAATGAGCCCTGCCATTATAAATGCATAGAGCCCACTACTTTTACACTTTTTTCTCCCCTTACAGCAAATTTGGATACCAGAAAATGGGAAAAATTAAACTCTTAAAGCGTTTAAATACAGCTTTAGCTTAGAAGTTGATCAAATACGCTTCTGATAGTTTAAAATATTATACCATGACATACAGTTTTAAATATTTTTATACATTATTTGAGCTCAGCTTCTTTCCTTATTTACAGGTTTATAACTCTAAAAACTTTCCTCCAAGACTACCACCCAAAAAGATGTGATATGCAAATTTATACCCAACTGTGAGATTATTTACAAGCATAAGAGTGCACAGAATGAATCATTCATTAAAGTATACATCAGACAGTTCACTGAGGGCTGCTATATTCATCCATCTTCCAAATGTGTTAAGGTAAACAGCTAAGAGATTGCAATACAGAGTAAGCAAGTCTTCTCAAAAACATTTATTTAGATTAAAAGCAAAGCACCAATAACGCGGTTAGGAATTAAACAATTAAATTTTCATAGTACTGCTGACAGCATCCATCAGCCCTAATCTATACTTTTACAAATGAGATAGTTAACTCATTATTTCCCGTTATGAATCTGAACATAGACTCGCTCCACAATATGTCACTGCTGTTCACTCCAGAGTGCATTTGTTTAATTGCTCTTATTAAAAGCATACATCACAGGTATGCCATTATATGAATCATAAATCCTTTATTAAACCCATTTTGCTATAGCGAGGAGGGGGGGGAGGAAAAAGCTTGCTGGCCAAACAGCAGGAAAAAAAATGGAAAATGGTGGGTAAGGCAGAAAAGGTAAGCAATTTCCCCTCCTACTTAGGCTCCAGCCAGAGCATAAATGAGAGTTCACCTGAATAGGACCAGTAGGGGTCATCAACTGTCCTCCTCTCCCTCATTACGCCTGTGCCTCCATAATGGTTGCCTCCAGTGTGGTGACCCGACGCAACTGTGGGAGGAAGAGATACAGGTCAGAAAACTCAACAGGGAAAAGAAACATTTCTTTTGCAATGTAAACACATACTATGACAACTTACTCAAACAAACCTCCTGTCCCTGCAGCAATTCAGTCTGGATTTTTTACTAGTTCACAAACTACTGAAAGGATTTCACGCATAATCAGCTGATCACAGATAATTGCAATAAAATCTCCTGGTTTTCTATTTGAATAAGATTTGATGGATGTTAATCAGAAGGCTTGTCAGTCGATGTTAGCCAATCAAAGATATATTCATATCTGCGCATCTTGCTGGTAGATGCATTTTTGTGTGTGTGCAGCAATATTATTAAAATGATAATAACCACATCGTTTTCTTTTTCCTCACATAAATTGTTGGAGAGACACATAGATCTAAATGAAAGAACACAATTAATAAACCGGCACAGAGCAAAGCCAGTATCCCCCATGCATGAGCTTTACTTGGCCACCCAAGAATATTACATGCCACCAAAATATAAGTGGCCTGTCATTTTAGCATTTCTCCATTTTTTTTTGTATACACTTGACAGAACTGGAATAATGTGCTCTTATTTGTGCACTAAATTTTCACACTGTCCATCCCTGGCTTTCCTAGTCTGGTGGTCTCCTGTCAGCAGGCTGACCAATCATTGCTGTGGCAGTCCTTGACATAATTCAGCTACCTCGCCAAGGAGTGTTGCATGCAGACGGACTCCAACTCCACTGTTTTAGACCACACCCGGAGAAGGTAGTCCTGTTTCTCCTCTGCTGTGAGCTGGAGGGTCACCAACCACAACTGGATTAATCCAAGCTCACAGAGGCTCCAGAGCAGAACAAGGACTACCATGGCCAGGTGAAGTACATAGTAATGCAGTGGGGACTCTGTACATGCAATAAGAACCTCGCTGAAGAGGCAGACACACACACAGGCATGCAGGCATATACACACACACTGAACTACAAACAGAATCCAATTCTGTGAAAGCACTGAAAATACAGTTTTACTTTGTTTGTGTTTTTGCCTGAGATATCTAAAATCCTTTGTTCAATCACTGTTGATAGAAACATCAGGTCAGACTGTCTTGAATGTGTGCTTCAAATTGCAGCTACTCTAATCATTTGAGTTTGGTAATGATCACCATCACCGAGTTTATCCTACAACCCACTCTGGTGCCTCCTACACTCTTGCAGTTAACATTAATCACACCCTTTACAGTAGCAGTTGGTCTAGAAAAGAAACAGTCTAATTAGGCTGGACTGTCATTATGCTAACAACATATGCATGGATCTAACAGTATCACAACAGCTTTTGAACTAAGCTCCAGTAACGTTCAGACGGCCACATTGCTAAGGAGTGCAGACAATTGGTCCCATGTCTTTCAGAGCACAAATGTCTTTCACTTGTGGAAAATTACCAGCAAGAAATCAAAAACACCCAAAACACAATGGTACAACAACGTTAGGGGGACAAATTGTTCTTAAGCATACCTACTCCCTAAAGCATGAAACCCTAAACTACAACAACCAAACTCATTGGGGAAAAAGTGCTCCAAAACAGATGCAGCCGGAGGGCTAGGGTGGAGGGGGAAAAAAATTTGTCTAGTTGAAGCTATTGTGGGATGAGCACACCTAAAAATAAGAATGTTTTGTGTTGCTTTAAGGATTCAAAACCCGCTGTAGGTTTCAAAAGGTGGAGACGTGGTAATTCTGGTTCACTGTTGCTTCAAAGATGCAAGAAAGTGGGTGAGCAGATCGTTTCTGTGTAGGAACAGCAGGGCGAACTAAAAACAAAACCAGAGACGACAATCTGCTCGACTGAAAATGGAAGAAGCCACTGTTACTTCTTTCAACATACTTTCTGAATCCATTGAGATTATCCGTGTTGTATTAGTTTTTGTACAACTGGTTGGTATGTTGAATATTGTGTTCTCACCACTTTACATTCAATTTGACACAACAGCCGTTAATATCACTTTTCAAATGCAAAAAAAATATATTCATGTGGGTTTAATCATCACTTCATTCTCACACAACACTTACTAAAGAGTCAAAAACAAATATTTAGCACTTGGATCACAACTTAAAGTGGGCATATTTTGCTCGATTGTACATCCCCACTCTCGTTTGGTCTGGGATTTTATTTGGTTGTTTGGTAATGATAAAATGAGAATGTTTGGATAAAGGTTTTTCTTTTGGATGACATTATAAATGCTACAAATGGGTAATTTTAGCCTATTCGTAGGCTGCTGCTAGGTAACATGATGACATCATAATGTAATAGGGACAAGAACCTTCAGGGCCCTAAGCTGTACCTGAGTGCAAGGTCTGACTGTGTTCACAGATATTATAATAGCCCATCAGACACCATTTGTGTAAGTTTTTTCTGTTTTGTTTTTTAAGCAGGCACTTTTCCGCTCAAACAGGGCTTTGTTGAAGCACCTCTTCAACAATTTTAGTTTCAGCCTCTCTAAGGTCTGCTCTCATGAAAAAGCTGGTGGTGGGGGAGGCTGGGGACAGTGCCACTCTAGCCCCACCCCAAACCCTGACTAAAGGGTGTTTTTTGACCATAAAGTCCATCTCCCAAGAGCAACTCCCGGTCCCTGCCGGCATGCCTACACCACAGGATCTCTGCGGGTGCATGCAGGAGTGAAGAGAGGCCCAGAGGCAACAGACTCACTTGCCTCAGGGGTCCTGTAGAGCAGCTACAGGAAGGGAGATGAAGAGCAAAAGCCGACAGCCAAATGTCACGTGCCACTGAAAGCGGCTGGTTGAGAGACCCTGACCGATGTGGAGACAAGGGCGGCTGGAGGTTATCATTAATAATCCTTTCACAGGTTCAACTGCAGAAATCCTATGACTTTTAATTCTTCTATATGGATCTTATTGACCGAGTGATTCGCCCCCGAAAAGTCAACTTGGCTGGAGCTGAACAAAACAGGTTGGGCTTTCAGGGAGGGGCAGAAGTGCACCACTGTAAAGAAAAGCACTTGCTTTCTAACACAAGAAATAAAAAAAATACAAATTTATTATGATTATTGTGTTATCACAATAATCGTAAGTGAAGTGAAAATTCCATGAATCGCTCAGCTGTATAAGCTCTAGTGCAAAGGAACAACCCAGATATTTCAGCACAGATCTGGATTACACAACTGGCCTTGTTGGCAACTGTGCTCTTTTAGTTGGTCCATGTGTGCCACACCAGTGACTGCAAAAATAAAAAGGTGGTTATAATAAAGCAAGAAGTCGATGACATGAAAACATAGCAATCCACACCCAGTATTTGTTTACTGGTTTAAAAAATAAAAAATAAATAACTCGATCTGAAATGACACAATTTCTGACTGTCCACTCCCATTACAGTGAAGACAAAGCTCTGGCCTGTGGGCATGGTATGCGATCAAAGCCAATTGTAACATAAGCCATGAGCCATGCAACATGCCAACAGTTAGAATTTTTCTTTTGTTGAGGGGACATTACCATCAAAAATAAAAATAATCCACTATGTCTTCAGTTCTTCAGATGCTGAGAGTGCACTAAGACTCAATTGCATTTGCTACTGAAGCCAACAAAGAACATTTGGCGTGCTCCGCTCGTGGCAGAGACGTTTTAGAGTTAGCAGAAGCGGCTCTGGCAAGTAAATAAAGGGGCAGCCTATAAGGCAGCTGCTAATCCTTTGAGGGTGAGCCAAACTAGCCGCAAGGTGGGCATTATGCAAATGTGTAACATAGTGACATAGATAGGTCTCAAAACAAAACCTAAATTACAAAAAAAGTCATTTCAGGCAGTGCAGCAGCACTTTTTTTTTTTTTTTTAAAGGAAAAATTGCCCCGCTTTGCCATGGAATTTGGGTGTTGTAATTTCGCAGATTTTTTGCATAAAAAAAATTATATTAAAAGAACCTCAAAAAGCATAATATGGACACTATGTGCATTAGCTGCCTAGCATTATTTACTAAAAGACTGAGAAACAGATCGTAGTTGTTTTAATGAATTTTCTCACAAAAATCAAGGCAAAAATAAAGCTTTAATGTCTGAATTCGCAACACAAATGTGACAGGATTTCCCAGCTCTTACTGTATTAAAAGACGCAACACTGCATCAGGATGTCGTAACAATAGCTATTTAATATCACACTTGTTAGTGTTCTCATGAGGTTAAAGGAAACTTTGAAACAATAGCAGAACTCCCCGGAGTCCTGAAGCCGAACCACATTTAGACAGTGAGTTGTAGTTGGCTTGATCAGCATCGCCGCTCATCGAATGAACACACACACACACACACACACACACACACACACACACCCCTCCAGCCACTTAAGACAAGCGGAGCTCTTACTAATAGTTGCATCATTACCGAGGATTAATTAAACTAAGCACAACTTCAAGCCAAATCTTTTCTTGCACTTAAAGCCAGTGCATTACTGTCTCCAAAATTGGTTTCCACTAAGGCGTGAGCTACATACACACCATTTTCCAAATCAAATTCATTGCTTGGAGGGAGGTCACAGAGGCTACATAAGGAAAGGCATAAACAGCTTCTTTGTCTTTGTCAGATGTACCGATTTACCACGGGGAGTCACGGGTTAATAACAAGTGTGAAACAGAGAGGCAGGGAGTCTGTGAGACTTGGAGCATATTTGAAGGCAGGTTGTGAAACAGGAGGGCTGCACCGTCTTTGATCAGAGAGCATAGGAGACAGCACCATGTCAACAGTTTACACACATCCATGTCAGCCGTCCCCTGTGGGCAAAGGATTAAAGCCACAGCATCTCTGATAGAGCAGAGCAGACAACACAGTCGGTGCTGGGCCTGAAGGAGACTGAGGAGAACCGTGCTGCAATTAAACAACATACTTAAATGCGGAAAGCACATGTGGAATACAGGTAGTCAAATAAGATATTTTATACCATATATTTTTGGCCTGCATCCCCCACCCCCCACCATTTGGAATCTCACAAAATAAAGGCTTCCAAACAACTACATAACAACAGTACACTGTGTAGCCTACAGAAACAATTTTTCCCCCTTTTTCATCGCCCCGAGGGCAGTTAAATCATCTACACCACCATTAAGCCCTACTATTTGTTCCATAATATCACACTCAACAACAAGCCAAGAACCCCTGAGAGCTCTTGAAAAACAGGAGCCTAACAACAACCACAGGAGCATTTAACTTGCATTAGTCATTGGGGACAGAGATAAAATTTCAATCTCATCACCAGCATTAGTATCAGGTATGTGAAGGATAGTCGGGCTAGCACATCTATGTCACCAAGAGGATTATTTGAGGATGGATTAAGCTATCAAATGCATCCTGAGTTGCAATGTCTGTGTAATTTGGATAAACCGTGACAGAGCGCTGGTGTGTTTAATGAGGTAAATTCTATCATCTATGACTGAAATGCACAGCGAAACTATCTCAGTTTATTACTGTAAATTGCTTAATGCAGTCAATTAATAAACTGACAAATTCTCTGCACAGATAGTTTTTGTCCTTTGCCTGTTATCAAGGCAATTACAGATTGTATGGAGAACCAAAAGTGCCAAAATAAAATAATACATCATTTTTTTTAAAAATCATTAATTTTCTCATATTAATTAAAATATCAGTGCATTAAAAACATGTTGAATTGTTTCACTATTTAATAAATTATTTCATGGTTCCTGTGCTGCAGTACAACATGAAATAATTTCAACTGTCACTCGTCAGCAGACCCAAAGGTCTGCATAGCAAGTAAAGACAGACCATTCCCAGATAACGGTCTGATACAGTGGGTATCCCAGTGGTATAGACAAGGTTGAAATACTACTGTTTGTGTCATCAAATGCACTTGGAATTTCTTTAAGGACAGAATCTAGTGGCTTAATCTTCAAATATCTAAGCCTTTATCCAAAAGTGCTGCGTTTTCAAAGATATCAGGTCTCATTAGCCTAACAGCCAGCTCGCCTTACCAACTCTCAGCTGACCAGGTGGTCAGACCTCATGATACCCACCAAGAAAAGCCTGCTCCTGGCACACTGTTTTCACAACCCAAACGAACACTCCGCTCTCAGTGGAGGGTGAAAACGGGATGTAATTCACTTCACCGGGGAATTATACTTTCCGCGTCCGTGAGTCCGCTAGGGGCCATTCAGGTGCTGGTGTCATAAATTTCATCATTAGACAGTTAGCGCGAGGGTCTGTGTGGACATCCGTGTGCCAGCCTGTTTTATGTGATCGCGCAGACTAATCTGCGGATAATTGACTTTACAGTGCAGCAATTATACGTGATCCTCAGGCGGCACTGTTGCGGCAGATGTCAGACTATAACCGGAATGACTACTCGGCCTTCGGGTCTCCAGCCACAACACAATATAATGTAGGCTTTCAGATGACATCTAACAGGTGATGTATGGATTATTTCAGTGTTTTATTTATTCCATAATAATTAAATTTGGCCGAGTTAATCATAATGTCTCTCCAGAGTGCTCTCAGTGCATTATTTTGTGAAGTTCAGATGTGTTGTAGTTGTTTATAACAGTTTATTTTCAATTACAAAGTGACAGTAAACATATTTTAAATATGAGTAAAGAGTATTTTTCACCAGGAGTACAAACATCCGGACCAGGATGTTAACGCTGCATGTGGGTATTCTGAAGATAAGCCTGCTCCATAAATAATTATATTATCTCTTTTTATTATTTATTCAACTGTATTCTAAACACCAGCTGTCTGTTATAAGTTTTTCTACTAGCTTTAAAATAAATAAATCGATTTGTTTTTTTCTTCGATAAGCATTGACAGTTATGTAAACGTGTGATGTTTTTAATGAATCTGCTGTTGATTAATCAGAAACACTGAATTTAATATACCAGTGTACTCCAGTCCAGTGTTTATGACCTTTCAAAATAGTTTCATATTAACAGGCCATTTATAGTTGAGCATGTTGCCAAAAGATTTATAAAAATGTATATATATTTTAAAAGAACACAGGTAATTAGATCTCTTATGTGCCATTTTCACTGTAAAAGTTAGTCTATAGTAAAAAAGGCAATAAACTATGCAGTGAAGCCAAGCTGATATTATAAAAGCATGCTGCTGTGTTACTGTGAGCCGTCCTCAAATCTGGACCCCCAACAGTACTTATCAAGTAGAAACTAGAAAGTATGCAAGTACAAACTCTGTACTTGATACTGAGAAACTTAAATTAACTAAAGGCAAAGTCCCCTAACTTTGATAGGTGACCCATGAAATACAGTCATGATGCAATGCAGCACAGCAGGCATAACATATTTTTTAAATATTGGAAATTCTTAATTTATGTAATTATTAGCATTACTTTAATTTTTTTATTTATTAAAAATAAAATATCAATATTTTAATTGGTCAATGCTTCATTAACCAATTTTAATTAATTAACAGCACATTTAATTAATTATTTAATAATGAAATTATTTAATTTTGAGACTTTTAGCTATCTATAACAGAAAATCCTGCCAGATGTTATTTAAAAACAAAATCCACACAAACCCAATGTCATGCAGTTTCATTCAGTGCACAAAAAAAAGGAGGATAGTGTTTCATAATCTAAAAATGGATTTCCAGAAATAGACGACCAGGCCCGTTTTCCATGATGTGTTTTGGTTTCATCTAATGTAAAAATAAAGATCAATTGTACTTGTACATGGAGAGCCTTCGGGTAGTCTATCATTTGTTTCGAACCTCAGTGGCAGAGTTTGGCTTTCAAATATAAACCTATCAATATTCTATATTTTAGCCATTAAAGGCAAATCCCATAAAAACACCAAACCCTCTAAAGCACCGACTCTGTATCTTAGCATTTCAGGCTTTACCTGCTGAGAACAAACTGGTTTAATTAAACCAGTTTCATTAAAACGACTAAATAATTACACAAAACACCTCAAGTTTTTCAGCAAACCTCAGTCATTAACAGGAAGAAACAGCATATTTGTCGAGGGCTATTTTCAGTCACAGATTTTGTTCGCTAATATTTACTTCAGCAGGACAGTGTATGTGGGTCTGATGCAAAATAAACTGCCCATGTTCGCGGTAATAATGAGAATAAGTCACGAAACAACAACAGTGTGGCTTATTGATGTATTTTTAATTAGTTTTGACAAAACTATGCTGCAATATGCAACATCATGCTTTGAAAGCTGAGACTATATTTGTTAGTAGGATCAATTTAACACTGGCAGTGGCCTCTCCATGGGATTTCTTGAACATAAGAGAAACAAATTATCAACAGTCTTCAAGGGCTGCAGCGATTTATGCACTCCCTTACCAACAATTTAACCTTAAAGGGACGGTTCATAACAAAAATTTAATTTACTTAATTTTCCCTGTAGCCTACGGTGCCATTTATCCTGCTAAATCATTTTACATTGAACAGTTTGGGAGCAGGTTATCAGGTGATGGGAAGAAAACAGCACTAGCTCGGTAGATTGTTTGAGTAACCAGGTCATTATTTCTGGAAAGCGATTGCTGCTGAGTTTTTACTGCTCCGAGCATCACGAGGCATTTAGTTCCTTTATATTCAAGAGAAATAATCTCTGCAGCTGATCTCTCCGAAGCTGGGGAACTTGCATTGTCACAATCTAAATGGATAACTAGCATTACAGGCTAGGGGGGAAAGATATGCATTTTATTATGGGGAGAATTGTTCCTTTAAAAACTGAGAAAGGCTTGTTCCAATCCCTGTAGCATCCCCGATGTTACCCTACCCTAATATGTCTGTTTATTTCAACTTAATTATCAAAGGAAAAACAACTTGGCTCACTTGCACCATTTCATTAACATAGTGTGTGTCTGCCTCACCATTTCACCAGGAGCTTTTTAAAAAAAAGAAAGAAAGGAAAAAAAAAGAGATAAGAAAAAACACCTTTTGGCAACAATAACATCCCAGAAAAGTGCGCACTTCGAGCAAGGTATTTTGCATCACCGTCATAGCCCCTAATGAATGTCCCGATGTGTCTGAATGAAGTGGATACTGTCCAACGAGTGCGTCAGCACTGATCCATTTTCATATTCTCCTCCACATTTGTCCTGCTTTAGATTCACACGGCGACATACAGACATTTTGACAGTAGTTGTTGTGGGAGAGGGAAGCTTCACTTCACCCACCCCCATTTTCTCAGCCATCCCCCTAATTAGAGGGAGAGCGAATGCATATAATTAAATGTACTAATTAGACAAACTACAGTCTAAACAACTTTTACATTATTCTGCCTGAATTCAGACTCATGAGAAGTAAGCTGCATTTTTACAGGCATCACGAGTGTCTAAAGGCTAGACTCGCGCATGCAAAATCTCTATC
This sequence comes from Oreochromis niloticus, assembly GCF_001858045.2. Classification (NCBI taxonomy): domain Eukaryota; kingdom Metazoa; phylum Chordata; class Actinopteri; order Cichliformes; family Cichlidae; genus Oreochromis; species Oreochromis niloticus. The sequence continues at coordinate 16,481,488 of NC_031970.2, forward strand.
TATATAAAAGGGAAATGTGTATTCTGAAGGAGACAGCTGCTGTCAAATGGAAGGACATCTGCTTCACTTTCTGTTTAACGGATATCTTTTCGCCAAACGCACAAACATTTCAAATGGCCCTTTTTTATTTGATATGCCAAGTACCTCAGTCTATCCGCAGCGCGTGGTGCATAGTTCCACATCAAGCCACAGTGGTAAAAAGAAGGTCGGCAATCTGACTGTGAAGCAGAGAAGCATAGAAAAATAAGTGGAGTTTGATCTTGTGAGATCATGTGTTTCTCATTCCTCGGGAAGTGGTCACACCAAGACCTCGGGAACACGAGAACTGCCAAGATCAGCCAAAGATACGGCGCACAGGGAGCCAGGCCTTAGGGCTAAAACATCAAACTCAGAAATAATAAAACAACAAATATAATCCCAATGCAGATATTTAGAGCTACACAGCTAAAAGCAAATGAGCAGCTTCAGCAACAAGGACACCGACATCCTTGGGCAAGAGAAATGTAGTTGTATTACAGTAAAATTAAGCCCATTAGTATGGTGCTAAAATTGTTCCGCGACTGAAATTTTCAAAATTTCCCTTGACACCTCTTTTTTTTTTTTAATGCATATTAGCATATCTGTTAACATGTCCAGATCCATCTAGCTTCGTGTTCATCATGTTAATTGACAGGAAGTGCTGCCGCACACTCAGTACATGGCTGTTTTGTCAATGCCATACAGAGTGCTGAAAGCCTAAAACTCTCTCCAACTCGGCTCCACACCGAGTTGGAGAGACGGGCAGAAATGGCGAAGAGACAAAAACTCGCAGCTCACACGAGTATACAAATGCTATCAAAAACACACACAATCGTGAGCATTGTGTGCATTATGGACCACCTCCCAAACAGAAAACATTTTTTGTTTGTGTTTCATTAGGAAACCTGTACAACAAAGCAAGCTGAATAGGAGGAAGGGCAAAGGAGGCCTACTCAACTTTCTCATTATGCCACACTTGCTCTGCAGTCTTTTCTGTAAACTTCTCGGGCGAAAACTGGGTAAGGCCATCTCATTATAATCAAATCCAAACGTGTCACCGAGCCTCCCCACTCGCAGTTTATGCGCATGCATTCCCAGCAGTTTTTCGCCAATTAGAAAGATATACTGTGAACATCTGTGTCACTTGCGTTTTAATATTATATAAGTTAGAGGTGATGAGGCCTGAGCGGTGCAGTGTGTCATGTGTTAAACCTTTTACCACAAGAAATAAGTGAGAAACGCAGTACATCAAATGTCAGACTTTGATAACGCATGTGGGCGAAAAGGTCTAGATAAAAGTCTCCAGTGTATTTAGACTTCCTTGAAAATGGAAAAAAAAGGGGGGGAAAAAAAGAACAAAGTACACATCCTGACATTTATTCTCTACTCATTAGATGCCGGTAAAGAATAGAACTGTTCTATTGTCTGACCAAAGGCGGCTCTTGTGAATTAAAATTGGACGGCTTCCTGTGGGGGATTCAGTGTTTAACATTGCCACTTACGACCAGGCTGAATCTACAAGGCAAATCTATAGGGCAACGCTAGTACAGTGAATTAAGTGCATTAAGAAGCCAGAGTGTTCACTGATTGAGTGCATCAGGGCTTCTGATGAAAACCATTAACAAGATTAAAACAAATTCAGGCCTGCGACCTTTACTAGACCAGCTATAGCTTGTTCCTTTCACGGACTACAATAAAGCATCCTCAAATGTGCCTCCACACACAGTGGCAGGACTGGACATAACAGCTCTGACAGTGTCAAGAAAATTTACTGTGTAAAGTGAGTTTTCAATTTTCAATATGTGGCAATTGGATCACTTAAGTGCCAAGAGCTTATGAGGTCATTCCTCAGGACACAGTGTGCAGCCCTGCATGAATTGTCTAGTTATTGATTCTGAAATAAATTCAGCTGCCTCTGGTGGATGCATTACACTCCTCGCACATTACTGGTGTTCCTGAATGGTGATGCTTGATTACTGGTAATATAAATGGGTCCATCTAGGAGCATGACACCGATACCACCAGGCCAGATATTTGATCGCAGTGACTGTAGGACAACCTAGCATGAAAATGTATGTTGGCATAGCTTCACGAGGATGATTTAAAGACAAGCATCTACAAAACAATTGTCAAGTTGAAAAATATTGCCTGAAAAGAAGTACAAATTCATTAAATAGTTTGGAACCAAATCAAATACCTGTAGAAATGTGCCTAGCACCGATGAAAAATACCTAACCTTTGAGTTGCTAGCCAAATGACTCAATGTTAACCATAAATAATAGCAACTGCATAGGGCCTTGCATCACTTCCAAACAGACTTTGTATGCCTGCCTGGGGCCATACAAGCAGTCAGACCTCCTCCTTTCCCCTTTAAATGCTTTTTGATGTTGGGCTCTAATCAATACTTGAAGGCTGAATTTAGAAACGATAAATAAAACCATGAAGTGCAATGCACTTGATACATCTCCAACAGTCTCTCCAGTAGCCTCGCTAGTATGCAGTGTCGACCATTTGCAGTTCATTAGGTTTTTACCCCACCCTGCATGCAGTGTACAACAACCATCGTGCACTTCCTCAAATTTTCAGTGTATCAGTCTGCTGCTGTGCTACAATGTATTCTTTATATAGTAAAATAATCCTAATGAAAAACTTTGGTTTGCTGCAGCAGGAAGTGTGCATTAGCCCATTTACTGAGGAGTCCATGCAGTCATTGAACAGCATTTCCAATTACAAGTTTTCTTATTTAAAATTCCTGCATGATAAGGTCTGACTTGCCCCGCAGATTTCGTGATACATGCTTTGGTCACATTCATGAAAAAGCATTCATCTAATGTCACTTTTTAATGTGCCAATTTCCAAGAAATAACAGACTTTAGAAAATTCAATAATTTCCTCACATTGAGACATTCTCAGTTCTGTTCCCATTGTTACCATTTAACTGAAAGACTGCAGTGCTTGTTTCCAGTAATTACAAACTGATTGATTTTGGCTTTGAAATTAATTTTTAAATTTTCTAAGATAATTTCAGAAAAATCAAAATCAAAAGATACCCTTAGACGTACCTGTAGTTTTATTGGGAATGGTAATAAAGCTAATGATTTCTAAAGTGGCCACTTTCTGGCTCAGCATCCAAAGCAGTTTAAATTTAAGATTTAAGATGACGGATAAAAATAGAGCATAACTGGTCCAAACAATATATAAATGCTGATTAACTTGGGAGGTATTACACAGGAATCCGAGTGGCATGCTGCAATAGGATGGCCGCTAATTAGCCAAAAGGGATTACAAGACTGTTAAAGCACCAGTCATCTATGCCAACATATCAATCATGACAAATGAGGACATCTGCTCATAACACAGCTCCTCGACATTCACACTTTTTTTTTTGGCCTTGTTTTCATATATGCCAGCTTGGTGATTTTGGTGCCTAATCATTGGCACTTTCCTGTTCATTCAATGTTAGGCTATCAAAAGACAGCCATAGACTTTTTACAGCAGACTCACTAAAACCAACGTGGCACGGATGTAATCTACATGTAGAAAAAGCTATTTAAGGCTGATAAACAAGAGATTGAGAGCACAAAAGAGCAGGCAAAAACAAACAGCATTCAATTGAGAGGTACTTGGCTGTGACTCAAGGTAATGATTCTAATCAAACAGCATCAGAGCCAGCTTGCACAGGCATTTAGTTGCAGTTCTTATGACCGAATGATATGGTCCAGAAAGTGGCTGCGTGTGCCAAATTCCAAGTTAACATAATCTAAAGATGTCAAGATATATTTCAATCATCAGTATCCCTGCAGCACGAATGACAACCATCCCAGTATATTTATAAAGCTGGAAACTGGGCAATGTTTGCCATCATCTCTCTAAATATTGTCAGAATAATTTCCATCTATTGACAAATTTATGAAGCAACTAATTGCTGCTCCACCACCACTACACTGCTACCCTTCAAATATGGTGGTGGAGTTGAGCAAAATGGTGAGCCTTGCAAGTAGTAAGCTGAATACCCCCTAAGTGCCATCATCTTTATTGGAAAAAGTACTTTAGTCAGTCTATTCAGAGAATATTCACATGCTTAAATACATGATTAACCTTTTATCTCAAAGCGGCAACTTCCACTTTAACAAGAAGACACTCGGTAATGTTACTGGTACCATAAGGCCTATTCAAAGCATTTAATTCTAAACATTACAGCAACACCGATGATTGTCTTGAGATCTGAGAGGCTGAAGCAGCAGAGTGGTTGCTAGCTCCCACCTGCTTGACGCTGGCTGTTAAGCGTGGGGACAGATGATCTCCGCAATCCCTGAGTGATTAGTGGTTACCTTGGGATGGATCTGCTCTGCTTCAGTAAACACATGTGTTGTTAGGTTTAGATTAGCTTTGACAATAACACGGAGCAGCTATCACAATTTCAGTTTATGCCGGTGTTTGACAGATAAGCGGACACACAAGAATTTGTGCGACAGCGCAGCTCAAACTATCCAGGGATCAAACAGAAGGACTTTTTTCCTCCTTTTTTGGTTTGTTTTGTAAATGTTCGATAAATTCAGCTGTTTACTGTGTTGTCATAAAATTTCACTGTCTGGTGAATATGAGAGTTGTCTTTGTTGAGGAAGCACAAAACAATATCTTTCTGAAATATGGAAATGTCAAACGTAAAGGCCATGGTATTCAAATCCCTAGTTAATTAGGGTCCTACTACCAGGAGTGTTTGTGTTGAAGTACAGAAACATTTGCATTCCCCAAAGGGAAGCGTGTCAACAGGATCGATAGCGTAGTCTCGAAACTCCTGGTCTGACTTAAAAAGCATCCAACTCAGCAGATCTTCTCCCCAGGAATGCCCTGAAATTAACCAACACCAAATTTTCCCCACTAGCAGCCTATGGTATTTATTTACAACACCCACTTTGTGAATGAGTGAAACATCCAAAAGGAGGCTATGAATAATGATATATTATGTACCTAAAAGTGGCTTAGGACCACCACAGTAGAAGATGGTTAAAAACCCAATTACCCTGAACCTTTTACCTGTTGGTTTCTGGCTGAAAAGAACATCGATCTCACTCTCAACCCAAAGGAAAGAGCCTTGGGACTCATCTCTTAAGGTGTTAACTTAAGGAGTTTAATCATCATTACAACAATGGCGATTGTCTGCCCAAAAAGATTTGGGTCAGATGAAAGCACAAGGGGAGCCGAGCCAGCTCAAACTCTTTAAATAAATCGGTTTTCTGGAGTCAATATTGTAAAAACGGGCCAAAATAAACAATACCAAAATTGTATGTAATAAATCAAGAATGCCCACAATTATATGTAACAGTTTGTGTTGCCTCTAATGGCATCGTTTTCATCATGTCATTAACTTATGACTTTGATTTTTGTAGTGGTGGTCCTCCATAAAAGCAATCATGAAAATGAAGGCATAAATTCAAACTAGAAAGCGAAAATTTCAGAAGAAATTTTATGTGTGCCTATGCCGCTGCTAATCTGTGTAGTTTTCCATTCATACGGCTACAGACAGCAAAACTCAGAAGAGCAGCCATTCTCCACCATGAATTATGGTAAAAACAAACACCGCTCGCGCCTCACAGATGACAGCTTACAGTTTTGGGTAAAGATGAGGTCACTTTGTACAGCCCCGATTTGCAGACGCTGTGCACACAGGTTCATAAGCAGAAGTCCCTCTGTACCACGGCAGACCCCGACAATGTTTGCACGAACACACTTTGAACCAGTACGTTATGGACCACTTTTCACACATGGTTGGTGTACCCTCCCAGCCAGCTGTAGCTTTTCAACTCACAGCCCGACACACACCCAAAAAACAGCCGAGAGAGCACAGACTACGCCCGAGAGGTGTGATTGCAGATGCCCCTCAGGTGGGTCCACCTCCCCTGCAGCGGCACTGCAGACCACGCCCCGCCACACATATCAAACACGTAAAATAAATATTTATGCACTTTTGCATTCACTTTTTGTTTTTTGTTATTTTTACACAGTGTTCTGAATGATGAACAATGGTCTACAGCCAATCTTGTGTATTATTATACAAACTTTGGTTGTAAGATTCAGATAACTATTTAATAAAAGCTAAATATTTTATACAGGGAGTGCAGAATTATTAGGCAAATGAGTATTTTGTCCACATCATCCCCTTCATGCATGTTGTCTTACTCCAAGCTGTATAGGCTCGAAAGCCCACTACCAATTAACCATATTAGGTGATGTGCATCTCTGTAATGAGAAGGGGTATGGTCTAATGACATCAACACCCTATATCAGGTATGCATAATTATTAGGCAACTTCCTTTCCTTTGGCAAAATGGGTCAAAAGAAGGACTTGACAGGCTCAGAAAAGTCAAAAATAGTGAGATATCTTGCAGAGGCATGCAGCAGTCTTAAAATTGCAAAGCTTCTGAAGCGTGATCATCGAACAATCAAGCGTTTCATTCAAAATAGTCAACAGGGTCGCAAGAAGCGTGTGGAAAAACCAAGGGGCAAAATAACTGCCCATGAACTGAGAAAAGTCAAGCGTGCAGCTGCCAAGATGCCACTTGCCACCAGTTTGGCCATATTTCAGAGCTGCAACATCACTGGAGTGCCCAAAAGCACAAGGTGTGCAATACTCAGAGACATGGCCAAGGTAAGAAAGGCTGAAAGACGACCACCACTGAACAAGACACACAAGCTGAAACGTCAAGACTGGGCCAAGAAATATCTCAAGACTGATTTTTCTAAGGTTTTATGGACTGATGAAATGAGAGTGAGTCTTGATGGGCCAGATGGATGGGCCCGTGGCTGGATTGGTAAAGGGCAGAGAGCTCCAGTCCCACTCAGACGCCAGCAAGGTGGAGGTGGAGTACTGGTTTGGGCTGGTATCATCAAAGGTGAGCTTGTGGGGCCTTTTCGGGTTGAGGATGGCGTCAAGCTCAACTCCCAGTCCTACTGCCAGTTTCTGGAAGACACCTTCTTCAAGCAGTGGTACAGGAAGAAGTCTGCATCCTTCAAGAAAAACATGATTTTCATGCAGGACAATGCTCCATCACACGCGTCCAAGTACTCCACAGCGTGGCTGGCAAGAAAGGGTTTAAAAGAAGAAAAACTAATGACATGGCCTCCTTGTTCACCTGATCTGAACCCCATTGAGAACCTGTGGTCCATCATCAAATGTGAGATTTACAAGGAGGGAAAACAGTACACCTCTCTGAACAGTGTCTGGGAGGCTGTGGTTGCTGCTGCACGCAATGTTGATGGTGAACAGATCAAAACACTGACAGAATCCATGGATGGCAGGCTTTTGAGTGTCCTTGCAAAGAAAGGTGGCTATATTGGTCGCTGATTTGTTTTTGTTTTGTTTTTGAATGTCAGAAATGTATATTTGTGAATGTGGAGATGTTATATTGGTTTCACTGGTAAAAATAAATAATTGAAATGGGTATATATTTGTTTTTTGTTAAGTTGCCTAATAATTATGCACAGTAATAGTCACCTGCACACACAGATATCCCCCTAAAATAGCTAAAACTAAACACAAACTAAAAACTACTTCCGAAAACATTCAGCTTTGATATTAATGTGTTTTTTGGGTTCATTGAGAACATGGTTGTTGTTCATTAATAAAATTATTCCTCAAAAATACAACTTGCCTAATAATTCTGCACTCCCTGTATGAGAGTAAGAAATAAAAGTATATCTTTGTGTCCACCTTTCTCTGTTAATGCCCTACCTGGCCCCCTGGCAAAAGCTTTGCTAGATCCGCCCCTGCACAGTTACCAGCTGTCAGCTAAATAAAAAAAAGGAGCTTGGTGTTTATTTCTCTCAGAAACAGTTCATAACTTCCCTTCAACTCATTCATGTCACCTAAAAAAAAGGTAAACCTGTTTCTCCATCACCAGTTCAGCTCTGATGATTCAGTAAGGTCATCTCCTGGTTTCGACCAGCCGCTTCTACAGCTGTGGCTCCAGCAAACATCAGCTGATACTAGAAATTAAAATCAAATGAATTCTAACAACAGCTGATCAAGCTTAAACGTGCTGCTGTTGTTTAGCGCGATAAACAAACAAGAGAGAAAAGCCGATCATTGATCAGTTTCATGACTGAAGTTTGAACAGGCGTGAGAATGACAGGGGAGGCTGTCATAAAGTTCAACATCAGTAACTTAGCGCGCACACAGCTGTATAGAAACTCCATCGTGCTAGCTACCACGCAGTACGAGTTATTATAACTGATTGTAAAAAGTCAGCACAACGAAAATAAACTACACCTAAACTCGGTTTATATCTGACCCAAATAGAGTGCAGGTCATAACTTCTTACCTGAAATTCAGTTCACCTCACGCTCCGACCGGCAGCCGCCTGCTTCTCCTGCCTTCGGTTTCCCTGATCCACGATCTACCACCGGTCGATCGGCGGTCACCTCGCCGCCTCGTTCCCGCATGTTCTTTCTGACACACACCGGTGGATAGCTGCCCTCGGTTGTAGCTCCGCGTCAGCGACTACCAAACAATTCAGTTATTTTTTCCACATCGACCAGCATCTGGACAATCCACCGCCTTTCACTGTTTGTACCGTTACTAAAAAAAAACCCTCATCGGCTCATAAAACGAAAATAAGTCCAGCTATGACCCTGAGTCAAAAAGACAGCCAGCTCGGGTTAGCTAGCTACCTGTCTAGCTCTTTGCAGGCACCGAAAACATCAGAGCTAATATGGGATGTCTTGGTAACACGAGCAGATATTTGAAGTTTACATCTGGCCAATCCACCACCTTTCACTGTTTATACCGTTACTAAAATGAATAAATAAATAAATCATCGGTCCATATAAACGAAAAATAAGTCCAGCTAAAACACATACTGTCGGCGAGCGACCGGGTGCTGACACGAGTTTCACCCGCCTCAATATAAGCCAAGCCTGGGTGCTTTTTCACGAAGGGTCGCTAGCGGTGCTAGCTAACTATGCTAGCGGCGCTAGCTAGCTAGCCGGCTATCAGCAACACATAAGAGAACTGCTGCTAAATAAACTACACCTAAACTCGGTTTATATCTGACCCAAATAGAGTGCAGGTCATAACTTCTTACCTGAAATTCAGTTCACCTCACGCTCCTGCCTTCGCTTCCCTGATCCACGATTGACCTCCGCGTTAGCAAACACCGGTCGATCGGCGGTCGCGGCATGTCCTTTCTGTCATACACCGGTGGATAGCTGCCCAGTGTTGTAGCTCCGCGTTATAGCACCACCAAACAACTCAGTTATTTTTTCCACATCCAGCTGTAACTCCGATTCTATGCGAGCATTTGCGAGAGACCAGGGAGGTGAAACGACAGAGAGTCCCCTCGCTATCCATTTGCAGCCAAGTGCGGCAGCTAGCTAGATAGCCGGCTAGCTGTCAGGCAGGACCGACATAGTCAGAGCACTGTCGCTAAATATGGGATGTCTTGATAAAACAAGCAGATATTTGAAGTTTACACACCTACATTCTCGCCTGAAAATATCTTAAAAGTTTATTTTGTGACCTAGAAACACTAATAAAAGACATATAAAACGAAGTGGTGGCCGCCATTGTTTAACTCGGCAGAGGTGTGCTATGAATTGTGGGATATGGAGTTTTCCACCAAGCATAGAAGCCATTGTGTTTACCGTAACTATTCAATGGTTCGCGCAACCTTAAAATCTCCAATGGTTCCTGAAAGCAGCGAGGCTGTGCGCGCCATTGATATTGTCATCATTACGGTATCCAAATAAGGGTAGACAGGCTGTACCACTCCCGGCATACCACTAGAGAGAACCAACACACCACAAATGAAGTTTGAAATTTGTTTCAATGGACCAAAAGATGGCGCCAACACACCACAAATGAAGTCTGTTTATTTGGCGCCAAAAGATGAATTGGCCTAAATTTGCACTAAAATATTAATATTTAAAAAACTATAAAAGTTATGAACACCAAAAGTCATGACATAATAGTCCAGCTCCAGCCGCACAAAATGATCTAACATATGTAACCCTAATGTCAAAACTGTTCGGCAGAGGAGCGCGGGAAAATTTTCACTAAAATATTAATATTTAAAAAACTATAAAATTCATAAAGACCAAAAGTCATAGCACACCATTCCAGATCCGGCCGCACAAAATGAGGTAACATATATGAAGCTTGTCTCAAAACTGCGGGGCGAGATTCGCTGCAAAATTTCAGGCGGAAACTGGAGAATAATAATAATAATAACTAGAAAGCGAAAATTTCAGAAGAAATTTATGTGTGCCTATGCCGCTGCGAATCAGTGTAGTTTGACATTCATACGGCTACAGAGAGCAAAACTCAGAAGAGCAGCCATTCTCCACCGTGAACTATGGTAAAACAAACACCGCTCGCGCCTCACAGATGACAGCTTACAGTTTTGGGTAAAGATGAAGTGACTTTGCACAGCCCCAATTTGCAGATGCTGTGCACACAGGTTCATGAGCAGAAGTCCCATTGTACCACGGCAGACCCGACAATGTTTGCATGAACACTCTTTGAAGCATTACGTTATGGACCACTTTTCACACATGCTTGGTGTACCCACACAGCCGGCTGTAGCTTTTCAACTGACAGCCCGACACACACCCAAAAAACAGCCGAAAGAGCACAGACTTTACGCCCGTGGGTCCACCTCCCCTGCAGCGGCACTGCAGACCACGCCCCGCCACACACATCAAACACGTAAAATAAATATTTATGCACTTTTGCATTTACTTTTTGTTTTTTGTTATTTTTACACAGTAAATGATTAACAATGGTCTACAGCCAATCTTGTGTATTATTATACAAACTTTGGTTGTGAGATGCAGATAACTATTTAATAAAAGCTAAATATTTATACGAGAGTAAGAAAGAAAAGTATATCTTTGTGTCCCCCTTTCCCTGTTAATGCCCTACCTGGCCCCCTGGCAAAAGCTTTGCTAGATCCGCCCCTGCACAGTTACCAGCTGTCAGCTACACAAAAACAGGAGCTGGGTGTTTATTTGTCTCTGAGAAACAGTTCATAACTTCCCTTCAACTCATTCATGTCACCTAAAGCAGGGCTCGCAAAATTTCAAAATCCCTGGTAGCCCTTCGGGGAGGCACTCTTCAGTTTTTGGTAATAAATTTAAGTAGCCCGAATAAAAAAAAAAAGAGGACAATTTTTTGATTGATGTTTTGTTTCCTTTACAATATTATACATTAAAGTATAATATTGTAAAGGAAACAAAACATCAATCTAAAAATATTTAAAACACAAATTACAACAACAATTTCAATCATCAACTCAAATATTTGGTTCTAATTGAACAAATTTCTATGAACTTGTAAGAACTGTACAACAGGAATCAGTCTGTGTCAGCTCCTTATTTTTGACATTTCCACTGAAATCACAGGTAAGAGGCAAGTGCAACCAAGATCTAGGCCATTTGCTTTTTGAAGTTTGCAAAGACTGCTAAATTTTGCCAGTGGTAGTTCACTCTTTGCAACATAGTAGGCTGTTCTAAACAGATTTTTCAGGACTTCTTGTTATGCTTGGTTTATTTTTAGTATGCTTTTTGCAATTGGTGTTTGTTCTGGGAAAGATATTGCAGACTGGGCAATAATGCATTTCTTGCATTTGTCATGGGTTCTGATGGGGTCTTTCTTAAAATGACTGGTCCCAGTAACAAAGGCGCTTGTCGACTCAGAAATCGAGGGAAACTCACAACACACCCGGCAGAACATGAGGTTATTTAGCTCGTCGTATTCCAGCCACATAAATTCTTTAGTCCATGAAACCATAAAGCTGCGCTTTCTTTTCCCTCATAGTCTGATTTGTCATAACTTTTCCGTTTTGTGGTTGGCTTTTCTTTGGCTGCCCCTTCTTCACCCTGACCTCTCTTGTTTGGCTCTGCAGAACTAAAATACCTGCTTAAATCCATCTGCTCTTACATGCATACTTACATAACGATCAGCAATTCTCTGCGTAATCAGCCTCTATCACGTTTAAGCTTGCTGCAGGAGATTTCACTTGTCATGTTTGATAGTAAGCTAACGATTGATAAGACGATGTCAGAGGAATTGGTGTGCAATTAATCTGTGACTTACCAATTAGTGCTGTCGCTCTCTACACACAGTTAGCGCAAAGTGAAAGTGAAAGCAAAAAACAAGCGCAAATTCAAACGCGATTTCAATGTGTCACATATTGACAGTGGCTCATCGATGCCGATGACATAATTACTCAGCTACATTTGCGAAAGAATGCAAAAGCATTGACATATCTTTCCCTCCCATGATAGCCCGACGGGCAGGGCTGAGATGGATTTTGGTAGCCCGATTGGAAAAATCGCTAGCCCCGGGACGTCGGGCTAGCGATTTTGCGAGCCCTGTAAAGGGTAAACCTGTTTCTCCATCACCAGTTCAGCTCTGATGATTCAGTAAGGACATCTCCTGGTTTGGACCAGCCGCAAAATTAAAATCAAATGAATTCTAACAACAGCTGATCAAGCTTAAACGTGCTGCTGTTGTTTAGCGCGATAAACAAGAGCGAAAAGCCGATCGTTGATCAGTTTCACGATTGAAGTTGCAACAGGCCAGAGAATGACAGGGGAGGCTTCATAACGACAGAATAAATCGTAATATTTTCTCTGAATGTGGGACGATTCCGTTTGTACGGCAACTCTACGGACTAACCGTTATGAATAAAATAAAGTTCAACGTCAGTAACTTAGCGCGCACACAGCTCTATAGAAACTCCTGTGCAATTCATAACTTCTTACCTGAAATTCAGTTCACCTCACGCTCCTGCCTTAGGTTTGCCTGATCCACGATCTACCACCGGTCGATCGGCGGTCCCCTCGCCGCCTCCTATGTCTCGTTCCCGCATGTTTTTCTGACACACACCGGTAGATAGCTGCTCTCTGTTGTAGCTGCGCGTTAGCCAAGACCAAACAACTCAGTTATTATTTCCACATCGAGCGGCGCTAGCTAGCGGCGCTAGCCACGCTAGCTAGTTAGCCGGCAACATCGTCAGATATAATATGGGATGTTTTGACAAAACGAGCAGATATTTGAAGTTTACACACCTACATTCTCGCCTGAAAATATCTTAAAAGTTCATTTTGTGACCTAGAAACACGAATAAAAGACGTTTACAACGAAGAGGTGTCCGCCATTGTTGAACTCGGCAGAGGCGTGCTATGCATTATGGGATATTGAGTTTAAAAACAAGCATACAGATTTCGGCCGTACTACTCCCGGTATACCACTAGAGAGAGCCAAGCCACCACAAATAAAGTCTGTTTCTATGGAAATTGGCCTAAATTTGCACTAAAATCTAAATATTTCAAAAACTATAAAAGTCATGAACACCAAAAGTGTATACCATACTAGTCCAGCTCCAGCCGCACAAAATGATCTAACATATGTAACCCTATTGTCAAAACTGTTAAGCAGAGAGGCGCGGGAAAATTTTCACTAAAATATTAATATTTAAAAAACTATAATAGTTATAAAAACCAAAAGTCATAGCACACCATTCCTGATCCAGCCGCACAAAATGAGGTAATATATATGAAGCTTGTCTCAAAACTGCGGGGCGAGATTCGCTGCAAAATTTCAGGCGGAAACTGGAGGAAACTGGAGAATAATAATAATAATAATAATAATAATAATAATAATAAATCCGACGAATAGTAATATGTGTGCCTCTTGTCATAGGCACACATAATAATAATAACTAGAAAGCGAAAATTTCAGAAGAAATTTTATGTGTGCCTATGCCGCTGCTAATCACTGTAGTTTGCCATTCATACGGCTACAGAGAGCAAAATTCAGAAGAGCAGCCATTCTCCACCATGAACTATGGTAAAAACAAACACCGCTCACGCTTCACAGATGACAGCTTACAGTTTTGTGTAAAGATGAAGTTACTTCGTACAGCGCCGATTTGCAGACGCTGTGCACACAGGTTCATTAGCAGAAGTCCCATTGCACCACGGCAGACCCGACAATGTTTTTCATGAACACACTTTGAAGCATTACATTATAGACCACTTTTCACACATGCATTCACTTTTTGTTTTTTGTTATTTTTACACAGTGTTCTGAATTATGAACAATGGTCTACAGCCAATCCTGTGTATTATTATACAAACTTTGGTTGTGAGATTCAGATAACTATTTAATAAAAGCTAAATATTTTATATGAGAGTAAGAAAGAAAAGTATATCTTTGTGTCCACCTTTCTCTGTTAATGCCCTAGCTCCCCCCTAAAAGCTTTGCTAGATCCGCCCCTGCACAGTTACCAGCTGTCAGCTACACAAAGAAGGAGCTTGGTCTTTGTCTCTCAGAAACAACTCATAACTTCCCTTCAACTCATTCATGTCACCTAAAGTGTAAACCTGTTTCTCCATCACCAGTTCAGCTCTGATGATTCAGTAAGGACATCTCCTGATTTCATCTTCATGCTCCAGCAAACATCAGCTGATACTAGAAATTAAAATCAAAAGAATTCTAACAACAGCTGATCAAGCTTAAACGTGCTGCTGTTGTTTAGCGCGATAAATAAGAGCGAACAGCCGATCGTTGATCAGTTTCATGATTGACGTTTCAACACTCGAGAGAATGACAGGGGAGGCTTCGTAACGACAGAATAAATCATAATGTTTTCTCTGAATGTGGGACGATTCCGTTTGTACTGCATGGCAACTCTATGAACTAACCCTAATGAATAAAATAAAGTCCAACGTCAGTAACTTAGTGCGCACACAGCTGTATATAAACTCCTGTGGCATTACGATTGTAAAAGGTCAACGAAAATAAATTACACCTAAACTCGGTTTATATCTGACCCAAATAGAGTGCAGTTCATAACTTGTTACCTGAAATTCAGTTCACCTCACGCTCCTGCCTTCGGTTTCCACCATCAACGGCCCATATAAACATGAAAAATAAGTCCAGCTAAAACACATACTGTCGGCGAGCGACCGGGTGCTGACACGACTTTCACCCGGCTCAATATAAGCCAAGCCTGGGTGCTTTTTCACGAAGGGTCGCTATCGGCGCGAGCTAACTATGCTACCGGCGCTAGCTAGCTAGCCAGCTATCAGCAACACATAAGAGAACTGCTGCTAAATAAACTACACCTAAACTCGGTTTATATCAGACCCAAATAGAGTGCGCGACCGGGTGCTGACACGACTTTCACCCGGCTCAATATAAGCCAAGCCTGGGTGCTTTTTCACGAAGGGTCGCTAGCAGCGCGAGCTAACTATGCTACCGGCGCTAGCTAGCTAGCCAGCTATCAGCAACACATAAGAGAACTGCTGCTAAATAAACTACACCTAAACTCGGTTTATATCTGAACCAAATAGACTGCAGTTCATAACTTCTTACCTGAAATTCAGTTCACCTCACGCTCCTGCCTTCGCTTTCCCTGATCCACGATTGACCTCCGCGTTAGCAAACACCGGTCGATCTGCGGTCATGGCATGTCCTTTCTGTCATACACCGGTGGATAGCTGCCCACTGTTGTAGCTCCGCATTATAGCACCACCAAACAACTCAGTTATTTTTTCCACATCCAGCTGTAACTCCGATTCTGTGCGAGCATTTGCGAGAGACCGGGGAGGTGAAAGGAGAGAGAGAGTCCCCTCGCTGTCCATTTGCAGCAGGGTGCGGCAGCTAGGTAGCCGGCTAGCTGTCAGGCAGGACCGAGGTCGTCAGAGCATTGTCGCTAATATGGGATGTCTTGATAAAACAAGCAGATATTTGAAGTTTACACACCTACATTCTCGCCTGAAAATATCTTAAAAGTTTATTTTGTGACCTAGAAACAGTAATAAAAGACATATAAAACGAAGTGGTGGCCGCCATTGTTTAACTCGGCAGAGGTGTGCTATGAATTGTGGGATATTGAGTTTTCCACCAAGCATTACCGTAACTTTTGAATGATTTGCGCAACCTTAAAAATTCCAATGGCTCCTGAAAGCAGCGACGCTGTGCGCACCGTTGAAATTGTCATCATTACGGTAATCCAAATAAGGGTAGACAGGCTGTACCACTCCCGGCATACCACTAGAGAGCGCCAACACACCACAAATGAAGTCTGTTTATTTGGCGCCAAAAGATGAATTGGCCTAAATTTGCACTAAAATATTAATATTTAAAAAACTATAAAAGTCATGAACACCAAAAGTCAGGACATAATAGTCCAGCTCCAGCCGCGCAAAATGATGTAACATATGTACCCCTATTGTCTAAACTGTTTGGCAGAGGAGCGCGGGAAAATTTTCAGAAAAATATTAATATTTAAAAAACTATAATACTCATAAACACCAAAAGTCATAGCACACCATTCCAGATCCAGCCGCACAAAATGAGGTAACATATATGAAGCTTGTCTCAAAACTGCGGGTCGAGATACGCTGCAAAATTTCAGGCGGAAAAAGGAAAATAATAATAATAAGAACTAGAAAGCGAAAATTTCAGAAGAAATTTTATGTGTGCCTATGCCGCTGCTAATCACTGTAGTTTGCCATTCATACGGCTACAGAGAGCAAAACTCAGAAGAGCAGCCATTCTCCACCATGAACTATGGTAAAAACAAACACCGCTCACGCTTCACAGATGACAGCTTACAGTTTTGTGTAAAGATGAAGTTACTTTGTACAGCGCCGATTTGCAGACGCTGTGCACACAGGTTCATGAGCAGAAGTCCCATTGTACCACGGCAGACCCGACAATGTTTGCATGAACACACTTTGAAGCATTACATTATAGACCACTTTTCACACATGCATTCACTTTTTGTTTTTTGTTATTTTTACACAGTGTTCTGAATTATGAACAATGGTCTACAGCCAATCCTGTGTATTATTATACAAACTTTGGTTGTGAGATTCAGATAACTATTTAATAAAAGCTAAATATTTTATATGAGAGTAAGAAAGAAAAGTATATCTTTGTGTCCACCTTTCTCTGTTAATGCCCTAGCTCCCCCCCCCCTAAAAGCTTTGCTAGATCCGCCCCTGCACAGTTACCAGCTGTCAGCTACACAAAAAAGGAGCTTGGTCTTTGTCTCTCAGAAACAACTCATAACTTCCCTTCAACTCATTCATGTCACCTAAAGTGTAAACCTGTTTCTCCATCACCAGTTCAGCTCTGATGATTCAGTAAGGACATCTCCTGATTTCATCTTCATGCTCCAGCAAACATCAGCTGATACTAGAAATTAAAATCAAAAGAATTCTAACAACAGCTGATCAAGCTTAAACGTGCTGCTGTTGTTTAGCGCGATAAATAAGAGCGAACAGCCGATCATTGATCAGTTTCATGATTGACGTTTCAACACGCGAGAGAATGACAGGGGAGGCTTCGTAACGACAGAATAAATCATAATGTTTTCTCTGAATGTGGGACGATTCCGTTTGTACGGCACGGCAACTCTATGAACTAACCCTAATGAATAAAATAAAGTCCAACGTCAGTAACTTAGTACGCACACAGCTGTATATAAACTCCCGTGGCATTACGATTGTAAAAGGTCAACGAAAATAAATTACACCTAAACTCGGTTTATATCTGACCCAAATAGAGAGCGACCGGGTGCTGACACGAGTTTCACCCGCCTCAATATAAGCCAAGCCTGGGTGCTTTTTCACGAAGGGTTGCTAGCGGCGCGAGCTAACTATGCTAGCGGCGCTAGCTAGCTAGCCGGCTATCAGCAACACATAAGAGAACTGCTGCTAAATAAACTACACCTAAACTCGGTTTATATCTGACCCAAATAGAGTGCAGGTCATAACTTCTTACCTGAAATTCAGTTCACCTCACGCTCCTGCCTTCGCTTTCCCTGATCCACGATTGACCTCCGCGTTAGCAAACACCGGACGATCGGCGGTAGCCTCACCGCCTTGTATGTCTCGTTCGCGGCATGTCCTTTCTGTCACACACCGGTGGATAGCTGCCCTCTGTTGTAGCTCCACCACCAAACAACTCAGTTATTTTTTCCACATCGACCAGCATCATCGGCCCATATAAACGAAAAATAAGTCCAGCTAAGACACAGACCCTTGCCGAGCGATCGGGCGATTAAACAAATTTTAGCCACCTCACTATCAGCCAAGCCTGGGTGGTTTTTCACGAAGGGTCGCTAGCCGCGCTAGCTAGCTAAGCTAGCGGCGCTAACTAGCTAGCCAGCCGGCTATCAGCAACACGTAAGAGAACTGTTGCTAAATAAACTACAACTAAACTCGGTTTATATCTGACCCAAACAGAGTGCAGGTCATATCTTCTTACCTGAAATTCAGTTCACCTCACGCTCCTGCCTTCGCTTTCCCTGATCCACGATTGACCTCCGCGTTAGCAAACACCGGACGATCGGCGGTAGCCTCACCGCCTTGTATGTCTCGTTCGCGGCATGTCCTTTCTGTCACACACCGGTGGATAGCTGCCCTCTGTTGTAGCTCCACCACCAAACAACTCAGTTATTTTTTCCACATCGACCAGCATCATCGGCCCATATAAACGAAAAATAAGTCCAGCTAAGACACAGACCCTTGCCGAGCGATCGGGCGATTAAACAAATTTTAGCCACCTCACTATCAGCCAAGCCTGGGTGGTTTTTCACGAAGGGTCGCTAGCCGCGCTAGCTAGCTAAGCTAGCGGCGCTAGCTAGCTAGCCAGCCGGCTATCAGCAACACGTAAGAGAACTGTTGCTAAATAAACTACACCTAAACTCGGTTTATATCTGACCCAAATAGAGTGCAGGTCATAACTTCTTACCTGAAATTCAGTTCACCTCTCGCTCCTGCCTTCGCTTTCCCTGATCCACGATTGACCTCCGCGTTAGCAAACACCGGACGATCGGCGGTAGCCTCACCGCCTTGTATGTCTCGTTCGCGGCATGTCCTTTCTGTCACACACCGGTGGATAGCTGCCCTCTGTTGTAGCTCCACCACCAAACAACTCAGTTATTTTTTCCACATCGACCAGCATCATCGGCCCATATAAACGAAAAATAAGTCCAGCTAAGACACAGACCCTTGCCGAGCGATCAGGCGATTAAACAAATTTTAGCCACCTCACTATCAGCCAAGCCTGGGTGGTTTTTCACGAAGGGGCGCTAGCTAGCTAAGCTAGCGGCTTAGCTAGCTAGCCGGCTATCAGCAACACTTAAGAGAATTGTCGCTAATATGGGATGTCTTGATAAAACGAGCAGATATTTGAAGTTTACACACCTACATTCTCGCCTGAAAATATCTTAAAAGTGTATTTTGTGACCTAGAAACACGAATAAAAGACATATAAAACGAAGTGGTGTCCGCCATTGTTTAACTCGGCAGAGGGGTGCTATGAATTATGGGATATGGAGTTTTGTAACAAGCATACAGATTTTCAGCCGTACTACTCCCGGTATACCACTAGAGAGAGCCAACCCACCACAAATAAAGTCTGTTTCTATGGAAATTGGCCTAAATTTGCACTAAAATCTAAATATTTCAAAAACTATAAAAGTCATAAACACCAAAAGTGTATACCATACTAGTCCAGCTCCAGCCGCACAAAATGATCTAACATATGTAACCCTATTTTCAAAACTGTTTGGCAGAGAAGCGCGGGAAAATTTTCACTAAAATATTAATATTTAAAAAACTATAATAGTTATAAACACCAAAAGTCATAGCACACCATTCCTGATCCAGCCGCACAAAATGAGGTAACATATATGAAGCTTGTCTCAAAACTGCGAGGCGAGTTTCGCTGCAAAATTTCAGGCGGAAACTGAAGAATAATAATAATAATAACTAGAAAGCGAAAATTTCAGAAGAAATTTTATGTGTGCCTATGCCGCTGCTAATCACTGTAGTTTGCCATTCATACGGCTACAGAGAGCAAAACTCAGAAGAGCAGCCATTCTCCACCATGAACTATGGTAAAAACAAACACCGCTCACGCTTCACAGATGACAGCTTACAGTTTTGTGTAAAGATGAAGTTACTTTGTACAGCGCCGATTTGCAGACGCTGTGCACACAGGTTCATGAGCAGAAGTCCCATTGTACCACGGCAGACCCGACAATGTTTGCATGAACACACTTTGAAGCATTACATTATAGACCACTTTTCACACATGCATTCACTTTTTGTTTTTTGTTATTTTTACACAGTGTTCTGAATTATGAACAATGGTCTACAGCCAATCCTGTGTATTATTATACAAACTTTGGTTGTGAGATTCAGATAACTATTTAATAAAAGCTAAATATTTTATATGAGAGTAAGAAAGAAAAGTATATCTTTGTGTCCACCTTTCTCTGTTAATGCCCTAGCTCCCCCCCCCCTAAAAGCTTTGCTAGATCCGCCCCTGCACAGTTACCAGCTGTCAGCTACACAAAAAAGGAGCTTGGTCTTTGTCTCTCAGAAACAACTCATAACTTCCCTTCAACTCATTCATGTCACCTAAAGTGTAAACCTGTTTCTCCATCACCAGTTCAGCTCTGATGATTCAGTAAGGACATCTCCTGATTTCATCTTCATGCTCCAGCAAACATCAGCTGATACTAGAAATTAAAATCAAAAGAATTCTAACAACAGCTGATCAAGCTTAAACGTGCTGCTGTTGTTTAGCGCGATAAATAAGAGCGAACAGCCGATCATTGATCAGTTTCATGATTGACGTTTCAACACGCGAGAGAATGACAGGGGAGGCTTCGTAACGACAGAATAAATCATAATGTTTTCTCTGAATGTGGGACGATTCCGTTTGTACGGCACGGCAACTCTATGAACTAACCCTAATGAATAAAATAAAGTCCAACGTCAGTAACTTAGTACGCACACAGCTGTATATAAACTCCCGTGGCATTACGATTGTAAAAGGTCAACGAAAATAAATTACACCTAAACTCGGTTTATATCTGACCCAAATAGAGAGCGACCGGGTGCTGACACGAGTTTCACCCGCCTCAATATAAGCCAAGCCTGGGTGCTTTTTCACGAAGGGTTGCTAGCGGCGCGAGCTAACTATGCTAGCGGCGCTAGCTAGCTAGCCGGCTATCAGCAACACATAAGAGAACTGCTGCTAAATAAACTACACCTAAACTCGGTTTATATCTGACCCAAATAGAGAGCGACCGGGTGCTGACACGAGTTTCACCCGCCTCAATATAAGCCAAGCCTGGGTGCTTTTTCACGAAGGGTTGCTAGCGGCGCGAGCTAACTATGCTAGCGGCGCTAGCTAGCTAGCCGGCTATCAGCAACACATAAGAGAACTGCTGCTAAATAAACTACACCTAAACTCGGTTTATATCTGACCCAAATAGAGTGCAGTTCATAACTTCTTACCTGAAATTCAGTTCACCTCACGCTCCTGCCTTCGCTTTCCCTGATCCATGATTGACCACCGCGTTAGCAATCGCCTGCCCGGCCTCATATGTCTCGTTGGCGGCATGTCCTTTCTGTCACACACCGGTGGGTAGCTGCCCTCTGTTGTAGCTCCACCACCAAACAACTCAGTTATTTTTTCCACATCCAGCTGTAACTGCGATTCTATGCGAGCATTTGCGAGAGACCAGGGAGGTGAAACGACAGAGAGAGTCCCCTCGCTATCCATTTGCAGCCAAGCGCGGCAGCTAGCTAGGTAGCCAGCTAGGTAGCCGGCTAGCTGTCAGGCAGGACCGACGTAGTCAGAGCACTGTCGCTAAATATGGGATGTCTTGATAAAACAAGCAGATATTTGAAGTTTACACACCTACATTCTCGCCTGAAAATATCTTAAAAGCTTATTTTGTGACCTAGAAACACGAATAAAAGACATATAAAACGAAGTGGTGGCCGCCATTGTTCACTCTGTAGAGGCGTGCTATGAATTGTGGGATATTGAGTTTTCCACCAAGCATTACCGTAACTTTTGAATGATTTGCGCAACCTTAAAAATTCCAAGGGCTCCTGAAAGCAGCGACGCTGTGCGCACCGTTGAAATTGTCATCATTACGGTAATCCAAATAAGGGTACACAGGCTGTACCACTCCCGGCATACCACTAGAGAGAGCCAAGACACCACAAATGAAGTCTGTTTATTTGGCGCCAAAAGATGAATTGGCCTAAATTTGCACTAAAATATTAATATTTAAAAAACTATAAAAGTTATAAACACCAAAAGTCATAACATAATAGTCCAGCTCCAGCCGCACAAAATGATCTAACATATGTAACCCTAATGTCAAAACTGTTTGGCAGAGGAGCGCGGGAAAATTTTCACTAAAATATTAATATTTAAAAAACTATAAAATTCATAAACACCAAAAGTCATAGCACACCATTCCAGATCCGGCCGCACAAAATGAGGTAACATATATGAAGCTTGTCTCAAAACTGCGAGGCGAGATTCGCTGCAAAATTTCAGGCGGAAACTGGAGAATAATAATAATAATAATAATAATAATAATAATAAATCCGACGAATAGTAATATGTGTGCCTCTTGTCATAGGCACACATAATAAATCCGACGAATAGTAATATGTGTGCCTCTTGTCATAGGCACACATAATAATAATAATAATAATAATAAATCCGACGAATAGTAATATGTGTGCCTCTTGGCATAGGCACACATAATAATAAATCCGAGGAATAGTAATATGTGTGCCTCCTGGCATAGGCACACATAATAATAATAATAATAAATCCGAGGAATAGTAATATGTGTGCCTCTTGGCATAGGCACACATAATAAAACACTTCCATCTCGTTGAAGGTCAAAGGCTGAATGATGTGTACAATTTCATACACAAGTCCTGCCGTGACCTAAATTTGAACTAAGAAAAAAAAAAATGGCGCGCAGGCTTTCTATAGTTGCTCAAGATAACAAGAATATAATTTATGTAAAGGTTAAAATGTAATTCATCACACACACACCTTGACTCTCATTCAACAAGCTTATTTTGCATTCTGCCAAGCACTCTGAGCTTGATAAAACATGCACCGCCTAATCCTATATCTTCAGTGATTGTCGCCATAATTCATGACAGGGAAAATGAGCCTCGTGGAGGAGATAGCCTACTTTTGAATTTGTTTTTTCCTCGCCTCGGAAAAAGACAATCTTGAATGTAACCCACATTTAAAAAATAAAAAAAAAAAAGAGCAGAGAAACCCACCAAGTGTGCACAAAGGAAATACGTATGGTCTGTTGACACACAACACTAAGCAGCACAAAAAAAAAAAGCCCCATTGTTTCCATTCTCCACAGGGCAACACTGACAGACAGTTCAGCTGTAAGTAAAGCCGACACAGTATCACGTTGAGGCAAGATTTTTTTTTTTTTTAAAGGGGAAAGAGGACATGGCAACGGAAGGACACAGGACATTTATTGATATAGCCAAGTCCTCCAGTGCAGCAGTAGATGTCCTTCGGTGAGAGTGCGTTATTGCCTAGACATTAATCACTATTGTCATGAAGCACAGGAAATAAGTACACGAGTTTCCCCAGCAGCATTTTCCCCCCTTTCTTTTAAACCCGCCTGGTCCGTTCCAGTATGTGTGCATATGTGTATGCGCGTGCATCGTCGGGTGTTGCTAGGACAAATGAAATGATTTGGAGTGAAGTGGCCGTGAGTCATTCTAAATGATTAAAATGCTACTGTGACCAGCTCCGAGTATCTTGGCTGAAAGAGTGAGGGAAGTCAACCATACACGCACCAAGTAATGAAGTGATGACTGATTGCCTTGATTAACATAAGTTACACAAATAAACAGTTTAATCACCATTAATATCAAATTACAGTAATTATCTTATAAGATAAACACTCTTCCCAGAACGTTGAGCTCATATTGAAATTCTCCACTTCAATATTAATTCCTGCAATTTCAGGCAGGGCAATCTCACCCTCAATGTCAATGGAAGCCAGTGAGCTCAAATTCACAAGGCTGTCTTCCCTTTTTGCTGTGTTTTTTTTTTTTTTTTTTTTTTTACACCACATCAGTCTTTGCCAGACAGAGAATGTTGGGGGGGGGAAAATGCCTATATTTATAGGAAACAATTAAATTCATACTTAATGATGCTTCTCTTTTCTTATTAATTTTCCTCCGATTTTTGTGGGAGGAGAAGGAACGCTGGAGTCACACTTCCAATTAAAGCAGTGGAAGTAATAAATAGAAGTAAAACAGTCACAAATTGTCTCCAGCCACATCAATTTTAAATGAGCTGCAAATGTGTCTTCAATACGCCTGTAAGACAAAAGGAAATCCCAAAGCAACTGACAACAATATTGGAAATGCAGTTGCTAAGAACAGAGTGCTCGATGATGCTCCATTTCTGAAACTTACATTAAGCACTACAGAGACATAAAAGAGCCGTGGCACAACTGGAAATCGATGAAGCTGTATCGAGTGGACAAGAGTTGGCCTTGGCACTCAGATCTACAGTCAGACACTTTATTAGGTACACCTTTCTAGAAATGGGTTGCGCGCCCTTTTGCCTTCAGAACTGCCTCAATTCTTCATGGCACAGATTCAACAATGTGCTTGGAAACATTCCTCAGAGATTCACGTGATAGCATCACGGAGCTGCTGCACATTTGTCGGCTGCACATTCACGATGCAAATCTCCTGCTTCACCACATCCCAAAGGTGCTCTATTGGATTCGGATCTGGTGACTGTGGAGGCCATTAGAATACAGTGAACTCATTGTCATGTTCAAGAAACTAGTCTGAGACAATACCGGCTTTGTTACATGGCGTGCTAGAAGCAGCCATCACAAGATGGGCATAAAAGCATGGGCATCGTCACCAATACAACTTAGGTAGGGCTGTGCTATTTAAATGATGCTCAGCTGGTATTAAAGTGGCCAAAGTGTGCCAGAAAAATATCCCTCACAGCACCAGAAGCTTGAACCGTTGATACAAATCCATAACGGTTCAGGCTTTTATGCTGTTTAGATTAAATTCTGACTCTACACATTTAAATGTTGCAGTACTAACTGAGACCTGTCCGACCCATTCTTCTATTCTTCACTGTTGTAACACATGCTTCCTGCCCTTAGCTGACCGGGACAGCACCCAGTGTGGTCTTCTGCTGGTGTAGCCCATCTACGCCAGGATTCGATGTGTTGTGCATTCAGAGATGCTCTGTATATAAGCTCAAAGCAGTGTGGCCATTCTCCTCTGAGTTTTAGCTAACTAACATCAAACAATGATATACCAAGTCGTGACTAAAGTATTTCTTTTTCAAAAAACAGCAAATGTATATGGCACTTATTAAACAGAGCAGTGAAGACAGTGAAGTAAATACAGTTATTTAAAGGGTTAGCGAATTTGGTCCAGTTGACATAATGATCTGCTACCTGGTGGCTAGACAAAGAGGTATAGTTATGCTATCATATTTATATTAGCCTTAGCCTATGAGGATTAATATAGTCTCAACAAAAGTACGCGTTGATTTCCTGATTGACAGAAACAATTAACATCATATGGCAAGAAGAATAAAATGAAAAATTCAGACAAGAAAGCTGAGACGACCCCATTCACAACACAAGGTTAGTCATTAATACGATGCTGCATGGTTTGGATTACTTGCTATATAAAAGTTCTGATCCTAAGCTTAACATCGTCTTAGTTTGGTGAGAGTGATTCTTTCCTAAAGATTAAAAAGAAAACGTGTGCATATGGGACACTGAGAGCCCACAGGCTGTGGTGTACACCCTGTGTTTTTAAAAAATTTAGCTTAAAGACATGCTGCACATAAAGAGTGCTAATAAAAAGCTGTAGAGGCTGAGAATGACAACTGAGTAGTTTTGGAGGGCTCGTGTCTACTCAAAACACAAGAGACAAAGCACTGCAGCACACTTAAAAAAAAAAAAAAAATCCAACATTAAAAAGCCTCCTCCAACTCAGAAGCAGCTTGGACCCAGAAACGAGGTCAATAAGTCATCACTTAATGAGCAGATTCCACAGATTGACAGCTGGTAGTTAATCAACAATAACGTCCCTAAAAAAGGCAGGGAAGAGAAACACCCCAGCTACCAGGAATGCAGATAATGCGGGCTTTGAAACCCACATTATCTTTTTATTAAATAAACCAGTTTACTTAATAAACCATAAGTAAGGAAACACATTCAATATGTTTGATTGAACAATGTGTAGGGGGGGGGGGGGCGCTCTAAATGTAACCACGAGTTTTGCTTGCTCGGTCTTTGAGAAGAAGCAAAGCTTTTCTGCTTCAGAATGCACACAGTGTGTTAGTGCTAGTACTTTTACACAGGAGAAGCACACTTTAAAATAAAAATAATAATTGAAAAAAAACCCCAACATGTTGGTAATCTGTCAGCACTGATAATTAGACAGCCAGTATTTGCAAACCTTGATTGCAGTCAGTCCAAGTGAGATGGCAACCGTTTGCAGAAAGATCGTCTCCTTTCAGGCGACCTGGTCTACCAGCTTGCAATCAAAAGTGGATGTGAGTGTGCAACACCATCAAACTCTGGACAACCATTTCAGTCCTCACAATTTTCAGGTGGTCAGAGAATGTGAAACATTTTTAACTTGCAATCATCAGGCAGCCGCTGATTTTTATTTTATTTTTTACTTTTGTTGTAGATGCAACATGGATGCTGTACTCCTAGTTTTACTCATAGGACTGAGTCATTAGCTTCCTCTGAATAGCTTTGTCAAGATTAGCGTGTCCAGTGTTGAACGTTTTTTTTCTGCTAACGACCCAGGATGGTCGTGCATGAAATAAGTCCTTTCAGTCACAGGATTTCAAAAGTATTTTCATTTTTTTAATAAAACATCAATATTTGACGTCCCTGTATTGACACAATATAACCACATAAATTAAGATACTCTCCTGTATGTAACCTCGAGTTACATGTGTGCATCAGGACAGGGTCACTCTAGCTTAAAACGCGCAAGGACCAGGTGGTGATTAAACACTTCAGCATGACTGCTCAGCATATAGTTAAGGTAATGAGACAGTACTTTACAAAAAAAAAGGTTGAAGTATTTTTCATCCCAGTCCTTGTTGTTTTTTTTGGTGCAAGGACAAAACCTCTTTGGTGGGTGCTAGTATGTTTTTTTTGTTTTTGTTGTTTTCCTATGCAGGAAAAACCCTGGATAATCTTAGGCCTGTTTGGTGCTTCTCTGGCACTGACAGCTACAGCGCTTGTCACTGTGGTTATTCTTCACTGGCTCAGTTGGCCTCTCCCTACCGGCCCTCTCCCTGCCTACACTTTCATAACCAGTGTGAGCACACTGACACAATGACACACGAAACAGTCCATTTAGCTGTTACTGTGTTCAAAAGATGAAGCGGTCAATAGCCATTTAAGTTTAAAGAAAAAAAAAAAGACGTACAATAAGAAGTAGTAGAAGGATGTAGAAATCGAAAGGGAGGCCTGACTTATAAAATTTGGGGGTTTATAAAACTGACTGGATGTAGGGGCTGGCAGCAAGACACCCCTGAGCCACTGAAGAAGAAAATAATCACCAGTGGTAGCAAAGTAGTCGTCAAAGCAGTGTGTAAGTGGAATGCCACGTTGTGTCTATACATACTGCCTGTCCATTGCAGGCAACTCTAAATTTTTAGCCATGAGCTGACACACTCTCGTGAGGTGAAACAGGGAGCCAGAAGAACAGCAAAACACAAGTACATCCTCCGACACTGAGCTGAAACACACCATGGACTTCATACTGCCATTTCACTCTTGTCTTCACTTTCTTCTCTTATAAATCTGAGGAGTTTCAGTTTCAAAGGGAGGGATTCAAATGCACTACTATGCAGGCTCACAGGACCAGCTGCCGAAACATGGAACCAAAAACCTCAGGCTACAACAGCACCTTTACATATCGCTCAAAAATCAAAGAGCTCCACCCATCCATCCTTCTCAATGGTTACTAACGTACATGCTTTGTTTTATAAGCATCTAAATGTAACGATTTATATAATAGAACATGACCAATTTTGCCCACCAGTGCTCGTGGCACTGAAACCTAGCCCAGAGATTAAAGTGCTTCGCAAATATCAAGTCCTGAGTCACTGTCAGTCTTTACATCAGTGAAAAATTAGACCAATTAGGACAGCACATAAGGCTGACTAACCACGCTGCACCAAATGAAATCACACGCAGGGGCAACTCAGAGAAAGTTGGCAGCACCAGTGCTAGGACGGGGAAAGTTCATCTTGCGCCCTGATTGGATTTTCATCATTTCTTGGAATTATTTTCACATATGAGAATATGATGGAGTGCCTTTCAATTTCATTTCACAATGACTATTCCAGGCGCACAGAAAACTTATGTCTGGTATTTTCAGTACATGACCAAACGCTTCAAAAATAGAAAACAGAACAGAATCGAAACAGAACAGAAAACAGGCACGAAATGTGTGTGTGTGGGTGTGTGTGTGTGTGTGTGTGTGGGGGGGGGGGGGGGGGGGGGGGGGGTCAATTAGCTTACTCAAAAAATAAGGCAACATTGACAGCTTTTACTTTTTTCAAACTGTCCACCAGTAAAGACACCGCAACATTAGCACTACAACTGAAAAGTATATATAATATATTCATGCATAAGAAAAATCCATCTTAAAACGGACACGATTCCTCAAATGTTTGTGAAAGTCAGTCTCATTTGTCCTCACGTCCCTTTAAAGTAACAGCTTCTTTTTTGGAAAAAAAAATCTAAATGTCCTTTAAATGTCCTGCATTTAACATAATTGTCCTATTATTCCAACTGTGCTGCCGCATAAACAAAACTGACTCTCTTAATAGCAAGTACAAATTCTACATGAAACTGTGGAATAATAAAAAGGTAGCTCATTTCACAGGTAAATGAGGCGCATTTTTCACAGATGATCAGTTAGAGGTTACACGCTGGGGTGCTTTCAGCACACCACAATGGTTGCCGGTTGCTAAGTTGGCTCCCTCGCAGTTCAAACAATCACGGTTCAAATACTTTTACCAACAATACCGCGTTGTTGTTTTAAGGTCCCCCCCAAATCTAATTAGAATGACAGATAAGCTAGTCATTAAATTTAAAAGCAATAAGCAAAGGATGAGCATCACTAGCAAAGGGATAAACAGCAAGTTATCTGCACGCTGCACACAAGTGAAAAGTGATTACAGTTGCAATGTTTCCCCATCGGAGCATTTAGTGGGTGGCACAGGCAGCTGGTGGAGAGACAACAGATAACACTGCGCTGAGCCCATCAAAGATTGAGAATGAGCATATGTTACTGATGCTATTTAAAAACCACGAGAGTCCGTTTTGAGACGCGGTGTCAGTACTGTACATATTGAACCAGCTATCCAGAAAAAAAAAAATTAAAAATACCGAGGACCTTGATGATAATGATGCTGTTGCCAGCTTCAGTGATGTCCAGACAGCTGGCATCCTGCTGGCCCAGCGGTATATCAGGACCTCATTAATTAGATTAATAATTTGTTTGCTCGGTACTATTCTATTTGCAGCAGGCAACAATGATGTTATTTGAAAAGGGTAATTTTTACAATTCAATACCTTTGAAAACATCCATTAAGCCACACATGGTTATTTTTTAAATCTTTTAAAAGGTCCTTTCTCCTCTCCCCCCTGTGTAACCAATTATTCCACAGCTACATCGCAAGGCTGCATTACACACATATTTAAGTGAGTTTCTATAATTACCAGTGAGCAATTCCTATGATGGATCCAGAGGTGCAAGTCCAACCACACACCATACAGTTTTTGTTTTGTTTTTTTTAAACACAATACTAAATAATCTTCTTATAAGTCTTTGTATGCACCGTTTTACTGCAGAGAATTAAATTTTGGGTGGCGGTGGAATCATGGTCCTTGCATTAGTGAGAAAAGACATGCATAACTGCCTCTGTATCCAAAGAAAAAAAAAATCTGCATAGGTTATCATGAAAATAAATCGGCCCTGACAGCCATTTGTTTAAATCTTGTATCCCTTCTTTTTTTTTTTTAAAAAAAGCAAATAGCTTCTCTTAACCTTTTAAAATTCATACTTTCACGTTAACGTTAGCAGTAACGTCTTTGTAAACCAGCCTAAGAATAGCAGAAGAACACAGATGAGAGAAAATGCAGGACTTATCCTCCCCCAACTTCAGGTGGTTTCTCAGTAAGCCAGTGCGGTCTTAATGCCGTCTTTTGAAACAACAGTGTTGTCACGACACAGGAACTGATATTCAAAGCCATTTGTAAAACCACGGGGCTGACGATGGCAAAGGACTTGAATTGTAATGAATGATAAAACATAAAGATGTAGAGGCCGGTGAGTAAGGGAGAGGAGGTGGGACCGTGTGGACACTATGGTGTATGTGTCGACTCCCTGTTGGAGGGAGAAGAGAGGAAGAAAGTGCAGCTGGTACCGGTGTATGGCTATTGCCAAAACACAAGAAACCGTTTTAACTATTTAGAAATGATGTATCCTGATGGCATTCCATATTCAAGACACTGAAAATGTGTCCTTTTTGGGCCTTTTTAGGCTACTAGTTAATAAAACAGCTAACTGAGCACATGAGGACATGGAAGTGTGGAACTGAAGGATCTTGGGGCAAGGAGGGGGGGGGGGGGGGGGGGTGCCAGAGAGAAACCATTCTCAAGTGTTACATCACTGCTACTTTTCTATAGAGGGTGATTGGTGCCACAGGAGCGGATCCATTAAACAGTATTGGACACTAATATACTTGTACACTGAAGCCATTTTCATGCATGCACAGCAGCTTTGACCTTTGACATCACCGAGGGAGCCGAATGCAAATGCCCAAATCATTAAGCGGTTTTTACCCTGCCAGTTTAAAGAATTTCCATAAATCGTTGGTTGTCATGTGTCCTGCCTCAAGTATCCTCTATCCTTGACAAAAATCAAACTGTGCATTTCCACTACTGGGAATAAATCTGATGTAGAGAATCTCCTTTTGAGTGTTAGATAGATTTAAAAGTTCACACCTGTCCCTGATTTTTCCACATTTTCTGGAGGACATGTGTGTAAAATAGCTTAAGTATTACAGCACAGATGATGGTGGAATCTATAAAAATGTGTCTGTTTATGGGTTTTTAAATATCTGAATAGCTGTTTATGAACCATATCTGTAAAGACAGAATAGGGATGTCACCAGAACCGATACTTAAAACATCTTTCAATAATTCTGAAAAGGCAATGCTGCTCATTGGTTTTGTTTTGGGGGTTTTTTTAAGTAACATAGTTACCAAGGCTGCAATTCTTCTGGAACTGATGGGGCCAGCATAAGACACCCCCAGCCCAACAAGCACACCAAAAACCACCTGTGAAAGATGGCAACTAGTGTGCTCTACCTCTAGCTAGTTTGTTGATAAGAAAGGCAGTATGCATGTTTGTGTAGCGATCCTGAAATGTTTGAGGCTGCTGGCATTGCCGTTGTGAAATCTGCCACGTTTCATAAGACTGAACTGTTTGCAATGGCTAACATTAAAGAAATGCTAAGCTAACGTAACTAATGTTGTAACTCATTGTAATGCTACTAGGCTACCCAGCAACGATCCTAAAATTTCAGTCTGTATCCTGTCAAATAAAATATAATGTTAATATTTTTAAATAAACAGTCTTCGACCACCATGTTACTGATTTGAAATGATTTTAAAATAAAGGAGTTAATGTTTAATGTGAGAGATATTCATTTTGTTTGTCTCTTTTGGGGGGGTTTTTGGTCATGGAAGCAAATTAGGCAATGAGAATCATATAACTCTACTAGCACAAACTACTACATTTCGGATATCATGACACTGAGTACTGTTTTTACTATTTAAACACCTTTAAGTATGGGAATAAAAGGGTAACAATGCTCACAATATCATACAATAGAAAAATCTGCCTTGTTTTGTGCAGGCCAACTATCCTCATGATGATATCTGAGTAACTGAAGAAAAGAAAAAAAACAAAAAAAAAAACATTGGAAAGGCAAAAAAGGGGAATGGTGTTCATTTATGTGGTTAGTCATTCAATACTATTGTGTTAACCTTATTAACATGTCAATTAGCCGATTTGTTTGCCCCGCTAGCTGCCATTATCTGACGATTTTCGTTCACTTTACATTTATCCACTTGATAACAACAGAAGTCATGAAGCAGAGACGCTCATGAGTCAAATTGCCAGGAAACTGAAATGTTGGTGTTAGCTTACAGATGCATTCTTTGTCCAATACCTACTTCTAGTCCAATCAGTTCATTTATGAGCAGCTGTCTTGGCATATGTTGGCTTACAGGTGCCAAACAATTGCAATGCACCACTCCCAGAGATACAGCTGTTGTTAAGAAACATATTTTCATGTTGCAGTTTGACCGCTGAAAATCAGATTTTAGTTAACCCCCTACCCATCACAATTTAATGGAGCATAATAATAAATTAAAACATAAGACATATGTTTAAAACTTACATCAGCTGTTTTAACTGTAAAATCACTCTTGGCCTCATATACAATACAGATATCACCCTTACCCTATCAATAAATCTGAGGTGTCATGAAGCGAAAAGGGAAAAAAAACCCTTTAATATCTTGAAGTGTCATTCCACTGATTGTTTTGATCCATCTTAAAGGGGATATAAATCAAAACCTAATCACAATCCCTTTGACATTTGACCTCAAACCCAGCATTAGCCTTCACTCCGGCCTCCTCTGTGATTCCTGAATCTAAATGAAGTCCAACCTCCCCCCAACCACAAAGGCCACTTCGAGTGGAAAAACAACATTAAAAAAAAAAGGGACACGGGCTTCACCACAAGACCCAGTGTTGCACTACACTCAGCAACCCATGACATTTTGTCATTTTCCCACATTTAATAAAACATACTGAACGGATGGTTGAAACAGCTGTGGCAACGGCTACAACACCTTAAACGCTTAAAAACGTCAATATTTAGTCATCCCTGTCTCTTTTCCTTTTATTTCTTTGCACAGGACAAGCAGCCTATAGTCCAGACCTGCATTCGTACTCCAGTGGCATTAATCGCCTCTCATACATGCACATCCATCCACGAACCAACAGCGCTAACTATCGTCCTCATCCTCGCCTCTACCTACGCACATGACAGCGAGGAAAAGCACATAATATACCGCCACATAAACTAAAAGCACAACTATTGTGCGTCTGTAAAATAACTTATTAACCCCGCGATAAAACTGCAGGGCACGCAGATAAATCCATCTTCGTAACCCAACGGAAGAAGGAAAAAAAACCCACCAACGTGGAAACACCGGGCATAAAGTATAGCCACAAGAGTGCCTCCAGGAATGTTATTGTGCATTTCCATACATTCATATACCCCGAATCGCTCTGTGCGACTAGCCAGCTAACGAGGGAAAAGGGTCAAACGGCAGCTCGGAGACTAGAACCGGGTCTGCTTGAGTGTTCAGTGTGGCGTTAACGCAGGGATACTTTGCGCCATAGTCTCGCTGCTTAATCAATAACATGCACACAAATCACGCAGGCTAAACGTCTCGGCGGCTGGACGCTGAACTCGGCTCGGCCCTGAAACCGTCAAGCTAAACGTTACCCTTCATCTCCACAAGCAAAACCTTTATCCGTTTACCCTTGAAAATATAAGGGGAGGGGGTAAAAAAGAAAAGGGGGGAGCTAAACTAACACTGTAGCGCGAGGCACCGGAGGAGTTGGGCTGAATAAAAATGATAGCTAACGCGTGTGTTTGCGAGTACTTACCAGGCTGACAGTCTTTGTGTTTGGGCAAGGTTAAAAACATTAAGGATAAAATCCACCAGTAACTCGGTTCCCGTATTCTCCGCATGTTAGTCTACTCATCGAGAGCAGCAAGAAGGCAACGGGTGACAAAGTTTGTCTTTTTCTTCTTCTTTAAAAAAAAAAGAACACCCAGAGAAAGCGAGAGAGAGAGAGAGAAATCACTCACACGCACACTACCTAAGCTAAAACGAAGTTGGCACAGCGGCCACGAAGGCAGAGCATCAAAGTAATGGTTGGCGGTCAGGACACAGTCACTGCTTTTTCTTCCTCCCCCCTTTTTTTCTTTTTTAAAAAGACAAAAATTTTCGCCTCCGGTCTGAGCACAGGCTGCTCTTAGCTTCGAGGAATAAAACGTTACGCACGCTATGGCTGTGCAAAAACAGTTCAAAATCTGTTGTTGGACTCCTCCGTGTGTGCAGCTGCGGGCTTCCAGATAGCGACATTCCCGAAGTGTAGCGAGGTCAATCGGCGATCAATCGCGGTATTTAACTACAGGAGGAAGAAGCAGGGGGGAGAGAAAAAAAAGTGATCGAATAATATTGATTACGTGCGGTCATTATTAAGTGATTATCCGCGGCGTCAGCGAGACGAAGCCCGAAGCAGAAAAGTGGTGCTGGAAATGTCCCATTCTTCCATCCAGGAAGTAGACTAGCGGTCAGGCGTGCACGGATATGTGGCTACTGGTCTGGTCCCATCCTACCGGACAGGCTGCGTGTGTGCAAAAGAGAGAGAGAGAGGGAGAGGGAGTCTGCACGGGGCGGGAGCAGCGAAGGGAGAGGAGAAGAAGAGGAGGAGGAGGAGGGGGGAGGCGGTTCTTGGATTTGCTGAATGCAAAATGACTTCTAACGGACCCAGAAGCTGGTTTCTGTCTAGGGTGGCTGTGATAAGAAAGACTCCAGAAACCGAGAGCTCGTGTCCACCATCCACGCGACACTCCACTGCCTCTTATGAAAAAAAAACCCAAACGTGTTTCATCAAAACATGTTGCATCAAACAGAAATGTTGTTAGATATCTAGCTGAAGCGCGGAGGCGGAAAACATAATAGCCAACCGGCTAATTCCACTGATTGCACCCCACCAATGCTGTCCTCTCGCAGTTTTGTTGCTTCCTCTCAGGTCCTATTATTAAAATGACCCCTCTGTGGCCGCGCAGTGAGGGCCCCCTTGCCTCCTGCTGGCAGAACTGTGAATGGAATACTTTAGCAGCAATCATCACCTGGAATATCCTCTTGTGCAAGTGTGTACTGATTGGAGAATTATGCATCCACTGGTGATACTCCCTTAGGTAAATGTGTAGTCAGTGGTGTTCTTGCAGAACTATCCAGCTGGACATTTAATTTGAGGAATCTGATTAAATTTCTCATTTAATTACCCAGTTCTCTGCAGGGCCATTGAGGACAGTCACAAGGGCCCTTTGCTTTTAATGTGGGCCATCTGCTTCCTCTCCAAAATGCCTACCTTTTCAAAGCCCCCACAGCCTCCTGGGCATCCTCGCATGATCCTCCAGGCTGCACTACCTCCACGCGAACAGCAAAACACCATCGTGGTTGACAGTTACTCCAGACCCTACTGTATTCTCACTGATCAGGTGCAGTTAACCTGAACAGAAGTTTACGAATACCTTTTTTCCTCCCGCTTCTTGTTCTGGCACATCACGCAACAGTTCCCTTGCCTGTTTGGTTTTCTCATGCACTCTCCAAAAAAACCCCTTCTGAAATAGATCCAGCACACTGACCCTTATGTGAAGAGGTCAATCTCCTTAAACCAAAAGAACATCACATAATATACTAAATAGGGATGATGCTAACTGTGGCTCACATTAGTGTGAATGTATAAACGTCAAGCCATCCATCCTCTTAACAGCTTATCCAGTTCAGGGTCTTGGGTAGGGCGTGGGGCGGGAATGGGTTGCCAGCCTATCAAAGGGCTAACACAGAGATGTAGAGAGAAAATTCATGCTCACATTCACACCTACAGCCCAACCTAGCATGCATGTCCTTTACCCAGAGGGTATACCCTGGAAGAACATGCTTACTCTACAAAGAGAGGCCCCAGCCAACCAGAAACCCTGAACCCAGAACCTTTTCCACTAACCACTGCATCACCACATCCACATTAATCATCTAATTATGCTGCAATCATGGGTCAAGTTCCATGTTTCAGACATTCATCAACATTTTATTGGTAAGGTGAGTTTTCTCAGTTGAATACAGGTGGAATAGATGCAATCAATCAATCAATCAGTACATATACTGTATCTGCAGTGGGGTTTTCTGTTTGTTTGTTTTGATTGGGTTTTTTTAAATATACTGTTCCGACAATTTACTTTCCATGTAATGGGTACATGCAAACTCAATCAGAAATCAGTGCACAAACAGCAATCAGTTCAAATTTAATTAATTGACAACATAAAATTAAAATACTATGATCACATTCATGGTCATAATCTTACCAATAAGTCTCCTCAAAGCCAAAGCTTTGATGTCCTTGATTTTCTTTCCAAAACGTTGCCTTGCAGCTGTTTTGAAATCAATCATGACATGATCCAGGCTTGTGGATTTAATAAAAAGGATCTAAGTGTGTGTATTTGTGTGGGTGTGTGTGTATGTGCGTGCTTCTTTCTTTTTTTTCAATCAATAGCATTCAAATAATAGTAAAACAAAGCAGATGGGTGACATGCTCTTTGCAATAAATCCTGACTTGAGAGTATTAAAAACAAAATGAGATCTTCATCAGACGAGTGTTTGTACTTGTAATTTTGCAGTCGCATCTCAGCCCCTGTTGAAACTCAATTTTCTCCTGAACAGCAGCACTTATTGGCCTCCCTACATGCAGTGCACTGTGGGCTTCTGAAACATGTAAATTAGGGGAACAGGCAATACATTCAAATCAATAAAACACCATTAAGGTGCATTTGTGATATCCAACCCCAAAGTCTGAAAAATGCCCCAGGGTAATACTGCACTAACTCAGTCGAGTGATGGCTTTTTTCCTCTTCTTTTTTTTGATATACTTGCAAACATATAAAAGCATAGTCACGACCAACCTAGTTTTTAAAAAGTGAGTCATAGGCGGGTTTTTTTCAATCCTAAAACATCATCCTGAGCATCATACAAAGGCCTTGATATATCAAAGGAGCGCAAGTCTTACCGGTTTTCTTGTAGTTCATGAGACGTTTTTAATGTTTGCTATGACATTTGACATTCTAATCTTGTTCCCCCTTTGGGAGTTTAGACCCTAAAGGCATCCTAACACGTTCTCTGACAGTTAAACTGCACCCTGGATTTAAGGAAAGAGGAAAAGGACAGAAAAGCTGAGCTATAGGTGAGTCCGGGTGTGATACCGGCATTGTCCCACAGGCATCTCCTTCCCTTTCACCCTTAAGTGGTTCGAGAATCACACTTGTATTATTTTTTCAAACATATTTCACATGTTGACAGTTGCTACATAATGTACGACCGTGCACATCAATTATGTAATGCAATTCAGGCTATGAACATATATAATTTATTTCATTCTCTTTCTCCTACATTATTTAATCAAAAGCTATTTTTACAATTATTACTCTCCCCAAATAGTTTTATCTTTTGTTGGTCTGTTCTTTAGTTCCCCCCTCATCGGTATGTCATGTTGCTGCGCTCGAATTCACGGCACATTAATGCTGCAGGAGGGTGTCACGGGTGTCTGTCAGCCTGGGCAGGA
Source organism: Oreochromis niloticus (assembly GCF_001858045.2). Lineage (NCBI taxonomy): Eukaryota > Metazoa > Chordata > Actinopteri > Cichliformes > Cichlidae > Oreochromis > Oreochromis niloticus. The sequence goes on from NC_031970.2 coordinate 16,518,921, forward strand.
CACCCTTAAAAAGGGTAGCACTCAAAAACTGCAAAGAGGGGGTTCAAAGGAGTTCATAAGGTTGCTTCTAGCGAGCCAATAACAGCTTTTTCCCTCTAAAATGCCTTAAAGCTAAAATGTCAAAAAGAGTGAGAAAGGGAAAGTCACAATTAATGTAAAATAATGTGAGCTTCTTGTCAGTTTGGATTAGCAGTGAATAACTAGGAGCCTAACATGCATTTTAAAATGTAGGTTAAGTTATATTTGCATTTGAACAACACTATAAAAATGATCCTCATCTTGTGACTGAGCTGCTTTTGAAGCTGATTTTCAGAGACAATAATAGGCTCGCAATCAGAAGGGGAAAAAAAGCAATGTGACTGTAGCAACTATCTTTTAATTCAAAGATTAAAGGCCCAAACCTGTGTTTTGAATGTTGTACCAGTTTTCTGGAGCCACATTTATTTTAGACTACTGCCAACAGTCTCTTTTGCTGCTTTCTTGGCAGCCACTCTTTCCATTTAATGTCTGCGTGACATGACAGACAACTTAATCCATTACAAAGAACATCATGTCCGATTTTATTTTTGTCAAAGTCATGTTACGCTGTGTTGAAATGCATTTGAAAAGTCTGCCTTTGTCATGCATTCATGTGCTGCGGGATGCCAGTTGCCAAACAGATCCGCGTTCATGATTTATTCTGATAGAAAGCTGTGAACACAATCAATTAGCAAATATGTCCCGACTGCAAAAGAAAAATATGAAGTAGGTACTTTTCCGGCAGCCCGGCTAAGCCCTGGATTTTGAATATGTTCACGCTTTTGCTTAATGTAGCGACGTAAAGTTGAGTTTTACTTTTGCAATTGTGCACGAAAACAAAGTTTCCCCAGAGGACAGAAGGGTCTTAATAGTGACAACACTCAAACAAACAGGAGCAGAGAACAGATGGGAACCTTTGAAGTATAAACTTGTGTAAACAGGAAAGTACTTCTCCACTGATATGATGTGCCACTACTACCCCCTGAATTGATTACTCATTATATTGTATTCTGTCTCCTTGAGCATAAAAATGTCTCTTTGCAGCTGGTGTTGAAACAAATAAGATACAATCTGACACCTTTTCGTGCCGCAAGAGTAAAATGTCTCACACGCATTTTTTTTTTCCTCACAGTCAGTTTTTAAAAAAAATCCCTACAAGATCATACAGCTGAATCATATGTACAAATTACTTCAGTCATCAAAGTAATGGAGTAATCTCAAATGCAGAGAGGTTTCGCTATGATGTAATATGTTGGTGCAGTTGACCCAATTCTGTAGGCTGGAGAATAATTTTCTTTAATGTAGGGATAACGAGAGAAACATGGAAAGTTTTAGTCTGGGGTGGTCAGTTAGATCAAAGAAATGTGAGGAAAAAGGAAGATGAAGTTTTCTTTAGGTGGGGGGGTCGGAATGAGAGAGTTATGTGAATGATGTGAATGATTTGAGGCGGCAGTAGTTACTATTTGAAGCCAGTAGAGGGTGTCTGCAAAATTCATGTTGCCATTAATCACTGCAGTTGTTCAAACCACCAAGGACCATCAGTGAAGCTCCTGAAAAATATAATAGATTCATTTTTCACAGAAGGGCATCGAATCCCAGCACTGAACTTGTGTGTGATTTAATAGCCCCAAAAAATAAATAAATGAAGAAAAAAAATCCAGAATAGAGTGTCATCATGTTTAATATGGTATATTGATGTCGCAATAATTTACTTTATATCCATTAGGGAGGCCTGGCACAGTGTTTGTGCAGTTGTCTTAACCAGCACAGAGAAAAATAGGCATCCTAGAATATTCAGTAACACATCTCTGCTTATAAGGTGAAACATCTCTCTTTTCTCTCTATTTTTCCCCTCTCCTTTTATAAATAATTTGTACCAGAATCAGCAAAGCTCATGGATCAATTTTTATTTTTCTTTCAACTCTTTGCACTAATTTGCAAGTCACAGAGGATTGTCGAATGCTATCGCCGTGATGCAAAAATGCCAGAGAAAAATGGAGAGAGGGAATAACATGAGAGTTCTTGAATTAAGAAGGGAATTTGCATACATGCAAACATGGCTCCTTCAATTGAATTTATTCAAATCCCATGTAGGATGGCTACATAATGGTTGTAGGATATTGAGTTACAGAGGAAATAATAAGCTTACAGTTTACAGCCACAATTTCTCTCCCTGACTGTTTTGAAATGAAAGCTACATCTCAGCGAAAAGCTTCGGTGGCTGCATCTTGGTCATTTTTGCAATATTAGATCATTAGGCCTGATTTTATTTGCTCCGCTGTTTCTATAATAGATTTCAAGACGGCTCATTGTTTAATTAGAGGGCGCTTATGTCCTTGGTGTGGTTGAAAAGAGCATTGACAATCCTCAAATTCCCCTCATGTCCAAAGTCATTAAAATTAAGATACCTCTGACTTTCGTCAATAATTCAGATGTTGCTGCATTCATCTCCCTGCTGGCACTAGCTGGCATCTTTTTAGACACGGAGCAACTGCAAGAGCTGGCAGATGTTTGTACACATGGCCACACAGTGCTGAACAGAACAAACTGTCAGAGTAACGCGTAAAGGAAATCAGCTTGTCAGCATCGTGGCGGAGAACTGCATTGTGTTGTGTAGCACATCTATAACATGATTTGAGCATGATATCCCACATTAGTGCTTCATCTTGTGGGTCTGCTCAAGTCTTCTGTGTTAACAGCTGTGCACAATAGGTGTGAAGCTCATCAAAGCTTCCCGGTTTACATCTGTATGATGTTAATCCATAGCCACCCACAAACATCAGGTAACCCAAGGTCTTCTTCTTTTTTTTTCTTTAAACCAATTTTTGCCAACCTATTATTTAAATCAGTCACCAATTACCTGCATAACTCCCACTATAAAACACCAAACACGAAGCAGGCAGTGAATCCCATCAGTGAACTTTCAATTTATTCCATCACTCACAAAACCTGCTGAGGTTAGCCTCATGCACAAGTTCATAGTACTATGCGAGGTTTTTATCCTTATGTCAGCATTACATTTTTATGTGTCCTTTTCCTGCTCAAATGAAATGTGTTCTCAATCAGATACCTGCACTTTCCGCGGACTTCAATTAGCTTCATAGGGCCAGGGAGGTCTGAAGAGATGACCTGAGACACATTTCTTCCTGCTAACAGTTCTTTAGGTGTGAGTTATTTGTGTTGTCTTTGGCTATATTAATTCCTCGTAATATATAATCTTCTCAGGTCAGTTTGACCAGGTGAACACCAAATGAGAGACATACATTTTGGATGTTTGAGTTGGCAAAAGCTGCATTCACAGAAAATATGCTAAATATATAAGTGAAAATGTGAAATCACATAAAGACATTTCAACAAAATCAGAGGCGAAGGCAGTTTAGGATTTGAAGTTAATTACGCCACTGCAGATGAAAGTGGCATAACATTAATAATTCCTGTAAAAGTATGCAGCTGTATGCATAACCTATTATGAGATGTAATTTATGCAAAACTGAGGAATGAATATTTTACTAGCCTGCTTTTTTTTTTCTTCTTTTTTTTTAATCTCCAATGCGAGTGTGAAAAATCACTAGCCAGAGTCTGAATGCAGCATAAGGGAAAACACAGCCAAATAGTGCTGCTGGGCAGGTGCCTGGAGTTCCATTTGAGCAAAGCAATTATGAAAATTGAAGTTATGCAGATGAACAAAAGGATTGCTTTTGGGAGATGTGTCATTGTCCTCTATCCGTGTCACACACCGCCAAAAAAGGTATATAACCAAATGTATTTGGTGGAAACTACAGCTCTGTTGTCGATATGTGCCCACAGTTTTGCGGCTGCAGTTAGGAAAAGCAAAGCAAATTCCAGGCAGTCCCTATGCTGTGCTGCGAACTACAAACAACCCAACAGCAAGGTCAGACTGCTTACAGCACTTTATTAGTCTGAATTAGGTTTGTTTACTCTCATAATGGGTCTTTCAAAACAAAAACGAACCTGTTAAAATGTCTGAACGCTAAATGGATTTTAAAGTCCCTATATCTGTCTTAATTTAAACATGCAACTCTCGCCCATATGAAGAACACACTCTGCAGAAGCATGTCGTCTTTCCATTTTCATTTTCTGTATTTAGTTCACTTTTAGCCGAGTTAACGTATGCATAACTTATTCAACTTTTATCAGTCACAATTTCATCCACGGATTCTTTTTTAAAATAGTTTTCCAGTCCCACTGCAAAGTAAACTCCAGCGGCTCCATGGTGTAGCGATTGGCAGTGTTTGGCTCGCTCTTGTTACTTCAGTGCCTGTTACTCAAGTCTGTTCTTTAGTTTCTTCAGTTCTCAAGAGATTCTCGCAAGAGAGAGCATGGCGAAGACAGCTTTCACACATTCACAGAAACAAATGTATTGCTGCCATTGTTGTCGCGCTTATGCTTACATACCATGTTATTTGCTCTCGGCGGCAGTCGGGATGCGCTGTGTAAAAACGGCGTACACAAAGTATACAGAAGTCTATGCATAATCAGAAGTGCAGAAAATGAAAGACCAGAGACAAATTTCAACCTGTGATCTCCTGTGAAACAATCTTTATGTGCTGTCAGTGTAATTTGTCACCTGGATTCTTGGCACTCTGAAGGAATTTTACTCTGCATGCTTTATTTGAAGGATAACATGACAACACCGCATCCTTCACCTACTTCAGTGTGAGATTACTGCATACTGTGGTGTTTTGGTATACAGGAGAGATGATATTATATGGAGGAGAAAGCAAAAACATGAACTTTGCCATGAACGCTCTCTCATAACTCTTGATTATGTACTTTAAAAGGTCTCGTATTATTGTATTACTGTGGTGGTCTGGTTGTAATAATTAAACCTATTTCAGATCTATATGGTGACCTTTATACAATACATCATCAGCCTTTGAGGTAATATGTTGATGTTGTGCAGAAATGATGGCCTCCTATGTTAGATATGTGTTACATATACAGTACGATAAAGTGTAATCATATGCAATCCTAAAGCTTATTTTACTATTTTATCTTTTCACTTTGTTGCCCAGAGCGACTATGCGCTGTAATTTGTTTGTTTTGCAGTGACAGCTTTGGAGACGAGCTCCATTCAGTCTCCCCCACCTGAATCATTGCTGGATTGATGCATGCTGAAGATCATTTTCTGAGCTACTCGTCTGTGTGGTGGCTCATATCCAGCACATGCTTTGTTTTAGGTTCCAGAGAAAAAAAAAGATGGATCCAAATCCAAGAGTAGACAAATAGAAGCCTTCCCCTACCTGGATGCCAAGATTCTGCCTTGAATCAGATTAAACTACATTATCGAATGCACAGAGTGGACTGAAAATAAATCAAGCTTTATTGTGTGGAGGAGACAGATACATGTCCCACGGGAGAATAGCAAGCTGAAGACATGCACAAGAATTTTACATTTAAGCAAGCACACAAAGTGCTGCAGTTTTCAATAGCAAAAAAATAAATAAAAAAATAAAAAAACCCAAACATTTTTCCTCCAAATTATGTTGTCCAGATGTCTTGCATTCTTACACTTAGCACTCAGGAAAGATTCTGAGTAGAAATATGTTATGGAAGATAAGGAAGGCAAACACATTTATCTAGTTTTTAAGTTCCTTTCGTAGCAGCAATCATTCACCAAATTTCTTCTGCATTGTGCTGCAACAACAATACTGTCTTACTCTGCAGATATATGATACGGGCCAGCATACAGAGCATAGATTCAATATAAACGTGATAGCAGGCCTTACAGTCGGAAAAAAAACAATGCACTTTCCCGGACACTCCCCGAGCCTTTCTTTCATCGACCAAGCTCATGCTGCAGTCATTGTGAAGTCTATAATAAAAATGCATCAGATGCATCTCCCTGTCCTCAGCAAAACGTCACTCAGGGGACGCCATGTAGACGTTTATGAGAGCTAATGACCGACGGCTTTTAGAATCCCACGACCATCAGCATAATTAGGTTCAATGCCTGCTCTCAACCCTTCGTTTATGTGCCCTTGAAAGAAAAAAATGGCAAGTGATATTGACAAATGGACAAAAGAAACCTACTCAGATTGCAGAGTCTGGACATTCAATGTGATGTTGCCAACAGCAGGCCCTCCACCCTGTAGGAATTACATTTTGGGTAACACTTCACCTTGAAAACTCTAAGATGCCCCACATGGACGTTCACTTAAATGTTTATCATACTAGATAATGTGGTTGTAGGATAGACAGATATATTGCAGTGAGGTTTAAACATTTTATGACAGCATTTCTCATCCAATAAACTATAACACTACAGCTATAACTGGTGTAAAACAGTTATTCAATGGCAATATATCAAACTAAATTACAGGGTGTTTTAAAAAAAATAAACTGGCTATGTACAAATCATTCAAAGGCAGGTTAGAGACCTATGCAGACACCAAGCCTGTTTGGAGCTTTAAGGCATATAATGTGCATTTCATTAAATGATTGTTTGCCAAGTTGTCATCGAGAGTAAATAACAACAACAACTGCAGATACACGGACTGCTGCATAAGTCTCCGAACAGAAAAGCAAACTAATAATATAACAATAAAAATAATAATTAATTTAGGTGTTATAGAACAAGCTCATTAACAAGCTGATAACAAAACGTTACAGAGAAGCAACGTAGTTCAGCCTAGCCGGATTATGAATACTATGAAATGATGAAGTTTGTAAGGAAAAATATGCACAGTATGATTGGTATTTACGAAAATGGTGATGCTCTAATCAGTTCAGTTCATTTTATTACCCTGAGCTCAATCCTTTATGTTTTAATTTATGTTAATCGTGCCGTATTTGCACAGTGCAGATTTACTGTGTATTAATGCACGAGACGTTATTCGAAGTTCACAAAGGCACTTCTTTTCTTACCCATTTGTGATTTAAATTCATAGGTAAAATAATGAATTATGGATGCGATCCCTCGTGACTGGTTATACCTCCCACCCAACCCCAGGAAGATGCATATGTAATTAGCACCTCATATCAATGTGGGATTTGAAAAGTGTTTGGATATGCAGCAATATAATTATGATTATCTCATTTGTTTCTGTAATTTCCTCTTTTTCAGCTGACATTTTGCTCAAAGTGTGTTGCATAATTGAAAAAAAAAAAAAGCCATTTCCGCAGAGACAATACTTATTTTCACTTCTTTGTAGTTGATTTTAGTCAAGATGTTAATTGCTCTTAATTTCTCAATATTGGTGAGTTAGTAGGTTATTGGGCTCTATTTCAAGTATGCAAGTTACTGACCCTCATCGAAATTGTGCTGAAAGAAACTGAAATTCTTCCTGTAGCACAACCTTTAATTATTTAATGTTAAGCTTTTGCTCTTCAGTGATGGCTACATCGTTTGCGTCTGCACACGTGAAGACAGACTTAAATCATCGTGACGAGTCATATTCATGAAAACTAATCTTGAACATAATACACATAATTTATAAAAGAAATCTAGACTAACATATCAGAATGTGACATAATGTCTAATTAAATCTTATCTAACACCATATTTTGACTGGAAAAGTCAGTAAATTGGAAAAAAAAAATGCATTATTTATCTCAAGCACTCCGTCATATCCATAAAAATGGTCTACATTAGACATGCAATGAAAAGCGTCATCTTAACTGCAATGGAAGGAGATTGCAGATTGTCTGTATAGAAATTCCTCTTCTATTTCCAAACATCTTCTCGTTAGTTTTGAATTGTGAGGATAAGTGTTTCCACCACAGTTAAGTGCATGTTGTCTCCATTCGACACTGTCAATTAAAACTCGGGGAGTTTGCGTGTGCTGACATAATTTCAACACATTTCAGTGAGATTAAAGCTGGACGCAGACGCTGAAAGAAAGCCACGCTAGCAGGAGAGTCCAAACCGGGATGAAGTCACTGCCCAAACAGTCTTAATAATTATATGTAGGTGTTTTAAAAAAAAATATAAAAAAACAAATGAAGGTTTGGGGAAACCTGCAGTCAGCTGAGACTGAAGAAGTCACTTGGATGAGTGACGAAACGTTTCTCCCACAAAACGCTACGTCCAGATGAACAGATTCAACTTTTGGAGATTTACTTTCCTGGATGATTGAGAATGCATCAAGAAACAAATGATGCTAAAAGGTTTCGGGCCTTAAACTTTAGTTATACAATTACAAGTCTTTGCATTTCATATTTTATTTTTAGATCAGCATGCTATGAGAATCACAATTTCAATCACACTTACATTCAGCTAAATTATAGCCATTGTGAGGCAACACTGATACTACTGGCAAAAAACAAAGAGCTCAGATCCATTTACAGTATCTCTACAGTCCAAAGTATAGACACTGTTACACTTTAGCTGTTCTCCAGACCCTCATGTATAATTTTAAATTGTTAAAAATAAAGCATTATGTTAAAAGACCAAGTCATATATACATATATAGAGACATTTCCAACACACAGTCCTTCAGTGTTTAGGGCTTCAAACATAACATACCTGCTGTCAAACAAGATAATCATGTTTAATAGCTTGTGGAGAATCTTTTGCAGTCGGCCACTGCAAACTGGCATCAGCAGACGTTTTGCATATTCTCTACACTTCTCTTGTAGTGGGATGTCCTCCCCCTCTTTATTCTGTACTTCATCAACTTAAAATACAGCTCAGTCCAATTCGGGTCATGTGACCACCTCATAGATATTACGACTCTTCACCACGACATACACTTTGGCTGCCTCGGTCGTGCGCTTTGAATTGTTTTCCATGTTGTCCAGTAGGTTTGATGCATTGGGCTGAACAGGAGCACGCACAGCGCTCCCTGTGTGCTTCTGCAATCATCCTGCTGCTTCTGTCAGCAGTGAAATTATCAATAAGTGGCATCAATAAAACAGAGATGAGATGCTTTATTTTGGATCATGCTCAGTGTTTTTGTTTTGTTTTGTTTTAATCTCTTCCTTTTTCAACGATGGTGATATAGACTCAATTGAGTTTAATGCGTCCATGCTTTGTTCCCTCTCAAACTGATGCTTTTGTGAGGATTCGCATCTGGTGTTGAATTGTTCAAGGTCAAGGTAACAAAATGCCCCGCTGATTACTGACGAGGAAACATTCACACCTTCATCCCAAAGAGCATTGTTGACTTGCTGTGAAGTCATATAGGTTTCTATGCGCCGTGCTAATGATTTTCTGATCATCCTTGATAGTCCTGTACACACCTGCTTTTATAAAAACATGAACCTAAAGGCAGAGTTTTGCAGAGGAACTACTTTTGCTTTCTCTCTGGCATAGCGAGGGCTGTGTATTGGCAAATGATAAGGTCCATTCACAAAGAGCCATTTATTTAAAAAAACAGAGAGAGAGAAAAGGAAAATAAAAACTTTAGGCTAACAAAAATGAATAAATGAAAATAAATTCATCTCTTTTTTTCTGTTCTTTGTCTATTTCCCTGCCAATTCTGTGCACCAATGTCATTAATTAATTAGCAATTAGTCTTCCCACTATTTATATCATCTGTTTTTCAACTTCTTGTTGCCTGATTGTCATATTACTTCTTCCAGTTTGTCATTCCATCCGGTTTGTATTCTTCGAGCTTTTTGATGTTTTTCCTCTTTGTGACATGCTTCTAGTAGCTATATTTATGTATGATTTCCTGGCTTCCTTTTGGAACATTGCCTTTTAGGTAACCCTTGCTGGAAATGTTTGCTAAACCGATAGAGCTCTTGCGTATAATCTCCAGCCTGGCAGTAAAGGCTTAGATTTTGGACTGCAGCCAAATTATCCACCATGTCTTTACCTAATCACTTTTCTGTGACTTTGCTGGAAAAATCACGAGGTGAAGGAGAATTCATAAGAAGACTGGCAAAGAGAAGCATGGGGCTAACTACATTTAGCCTACACTACTTTATAATGTGAAGGCAGGTGCTGTTTGCATCAGTCTACTGTGGTGAAACCACAGCATTCAGAAAACGGGCTACATAAAGCACATCTTAGATACCTTTCCCTGTGAATTCTTACCATGTTGTTGACAGACGCGACCTCATTACCAAGGCTGAGCTCTTTGAAAATAAGTGAATACACAGAAACTCACATTAAAATTAGCTGCTCATTCTGTCCACTCACATTTTCTCTTCACTCTCGACAGATGATCGAGTGTAACTCCTGCTTTTTATTAAGGCTTTCAACATCTGTGACTGAAGTTAAAATAATTAATGGCAATCCATAAAGGCTGGAAATACAGCAATGCTCAAAATGGGGTCATAACTAATGCGAACTGAATTATGGGAAACCTTATATTCATTTAAATCATTAAGAAGAGCATTCGGAGAGCATTTGTAAAAAAAATCCATGATACAAACGGCCTCATGCAAAGCAACATCTTCATAATGCAACTGATTAAACTGTGTCCTGCTGGTTTAACAAATTGCTGAAGGCTCAAAAGATATCTATACACTTTAGGAGGTAAAGAAAGGGGGATGCAGTGAAGCACCTTTCCTTAGTATTTAGAGAATTCAACCAGATCTTATTAAGGCTGCCTCACAGATACTTCTGGGTCACTTCACTCAGTTAGGAACCTTTCCAAAGCAAAATTGACTATTCTACCGCAGCCCTGGTGTCCTGTGTTCAGGTCCTCTTCTATGTGAACTCTCTTCAAATGTTACTTTATGTAATAACTTTAGTGGCTAGAAATCCAGCTCTGCACTCCATATGAGCTCCAGTCAAAAAGCTGCTTCTGCCATGGCTGAGTATTTCACTCATCAGCCTACACTTCTTCCAAGATAAGTCCTTCCCAGGATGTCTCTCTGTAGCTGAGAGCAAGAATGATGCAAAGGTTATTCGACTTTCATTGTGTCTGACGTGACCTGACTGCAGCAGGCCGTTTGCCGAAGTGGTACAGAAGGTCAAACGGTGATATCACTAACTGTCATAATCTGCAATCAGCTGTAATGTATTCTCTTCTGTCTCACGCTACTTGCAAGGGGTGAGAAGTTTTAAAAGCGACGGTTGTATTCTGAATCACTGCAGAAACGACGACTGCTGCTGCCAGCGTCTCACTGATCACGCTCCCTCCTCCCTCATTTGTCATCCGGCCCTCCGCTTTGTTTAACGACACAAATCAGTGCACATCATGCTGTTCAAGCTCCACTTGTGCACTGTTTAAAAAAGAAGCCATGCTTGAGGATACTTATGGAGTCACCGCTAGCTCACACAAACCCGAGTGAAAGCTTTACGTCACATCACGGTCCGTGGTGTTTTGAGCTTGAGATTACTAGCTTGACAATCTTTAAATTGTTGTGGAAGCTTAAGATTGCTAAAATAGCTTATGTGCAGTGCAGAAATATATTTAAGAAAAAAATAGGTCATAATTTGCCATTCATCATATGCTGCCATGTGAGGCTCAAATCTCCTTAATGAGCAGAGTTTGCCAGTCATTGTGTCTGCCATCACTAAGTGAGGCTATTACAGCGTCTAATGAAGCTGATTCATTTTTACTGGACTTCCCATTATTTTATTCCAAGCTGTTATTCTTTCTATAGACAACTGAAAATGAGTTTCTTTGTACAGAATTACATGGAATAAAGCTTGTTATGTAGGATCTAGAGAGAGGCGGCACACTCCTCTGTGTGTGCGGAAGAAGTGTCTAAAAGCTATTCCACTGTTGACTATCCCCCTGTGAGAGCTAGCAACACTGAAATGCAGAGAATTTGCAATAGAATCCCATTAGATTGATGGTTCCTTCTTCTTGGTGCATGTTTCATTTCCCTGTTGTTTGCCACTTACAGCAAAGCTACACATCCCAGTGTAATTTCCCTGTGTATGGCTGAAGTTTTGCAAGTCTAATTTCTGCCCTTGAATTGAATTACCCCCCCCCCTAAAAAAGGAAAAAAAAAAAAAGCGGCCACAGCCATACAGTGTATTTGCATTTGGATCATTTAATACTCCACCTTCAAGGATCATTAATCTTGTCTATGCTTCATATACAAACTGGGCATCAATAACATTGGTAAGGTAGGAGCGAGGAGGTATAAATCACACGAGCAATATTTTCAGTTAATCAGGCATCCATTTTTTTAAATCAACAAAAGAGACATAAAAATTAACAACCTTGTTTCTGCTCATGCTCCCATTTAAAATAAACTGTGTAGTCAAAATCCTGTGGCACGTTGGTTTAAACAACAGACACAAACACTTTAATTTGTTACTCTCTGCTTCGGATAATCACACACTGTGCATAGATGACAGTAACATAACAGCAGCCTCACATTTAGAACCTGTAGCCAGCTCATTTAGCGCCACACAACACCCACAGCTTAATTAGCTCCGTTGGTATCATCTGCAATTCTGAATGCTTTCACAGCATCTTTTTGATGCTTGGCTGAAAGACACATTTTCTCTGTAATTTAGCTGGCTACTAATCTAATCATTACTATATCTTGGGAGTGTTTTCTCACTTTTGCGGGCAGTTAGCTGTGATCTGACGACCTACATTACAGTCTATGCTGTGACTGCACAACGCTAACTGTGACACGTTTGAGGCTCTAATTGTCGTGATGATTAATGAGAAAAGTCACAGGACTTATCCCACCTAGCTGTTGTGGAAACAGTTATTAGGTGGATTCATTGAACGAGCTCTTTCTTGTTACGTTAACCAACATATTGGCTCCACTAACAATTAGCAGGCTAAATATCAGTGCTGATATTTGGAAAGGAAGTGTGCTACAGAAAGAGGAACATGAATGCTTGGATGAGGTCACATGTTTCAAAAACATTTTTGAAATACAAAGTCAGTAAACGATCACCAACTTTGATGTACACCCTTTGCTTCAGTTACCTGCAAAGCAAAAACTCTGTGTGCTACATTAGTTATAACTCAGGCGTTCCACTTTCTACTTTTACCTTTAAATAAAATACTTTAAATCTTTTGGATTGATACAAATTTTTCCTATAAGCCAGGCGTCACCTGTCAAACCCTTTGTTTCTGTCCCCACCATCTCCTTGCTTCCATTTTCCCTCTCTCTTTCTTATGTGTTTACTTCTGTGTGTGTCTGATTATAGGAGTGGGGACAGGTGTGCTGGAACCTAAGCTGAGCTTCACCAGCTGCAAACACTTCTCCTATCAAGTCTACTTTCAGTACCACCACTCTGCCAGAACGTAGTCTCTGCTTAAGCACTTCCATGAATGAGTCAGCCCCTTTTTCTCTTCCTGGTTCGCTCTCTTTGTTGGCTCAGCGCGATTCTCAGCTAACTGGATCCTTCTCTGCCTGGCTCTCTCTTTGCCTTTCTCAGCCCAGCTTCCAACCGTGGCTCTGTCGCATCTGAGGTTCCCAGCTACTACTCACCCAAACCCAAATTTCAGTTTTCTTGCTGCCAGTCAAGCTCCTACAACTTTTGCACTACTTTGTTGACTTGCTTTATTTCAGAAGTCTTTTAATGTCGTCCTCTACACTTGAGTTCATCAGTTTTGACGTAACAGTACGTTCTGTCCAAAAATGCGGACTCCACCAGACGCAGGACTCCACTTGTAAAAACTTTAGTTGGTGACATACACAAACTTGTCTCGAGTTGCCTCCATGAACCTTAGCTCAGTTATTGCTCCCATCAGTCTTTAGCCAGCAGCCTGGTTGGTTAGGCTGGGCTCACAAGAATTAGTTCTACAGCCAGCTCACCACTCTGACCGCTAGCAGTCAGCCAGATGGTTTTTTGCCAGCCTGTCCCTGCCAGTTTTCAGACCAGCTGACTTAAACCCCTGGCATCCCCTTTCTGGTTGATGTGCCTCCCCTCAAAGACCTCCACAAGAAGGACGTCTCAGCTACCCCTATGCCAAGTCAGTTCCAAGGCCCCTTTCATGGTTGGCCTACCCTAGTGTAGGTGTTTGTACCTGTTTCTTCTGCCTCTGATAGTTGACATGAAGACCGTCTCAGAACTGGCCTTCTCCTCACTTGAGTCATTTGACAAATCCTATGTTCAACTGGTCAACACAGAGTCAGCCAAAGCAATATCTGTCCCTGAGCTGGCCTTTAGCACTCATACCCAGAGGAGGCTGATGTATTAGTCAGCCCTGCCTGAGCCAGCCTATGTCTGTCCCTAGCTTCTCCCCTAAGAGGATTCCAGTCTGTGGCCCTGGCTCAACCTGCTCCACTGCTGCTGGACTGTGCACTCGGAGCTACTGGATCCCTGCTCTCCTTTTGCTTGGATCAGCTCCAACCTTGGGATTCAGTCTACGAGCCTAGGTTTCCCAGGTTTCCAACTACTTAAGCCGTAGTTTCAGTTCTCTTGCTGCCAGCCCAGCACCTCTTCAGCCTTTTCCTCTAATCCTTTATTTACCTTGGATGAATCAACAGTCTGTTGACCTGTTCCTTTGCCTCTGTCTGCACTCGGGTTCAACAGCCTAACTGTGATATCACAATCTACCGTAAACCCTGTTATGTTTACTTTCAACAGTAAGTTAATTCTGCTGCTGATACTTCACCACTTCACGTGCTTCATGTGCATTACAAACAGCGGCACGTGTATGGCTGCATGCCTTTATTGTGGAAGAGAACAATATAAAAAATGGGTTTTGCTCTTATCTTTTAATAAACACTTTGTTCCAACTAGGTTTTGGTAATGATTGATTTGAGACATTTTAGCATTTTTTTGTTGTTGGTATAACTAAAGTTTTAAAATCGTATTCAGTTTGACACAGGTTCAGAAACACACACATACACACACGCACAAAACACAGAAGCACTGATGGGCCTGATAATGTGTCTAAAATGAAACAGGAGCTGACATTTAATTATGGTGGTGGGGGGGGGGAGAGTATGTTGCCTTCCATTTTTAGTTTTAATTTTTGCTTCATAAATGTTATCTCAATGCTTTCCATGTTAGAGCACTGAGAAGTGTGCAATTAACTTGGTGAAAACAATGATGGCATAACTGACAACATTTTGTGAAAGCTGACGAGGTAAACTTGAGGTAAAATAGAAGCGAGATAAAAGGAGATAAAACGGCCTCTGATTTCTCAGTTTGTGCATCCTCTCCTCTCCTTGAATCTTAGTCCTTCCCAATAGAGATAAAAGCATAAACAGCATAAAAGAGCCACTGTGATGTCAGCCTCTGATTAGGCCTCAGCATTAGCATTTTGGCTGCTGCCATGTTGGCTTTGTGGAGCCAAAATTTACCGTATATCGATGAGAGGACGGCGTGCTAATTTATCAGCTAATGTTAGCAAGCTTAGTTAGCAGATGCATTCTTTACAGGTGCAACACATTAATGCAAAGTATCAGGCACACCAAAACCAAAGCACAAACATCTTGGATAGTCTGTAACATATAGCGAGGGACAGTATTACTCATCTATTAACAGCGCTCAAAATAGTACCAACTCCTCACACATACACACACCATACCACACACATACACACACACACACACACACATACACCACCACACACACACACACACACACATTAAAAGGTCTAGTTTAATGACTTCAAGTAGGAGACACTGATCACCTCCAGCAGCCTGGGGACACTTTTCAATCAACGTGGCCCATCCTTAACTCAATTATCCAGGTGGATGAGTTATAAAAAACTCCCCTCTCCTACAGGTGGTATGAGGGTGGTATTATCCATAGAGGCCAAAACCATTTTTTTTGTACCAGGTTGTAAATATGGTTTTTAATGCTGTAAAGTTGGAAGTCTATGTCGATTTTCGGGCCAGCTTCAAGTGGTAAGTAGAAGAAGTGGAGTTTCTGCCACTTGTGCATTGCAAGTGATGGAGGCGAGGAAGAGACGGGGGAGAGCGGAGGCAACAGGCATTTAATAAAATGAGACCTCGTTTCTCTGGAACCTCATTTTAAAGCGATGACAATTAAAGATGACCTTTGACATGAGGATGTCTTACTTTTTAAAAAATATACAGCTACTACTGTAGTTTCAGAGGATATTCAGGACTACTTTTGAGTAGTTCTGAAGGGCAGAAAGTCTAATCAACTTAACCAACTGAAATTAAATTAATACAGCTACAACCATTTGTATATTACAGCGGTGCCACACATCTTTTAAGCACTTAATGTAAAAAACCTTCAACAAAAGATACACCTGTGCATCTTCAATTTTAACACATCTGTCAAGTGTCATCGCTTCTCCGTTCTCCACATGCGTTTTAGGAATTATGACATCCTTTACCATGGTACACTGAGATTGATTTCCAGGTCACAGACACGAGGAAAGAGAAAGAAGAAAAAGAAGCGCAAATTAGAGAAATGTGAAAAGCCTTGAGACTTGATGAGGACTTGGAAGGGGGAAAATGAAAGCAAAGTAAGAAGGGACTAACAAAGAAAGTTATTAAGAAAAAAAGAGTATGTTAATTTCTCTGAGACATGCATAGACAAAAGAGAGGGGGTCAAAGGCACAGAAAGACAAGAGAACATTTTTAAACATGAGAAAGGAAAACGATTTAAAGAAAAATGAACTAAAACCCGACATCCTCACAGAATGAATTGTGTCGGGATTTTTCCATTCAAATAACGGGTGACCGTGGGAAACGCTAGTGACCAAAGCGGCACCGTATACCTTGTCGCGACACATTTCAGCGAGCGACCACCAGCAACTCCCACCAACTCGGCAACAGGTCAGGGGACACACAATTTTCACTAGAGAGCAGAGGTTGCCAGAGGTTTGCTGACCGGTCTCTGTGTCTCTGAGAGTGCTTAAAGGCATAGACTAAAGTGCTGTGTGAGTGGGTGTTTGTGAACTGGTCAAGGTTGCTTGTAGTAAAAAGTGCTTTAAGTGCTCAGAGTAGAAAAGTGTTAAGTACTAGTCCATTAACGAACTGAAAAACATTTCTCAGTGTAAATATTGTTTTTCGTATATTTCTTATTTGATTTTCGCACATACAATGAATCACAAACAATGAAACACAGGTGCATTTATGGTAATTCCTCTACAATTTTTTCCAATTCTTCCACAGTTGACCTGTTCCTCTCTACCTGTGATTGTGTGTGTGTGTGGTGTTTTGCTGTTGTTGTTCTTTTAAAATATATGCTAATAATGTATTGTACTTTTGCTCTGCATTTGATTATGCACACTGGAAACATTCCCAGCCTCATTAGCTAGTTGAGATAAATCTTCCCATCCATGCTTTGGCGTTAATGCGATTCTCAATTACTTTATCTCACACCAAAGCTGAGGAATTGGCCTGATGATAAAAGGTTGCTCCGAAGAACATCTTTCTATTGACTTTTTAAAAGATAAGTGTCTCTCTGGAAAATTAAACATGATTATTAAACAATAATTAGTCTATTGTTCAAGCCAACAAAAGAGATTGGGTTAAGGTTTGGTGGTTTGTGTCCATGAACTAAATATGACAAATATCTGAATCCATTCAAAAGGCCTTTAGGAAAATTCTCCAATTCTCATTACTTAACTGAACTTGTGGGTTGCAATGAATAACGAGGAAAGCTTACACAACTCGCTTGCACTTGACCCGTGAAAGGGTGAAGAGATGCTGGGCTGAAGAAAAAAAGAGATTACAGCATTTTATTGTTCTTTACGCAAACACAGACTTTAAGTCATTCAGCACACAAGCTAATGTTCCACAGCAGAAGAGACAATACAGCCATCCTTTCCTATGCTCGGACTTCTTATCAGCAAATTTAGTACATATGAAAAAACATTTTTCAAAAACAAAGAAGCCTGATTTTACCTGTGGCGAAGCTGCTGTTGTATAATGATGTCAATCGCCGAGGAAACAGGATATATTAAACATCTAATCAGTTTACCGGACTGAAGCAAAACATAATTTTCAGATAAAATCATTACTGCACTCCTCTAGTGTTCTCTTTGTTGATATTTTTTCCCTAATTTGTGAACTTGCACTTTGCAAGAAAAAAATTACTTATGAAGACATGGCTGAGCTGACTGAAGGTTTTCTAATCTGATAGCTGATTCCTGCATACTTCAATTTATTTCTGTCTGGACTATATGGTAATTTGTCCAGCCCTTAATCAGCTTGCATGTCACTGTTGTTTACACAACAGTTTGCCTACTTTCTGTATTATGTGGGAGACGGGGACCAAGTTTCTGCTGGTTTCGCACAAGAAAGCGGGCACGCATCTTAGCATAAAATAATGAATTTTTTTGTGTATCGCCTCTGACATCATTATCGTGCAATAATCCGAATAAATGTGCATCACGTCTAAGGTTTAAAGGCTGCAAAAAAGTAAAAAATCATCTTAAACATATCACAAGTTGCAGCAACACCTTAGTTACTCAACTTAGTTCTTTTTAATGTTCATATTTTCTATGACAAAAGATGTGTTGCTTTTATCTTATGCGTAACAGTTTTCATGTGGCAAATCAAAACACTGTATTTGTCCTCTTGCTTTACTTAAAGCTATCTTTTGACTGAAGATAAAATCCCTTAAGCTGCACTGATCATCATCATTTCTGTGCCCGGTTTCAAAAAACCGACACAAACACGGTTTGTTCCTCTGTGCTTCAGCTAATCACATACTATAGTGTATTAGGGACAACTGTAATGTAATAGCAGTCTTATATTTAGACCTTTAGCCAGCTCATTTAGCACCGCACAACGCCCACAGCTGAATTAGCTCTTTGAGCATCATCTCTTTTTCTGAATGTTTTCATATAAAAACGTCCTTTTACTTTGTAACTTTTTCTCCAGTATTGAAACACTGCAGCAGGATTTCTTTCTCTGTGGTCTACCACACTGTCTAGCACAGACTACCTTTCCCATCTACAGGTGTTATATCCACTCCACTAAAATGAAGAGTGAACCATACACCTACTTGCCACTTTATTAGGCACTATTGCTAGACCCCCTTTTTCCTTCAGAACTGCTCTTTGTGGCACAGATTCGACAAGGTGTTGAAAACATTCCTCAGACATTTTGGTCCATTTTGACATGACAGTATCACACATTTACCGCAGGTTTTTCGGCTGCACATCCATGATGAGGTTCAATCACTTCCCAAAGGTGCTCTGTTGGATTGTGATCTGGTGACTATGGGGGCCATTTGAGTGCAGTGAGTTCACTGGGATGTTCAACCACTTTGAGATGATGTGATTTTTGTGATATGGTGTGTTGCCCTGTTGAAGGCAGCCACCAGTAGACGGTTATAAACGGATCAGCAACAATACAGGGGTAAGTTGTGGTGTTTTAACTATGCTAAATTGGTATTATGGAGGAAAAAGTATTCAGAGAAAATATTCCCTACTCCTTAACTGTTGATGTAAAGCAGGATAGATCTGCGGTTTCATGTTGTTTGTGCCAAATTCTCACCTTACTGTCTGAATGCAGTAGCAGAAGTTAAAACTTATCAGACTAGGTGACATTATTGCCTCCATTTCCTGTTAGTTGACACCAGTGGCACCAGGTGTGGTCTTCTGCTGCTGTACGCCCATCTGCTTCAAGCTGTCAATGTGTTGTGTGTTCAAAGGTGCTCTTCTGCATACCTTGGTTGTAACACATGGTTATTTGAGTTCATGCTGCCTTCCTATCAGCTCAAAGCAGCCTGGTCATTCTCCTCTGACCTATGGAATCAACAAGCCCGCTACTGGATATTTTCTCTTTTTCAGACGATTCTCTGTAAACTCTAGAGATGTTTGTGCAAAATCCCAATAGAGCATCAGTTTCTGAAATGCTCAGAGGAGCCCGTCAGGCACCAACAACCATGCCACACTCAGAATCACTTAAATCCCTTTTCCTCACTATTCTGATGTTCAGTTTGAACCCAGTTTGAGGTCACATTGACCATTTCTACATGACTGAACATACTGACATGTGATTGGTTGATTGTACATTTGTGTTAACGAGCAGTTCAATACGTAACAAAGTGGACCGTGAATTCACTCTAATGGTAGCTAAGCTTAAAAGATTCAGGTAAGAAAATGTATTCAGAAAGCAGAACTTGCTAGTGAATAGCAAGAGTGACAGTTCCATAAGAAAAAACAAGTAAAGGTTGTCAGGCAAGTACGGCAGTCAAATTCAAAAATATGAAGAAGACAATCATGCTCCAAGGTTTGCCATCAGCGTAGGAGGAGAGTCTTGTTTTTTGTAAAAACTCAGTTTGGGCTTTAAGTTTAAATTGCTTTTTGTTTGTGCAACTTAAAATGAATAACAGCATGTAGAGTTCCACCTGACTCCTTTTGTTTGTAGTTTTTACTGTTATTTTTATGGTCGGTTAATTAAAATACTATCAATTCACTGTATAATTTGTTTTCCAAAATAGAGCATAAAAGAAGAAAACCTTGGGAGCCACTGCCACAGCGAAACAGTAAATCATTTATATAGATAGTTGTGTTTTGCTCGGAGCACGCAGAGCTTACAGATGAACAGCTGGGGTAGATTCAGTCCTGATGAACAGTTTGGTACCAACACTTAAAACCTTTGGTCTGTTGACATCAGAGCAGTGTGAATTCAAGCTGAATCAGTGAGGAAATTGCCTAAGCCTAAGTGTGTCAATAATAGTAGTTCATGTTTTTGTTTACCCATTGCATTGAGATGGGTTCCTGATCCAAATTGGGCGATCAAATAAAGATTGCATCAATAAGTTAAAAATAGGGTCTTGAAAAACACCTCCTATTTTTTCTACACATTCACCTAACAAGGGAAAAATCTGCCAAATCAAACATGCGGAGCATCCCGCTGTGGCGACCCCTCACAAATATGGGAGCAGCCCAAAGTAGCTTCTTCACATCCTGTAAAAAAGAACAAGTACATTCTGTACATGTGCCTTACATTGGAGAGATTACAGGCGAGCCAACAAAAGCACAAAACCTTCACATGTAGATTATTTTGGAACTAAATAACAATATCTCACGTTTTGAACTTGTTGAGTTCTAGAGTTACTTTTAAAGTTTCCACACATTTACACCTCGTCTTAGTGTTTACTAAACCGGGAATATGAGTGCATTTTAAGAAATGGTATTATTAATGACTTTTCCGCATTTTTAAGACAATGCACTTTTCACACTTTGCAAAGCCATCCATTGTGCTGAATTAGACCCTTTTTGGTGCCAGCTCAGATCCGTGGGCTGTGAGTTTGACACCCCAGTTTAGAGTTTATTAGTATCCTACAGAATCTAGTGGAAAACCAGTGTCACTTTGAAGATTCAATCCAAGATACAATTTTAATGAAGATTGCTCGCTAAGCCATGAAAGTTTATGAAAGTTTCTAGCTTCTGAGTTTGCTTCTGCATTGATGTTACGGCACTGCAGGTGGTCACTGGGAAACTTGTAGCAACACCGCTTCTTGCTCTGTAATGCATCAGTGGGCAGAGCCTACAAAGGAAATTGTGTTTATCAAACGTTTATGAAAAACTTCACTGAATCCATTCATCAGCATCTGACTGACTAACACAACTCTAGTTATGCGCTTTTTGGATGAGTAATTTGAATAAATTCGGTTTTTGATGCCAGATGGCGTTCTTTTTAAAATCTTCTTTAAGCCTCAGAGAGGTTCGACAAATTAAATGCTGACATCACTTGGTTTATTAGAAAAGATTGCAGGCAATGATGTGAAACAGTCGGTGGAAGAAGAAAAAAAAACACAACCTTTAGGGACGTTTCCACAGTTCCTATCAGCTGAAAAGGTAAAGCTGATAGATAGCATAGATGGAACATTTTTAATGAGGTAATATTCCCAGCTTCGTCTGGTGTAGAAATGATTTGTGGACGTAAACGGCTTTCGTACAAAGCTCTCACCGGCTTGCTTTCCAGGTGCTAATAATAAATATAACCCTCCCCTTTTTAAATGTATGTATTTATTTATTTATTTTGTGTCCACGTGAACACAGCGGGAGGAAATTGGAGAAAGTTTGTTGGTAAGAAAATCTAAATGACAAGTTATTCTCTGTAAAGGTCACAATTACTTAGAATCACAGCAGCATGAAGGAGTAGAGCAATTTTCCTTGGTAAACATGATATAGCCCATTACATTTAGTGGAGGCAGCAGGCAGCAATTTATAATATTGTGTGAGCTGCCAAGTGCAACCTAAGTCTGTCTAACAGTAGCAGGTGTGTGAGTTAGATGTGTTAAGCTGAAAACAGCTTGTCTTCGTTTCTTACCGCAGCAGATGGAGAGTGGCTTTCACCAGCTAAGCGGGGTCATATGCAAGTATGATTATACAGATGACAGTGAGGAAGTGGAGAATTGGAGGAACCTGTTTTAAGCCCATTTTATGTAAAAGTCTGTATTTATTGGCTAGTCTGAGCATTAAAATCTGGTCACGAATACAATGAGTCATCGCGGAGAAGCTGTAAGTGCAGCTGGCCAGATTTAGATCATGACTTTAAGTTATGGCATGATGCTGTAGTGGTAATTGCAGTATAATGGGCCATCAATGTAAATGCGGATGCTGGTAATTGTAGCTGTCTGGCAGAGAATACACAACACGAGTGTAAGTTTATTTGGAATTACTGGTCATAAAAAAATGTGTTTTCTTTTGTCACCCGTTGACATTGTTCAACTTTACCGTTTCATTGTAATTAATTGTTTTGATTTCCTCTTTATTGTGCCAACAAGATGAGAAGTTAAAATCCGACAAATTTAATAGGCTAAAAACATAAAAATAATAATCACAATAAAAGGGGCTGGTGATGAGTTGCATGCAGACGCTAGGTTTGATGATGTGTTTGGGATTCATTAGCACTGGTCACTCTTTTTAGCTCAGTCTAATAAGCAGAAAACTGGCAGGCAGTGTGTGTGTCTCAATTAAAGAGCAAAACACTCCATTTATATGAGAATCAACACCACCACTATGAGAAATAATTTAACACTGCGAGTAATGTTCTGCTTGAGTGAAAGGGTAGCACAGGCCCTGCATCACAATCTCATTGGTATGCATAAAATAAGATATGGGCCTGCCAGTATCCTCTTCTTCACCTCAGCATTAATTGTTAGCAGCAGTAATGACTTTGACCTTCACCAGTGAGTTAAGTATATTGTGTGTTCTTCTTCTACACCTGTCCCACAGCAGGCACTAGCTGTTATTTACACACTGACAAATAAGTAAACATTTTTATGGATTACTTTACATGAACTTCCATTTTTTTCTTTTCTGCAGTTGTACGGAAACTAGGATACTCAACATTGGTGCTCTTTTTTTTTTTTGAACAAGTCATTGAACAGAATTGGTGTTTGATTTTATAAGATGTAATTGACCAATTTTCAACTATAGCAAGGGTGCTTCTATGAATTTTTATGGGAACCAGGAATCAGTTGGAGAAATTCAATGACTTGTAACGACAGTTGTGGACAGACCTCCTTCCCACCACGATAATAATTAACCGCGAGTTAATGGAGCTTACAAAATGGAGTCTGATTGCAAATGTAAATATGCTTACTTCTAGTGAGCGGTGGAAGTACAGCGCACTGTCTCACGCTTCCTTTGTTTAAAGTTTGCCTTTGAGAGAGAGCCACTGTGAGGCATATGAGGGGGAGTCAATTTTTCAAAACTGAAAAAAAAAAGGTTTTGTTTTGCATCCTTAATTAACACAAGAGGGCATATTATGATATTATTTACATTAATTATATTTACAATGATGCATTGGGCAAGAAAAGACTGTTTTTCACAGAAAATGGAAATCCAGACTCCCTTGTGCCCATGCAGCCTGGGCTACAACCCACTTGTTGGCTGGTGTGCATGAGTGGAAAGTCACCAAGTTTAGTTCATCACACAGGCTGCTGTAAAATCTGATTCGGTCAATAACCACAGCAGAGTTGCAGCCTGATTCTGTCATAACTGGTTATAAGAAATAATTGTAAAGGACACTAAAGGAAGACCCAAGCCCGTACAGTCATTTATTGATAGGAGTTTGAAATTCACAAATGAGACTTGGAAGCAGAGGTCAATGGGAATTTAGGTCAACAGCTCAGGAGTTCACATCTGCCAGAAAAAATGTGATGGATTCAAGTTGCTTGGAGCACTGAAGCCCTAATATTTAAACTGAATTCTCATTTGGGTTTTCTAGATAGAGAAGGTGGTGGAAGGAGCCAGGGTTCCTCAGTATCTGTGAAGGATGGACAGGTATTCAATTCAACACAGTGCTATAACAACAGTCACCTTGTACTGTAAGTAAGAACCTGATAATAATAGAGAGACTAGCATAGGCAGCGGTGACTGCAAACTCAAAAACTTTGCTTTTGAGAAAAGTGCACAGCTGCACTAGTTGGTGACCTGGAGGATGTTTTTAAAAGCAAGGAAATGAGTCCCTGCCATGCCGATTAGATGTTAATTGACTTCCACTCGCTTTACATTGAGATGGAAACATTTTGCCTTTGTGTCCTTGTGCACGTCTCTTAATCCGAAGACTGTACACTGTGATGAAATTAAACAGTTCCACACCGGTGTGTATGCGGCGTGTTTGTCAGGTAATGTAAGCCAAACGGCAATCCATTATGAAAACACACAAGATAAGCATCTATTATTTTGTGTTTTGTTTTGAAATGCTAATTGGTAAACATTTACTCAATATGGATGTGTATGTCTGTGTGAAAGAGAAACGGAGAGAGTATGCATAGCATCAGGAAGTTATTTGGTTTGTCAAACAGGTGTCTGGTCTGAATAAAAATGTTATGCTCATTTGCAAGCATAATTCAATATGAGATGCAGGAAGGGTTTTATAGAAGTTATATAACTCTGGTGAATAAGCCAACCTGGATCAGCTGGATTTTCTATGACAAATCGCTTATTCGCCAAATCATCACATAAACAGCTTTTCCTGATACTCTGTATGACCATTCACTGAGAAAATATCAACTTTTTCTTTTTTTCTTCTTCTTTTTTCTTTTTACCCTGGGCTTCATTATCAATCCTCTTAGCATAATGTGAGATTGAGCTTTGTGTCGCAGCGTATTCGGAAAGGTGCAGCAGCACAGTGACAGGCACAGTGCGCCTCCGCTGTGAGCAGATAACAATCATCAGCTATCACAGCTCATTCAGAGCCCGCACCAATGTCAGAAGCAACCTTTTCAAGATGTTAGCGATTAGCATGGGTTGGCCTCATCGCTAATGACATTTCAGAGCATAGCCCGGCGACAATACTCAATACCCCACGCATTAGCATTCAAGTCACACTAGGCTGGGTCAGAGGTGGCAGGGAGAGAGGCAAGCAGCCTGGACAACATGCCAAAAGCAGTACAGCTGTCCACTTTTCTGAAGACCACAAATGACCTCTCAGTCATCCTCGGAGTTGTGATGCAGCCTCACCCTCTGATGTGCAGGTTGCTGCTGAGTCACCCGCTGCATACAGTTGCCACAAACAGACTGTGATGAATGGGCAAGTATGCTGGCAGGTCCCTTCTTCCACCTGAGTTATTTCCTCTGCAGATATACTGAATGAGTAGGGAGTAAAGAAAAGACATCAGTGGAAGGTATGGTAGAGAAGGTAGTTAGCAAGAGAAAAGCAGCATTATGTAGCTCTTAAAAGTAGTTTTTCTTTTCTCGCTGCAACTGCTCTCTGAGACACAAAAATCCTTTGATGTAAGAATACAATGGGGGTAAAGACAGAAAAAATACTCAAGAAATGACACATTTAAAGGAACGCAATCCAGTCTGTTTCTTTTAATCTTTCTGTCAAATCATTGAGCGAAGTCTTCTTTAAAATCTCTCGTTCTCGTTAGTTTTCTGGACATAATGCCATGAAAATAAAGGCTGAACAGTCAAAGTAACAGATGCTGACAGGTAAGTTGACAGATGGTTTTTGGAGTCCACTGAGCTCAGTGAAATAAATAAATAAAGAACACTCCATCATGTCAGGGATTAGGTGCTACTGTTTTCAGCTCCAGCGCAATAAGCAGAACCATTAGCATTCATTTTCAGCACTAAGATGGAAATCCATGCTGTCTTTCTGCCCATTAGAGTGGCATTTAACCCCATACAGGTGCTGCTTCTCATGCTGAGTCAGAGATGATCTTGTGGTTAAACACAGATACTGTAGGATTTTTATGCTCTTAAAAATGAAAACGGCAAACCTGTCCTTTAAAACCGACCTTCACTGTCAGTGTGTCTGCGTGCGTGCACGTGTGTGTATTGGGTTGTGGGTGGATGGTTAAAGGGGGTGGGGGTTGGTGGGGGGGAGTGCTGATATTCAAAATGGTAATCACATATCTTATTGCATGTATAATGAATGCACTGAGAGTGAAATGGGCGATCTGAACCGCAAGCAAAAAATTGTGCAGCTTATGTGTCGTATGAAACTGGATTATCTGTTTACATGTGTGCATTTGAGGATTAAGGTTTGACTTTTCATTTGACTGACTGAGGCAGGAATTATTTATTAACTTATTTCCATTTTTTTTTTTTAAAAAAGCCTGAAAATCTTAGAAAAAAAATGCAAACCTTCTGTTGTTCTGTCTCTAGATGACAGCTCACCTAAATCAATGCAGAAAAAAAAGAATGGACATACATTTATTTTTTTTCAGTATCAGTCAGTGGTAACATATTCAGTTTTTTGGTTCTTATCAGACAAATACTGCAAAAAAAGAAAAAGAAAACTCAAGCTATTTGACTTAATAGGACAAAGAAAAACCCTCCTAAACCTCACCTCACATTCGAGAGGCAGGAAACAGCAATCAAATGGGTCTGTTTACCTAAAAATAAAACCCACAACTGATTCATGAAATACATACCATATAAAAATATATTACCAAGAACATTGTGTAAAATATATGAGATACTGTATGACTGATATAAAAATAAAACGGTAGCATTATCCGAATCTGAATATTTCATTAATCCCAAGAAGGGAACCTAATTTGATGCTCCATCTATGAATATGGAAAACTAAAGGTGCAATATGTTAAAATAAATATTCCAAAGTTAAATAATACAAACGATGACATATATATTATGGTCATGTCCAAATTCATTGCCTGCATCCTCCTGAGGACGCATTTGAAGGCCGATTACGTCACAGCGACGCGACGAAGGCTGTCCAAATTCGTAGACTTCTCCGAATGCAGCCGACAAATGTGTTCTCCTTTTCCCCGGATTTGAAGGATGGTTCGGGTGTGTCCTTCTTGGCCCACCATATCCCAGAATTCATAGCGCGGCCCAGCCAATTCCAGCCAATTCCGCTACTAAGTTTTTAATATTACTCTTATTACTCTTTCTGGGTCACAAAATAAACTTTTAACATATTTTCAGGCGAGAATGTAGCTGTGTAAACTTCAAATATCTACTCGGTTTGTCAAGATATCACATATTTGCAAAAGTGCTCTGACATTTCCGGAGACGTCTGTCATCCACCAGCTCGATAGCTACCTGGGAGCTCGAGGGTCACTAGAGCCGCCGAGAACATATGTCATATATTATGAAGCGAGACTAATGGATTATTAAGATTTGTTGATCTTAAAATCCAAATTTTCAGTGTTACAAGACACCACTCTTTTTTACCTGGCTCTGTGACGCTGGTAACTCATGCCAACCACACAACCTGGAGCAGGAGCTCAAAGTTTTAGTGTAAAATCGACTGGAAGCGCCACCTTTTCACTAATTTAGGTTCAGGTTCAGGCCCAGGTTACTTCACTTGAATAATACAGCTTTTATTTGAACCCGTAGGTAGATTTGATCTGCACTGGTGAGTCATCCATCCTCACTTGTACATTTTTTAATACAAACACAGACAACAGATGAGCATAACACAAAATATTGAACAAATAAATAAATAAATAATAATAATAGAGAATTCACCCAGCCTCATGCAGGATCGCAGAGCTATGATTTGTTCATCTGAATGATGGTTGCTGGAAAAAGGCTGTTTTTAAACACACTATTCTGCACTTCCATCATCCAGATGGAAGAAACCGAAACTCACTATTTACAGCATCTTTTAAGTGCATTATGAATCATGTGCTGTAAGAATATGTTTTACATGTGTAACTTGTTAAGGTGTAAAAATTACAGAACGAAGCCCAGCTGTAAAAATGCACAAAGCTGTGGTTTGTACTGCTGCTGAAATTTGCATGTACTCAACAGCTAAAGCAGATAAAATATAAATGTTCTTATACTTTTAATCCGTTCTACTTTTGTTTCACACTGCTGGAACTGCAGTTACTAGAGCATAGATTAGAAAATTGATCAGGCTGTTTATCACCAAGAATACCTATTCAATCAAAAAAATTAATCTTACTTTGATCGGGTGACAAATTAAAGTGAATTCCATGTTTCCTTTATTAGGCCACGGGACAGTAAGCTTTAAAGTTTCAGAGCTTTAACGTGCAGTTTGATATAAACAGCAGCGTTAAAATAATCAACTTGAATTAAAAACCTTTATTTACCGGTCTGTGCACTAAATCCCAATATTAATGATTTTCTGCAGCATTAATCTCTCCTCTTATTTTCACCATGATGCATTTTACTGTCATGTTTTTATGTCCTTTATAAATTTTTAATCACCATTTTATCATCATCATCTGATAACGTCTCTGACTGGAGTAGGCGGTCATTTTGTGTGGAAGAAGAGTCATATGATGCATGAAACGCCCCTTTTTGTGTGAATGCACACAGAGCCTGAAGCACTTTTGTCAAGGCAGCTAACACAAAGAAATCCTGACTGTGTTGAAATTCCTTCACAGTATACCCCTCAGGGGTCATAGGGAGGAGTTGTAAAGTGTGATGGCTTTGGTCTTTTACTGAGCGTGCTCCTGTGACTGTCCAGCACATCACGGAGAGATGCTGAAGGATTGATACTTTATACTTTCTTGCCAAAAGAACTCAAACTCAGGAACATGGGGGAAACGTAAGCCTGTCATGACCACTGGGTCTAAGGATCAGTGTTTTAGAATTTTACTCTATAGATTATCTTTTGCATTCGTTTTGTTATGTCTATATTCTTAGTTGGGTCCTGGTTTATGAATAGTAGAGTTGTTACTTTAGTTTTTTCAAATGACTGGTTACTTTCATACTTGTGTTTTAGTTATGATGCTTTTCATTTCCTGTTTTACTTTGATAGTCATTTGTGAGTCGTATTTTCTTGACTGTCAAAGCGGCGTCCCCTGCCCATGTTAGTCATCTATATACGTACACTTCACAATAAGACAGGGTCTGGCTCTGTCCACGTTTTAACAATCTACTGTCCACCCAAACACTGACTTTGTCTTTGACTGAGGTTTGTGTTAATAAATCAAACAACTTATATATAGGAGTGAACATAATAAATTCTGAGCTGCCGTTTGTTAGAAGCTTCCCTCTGGTTTCCAATCAAAGAAGCTAGGCTAGTCTGACAGTATTGCTATACAAAAGCCAGTCCATGTGAACTTCATTTAGATGATATTATGAAATATATAAATTTAGGATGTTGCTTTGTGAATGAGTCACATATAAATAAGTTTCTCTCTGAGAGAGCTGAGAAGACAGTTTCTGCCCTGATTAGCACAAAGACTAAAAAAATGAGGAAAAGCTCTTTCTATGTGGATCCCTGTATAATGATGTGTATAATTAAAATTCTACAGATCAACAACAACAACAACACACACACACACACACACACACACACACACACACACACACATATATATATATATATATATGTATTGTTGTAGAGGCTAAGCCTACGCTTGAAGCCATTGAGGTATTCAATGGGTGGGGTTGACGCAGTGATGCCACTGTTATGAATGAAAACTTGTGGTATTGAGAAAGTCCAGTAACTGCAGCATTCCTTATCTTGTCAGTTTAAACATTTATTGCTCAGCATTGATTGCATTTGCTGCTCCATAGTTCATCTTAATATCCAACATCATCCAGCATAAATCACAACAGCACAGCAGTCACAAACTCTTTGGTCCTTCCGCCCAACAACACCTGACCCTAATTAAATGTTCCGACCTTAAATGCAATCATTCAGGAACGCAAAAAAAGTGACATCTGGCGGCTCACATAAGGTAATAAACAAAAAACCTACATATGTCATTACTACAAGTGGAATTCTGAACACCAAACTCTACTACTGTGTAAGTGTTAGTGCCAGACAAACCTACTGGTATAATAACTCCAAAAATGCAGCACGGCTTTGGTTTGGGAATCGACAGGCTGACCCACTGACCCACTGGCACAACAACTTAAACAAGCTACAGCATAAACAGTTCCCACAGAAGGCATTTCTAATCACATCTGCCGAGGCTGGAATTGCACTGCCTTACAAAACAGCGCTGACAGTGGGCCTCATAATTGGACCTGTTGGCCTATCAGTGCCTTACTCCACAACAAATGAAGCCCCCTGACACCCGAAGAAAAGAATCTTACTTCATAGTTAAAAACAAAGCAAAAAATCAACCAAAGACATGAACAAACAAACAAAAAACAACAAAATGTATCGTATTTGCCCCCCGCAAGAAAAAAAATCATCACAGCTGCTAGATGCATTCAGAAACGGCAGCATACACAATATGAGCTACACGAGTTTACAAGACTGAACTTTTAAATTTATTTTACCCTTAGTTGTAATAAAGCACTTGGTCAGAGTTTTTGTGATAATAGCCTAATTGTACTTTTCAGGTGGAAAATTACGCTAAATAAGCCGTCATTGTAAAAAGATTCATTTGGTGAGATTTTGACACCTCAGTAACAGGTACCACTGCTTTTCCTCACATTGATTTGTGTGTGCTCTCAAAGTGTTTGGAGGGTTTAAGCAATTAAAGCAAAAGCTTGTGTACTGTAACAAGAGCCAGACTTTTTTTTTTTTTTTAAGTGGTCTTGAACAAGAGTCCTTTCAGTCCAGTTCTTTCACCCGGCCATGCTCAGATTAATTTTCTTTTCCATTTGTTTGGCAACTTAACACTGACCTATGATTGAAAAAAGGGGGGGAAAAACAGGCCTAAAAGTCATTCAAGGGATGAGGCAGTGTTGAATCGACACTTAACAGACAACTTGGCAGAGAAACAATTTTAAATTGTGTCTTTAGGCACTTTGTTACTAACAGCCTGTCACAAAAACACATAATTTATTCCCATTTCTTTAGTTGAATTTATGAAAAATGCCAAAGATAACACAGTTTGACAGGCATAACTTGTATTTTTGCACTGACAAGATGATTCCCAAAGAGCTATTAGCAGAAAACGTGGTGTGCGGTGTGTCCAGTTCTCTCAAAATCTTAAGTAATTTGAGAGAACTGGACTAAAGGAGGGCAAGTGTCAGGCCTCAAAAGCGATCTACACATGACCAGTATCTGAAAGTCCTTAACAGGAAAAAAAAAGACCTGAAACGCAACCTGAGAGATGAAACTACTGTTGAATCCATCTACTGTTCACTGAAGCCTCATCAGAACTGGTCTCAGTGGAAGGGTGGCTGTCAAGAAGCCATTCTTAAGAAAATGAAACCGTGAGAAAAAGATATGGCAAATTACACGAAAGCTGCACTGAAAATCAAATGCAACAAATCTTATGGAAGGATGATTCCAAATTTGAAATCCTTGGTTCAAGTTGTCATCAATATGTACGAAGGAGGTCAGGAGAGAGGTGCAACAGTGAGTGTCTGCAGTCATCTGTAAAACATGGTGGCAGCTCTGTCAAGGTTCGGGGCTGCAGATCAGCCAGTGTCTTTGGAGAAAAATGATGGAATTATGAATGCAGAAAAGTACCGTCATTATCGAAGCAGTGTGGGATCATCTAGTCGGAGAATGGAACAAAAGGCAGCGACAGCGAAAGAGTTTTGAATGTCCTTCAAGAAGCCAGGAGAACTATTTCTGAAGACTTCTTAAAGAATGCTCATAAAGAAAGCTTTTCTAACAAAGTTCAGGCTGTATCAAAGAATAAAGGTGGTCTTACCAAGAATTGACTTTCAAGGTAGAGACCATAGCTCGCCGTATATATAAACGATATTTGCTTTTGTGTTTGTATGTTTCAATAACATACAATAACATTGCTGCATCCATTTACAATTTTCATCGCAGTATATAAAGAATTGAAGAATGGCTTAAGACTTTTGCACAATGCTGCAGTGTTTCTTTCTTTTTCTTTCTTGGTTTAGAAAGATGTCCTATCATAGGAAAAAAGCCCCATGGCAACAGGATTTCTACATGCAGTAAAATGCCTATGGTTAATTTGTTTTTTACCCTGAATACTGATTATTGTATAATTACAATTTGAGTAATTTTTACTTACTGCCGATTTTTATCTTTCATTGTCAAATACTTTTTAAATTAATTCATTTCTGTAGGGACATTATCAACCCATTTGATATGCAATGTTTTCTTTGTTTTGTAAATGCTCATTAAAACTGCGCCTCAGGTTATATACACAGGTACATGGTCTACAGATGTGGCTCATCACATGCTGTGTGCATCAAGACACTTTGCACCTCGGAACAGAGTCTCTGCATGACAAAAAAAATCAGAAACATTCCCAAAGCAATGTCTTTGATGCAAAAATCTACATCTCGGATAATATCTAGGGGATAATAATAGGCTACGCACCAAGTGAGGTCCAGAAAATGCATAAACAAAAACATTAAATGTAAGAAAAAAGATGGTGATGATGATTTGCAGTTACATAAAATCCTTCAGTTTCTTCTTTGTGCGGGGTATTTCTTTGTAAGTCTTTATTTTTTGCATGGAAACAAAAAACACAATCATACTTGGAGTTCAATCTCAGCTCTGAGAAGGAGGTATGCTTGCATATGATTTAGAATAAGTGGTGCTTCATAGAAATAATTTCTAAGTGACTAAATTGCCTCACCATTCACAGCACGAGTCAATGGAGATGCCAAAGAAATCAAATTACATTGAAAATTTCAATTATATCTCCTTTTTTCATCTGGACACAGTTTAGCTGGGTGCTTTGGGAGATGTCAGTCTTTTGTGCAAATCCTCTTTTTAATCATTTTTTATGCATGTAGATGGAAAGCATTCTGTGAACAATCACACCAGGGTCACGAAGAAACCAGTTTTAATGAGGTATCCTTAAATATTCTACAGGGGGTTCACGAGTGACTTTGTGTGACTGCAAATAAATGAAAGCGTCGTAGGAATATTTATTTGAGGAATCTCACTTTTTTAAACAAGCGATCTAAAAAATGATTTGTGAACTTACTCAGAAACAGTCTCTATATTAGACATTAACGGGTAATTGTGCTTCAAGATTCGAAGCATACACCAGACCTAGGACAGCGACAGTCATAACCACTTATTAAATTCCACATTTCGGCAACCACGTCTCCTACAGATTGCATTTATATACAGCTAAATTGTTTTTTAAATTACATTTAAGTGCAGCATTATCTCTGGTTGGATTATGCTCAGAGCAGCCTGATGCCATGAAATGGTATAAGAATAACTCCATGATTTCACATGTTATTAAAGTGCGTTTTCTTTTAATGCCTTTTTCATTTAATTTCACACTGACTTCATTCACTAATCAGAGCCGAAGGACATCCTAACCCTGACCTGAAAATGCTTCCTATCATCATCATCAGGTAACTGTTTCACTTAAAGGTTTTGGAGGATTACCTGTGTAGTTATTTTAAAAGGTATAAATGACACGCAGAAAGGTCAAAATGTGCAGACAATGTGGTGAAGCGGGCTGCTATTTATACCCATCGCATGATATCATCATGTTCAGAGACAAAGCTCCACGTTTATGAACTCCTTTCAAGACGGAGCGGCGGTGATTGGGATGAATGGTGTTTGCACGAAGCATCCAAATCTCACACCAGAGACCGGAGTCTGCATTCAAACTCCCATCTGTGATTAGCCTTCATTAAGGTAATAAAAGCACTTTGGTTAAGGTTAATAAACGAAGCATTTTGATTAAAGGCAAATAAACAATTCATCTCCTAAGTCACGGTTCTCTGTATCAAAGCAGATTACAATCTTTTCCTGTGCTTTACAAAGTGCCATCAGTTCCGGAAAAGGATGAATAACGTTGTGCTAACTATGGGCGTGTTATATTATATTCGCATATTAGAGCCATTGGTTTTAAGTTGAGTTTGGGTGGATGTTCATGTCGAATATTGAATCTTCTTGGAATTTGGTTTGGTGGGGTTAAATATTGATTGTGATTTAATGGCAGCTTTGAGCTTTTAAGTGTCACTCCAGCAGCTGGTAAATGGAGAGCAAGTTAGCCTATTACAGCCAAGCAATGGGTAAGTATCACAATTTGATTCTCGCTACAATCTTTTGTTATGGTAAAATTACACATTGAGAGTTCAGTATATTAGAGCTAGGCTAATGTGCAGCTAAATATAGGCTTTTTTCTACTTCACCATTATCTATCTATTGTCTCTATGTTTATCATAGATCAGAATATCAGCAGGGTGCAAACTGCAGGGAAGCCAGGGGGCGCCTGACTGTGCCTAATGAGCTGCCCTGAAAACATGATTTGTAAAATTTTGGAGGGTCTCTAAAATGTGTGGGGTTTTTTTTGTCCCATTGCATTTCTATTTTTTTTTCTGTATCTTAAGCATCATAGATCCTACTTGAAATTAGGCTATTACAGATTTATGATTCATGCATATGGGTGATTCATCACTACTTCACTTTAATGAAGATACCAGCATGTATGCTATTCTTACCAAGCTTTTTCTTCTTACCACTGCAAGACAAAAACGAAAAAAAAAGATGGTATAATGCATAAACCAGACAAAACAAACATGTCTCCACCAGCTGCAAAGTGTTCTATTCTTACATAAAAAGCCCCTTCAGTCACTCTCCACACCTTCATTATCAGTTTATTATTCTGGTTACTCATATTTTTATTAATAGAAATAATAATGAATAAAGGCTAGCAAAGTGCTTTAGAGATGCAGATGTATAGCTCCTTTCCGACTAAAAGAAAAAGTTCCCACAGAGTAAGTGCTATAGTTCCCATATCACATGGCAGCATGCACACATGATTCCTTGTCAACAGCAGCGCATGTGTGGTGTATATATAGCTAATTTAAACAGCAAGTGTCAGATCAAGGAGCATCCATTATTGATCAACACATCATCAGTTACTTCTTAGGCAATCACAGCTCAGAGATGGGGATCATTAACTTCTTTAGTAACCATACAAGGGGACTAGGTTATCTTTATGGAGCTCTATATTATCCCGTGATCTAAAGAAAATGAACCTGTTTTATTCTGATAAATTAGCTCCTTATCTTCCGAAAGCTGCTTCTTTTCCACGAGATTATGAGATAAATTGACTCATTATGACAAAAATGGTATAACACTATCAAATCACGGTCGCTTCCCTACTAAAGATGAAAAATCAGTGATCAAGAGACACACTGTGTGGGAATCTGTTTTCATTTGTTAGGGTAAACTAAGGTAGGCTTTCACTCAGTTGATGAGGTAAACTGATGCAATCCAATAGAACAACCCTGTAATAAAGCCTGCTTTTTCTTTTCTTTTTTAATGATGGTTAAAATAATCAATTTCTTTTAAAAAGTGGAGTTGTTAATTAACATTAAGGTCACCTTGGAGGCTGTCACTGGTAGTGTTGAGCAGGACTGCGTGATATCAGGAGTTGTTTCAAATATTTATCATATTTTCATTGATAAATGAAGCATAACCAAATTATCATAAATTCAATCAAGAAACTTCAATCTGCAGGGCCTTTGAATTTGAATTTCAAAATTGTGGTTTATTGTTCCCCCAACTGGCTTCAGTACAAAAAAAAAAGAGTCGTGACTTGCCTTTATTCAAACGTAATTGTTAAAGTGGAACATTATTATGCCTTCTGCAGAAATTAAATATTACAGCGACTACAGATTTTTGAGTTAAAGACCGAAAGAATCGAAGGGCAGCAAAGGCATCTGCCGTGCATTTTTTATATTTCTTCTTTCCTGTTCGATTCCTGGGGTGTCTGTGGGAGCACAGAGGAGCACAGGGGGATACAGCTCATTTGTTCAATGCTAATGTGATGGAAAAAAGATGAGGTCAGCATGGCATCGGAGTCACCAAAGTGGGATTGATTCTGGATCACATCTCACTTACATGAGAAACATGGATGTAAACGTATCGATTACGAGTGCTTAGAAAACTTCAGTGCCGCTGGATAGCTTAAAGCTGCCCGAGCCACAATCAGCAGTGTCCTTCTCTTCTGGCCTCGTCCTTCTCTGACAAGATCGTGATTATCAGGGATCTGATTATGTCAACTCTTCCCACTGTTGGGTTTGGAGCATTAACAAGCAGACAGTATACCTTTGCAGGATATCACACTTGCTGAGGGTGTTTAATTAATAGCTATAAATTTCATTTGCAGGAATATTCCCCAAGTGTTACATCCAGGAAACTCAAGAATGACACATAAAACAATGCAACTTAATTTTTTTGTTATTTACATGACAGCAAATAAAAAATGGAACTCTATTGAGACGACACAAAGGTTTATACGCCTGCCAGGATATATTTTGAGATGTCTCTGTTTTTCTACGGCCATATATTTTTACTGAATTCAGTAGAAATTTAAAGCTACAAGGAAGGAAAAGTGGCTTCTGTACAAATATCTAATCATTCACAAGGTGACACTTGTAGACCTCAGAGGCGGCCCTAT
This sequence comes from Oreochromis niloticus, assembly GCF_001858045.2. Classification (NCBI taxonomy): domain Eukaryota; kingdom Metazoa; phylum Chordata; class Actinopteri; order Cichliformes; family Cichlidae; genus Oreochromis; species Oreochromis niloticus. The sequence goes on from NC_031970.2 coordinate 16,555,408, forward strand.
TTCACAAGTCTCAATGATAATCTGCACTTACTTACATCATTGATTATGTCTGTGGAAGAGAAAGTCCACCGGGCATTCAGTCCCGCTATTGCACAGAGAAAGAGAAACACGAAACAAACAAGATTAATAATCGCCTGCGGTGCCCATCCCTGGGGCCAAGCGGCTAACAACTCTTGACAAAACAGGGTTTAGAGCAGCAGATGGATTGTCTGTAGAAATGAAGGGAATGTGCACTGGGAGTGTAATGAAGAAAGAGCGTTAGGTGCACGCTTTTCCCCGAGTCCCTGCGAACGAGGCTATGGAAATTAAATCAGCCCGTGACAGTTCCCGTCAACTGATTCCACCTGGGGACAGTGACCACAGATATGAGCATACACTAATCAGCCTTTGTTTCATCTGGAGAAATGAGTGCATTTAATAATCGCAAACAATACTCTTGTGGTTCAATAAAAGACATCCAGTCCTTGGGAGGCTTACTCCTGAGAAACTAAACACGGGCGTCAACATCTTTGCTGCCTACAGGAAGAAACGTGACGTGCATCTGTTAATAAAAAGAGGTAAAGTCAGGGGAGAGTGTTGGAGAAGTAGTAAAGAAACCATATTTACTTTTAAAAAGAACCTAAAGGTGAGCTGTAAAATCTTTACCCAAAAAGTTTGCTGTAAATGTACATCTTCCCTCACAGTCTGGCGGTGGTTCATGTTTGACCTCGGGTGTTTACTGCAGTGTCGTGGAAGAATGAGAGAGGTGTTTTCAGCCCTGAACTTTACTAAACCATCAGAGGTGCTCTTGAGAATGCAAGCGGGACATTGAATGGACTGTAAACAGTCAGCTGCCTAATGCAAAGGTTGTGCTATAGTATGTTAAACCCACAGTAGTCCACTTGTCCTAAACCTTGCTGAACCAGAGTTTTCCTGTAGTGAGAGAGCACATCTGAAGTGAACTAGCCCTTGTTGCCACATGTCAGACACTGGATAATACCCTGACCTCATTCTCACAGCATTATCAGGCCTGAGATTTAGTCTATAATGTAGGATTTTTGGTAACATTTCATATGTGCTCACAATTTTGCAGGATAAGTACAAAATGTATGTTTTTTTTTATATAATCAGTGGTTGGAATGAGCTGTAAAAAGCCTCCTAGAGTGAAAAAATGAGCCACTAGCCCCGTTACTCTCCTATTTAGTAGACCACCTACTGTTTCACTGTGTGCTGATGTATTTACAGTTTTCCTCAGCCCTATCACCAGACAAAAAATACAGTATTTGATTATTTCTGCCAAAACTCTGGATTATGTTCTGTGGCAATCTTTTTTTTTTTATGTCAAGAGTCCATTTCTTCCAAAAAATAAATAAATCTCTCATTCTCCAAGATATGTGCTTGGCAACTATGACATGATTAAGATTAGGAAGAAATGGTAACAGTTCATGATGTCCTTAAAATCTGCCTGGTACACTGGTACACACTACTTCCTTCACTAACACCGAAAGGCAGATTGGACCTAATATTTCACCGATATGAGTGTAATTCCCATTGTAGTACTCGTGGTTTTTTTGCACTGCAGTGCAACTCTGCCCCAGATTTGCTGTGGGGTTTGATTAAAGAGATTGATTGGGGAATGTGCAACATATGAAAAGAGAAAGGATGCCGGTGCTCACTGATAAATTGTCTTCCTTTTTCGTGGGTAAAAAAAAAAAAAAAGTGTCTCAGCAATAAGCCATCATCAGTGTAACCCACAGTTTGGCTATTATATAAGCCAAGTGAGGTTTAAACATAATTCAGCAAAGAGAATACATTAAAAAAAACACAAAACCCATAATTACTTACATGATAAACCAACCAGAAAGTGGCCATAACTCAGGAAGGAGCTGTAAAATAATATCCAGCATCGCTACATGATAGTATATAAGGACCAAATGCCTGTCCAATTCCTCCGCTTGTTAATGAACTGGTGCTGCAGCAGGCATAGAGCCCATCACAGCTGAGGTGGGGTAGAACCTGAACAGATCAGTAGTCTGTCACAGAAAAACAAACAATCATCCACAACTGTGGCAAGAAACCATGGAGAAAACCCTCACAGGCACAGGGGAGAACATGCGACAATGCTAAATGATGCACAACCGTGCAGCCCTCTGCAATATATAAAGGCAAAACTGGAATAATGTAAGTCTTAACGCTCCATACCGCACTGGGATAGACTCTGTTTTGAAATCTTTCTTTATCTTGCACTTTAGTTAGTTCTACTTCTGCCATTTGCTTTGCTTCCCACCAGTTTGGGGCCAAACTCGTGCTCAATCAGCTTATCGCTCACTCAATACTTTCTCCCTTTTGCTAGACTGGCTTTGTACTCACAGCAGTTAAGATTTCCAGTCATGCCTAGTGCTCCTTACTTTTTGTCTTGTTTAGATTCTTATTGCATTTCCTCATTAGTTTCCTGGTTTTAGATTTTTGCTGTGTGCCTCCTACCAATTTCGTTTCCTTTGTGTAGTGATCTCTGGTGGATGACCTTTAGCCTGACTCACATTTTGGACTTTTAACTACGTGTGGCGCCAAGCTTTTTAGTCTTTCTCCCCCTGTGCAATTGTCACGCTAATCACATGACTTATATATGAAAGCCTTTGCTTGTGTAATGAGTTCACTAATAATCATGACCCATTTTCACAGCATAATAATAGGCAGAAAGCTAGTTTTAACAAAAGGCTCCCAAAAATTCACTGCATCCCATCTGTCCAGCATCAAACAGAAGAAAGACAAAGTCAGCAGGTGTTAGAAAACCCCACCCTGATTCTCCAGCAGGAACACCCATCCACACTCTGAATAACAATCAGATCATGTCTACTGAATAAAACAGTGTTAGGTAGCTTTAATCATAAGGTATAACTGTTAATGTTTTGCTCATGTCTGTAAAAAACAGAGATCAGAGATCAAATCCAGAGGCTGTCAGGAAACTACACCCACTGGAAGCCCCCAGGCAGCTGGCAACACTGCAGTGATGTGAAGGCCAAGTACTACCCGACACATTTAATCAAGTGAGAGGGTCTACATTTAGACAGGCATGGTCCACAGGGAACGTGAAGGTTCTCACGGCAAAATGAAGAGAAAGGGAGAAAAAGACCAACTCGTCTGTGCTGGATTGATTCTTTCTAGCCTTGATTGAAATTCACCCACTGCTGTTTAAACACATCACCAGAAAAGGGGATTTATTTTGGTTTAAATGAAACAGTGAAACCTTGAAATGTAAAAATGAGTATTCATTTTGTGATTTTTTTAAACAGTAATTTAGAAATTAATCAGAGTACTCTAACAAGAATCATATTGTTTCAACTTTAAAACGAATTTTTTAGTATCTTACAGTAGAAGGCAACCGATCAAACATACTCTGAGTTACGCATCGTTTGCTCGGATCTTTTAGTGATGAAGAAAACTAAAACGTGATCACATGATCCTTTGGACATTCGTGGTACGTTCTGGATTGCCGATGCTTGGGCAGCCAGGTTTGGAAATTCAATAATAAAAAAAAGTGCATATTCATCGTTAGCAGGTCGAGAAATTTGTGACCCCTCTCTGAGAAAAAAAGCCTTCAATTTCTGATTGTTTCTGAATATTTTAAAAGAAAGACATAAAAAACACCCAAATACTTTCATGTTGGCCTTTGATGAATTAGAAGCAGTACATTTCAAAGACTTGCATCACTATAGTCTTAAAATAGAATAATCAGTTTTTATTTGATTTGAATATCAAAAACTATGATTTGCGCGTGACCTTAATGCTTAGAATCATGAATTAGATGTAGCATGCATTTAAAGTCATAATCATCAGTAAAAGTAATGATTTAAAGTCGTAATGTAATTGCCCTCAGGGCCTGTTATCTGGAAAGCACATCATGTGGTCGGACATAATGCATGTTGAAGGTGTGGACAGTCCTCACAAAAGGCAACGTATTTACTGTAATTTAATTAAAGGCATCAATCTGTGGGCTAGTGTGAAAGTGCCATTGTGCCCTCTACTGCTGAAATTCAATATGCCCTGCACCTGAGAATGAATGCACTCGTGAGTATGACCACCTTCTCTATCTGGAAAAGCAACAAACACTACTTGGACCGCAGGTTGCCGATGCCAAGCGTGATGCCAAGATGGAGGTGATCCACACAGGTCACTGTGCGATTTAAAGGTAAATCGGGAAACACGTTGAGTCTGATCATAAAAACAAAAACCAAGCAATCTTCCAGAGATGCTATTTTTTCTTTAATGTCTTTCCTCCTTTTAAAAGAAACATCAGCAGTACACCCTTACTGAACTTTTCTGTCTGAACAAAAACATTCAGACAGTACCCGAGAAATAAATAGGCACCAGCTAAAGTAAAGTGAAGTGTATGTGCATTGTGTCTGGAGTGTTTGGCCATCAGGTCAGTGGTTGTCTCCGCAGCTAACAATGCCCATTCACCCTTGATGTGGACCTTTCTGGTGGCTTTTGTTGCAAAACAAGCATCCACTGGTGGCTTGCATTATATTACTTTAAAGCCGCTTAAATCGATATTTTTTTCATAACAGCGATGTGTAAAAAGAAAAGAACATAAGACAATGTCAATGGATCTATAGAGCTTTATTGTGAGTTTTCATCTCATTGTCTATCTATCTAGCCTTTATTTTGGTCCAAGCTTCCCACTCGCGTACTGCTGTAACAGCAGGGAGCTGTTTTCTTCTTCTTAAAAAACAATTTCGAGACAGTCAGAGCCATTGACTAGCTAGTGAACATGGCAAAACATAGCAGCTAAAGAGCAATACTTTATTTTCCCCCCAGGAGTGGGAAGGGAGCAAGAAGAGAACTAAAAAAAAAAAAACTAACAATAAAACTGAATGCTGGACTTTTTCTGTGGGAAAAAGAGAGAGCATGCTTTCAAATGAATGATGAGTGTAAATACTGGATAGTTAAAAAGGGACCTCGAGTTCCTTGTCCCCAAGAGTAACCAAACAATCTGTTACTACAGGTTAAAAGGAAGGTATGGGATTTGTGGTGGTACACAGTGGTGACAGAGTTTCCCCTCCTTCTGCAAGACACAGCAGCGAGCCAATCCCCAGCATGTTGTTTAGTGGAGTTATGTGGCAGGAGGGCGTCGTTAAAGGCATCATGTGTAACCGGAGGGTGATTAGAGACACAAATGAGCAGATTGAACATCTTTAAGTTGCCAAACCAACTGCCAAGTAATCCGTGTTTACGTTGCAGCCTAGCAGTGCCAGCTACAGTATATAAGAAAGTGTTGTTTCAGCTCTTTAACAAACATACAGTACATGCCACAATTATTCACTGTCGCATAATGAGAGCGGTTTTCAGTAAATCATAAGAGAAATAATATACTTTCATACCTCCGGGGTGAAGCTTCATAAATTAAAGTGAGAATAGCATCTTTTTCAACCTTATCAGGTCATGTTCATTATTCAAGCAAACAGTCTTTGGCACAGTTTCCTTGCAGCTTCTATAGTCACCCTGAAATCAGTCATAAAAGTTGCATCAAGAAAAAAATAGAACACACTGTAATGAGATTGTTTGACAGTGAACTCCGGTAAGCTGATATAAAGAACAAATGAATAATATACTTATTTGCATCTTAGCCTGAAGTTATCACATATTCGAAATGACTGATTTATGTATTTTTCCCCTCCATTTTCTTCTGTGCCATTATAGTGTAACATTAATGTATTTAACATGTATTTTCCATATTCCATCTTGACCTCATCAGCGAATCATCTGTGCTGAATTCACCACCCTTTTCGTTTTTAATGAGGCATTGACAAGATTCATCAGTGATGGGGTCTTTCATCACCCAAGTGACTGCATAACACTTGAACTCGTGTAGCCGAACATATGGAGAGCATCATCAAGGCCTTTTCAGCGGTTTTCAGCTGAGACACATCTTATCTACCAATCCAACACAAATGACATCGGCAGTGGAAAAGAATCAAGCCAAGGGAATGTGTATCGAACATACCCTTCCCCATAAGCACTTCTTGCAGACAAATCGCTGTCAACATTGTTGTAAATTGCTCTTTGGATTTCTGGCTCTGAAGCTGGGGGGGGAATAGCCTCGACTATGCAGAGAAAGACAGCTGAATGAGTTCAAGATAAGCACTTTTTAAAGGCCCTTTATCCATTTCTGTCACTCTAATATCCTGTTAAGAGGAGTGTTCTGTTTTCCACAAACAAGTCTGTTATTAACTATTATTTTTCATTAGTAGAAGTCATCACACTGGATCAATGCATACGTCACCTTGCCACATTATTGATTTTCATTTTTTCCCCCTTGTTTTCCTCCGTTCCTTCTTTTTCTGTGCACTGTGTCATAATTAAAATAACTCAGAGGCATCAGTGATGATTGCGCTCTTTTTTCTGGCCTCAGCTGAGGAGGTTCATTTTTGCTTTTCTCTCTGTTTGTTTGCAGTAAATGTCAAAAACGCACTTACCCACCCCCCAAAAATACAGAGCTGAATAAAATACATAGGCAAGATTGTTGGAGTTGCTGAGACTGATCTTTTCCTCATGAACCGGGCTACTGCATTATAAAGTATCATACTGGATGCATGGCATCTGTTCTTGCCTGCTATTTTGTGCTGGATGTGAACAGATAAGAAAGGGAGAACATCGGTTTGTAACTTTGACATGTTTTAACCACGCACACATTTTCAGAACTAGATGTTACTTTCTCAGAATGAAGTCTTATGCACTTTCTGTTTTTTCTTATATAAGCCTTTCCATTTGGGTATGCCAAACACTGCATGAAAAGATGTGTAACCTAACCCTAAACCTAACTGAGATGGATTTTTTTAAATATGGCCCCTCTATTTGGTAGGTTCTCACTATTTTGTAGGCCTGAAAGGAAGCTCTAGCTGTCTTCTGTTTGATGTCTTTCGTTATGCACCTCCAGAGGTCTCAAGGATAGTCTGGCTGCTCCTAAAAGCTTACCCACTTTCCTAAAACATACATGGGGGTAAGGTTAATTGGTGATTCTAAATTTATTGTAGGTGTGAATGTGAGCGTGAATGGTCTGTCTCTATGTGTTAGAGACTATCAGCCTATCCAGGATGTGCTCTGTCTCTCGCCCTATGACAGCTGGGATAGGCTGCAGGCCCTGTGACCCTAAATTGGATAAGTGGAAGAAATGGCTGAATGGGTTAATCGCTTTACATTTCTGTTCCCAAGAGGCGATTTTTTCAAGATGAGAGCTATACTAATTTCTTGTTCTTATCAATATTTAAGTAAAAATAAACCCTACACTGGTGGTTTCTATGGTCACCATCACATTGAATGCCTCTTATCTTCAAGAATAATTTTAAACCTGCATCTACAACCAAACTTTAACCAAAGCAGCAGAGTGTAAGACTGGATATGGTACCTGATAATGTAGTGTATCTGATACTGCTTTTTCTGTGTCTGCAGTGAATGAAACAATGGTCTTGCATGAAGCAGTGTTTTCTGGGTTGGTCTCAAGGACTTCTTGGCCTTTTATTCCCATGCCTGGACCACCACACCAGCAGGTTTCAAGTACGCACCTACTAATAGTAATGTACAAACTGTAATTACCGGCCTTTATTGCCATTAATTTCTAAGTGCAGGTGAGGTTGCAGTTCACATGAATTGTTTTTATGTAGAAATGCCACCTGTCTGTGGCACAAAAGGAAATGTCAGAAAAATAATGAATAGATTGTAAAAAAACGGTGTCAAATTAGATGGTATCTGCTTGTTGTTAAAAATCTGACATGTCTGAGAGGTCTCATACTGACTTCAGAAGTAAACATGTTATATAACTTTCATGTGTATGTGTGTGTGTGTGTGTGTGTGATCACAGTGTTGTTTTAAGACCGCAACGTTACCTTGGATCTTGCATTTACCCATCCTCTTCTTTCACCCCTGCAGGTCACCTCGCTGCTGTGATATGTGACTGTAAAGCCCTGCATTTTATTTCTTTTGTTATTTTTTTTATTGGGTTTACTTATGTCTTGAAGAACTGAGGAGAACTTAAAGAAGCAATTGAATGTGATCAGGTGTTAAATGCACACTTCCACATTACTGTGAAATACAACAACAAGATGAACCCCAGAGTAACTACCACCACCTCCACTCTCCCACCACAGAGTCCCTTCTTTGGTAATTTCCATTACAAATTTGCATCTGATGTTTTGAGTTTGGATTTTTATTTTCTTTGCAAACATCTAGCTGCACTGTGTTTTCATGCAGAAGGGCTCATGGGATCACTTAAAATGGTGTGAGCACAAAGTGTATTGTGTGCCTACACCAAGCAGTGACCTTGCCTTCCCTTAAAGAAAACATCCTTGAAGTAAAATAACTGTGATGCTCTGGGGCTCGGGAGAGAGCTCCATCCCCAGAAGAGATGTTAGCACAGGCAGACCTGCTTTGGGAAGAGGAGCGTCACAGCGCCTGCGGGCTGATGAGTCACTTTGAAGCAGATCTGAGAATACCGTTATGACTGCAGGGGCTAGAGAATTGTCAACCAAGCGTTCTCAAACCTGAAGAGCTGCAGGAAGGAGTCTCCCCCTCACTCTTTCACTAATATTGAACATCAGTGAATGAATCTTTTTTTGTCATAGTTCACGTCTATCCACGACTCAAGTTATTCAATTATTGCTGTCGTGCCTTCACTCACATAACGATGCACTGGTAAAGCTGGGAAATGACTATGTTTCCTCTGCAAAATACACCATAGAGCGAATCTCTAATAGTCTCTAGACTCACAGATAGTGAAGTAAAGATTCTGTCTTAAGTTCAAAATGCCACATAGCAGAAAATGAAAGAGTTTCCGTAGGGTCTTATCTTCATGCGTATTAGAAATTACTTTTTTATCTTAAGAAGACTGTAGAAACCGATGAACTTAATGCAGTGCATAAGGTCTCCTCTAAGCAGTGCAAAAGATTACCTTACTCTATTATACAGTAATTTGAAAGTGAGGTAAAGGTTAATGATGAAAGAAGGGCTGCTGTCTGTGGCCAAAGGTGCCATTCTGGCTGACAGAGGATTACTCACAAATGTTTTACCGAAATGACTCAACATTTAGGAAAATGTTTCAACGAATAGTAAGCGGTTTGCATTTATTTAATTTTTTTTTCTTCAAATAACGCTGAACATTTTTCTCTTGCAGAAGTGGAATGTAGTATTTGGTAAATGAATTCTACCACATTGACTTTCAATAAAATTCTCTTCTGTATATTACAGATGATGTCTGAGGTATTTTATTATTATAAATACAAATAAAAAAACATATGATATATAAATATTTTGGGTAAGAAATGTTTATCTGGGCTTTTAACTTTTCCAAAGTTCATGCTTCTGCTTTAATTCATTCATTTCTGTGCCTTTTAAGCTTCTCTTGATGTAATACCTTCATATCTGTCTTTACCAAGCCACTTTGCATTTGCCCAGTCAAGTCAAATTTAAACAGAAACGTGTATTTTTCATGTCTGATTTCAAGACTTCCCGGATTTTGTATTCCTTTCTTTAAGAGTCTCGTTGATTTTTCAGGTTGAGTTCTGTGCTCTTTGGGTGGAGTCTCTCTGCACAGGCTGTCCTTCTCCCACCTGCTTCGAATAACCTCACCAATCCCTGGGTATTTTATGGGTGGATGGTGCAGCAGATCACTGCCAGATTGTCTTTCATGGTGGTAATCTGCTTGTTAGCTGCATGTGCTTGTTTTTCTGTCAACTAAACTTTGTTGCTCTGTCATTCTTCCAACAGCCACTCAACTTTGAATCTTGTTATTGTAAAGAGGACTTACCTGAAACGTACGTGCTTGCCCACTCTTCATCGCTGCACCAGTCACCTTTCTGGAAACTCGCCTGTCCCCCGAAGACCGCTCCTGAGCCTCAGTCACTCACTCGCCTCCAAGCCAGACTGTTAAAATTGACCTCCACCTTTTACTACATAATTCATACCCACCTTGGCCTCAGCTAATCCATCTTCTTCTCCTCCTCCTCAGAGATCCCAGTTGTGTCACCGCTGTTGAACCAAAGTCTCAAGTTTCACACTCAATATTAAGAACTGCTTGCCTTTCAATAAATCTTTTAAAACTGCCTTTGGTGCCCTGAGACATACCTTAGCCCAAAAATGACACTTCCAGATCAAACAAAAAGAAGCACGAGCTTTCTGATCTGACGCCTCATCTACAGAATAAGACCTTTTTTGTGCTTTACATAACTGCTGGTATTGAACGGACAATCATCCTGCTCCTATGTGAAAGTCTGTTTTTTTTTAAATTCATCCCACTCATGGTGTAATAATGTCATCTGACTTCCTCCTTTGCTCCTATTTTGTTTACTTTGCTAGTCACACTGCGTGGGATTTTGTGGAACTAGTGGAACACTGATGCTGCTGTTCTGTTTGGGGACTGTCCAGGTAGCTGTGTTTATATGTATTTGTTTGAGGAAATATAGTATAATATATTTCCTTATTGTTAAATATAATATCAAGCCGTTAATACAAACCTTACCTCTGGTGTTCAGTTCACAGATGGTCTGAGATGTGTTTAGCACGTTAAACACAAAGACTGGAAGAAAAATGAAATCCCCAGTTATGGCTTTGCACTTGAGATTTTGTTGCTGTGGTTTTGCTCAGTTAATGTTTTTTTTAAAAACTCCCAAGTAGAGCTTAAGCACCCATTAGAAGCTAATATCCATTAATGGGTCCAGTTAGCAAATAGCCAAAAAAAATAGAGATGCAGTGTCTGGTCATAAAACTCTGTCTGTATTCTGTACACATGATGTGTCTCTATATGGTACAGAAGGCTACATTAGTATTACAAATGAGTTGACCTCAAGGCACCTCACATATCTGTGTTACTATGGAAACATAGTAACCAGCAGTAAATATAGCGGAGAAATGTACAATTTTACAGAGCTGGAACCCAAACCGAAAAACTTATGAAGCAAACCTGACAACACCTTACTCAAAATCCAACAAAACAAAAAAAACAACGCAGACTATTAATACACCTGAGAAATGAGACCTGCTGAATATTACACACTGAATCACTTCAATACAACAACTTGGTGAAAGGATTTGATTGTGTGTGCTTGAAGCAGGGAATGTGAATGTGTTAATTTAGTGATGCCAACATGCTCTTTATTGTTGTCTGCCTGTTTTGGAATAATGCAGATCTACAAAATGCAAACACTGCACTTTACATGTTATCCTGCACTAAATCCTGTTCACCAGTGCCTTAAGACTTGGCTTGCAAGTGCGCACTTTATATGTATGTCCCTTTTTACTGGAAATTAGATGGTGGTTATATTAAGAATATAATTCCCTTAGGGTGGACACATTTCTCCTGCATTTCTTGCAGTGTTTAAGATGACATGAATATCTATATCATGAATATCATGAATATCAACTACACTGTTCTCTAGATAAGTGACCAATCATACTTGAATGTAACGCCCAGCTCAGGGTTAAAAGAAAGCTAGCATTGTTCTGAATGGATGTACATTAAAATCAAACATTCAGTTAATACTTCAAAATGCATCACAATGATCTGAGGTTGGAAAATTGACTGAATGCCATTTATTTAAACTAAAAACCCCACAAAACAAAAAAGAAATAAAACAACTGTGAACAAAGAGGGATCCTCAAGCACAGAGGAATGTTTTCCACTTTTTGCCATGGCTCAAAGTTTTAGACCGTTTTAGACCGAGTCAAGGCAAAATACCCAGCAGTTTTATTTCATTTGCCGAATTACGCAATACATAATTATAAAATTTATAATTTTAGTTGATCTGAAACAAAAAACAATGAATAACATAACAGAAAATCGTCGCCTTTTACTGTACTCGGAAATAATTTGACTTCTGGTCTAGAGAAACCCTGACACGTGTCAGAGAGTATACTTGTTTAAATGGAAAGCTTTGAATTAAAGTTTTAAGACAAATTTACAAAATGCTTTTTCGATTTTTTCTTCTCACCTCTGCTATAAAATTATTTTAAAACTGCTTCAATTTATTTCCTGGAAACAAAGTGGCTTACCGGCTACATAACCATGGCAACATGCAGAAAAGATGATGGAGATGGAATGACTAACTTCTGCTTCATAACCTCTCATTGTGTTTAAACCCTTCAACGCACACCTCACTGTGTTGAGCATAATAGATGGTTCCTTTCTAACACAACTATATACCACTCAGGAATAACTGTATTACATCAGATAATCTTAGTTTGTGGCAGTGCAAGCATATTAGATGACTAATTTCTCCCAGCGGGCCGGACATTATTATGTGCAGGCATGTGTTCAAGATATAGCTTGCTTCAGCAAATGCCTCATACTCAGTAGCAAATTAAATTAAAATGACCAATAGGGAGTATAGAAAAGCTCGAGCCAAGTTAAACAATTTTTTTTTGTCTCTGGCACTAATGAGGATAAGTCTTGTGTCATGTTTTGATGAACTTTCAATTTGTATTCTGTGACACACAGATTGTGAATACTGGATCAGTTCACGTAAGGGTTAAAACACAGGTGTGCTGTCTATTTTGGCAGCTCCTCATTAAACGTGAGAAAACAACCAGACTCCATTTGACAGCAACCACTGTCTTCATTTACAATGTATCCACAACGTGCCAGATGCCAACAACTCCAGATGTGTACGGCTCTCGAGATTCAAAATTAAAACTCTTAAATAAGCATCGACATCAAATTCATAAAGCTGTCCATATAGCCATCAGGGTGTTCTTATATCAGAGCCGAATCTTTGTGATACATGTGCACAAATCTCATTTCTATCTTTAGCAATGAATAGATGTTGACATTATTTAACATTTGCATATACACTCACTGGACAATTTATTAGGGACATCTTGTTAGAACTGGTTTTGGCTTCAAAACTGTTTTGAATTGAATCTATTCCATGAAGAATCGATCTAAAGTGCAGGAAACGTTCCTCAAAGATTGACCCACAGTTGCAACATATTTATTTGCTGGACTTTCGGAATGTGAATGTCCCAGTCTACCAGATCCCAAAACGTTGCTCTATTGGACTCATATCTGAGACTGTGGAGACCATTTGAGTAAAGTGAACTCATGGTCATGTTCAAGAAACACGCTTGATATAATCTGAGCCTTGTGACATAGTGTGTTATCCTGCCGGAAGCATCCATCAAAAATGGGTACACTATGGTCAGAAATAGACAGACATGGTCACCAACAATATCCAGTTAGGCTGTGGCTTTTAAACTATGCTCAGTTGGTACTTAAGGGCTAGAAAATGCCTAGAAAATATCTCCCACACGATTATATCACCACCAGCCTGAACTGTTGATAAAAGGCAGGCTGCATCCATGTTTTCACGTCATTTATGCCCAATTCAGACCCTATCACATGAATGTTGGAACAGAAATTGAGACTTGTCAGACCACACAATGTTTTGCCAACCTCCTAATACTCAATTTTGGTGAGCCTAAGGAAATTGTAGCTTCAGCTTCTTGTTCTTAGCTGACAGAAGTGGAACCCGGTGTGGTCTTCTCATGCTGTAGTCTCTCTGCTTCAGTGGTCAATGTGCTGTCTATTCAGACATGTTCTTGTGCATACCTTGTGATTACTGTTGCCTTCCTATCGACTCGAAACAATCTGGAAAATATCCTCTGATCTCTGACATTAACAATTTTCCCTCAGAGAAATGCTGCTCACGGAATATTTTCTCTCTCTCTCTTTGACCATTCTCTGTAAACCCTAGAGATGGTTATGAGGGAAAATCCCTGTAGATCAACAGTAACTCAGACCAGCCCGCCTGGCACCAACAACCACACCGCCTTCAAAGTCACTTAAATGAGCTTTGCCATTCTAATGCTTGGTTGAACTTCAGCATTCCTCAGTGCATTGGAGTTGCTGATCAGATATCTGTGTTAATACACAGTTCAACAAGTTTACCTAATTTAGTGGCCGGAGAGTGTGAAAACACAAGTTATCAGGCAGCTGACAAGAGTAATGCAGCTGCAGTAACTGAATAACCACATAACAATAGCACTAAGTGGCCCGAGTACAACATAAAATGTTTGTGTAAACAGCCGATAAATGTAATGATAAGACTTACTTTATTTTAAATTTCCTCATAATTTCCACATTCCATGATGTGTGAGGTAGCCACAAGTTTTATAAACGCTGGTTATGTGAGAGGAAACAGTGCTTGCATGGCTTTATTTGAACACTTCTTTTTCCTTTTGCTGTCATTATTGATTGTTCATTGATGTTTTATCATCTTTTCTGTTGATACATTTAGGCATTTAAAAAATGCTGTAACTAATTAACACCAAGATTTTAAAGGGGTTACATTCTGAAAGAACAATTCAAAAATCACAGCTGAAGACATATACACACACAAATATATATCCAATCTAAGCTGACTGAGCTGCAGTCCTCTTCGTGTCATTCAAGGTGACTACAATACACTCTCACACTTGTATACACTTTGCATAAATTGTACTTGAAACACGGATCAGGTTTCTCCCATGAAGTGAAATTTGCCGAACCCAGGATGACCTCACTGGGGAATCACTAAGTCTTCAGCAACTTTGGAGCTACGGATAACAGAACCAGTGTTATTATGTATAATTGCTCTCCTGCTGTTGGGGCGTCCAGTGTAGTAGCTTCCAAACAAAGACCCCAGTGCGCACACAGTAAGTGATTTAAAATTACTGACCCACAAGGTTACATGTGCATATTGTTGAAAAAAGATGCTTTCTATTCTGTATTTTGTTCCCCCTCAATTTGGCAGTGTGCCATAGACAGTGGGGTTATTAACAACAGCAAAGCAAACAAAGCAGCACATAGACCAAGTTACTTGCAATGTAAATGCATGATTTTGGTCTGCTGATATGGGCTATCTCAACCTGCAGGAAGATACTAACAACCATAATGCTGTCACACTGCCAAGCTTACCTCCAGGGGTAGAAACTCAAACACACACACAAGCACAAGCACAAGCACACACAACCTGGCATCCATGAATGATCAAGTACATGAAGCCAGTTCCACTGAGACATATCTGCATATATTACATTTACAGATAAAATGTAAAATTACCCAAAAAAATATAAAACATCCCCTTTGATCAGGTGAAAATGACAGAGCACTGTTTACTGGCAGGTAGTTTAGGTGGGTGTTGGTAGCCAGTAATGTGCCTCTGTCAGTACCGCTGAGCCCTATCAGGGTTAAACAAAACCACCACTGAGCTCTTAGTCAAGCTATGCCAACTACCACAGAAAATATCCAATTCTGTCCATCTGTCTTACTCTCTTTCCAGCTCTCTCACACACAGCGCACACATGCAGCTACAACTGTAATTTTTACAAAGACGGGTTGGATGAACCAGTCTCGAATCTATTCACAGCTGTCCAACAACATGAAAAGAATTGAGCTGGTTAGAAAAATTGGTCTTCCCCTACTGCTTCTCGCTTGTCTGGACTGTCCAGAAGCAGCATACCTCTTATTTAATAAGCATAAAGCCTCTTTACAATTATAGTTTCAGACAGACCTCTAGTTTAATTAATAAAATATCTACAACATCAGAAAGATGAATAGCTTTTCACTATCCCTTTTCAAAACAGCCAGTGTGCATAGACTTAAATGCTACACCGACAACCTGATGTGTATTTGGCTTTGGTAGCGTCACTTTTAGATATAGTTAAAGAAAAAAATGATTAAAAAAATGAAAAAATCCACAATGTGTTGTAAACATTACAGTTTACTTTAAATCACATATAACAGTACATTATTGTTATAAGGTTAGAAAGATTTTTCTCATTTTTGTTATTACACTAACATTCATGAAAATTGCACAGATTTTTCCCCTCTATATAAACTGTTATAAACCTGTGACAGATTGTTATGTTACATTTATCAGAATCCATAATACTACCTTCACACTAGGGACAGTGGTTTGAGGCTTTGGCACTACTGTGACTGTTTGCAATTGATTGATTGATTGATTGATATTGATTGATATACCTTTATTAGTCCCACAAGGGGGAAATTTCATGAAGCTCTTGTCTCGTTGTCTATGATATGGTTGCTTTGAGGACAGGGACCAGATCTGCAACTCCTGGCAGACAATTGTTGTCTTCAAAGCAACTTTGGTACATCGAGTTGGCAATAAGACGGAGTCAGTCTGCTATCACTCTGTTATCAGTCTGCTACGAGTTTGTCATTGAATGGGGTCAAGCTGGCAATTACATGCAATCTGTTTGTGGTAATACAGTGATTAACTGTGATAAACTGGATAAAATAGCAAATCTGTTGCCATCTGTAGCAAGTCTACTGCCATTTACATAGACAGAAATTCACATTAACTATTTACATTTAGAGTCCAACTAGAACCTCATAGATGTGAATCAGAAATTCCTCCATAAATAGTGATGTAGTTGCTGCACAATGGCAATTTAAGTGCAGAGTGATATAGGTGTTATGCAACCTTGCTTTCAATACAGGAATATAGCCAGAACACAACCAGCTAAGACTGACTCAGACTGATTGCAATATACTGGCAATCGGTCTGCATTTGTAAATTAGATTGAAATTATTTCCAGCCCTTGCCAATCTGTCTGAGAGTCACTCCGAGTCGGACGGTGATTATTTGGAGCAGGTAGTTTGCCTCCCAACAGGTGACCTGTTCACTTGCCTTGGAATTAAAAATGACCAGTTTGGTAGTCCAACTACTCACAAATGGTTGCCAAATGTGAAAAAATTCAAAGAAATATTTTGGGAAAATATCTCACTATTTCACACATATTGTACATTTTACAAGCCATCCAGTCAGTGAAGAAGAGCCAGTGTTGTACCAGTACTGAACAACTACAATGTGGTAGTTTATATTGTGTCTCTGAGTATACATATATAATAATATGGGAAATTGGGGAAAAAAGCACTAAGTGCCTTGGTCACAAGGTAGATTAATCAGTCAAAAAAAAAAAAATTTAAATCCAACAACAACAACTCCAATATATAATTAAACAAACCAATCCCCCTTTTAAAAGTATTTTACTTGAGTTGCTGATTAAATAATCAGCAATTCTGGCAAAACAACAAACAGACCCAGAGTGGGAATGAATAAAGCCACTGAATCTTCCATTGCCGTGTGCTGTTAGTCTGTCTTACCAGAACATTAATAGTGCTTGCTGACATGAGCCTTGCTAGCACAAAAGTTCTGGTACTCTGAGCTCTTGTCATGAGGAATTAGCTTTTGCAGTAATGGCTTACGCCCCCCAAAGTCCCCAGGTTAATCCATTTATTATTGGAAATCTAAAGTGTATTAGGCCCGATGCAGTCGTTTCAATACAAGGATAAAGATTCTGTCTCACCCACTTTAATAGGCGAGTGTAAAATGAGCAATACTTGTGATAACTACACATTATGAGCATATTTGTTGCCGTAATGTGTTTGATCAACACTGACGTTCA
Source organism: Oreochromis niloticus (assembly GCF_001858045.2). Lineage (NCBI taxonomy): Eukaryota > Metazoa > Chordata > Actinopteri > Cichliformes > Cichlidae > Oreochromis > Oreochromis niloticus. The sequence goes on from NC_031970.2 coordinate 16,572,844, forward strand.
CCCTATTGAAATCAAAAGCTCTATCCAGCTACACCCATTTGTTAAATATACAAGAATTCTCCTTTGTGTAAGCGGGTGCCATGTTGTGCCACAGCTAGTATTTAATAAATACTACACACACAACCTTCTGTGAAGTCTTTATATACCAATGTAAATGTTCCATTTACTTTTGACACACACGAAAGTCAAGTTTGACTGCCTTTTTAAACATTTGACAAATTAACTGTATAAGGAAAAAAGAAACACTTTCAGCATTAACATCAAGTGGAGTCATGATCAGAACTGCAGATATTTTAGCGGTGCTCTGCTCACGCCTAATGTGTGATGAGGAGTTTTGCCTTGGGAAAAGAAATTGGTCATATATTCAAGAGAAAAAGAAGAGACAGGATTACAAGGCCAACTGGTTATAAGAATTCAGGGTCCTCTGCATTGTATTGTAACTGTATGATTTATGCCATATGTTTTCATCTTTTTGTGTAGAAAATAATATTAGACCTGGGGGCTGGGGTGGGGGTGAACACTGGTGACTTAATGCAGCACAGTCCATTTTTCTTCATTTCCTTTTAGGAGCGCATTACTGTAACCTGCAGAGCTCTCTAGTTATCTTCACAAACATCAGAGAGGCAATGCATTTTCATCATGTGCCTCATGGTCCCAGCCAATTCAAAGATCCACAGCTTTTTGTCTATATTTCACAGATACATTCATCAGTCTTTGCTGCTCCAAAACCTTGTCTCAGGGCATGTTTTAGGGGTTTTACTATGTGTGTGTGTGTTGTGTTCATTGACATGCTTCCTTGCACCCCAAGCAACACACCTCCGTCATAACAAGCAATTATTAATCGTCAAATTCAGAACCCTAAATCCTTAAATACACAAAGTGTCTCCAGCCATGCATGCGAATTATCACCTGTCACTGAGGTGTCCAGTATTTTCAGAACAACAGCGAAATGAAATTTGGAAACAGCGTACTTTGACAAATTAATCAGCACCCTCCTTCATGATTTTACCGACTGCCTCGGGCTAATTTTAATTAATGACAGTCCTCTTCTCGTTTTTCTGTTTTCAGCTCACCTTTTGGTACAGTTTTTTTTCTCTTCTAGCGTGACACTTCATTGGATCACAGTAAAGTTTTTAAATCCAGGGAGGCTATAAAATGTCAAACTATGAAAACAATGATGACATGATTTTCTTTTTTCAATCCACATCAACTGGGATTTTCAGTGAGAGAAAATGTTGCAGAAGACTGTTGTGCATCTTTAGGCTTAAGGGAAGTTTGGTATGTAATTTAAACGAGACAGCTTTGAAATAAAAGTTCTCCTTGTGGGCTACACAAATGTGAAGTTACAGTTTGCAGAATTTTCAACTAAATACATCAGCAAAATGTGAAGAAACAATGCAACAGTATATCCAAGATCTCTATGCACTGCATTCCAGAGATATATAGCAAAGTTGAGCTATTGCCAGGCATTACCCTTGTATAATACCACAGTAAATCAATGTTGCATCTAGCCTGCCTTGAGTCCAAAGAAGAGAGAGAACAAAGAAGTAGAACTGACGCTGAGACAGTAAACAGAACAATGTCTGAAGCTTCTTCAAGAAATGAAATGATAAAAATAAAAATGCAACAAGAATAAACATTTGCACCACTTTCCATTGCCTCAGACAGCTTTTGGAGAAAAAAGGAATTAAGTTTGATGCTGAACTTGTTTCTTCTAGACTGCTAGGTAAACTGCTGTTAATAGTATGATTAATACTATTCACATGTGACTATTACCACCTCAGGACCTCTAGTAATTTGTAATATTTTCAAAGATCCATGCTGATATGTCTTTAATTTTTAAATAAAAAAACTCGCACAAATCACAGAGGTAATATTTTTTCTGCCCAAATATGTTGATCCTTTTTTCTTTTTGCTGTGATTTTATGCCGTCTGAACCTATGTTCTGCCTCTTTACAGCACGGGAGTTATGGAGCCAACATTATAAATAAAAGTTTGGACAGCATTATAGGCCCAAATTTAGGAGGACTCCTGTCGCAGCACAGCATGGAAATCCATTCATGGACAGAAGAAGGAAAAAAAAAACAAAAAACAGTGAAATCTCCACCAACGGATGGACAACATGTTGCTGCCTTTCAGCAGACTCAACAGTTGGTATACTATTAATGTAGCCGCTGACCACAGATGTCAGCAAAGCACAGACTTTTCTTATCCCACGTGAATGCAGTGCACAGATGGAGGCGGTTGGTGGGGGAGATTTCGATCATAAAATCATGGTAATACTTTTCCTAAAACGCTGCCCCCTCTGTGTTCACTATTTCTGATGAGAAATCTCACATATTTTACCTTTAATACCCTTTAAAGTGCTTGTTCTTTCTAAAAAAAAATGCTTTAAAACATATTTTACTCGTGTGTACGTGTTTGTGCCTATGTATGTGAACACATTTCATGGTCGTGTCCCTCGAGCTGTGGCATGTTTGTACATACGTTATTGTCACATTCTCCCAAGAGTAATTTTAATGGAAACACAGATTTTGCTATTTTGTCTTTTAATGGTTCCACTGCTATTTTCAAAATAAAAAAGCTGCAATGCTTCCACTAAATGTTTCTCTGTAATGTACTTGTTCCCACTGACCTACTGGTAATCCTAGTAGACTAGCTGAAAGCAATTCTATAAAGAATAAAAACAAAAGAACACAGTGACCTAAATATGTCTTCAGATATAAAAGAAAAGCTGGCCTTTCAAGGTGATACTGTTTATTAAACCAGAAGCTGGGACCTTTTGCTCAAGCTCACAGCTTGCTGTTGAAATTCACACTATAAAATCTGGCACAGTATGTATACAAAATTTAACTGAATGCTGTGCAGTGCAATGCTGTGAAAAAAAAAAATTCACTTCACATAGTAAGGACTTAAGTCTGAGGAGATATTCGAATTGAGCTAAGACAAAAGCCCTTTTCAAGGGTATGGGGTTGAGATGTAGGTTGTGCTATATTTGAAACATTAAGTGAAATAGGACTTCATGAGAAACATGAGCAGATATAATGGACTGCTGTGTTGTAATGTAAGCTTTGTGATTTCCTGCTCAGTTGCTATCAAAAGACTAGCATAAAGCTTTTTGAAACACAAAAGCCATAGTAGTCCAGAATTTGTCCCACGTGTCACAGCTAGCAAAAGGAAGAGGGCTATGAAGGATGTTAATGACCGTGATATCTGACTCCTCACTGTGATTAGTTTGTCTTTTTGAACTTGTGATGACACTCGAGGGAAGCATGTGTTCATATTCCAAGGCTGCACATTTATTATGCCTACATACTTTGGAGGTTATTGCATATCTGCAAACGAATATGTAGAATCTGTAGGAAAAAGACTTTTCAGATGTGAGTTTTCTCATTCTGTATGCTTGTATACTATTCACTAATCGTGTTTTAGCAGGCTTTGGTTGCATGCAAGTACACAGTCTTTGAGAGGAACAAAAGAGGGAACTCATAAAACTACCACCTACCAACTATCATCTGACAATGATTTAGGTTAATTCATCTGAATTCATGAGCAATAGCTGGCAAACTGAACACAAATTATAATATATTAGCCTAGGCTGGGGTTAAGAAAAAACAGAAACCCACTTGCATAATGGGATCCATTCCTTTTGGTGGTTAAACGATCTTTTTTCATTTTTTTTTATGCTGAAAGAAGCAAAGCATTTAGAAGAAAAAACCCAGACTGGATCAATACAAATGGCTTTAAGGTAGAGGTCTGCTACTATACTCTGAAATGCTCATCTGTAAGGTTCAATCCCTGCATTCAAATCATGTGTAAATGCAATGCGTAGTCATGGAAATGATTAGTTTAACTTAGAAGCCCTGAACTGCACAATAGTTTCACGATAAAGCCAGTGTTTTGAGAGTATCAGTGACATGACTGTGGTCATTCCATTGAAATCCTCTGTGTTGCAGTCACCCTACAACATTTCAGAACTAACATTGAGAACAGTAATTGATGTGTTTTGACTGTTGTAAATGAATAGATTCTTTTCAAAATAATGACTGAATAATTAGTCATAATTAAGTATGCTAACAAGAGCTGATTTATTAAGTGATTTCTCCATACCGGCTTCATCAGTGTTCACTGCATGCCAGGCTTTATTTTAATGATGCTGTCTGTCCCAATCAGCGTCAAGCCATTTCTGCAGAGAAAAAAGTCAATTATGAACCTTTCAAAGTACCATGCTCTGTTGACGCTGTTTCTGATCTTGCACACATCTTACACACAATTCTGCATCCATAATAAAATAGTTACTCAGAAAGGACAGACTATATAGAGACTACAAGCCAGTGGTTGATGGAGTTTCTTCACCTTAGTACTCTCTATTAAGGTTAGGTAAAGAACATAATGAGCTTTTACACTTGGTAGATTGTATATGTTATATACTGAACAGCATAAGATAATCTTAAGTATTATATATCTTCCAATACCACACTCATAAAAGGTTATCAACCTTTAAAACAAGACTTTCTGTTCTGCTGTGGATAGATTTGTAAAGGTATCTAATTATTTAAGTAGAGTAAATAATAAGAAAGGAATCTGCGAAGCAACGAGTACCAACAATAGGCCTGACGGCTGTGGTTATTAAAGTAGTAATTTTGGAGATTTCAGTGCTGGTAAATTTGGTTACCTGTATTTACTGGTTGTAACAGAAATGACGGATTGAAAGCACAACCACACAATTCTGAAGTTGATAAATAAAATTATTGTCATTTTAATAAATAAGCAGGAAATCGACTTTCTCCATTTTTCCATAAGACATCCTAATTTTTTTTTATGCAACAGAGAGGCACAATGAAAGCTAAAGCTGTTTACCTTGCTTAGAGGTTGAAGTTTTTGTTTTAAAGAAAATAAGATGAAACTAGGCCAAAAAGTCCTGCATTGGCTACAATGTAAATTTTAAACTGGGAAATCAAAGGGGAAAAAAGAAAACAAAACATGATCCAATGTCTATGGCACTCACCAGACAATTTATTAGGTACACCTTGCTAGGTATACCTTCAGAGCTGCCTTAATTCTCGATGGCACAGATTCCACAAGTTGCTGGAAGCACTCCTCATAAATTTTGGTCTATACTGACACGATGTCATCACACAATTGCTACAGATGTGAATCTCCAATTCCACCACATTCCACTGGTACTCTGTTGAATTCAGATCTGGTTACTGTGGAGCCATCAGTGAACTCATTGGCATGTTCAAGAAATCAGCGTGAGATGATCTCAACTTTGTGACAAGGCCCTTTATCCTGCTAAAGCAGCCCTCAGAAGAAGCCTTGTGCTCATTAAGGGATGAACGTGGCCAGCAACAACACTCAGGTAGGTCTTTAACCTATGTTTAGCTGGTACTAAGGGACTCAAAGCACCCCACCATCCTGAGCCAATGAGCTTGTGTGAATTGTAGTCTGTTTCCTGTTCTTAGCTGACATGAATGACACCCAGTGTGGTCTTCTGCTGCTGTAGCCAATCTGCTTTAAGGTTTGCCATGCAAATTATTGTAGCAAGTGGTTATTTGAGTTAACCTTTTTCTTCAAATCAGCTCAAAGTCATCTGGCCATTCTCCTCTGACCTCTGACATCAGCAAGGCATTTTTACCCAGAGCCACCGCCACTGCCACTCACTGGATATCTTCTCTTTTTCAGACCTTTCTCTGTAAACCCTATAGATGGTTTTGGATCAAAAGTTTCTGAAATATTTTGACCAGCTTGCCTGTCACCAACAACCACACTGCACTCAAAGTGACTTAAATCAACTTTCTTCCCCATTCTGATGTTCTATTTGAACTTCAGCAGGTCATCTTGACCACGTCTACATGCTTAAATGCAATGAGTTGCTGGATTTAATTGGTTTATTAGATATTTGCATCAATGAGCAGCTGAAGAGGGGTACCTAATAAAGTGGCCAGTGAGTGTATACTTGACATTTGACAAACTGGAGACGTGTGTTTGGTTATTCATCTGCTGGTATGAGAATTTTCACAGTTCACAACATTATATTTTTGTTACAATGCTTTGTTTTAAGATGTTGGTGTTGGTGTGGCACTGAACACTAAACTCCCTCACAATGAAAATGACTGCAGTACTTGTTTGGCAAACTCACTGTAGTCATAGGTGCGAGTGGATAGATTTCTTTGTTTTCCTTTGTTCTATATCCATAAATAACTGAGACCACGTCGTATTTGAAGTCGGATACAAGCAAAAAATGTTAATAAGCTGTAAGACATACAGTTGTACTTCCGGATGTTTCCTCCCTGAGTAGCTAATTAAAAGACATCTTTTTGATCTCATAATAGCTTTGCTGCCAGGGTAAACAAAGCAAGTGACAATGACACAATAATGGATTTTAGCATTTCAAGAGAGGCTAGAACTTAAACACTGGTCTATTTTTAACTGTTTGTTAAGCAGCACCTTTAGGAATGATATTCTTGGGATAATTAACACATCTTACATTTTGCAACTCCACAAATATTTCTTGATAAAAAAAAATGTTGTATTTTTCTGAGGTTTCTTTTCACTGCTAAACTCCCCATCTACATTGTCTGGCAACATGAAATATGATGAGACATAAAAGATAACTTATTTCTCTCAAACAAACAAACATCAAAACAAATCCCCGCAGTGAAATCCAATAAAAACGGCCTATAACAAACTTTGGTTGTGAAAAAAGCAGAGTCAAAGGACATTTCGTGATCTGAGCTTTCTTGTTTAAATCTTTCAAATTTCATTGTGCTCCATTTTTGTCAATAACGGGACTAATTTATACGATGAGTAACTATTATGTCTGATTAATTTATAACACCCTGTCAGAAGTAGGCCGCTAATCTTGCCATCAAATTAATTTCAAAATTGCGTTAACTACGTGTCAGACAGGATGTTTTCTAAACAGAAGTGAAAGTAGGTTATTCGCCTATTGAATTTCATGAGTTGCAGGTAAACGACAACAGCTATTTACAATAAAAATAGCAGCTGAGAATTCTTTGAGTCACCTGTGCCGATTTCATTATTCCAGTTACCATCGGTAAAGGTATATTATAAAGGTATATTAAAAAAAAGTACTAATTACCTCTGTCAGAAGGCTTAGGAAAAATGACTGGTTAGTTAACCTTTGGTCAGGTGGCGCTTTATAAGACATGTCAAATTTGGATTGTGGGGTTAATCTGTCTTCTAATAGGGATTTTGTTCAGGTTAAGGTAAGCGGAAACACACAAACAACAGAAACAGAAACACTCGCGAGATTTGGGCTCTACAAGCGGGACTTTGCCGGTTGCTATGGAGACGTGTCCAGAGTTAGCTAAACTGGTGTTCCTCAACTGCCTTTATCATTTGAACAGGGGTGTACGCCCACGTCAAATTAGTATTTTCACACCGCTGACGTTGTGTCATGTAAAATGTTCAGGAATAATTATCAGGTAAGCTTATTTTAACCGAATCAGTTTAACCCTTTATTCACTAAAACTCTTGCCCTGTGTATAAAAATACCATTTCTTTGGGGCTGATATGAGCTTCAGGCTGATGTAACATCGACTGCAGGCTAGCGAGAACTAGTTGTTTCTTGCAGGGTGGAGCTGTGGTTGAGATCTTCAGTGGACAAGGAAAAGACCCTGCGGCTAAATGGAAACTCTGCGGAGGGCCGTCAGCCATATATAAAGTTAGTTATTTATTTTTTAGAGCTGTATGTTTAACTTACTATTAGCTTATTACTAGTAACGTAATCACACTATAGGCTTTATATCCTCTCAAAGACAATCTGGCACCTGCATATGAGGACTGAAACAATTGCATTTCTCCAAACATATATGCTATAGACTTATTCAGATAAAAAGCAAACAAACAAAAACTAAATACACAAAAGAAATTTTGCATCTCTGAGAGCAGTTACACAACAGGTAGTCTTCTGGTCATAACACACGGAGACTGAGCAATTCCTCTTATGCATTATTTTCTCCCTTAGGAGTATAATAAAGAAGTCAAAGGATGTGTTTACTGTCTGAATGGAAGCAGCCAGACAGTCAAGATGCAAATGCCAGAGAATGGCAAAATGTCTCGTAAGTCTCCACTACTTTCATACATTCATGTGCAACTTGTTGTTTTATTTAATTCTAAATATTAATAGTAACTCATTCTTTTCGTTTGTTTTTTTTTCTTAGTTGGACTTCTCCAAAGATTTTTGGTGCTTCAAGTCAATGTTCCTCACGGTCATGACTTTTCTGCTGAGCTTGTGTAAGTAGCGATTAGATTGTTCTTATGGTACAAATGTTATAAATGTTAATTCAATTGGCTGACTTCAACATTTCGGTATAAATCTTTAACATTCTGGCTGAAAAATGTATGTCAGCAGAACAAAATAACATTTTATGTACTCACTTAGAGTACTTGCTTATTGTAATGTACAGTGAAAAATGCTTTTCCAGTAATGTACAGTGTGACAAAGAAATAGTGATTGAATAACAATGGGCTCACAGTGAAAACAGCTTGTTTACATCTGGTAGGAAAAAACCCATCGAGCCACTTAGAAAACAAAGTGCCTCATTGACTGTTATGTAACAGCCTAAATAACCATTTATTATTAAGATATTGTTCAACAATTTGTTACAAAGAAGGCTTTTATCTTGTGTGCCACTATAAATTCTGAACAGCCACATTATTAAAATGTAGAATGTGAATGTCAAGTGCTCGCTGTTTTTCTCCACAGTTTGCATTTAGTGGCTCTGATTGCATAATGCAATTGTGTGTTCACATATTGTCACTGCTGCATTTAGTCACTGAAAGAAGAATGCCACTCTACATTGTGGATAAAACACACATTATTTCAATCTTTATTCTATTTCAGTCTAATTTGGTAAATTCTATATTTACCAAAAAAAATCTTCAGTAAACTGCAGCTTACAGTATGCAGTAGAAACTGCTGTTTGGATATCAAGAGCATCAGGGAGAGATATTGCCTGAAGTTGAAATGATTTTCTTACACTTACCTGCTTATTTACTCGCACACTATTTTAAGAATCGGTGAAAACATTGTGTGTCGTTGTTCTTCTTCCATTTGAGCATGTCATGACAGCTGATTTCACAGCGTGAGATAAAAGTGAAAACATCTTTAAGAGCTTACTCTAGAGACCAATAAAGCTTTTTGTTTTCACAGGTCATGATTTCTTAGTGGCACTACTGATGCTGGTGATAATTCATGTTCTACTTTGCTGTCTGTTAATCACAGGATAACTGATTCAGAGGGCCTAAAAAGAAGACTCCACTTATCAACAGTGCATAAAGAGGTGTCTGCCGCACTTTTGCATGCAAAGATACCTTTTGTTGGACTGAAACGCAATGTTGTGAGTATCTTATTCATCTTTGACATTCCTTTAGTATTAAATTTGCTGTCAGCTGTTTGTTTGTTTTGTTTTTGTTTTTTTCCTTCTCCATGTTTCTTAGTAGGTATTGAGCTTTATCTGTGTGTGGTGCTTTTAACTACAAATTCATATTGTATGTGCTGTCTCAGTGGTCAACTTTATGCATCGACCTTACATCACTGAGCGGTGAACTGTTCAAGGGATTTTTGACACTGGATGGCATCACGTTGTTCGCTACCTGCAAAGTCCGGAGAATCTTCACTGTAAGAACGGAGCATGCGGGAATGTCAGATGATGGTAAAGCAGTTGGTTGCTGGTTTCAAATTTTGAAGTTTTATCGACTTACCCAATACGCTACTCCAAATGTGTTTAATAAAGATACAGTACCTAAGTACTTGCCACAGAAGCAAGCCAGTGGTCTTTGTTCTTGTGAGTTTGTGTGAAATTATGTTTGTGTGTTTGGAGAGATAGAGAGACAAACAGTTGGCTGTTTTTCTGTGGCTGGCTGAGAACTCAGTGGTAGATTTTGTTCAAGGCTGATATGGCTCAGCAGTGATAACAGCTGCACATTACTGGCTGCCCACTGCACACCTACTCTATCTACCAAAAAGGGTGTCTCAGTCAGTTCGTATTTTTCAGTTGATCAAAGTGTTACTTTTGTGGTGTGATGTTATATATTGTAATAATGTGTTTCAGCTTATTTTATAGCTAATATTAGTGTGAGATTGTTACTTTTTCCAATCTAGACATGTTTCACAGTGGAGCTGGTTTCATGGACTTAATCCCGCGCAGTTGCCAGTTCCCACCAGATGTGAACCAAGTCATTCAGGTGTTCAACAGGGAAAATGTGCGAAAGACAGATTTGAGGACTGGTCTTTCTAACTCTGACTGTGGTACGTAAGATAAGACACAAACAAAAAACATTTTGAGAATTGTAATTTCATCAAAAGCAACCATAAAGCGTGTAAAAGTGTAAACTGTCATTAAAATCATATATGAAGTAGCTGTTGCTTTGTTTAACAAAGATGATTTAGACTATTTGGACTAGGACCCTTTGTTTCTGAGATTGGTAGTCTTTTCAGCAACAGTTTGGAGGAAGGACTTTTATCTGGAAGGATAACAGTACCCCTTTGCACAAAGCCAGGTTTGTAAAGAAAAAGGCTTTATAAGTTAGGTGTGAAGTAATTTTTCTGCACAAAACCCAAGTTCAATGCCACTGAGCGCTGTTGGGATAAATTGGAGTGCAGACTCAAAGACAGGCCTTATCTTCAGCATCAGTGCCTGACTCCACCAACAATGTTGTGGATAAAATCCCTGCAGCCGGATTTAAAAATCCGCGCAAAGCTCTTTCCCAGAGGAGATGTGATAGTTACTATAGCATAATAGTGGTGTGTTACAACATTGCAAATTAATGTAATGTTCACAGGGTCAACATAATTTGTCAGATATTTTTGTCCTTTAGTGTAGGTCTTCTTTAACGCATCACAGCAGGTTGATAGCGTTCATTGTTTTGAGAGTAACTTACAATCAGAGTGCTAAATATGTGAGTCTATACATTGAGAGTACACAATATGAGCCACAGTCCACCCATGAACTCACTTATTTATAAAGATGAATAGGAAACGGTTCACAAATGGTTACATGTTTAGAAAGTGTTTGCTACAAAGGCACTGTGATGATAATCACTTTGTTTTCCTGGAATGAAATTCCCGTGGTCTTCATTTTTGTGTTCATTTGTGCCTCACCTGTACTCAAGGAGCTGCAATTATCTCCTCATACAAAAAGACATGCACCAGTAATCCACTTCTGTCGCCTTTGTGGCCTTTTTTATCAGTGCATATTTATTTGTTCTGACAGCTGTCTAAGTCATGTTGAGTCAACCAGCAGTGCCCATAGAAGAGAGCAGTAACCACGCACAAGAAATATCTTTTCATAATTAGCATCTGCATTATTAGCATAACATTCCTAATCATAATTAAAACGATTGCTATTAAAGTAGGCATCCAATTTTGACTTTGACAGAATTGCTGGGTGAATGCTGATCCTTCAGTAGCCAAAGTGTCAGAAACTGTTAAAAGTAAGCTACAGCACTTTGTTTCATGCAACAACAAACAAGCCCTGATTATCTCTGTGCTTCAGCAAAGACATTCTCTTAATCCCAAAGACAAAAATTTCTCATAAATTAAAGTCTGTTCTAAAAATATTTTTAGCTTATGCAGACATAGATCTTGTTGTAGTTCTTGCTGTTATATCACTCTTTTTCAAGTTTCTGGAGGAATGTACACATTCCAGCAGTAAAGTTCAATTAATTTAACTTGCTGTATCAAACAGGGGCAACATCATCTCTTTCTCTTCTTAAATCCACCAAAGCTCTGTCTTTTTTTATTGTAGGGTGTATGTGTGTGCGCGTGTTTTGCAGAGAGCAAAGTATTTGCTCACTCTTCTGATGAGGCTTTACAAGAAAGTGTGTTTGGCTGTTAACATCAGCAGAGGTGGTCCTGATGAGTCCTGGCACAGATACAGTGGGGTCAAGTTGTCGCCATATCACATCTCCCACTGTAGCCCATTATTTTCACATGATGAAATGGAACAGATTGTTAGATTAAAGAAAAAACATCCGTTATATCAGCTCAGCAGTAGAGTCAAATTTGTATCCAATCATTAATTTTCATTCCTCATAAAATATTTTGCCCATTAGACTCTAATTAAAATGCTAAGCATTAGTAAAGTGCATAGTGTTTTCTTATTGATTATGTTTGCAATATAGTTTAAGAAATTTAATTTAAAAAAAAATTGCAGTATATAATCTACATAAAAGGGAACGTTCTAAAGATTTTTATTCACAGTTACAAAGGGACTTTAAGGGATCTTTTTAGTTTGAAAGAACACAGCTCTTTCCTCATCTTAATATGCTGGTCTGTGCCCTTCAAACTGAAATGGCCTTATGTATTAGCATAAGAGAAATCCTACAGGAACTAATCAATTCAGATCAATAACTAATGGGAATGTCTTACTTTTGTGCAGTTCCTACCACTGCCAGATCAACCAGTTATCGTAGAACCAGGCCCCAGGGCATTTTACACACAGCCTCAGGCTCCAGAGCCTCTGGACCACCTCTCCTAACTGGAAGAAAAAGCAAGGTAACATAAGATGGAACTGAAAGAAATGTAGTCTCTTTTTTTTCCTTTCCAAATTAGTAATCTAACCAATCCTGTAAGAACATAAAGCATATCTCTCTGAATGATTTGTATGCCTGCCATAAATTGTACTTACTACAAAACAGAATAAATTTGTCTCTGAACTTGTATGTTTCCTTTGGTTACGTCCCACAGGGATCGAGTAGAATGAACCAAAAGGTTACTACAGAAAGTCAGAGCATTACCAACCAGAGTGAGAATTTATCACATGGAGAACCTTCCCACATTCTCAATGAGGGTAAATTTGACAGAGTACAGAGAGTGATTTTATTGAGTCTGAATGCTATCTATGTCTGAACATACCCTGTTCATCTTGCTATTTTATCACTAAAACACTTAGCATTGCTCGTTACAGTCTTTATTTATCTATGATCTGTTTCTTTGTTTCTTTTTCTTTCTATTTCTTTGTACACTAGCTCAAGCTGAAGTTATGCTTTTCTGGGCTGCGTGTACACCATTGTAACATATGTCTGTGTGGACTGGGAGTGTTATGTATCTGCAGGAACCCATGCCACATTAAACAAGGTTTAGAAAATGAGGAAGAACCCAGGAAATGGGACTAGATAAATATTTAATTGTAAAATGATATTTAGGGGTTTCAACAGGGATTTAAAAAAAAAACAGTTCTTTAACCCAAAAAGAAAAAAAGAGGCTGAAACCTGAAGAAAAAAAATAGTTTTTGGAAAGAAGCCAAAAAAAAAATATTATTTTCACTTCCTCTGCTCATTTTTTTCTGCGCCGATGCTGAGCAGAATGATGATGGGTTATTAAACAGATACTACAAGCACCACTCCCCACACCCTCATTAGGTCATATTTTTTTAGATGTGTTTTTTTGGCATTATGCCTTAATTGAATCGCTGACAGCAAAGAAAGAGACGGAACATTGGGTGAGAGAGGGGTGTGATGTGCAACACACCCGCTGGCTGTAATCAAACCAGGGGCATTGCAGTTTTGCGCTGTGACCTTTCGGTTACTGGGCAGATATGCTATTGTTGAATCTGTGCAGGTCTTTAAGACCACTTTATCTAATTTGCTAACAAAGGAAATGAAGAGTTCATTAGAGTTTAGGTTTGTTAAGCCGATTCGCCTTATACTTGCTGATGTGAAGTGTTAGATATAGACACAAAACAACTAATGCCTATTTTATGAACTTAAATTGTGGTCTGGAAAAACGTTGTCATCATACTTTGAACTAAACATTGGTATAATGAAACTAACTGAAACAGATTTTGCCACAAATCTTCAATTCAAAACTAGCTGGCATTGACTCAGTACCTGTGAATGGTTTTTGACACTAAATCTTCAAAGAGTAAAACAGTTTAAGCCTTTGGGACTGGGATTTTAATATACTTGATTTCCATTGCATCTTTGCCCTAAGAGCATAGATGATTACTTTGCCTTTTCATTTCTTCCAGATACTAGACATCAGTAAATGCAGTACATTTGAATCAACAAACTAACAAAATAAGAGTCCTCTTTCTCAGAACATGCTCTCTCAAGCACCTAATAACAGCTTTTATGGCTGGTAATACAGCATTCTTTGAGCATGACAGAATGAAAAAAATGGGATGATTAAAATTCCCTAATTCAGCTGAACATAATGTAGCTGGAAATATTCTCCTCACTGAATGAATGTAAGAAGCTCAGTTACTGAAATGCCTTCATTAATAAGGATTTTCACGGTGCATAATCAATTCACAGATATGCTTCTGGCAAGCTCTAATAACATTGTTGTTTGACTGTTTTGTGTTATAAAGCTTTTCTAATGTTGAAAGTACATTATGTAGGAGCATCTGGCAGTTTACAGCCACATCCTCCTAAAAAAAGAGTGGCTGACAAGAAGGGATCTAAGAGGCTGCGAGTCATCAGTGCTGGAGGAGAAAAGCAAACATCATCAGGTAAGTTGTGTGCACTGTATACACTCACCAGCCACTTGGATCCCCTTTTGCCTTCAGAACTGCCCTAATTCTTTGTGGTGTAGGTTCAACCAGTTACTGGAAACATTCCTCAGAGATTTTAGTCCATGATGACATGTAGCATCACACAGATGCTGCAGATTTGTCAGTTCCACATCCATGATATAAATCTCCTGTTCTACCACATTCCAAAGGGGCTCTATTAGAGATCTGAGCTTTGTGACATAGATGGCCACACTGTGGTTACAAAGGGATGGATGATCATCAGCAATATTTATGTAGGCTGTGGTGTTCAAACAATGCTCAGTTGTTAATAGCGTGCCAAGAAAATATCCCCCACACCATTACACCACTACCATACTGAACTGTTAATACAAGGGAGACTGGAGCCATGCTTTTTGGTAGTTTATGCCAAATTCTGATCCTACCATCCAAGTGTAGCAAGACTTATCAGATCAGGCAGTGAATTTTTTCAGTCTTCTTTTTTTCCAATTTTGGTGAACCTATACAAGTTTTAGCTGCAATTTCCTGTTCATAGCTGACAGAAACAGAACCTGGTGTGGTCTTCTGATGCTGCTGCTGTCTGTCTGTTTTAAAGTCCGACATGTTGTGCGTTCAGAATTGTTCTTCTGCATACCTTGGTTGCGTTTATTTGAGCTTATTTCAGTTACTGTTCTTTGTCTTCCTATCAGCTCAAAGCAGCCTGACCATTCTCCTCTGACCTCTGGAATCAACAAGGCATTCTCACCCAGAGAGCAGTTTCTAAAATATAAAAAATACTCTGACTAGCTCGTCTGGCACCAACAGCCATTCCATGTTCAGAGACACTGAAATCATTCTCTTTCCCCATTTTAATGTTTTATTTGAACATTTCATTTGCATGTCATCCTAACCATTTCTGTTGGCTATTAGTGATTACCTGATTTAATATTTTCATTAATGAATGGTTGAACTGGTGTACCTAATAAAGTGGCTGGTGAGTGTATATTCTATGTGTGTTGTGGTGGGCTAAAGGTGTACTATTCTTTTATATTATTAGGTGTTTCAGTTATTGTTAACATCTCCTTGGGATGCTGTACCTCAGCACCATAGAGGGAATAGTGAAAGCTGGGAAAGCTGCAGCCCTTCATCCAGCAGGCAGGAGAGCAAGCACCAGTCTCTGACCCTAGCAGAAAAGTCAGAACATCTAGCAGCCGATGAGGCTTAAAGCAGCCGTAAATAGACACCAGGAAGACATGTGATATCAGTGAAAAGTTAAGCACGACAGCAAGAGATGGGAACACGAGACAAAATAGAGCAATGTACATGCTGGGTGATTTTGATGACTGCTTTGCATGTTATGATTTTAATAAGCACCTTGTTTATGCTTGAGAAAAACAATATGTGTTCCCACTCTTACTTTTTAAACTGGATTGTTGAAGTGTTGCATGAATTTTAAAAGATCTCATTCTACATTGGACACAAGCTTTTCCCCCCTTTTTAATTTTGCATAACCTGTGTCAAGGCCACTTGTGGGATCCCTCCTCCACAAACTCTCCCCGCACTGCTCCCCCCCCCACACACACACGGACACACCTATACCCACATTGTCCTTGTGAAGTGAGTGCATGTGTTCCGAAAGCTCAATTATGGATGTTTCTCCAGCAGTAAGCTCCTTTGCTGCAGCCCTGCCCACAGACGGAAAGCAGTTAGTTCATTAATGGTAATGTGGTGCATTAAATAAAAGTCAGAGGGACATCTCCTGGGCGCAGGGTTTGCCACACAGTGGGCAATTAGAGAAAGTGATTATACTGTCGAGAGATTCAAATGTGCTCACTCATTCAAATTTAGGTGCCCCTTTCTGTGATCTCAGGCTTATCTCGCAGTATAAGGATTCAAAGGAGTTTGCAAAGAAAAGCGTCTGGACTTCTTTGAGTTGCTTGAAGACGTTTCACCTCTCATCCGAGAAGCTTCTTCAGTTCTAAGGTCAAATGGCCGAGAGTCCCAGATTTAACCCAGTGGGAGTATCCCCCCAAGGAGGGACAAAGGACCCCCTGGTGATCCTCTAATCACATGCGCCAAGGTGTGAAAGTGGGTGTGGGACCTAATCAGCCAGGGTTTCGGGTGAGCCCATTGTGAAACCTGGCCCCACCCTATCATGTGATTTCCTGAGGTCAGATGGCCCAGGATGTGAGTGGGCGTTAAGGCGTCTGGGGAGGGAACTCAAAACTGGATTATAGATGGCAGACAGTTGGTGTCGTAAACCACCGCCTCTGTTCAAAGATGGTCGCTCACAGTGGACATAGATGGCCTCTTTCACTCCTCTTTCAAACCATCTGTCCTCTCTGTCCAATATGTGAACATTGGCATCCTCGAAAGAGTGACCTTTATCCTTAAGATGCAGATGGACTGCCGAGTCTTGTCCTGTGGAGGTGGCTCTTCTATGTTGTGCCATGCGCTTGTGAAGTGGCTGTTTGGTCTCTCCAATGTAGAGGTCCGGGCATTCCTCACTGCACTGTACAGCATACACCACGTTGTTCAGTCTGTGTTTTGGAGTTTTGTCTTTCGGGTGAAACAGTTTGTGTCTGAGTGTGTTGCTGGGTCTGAAGTACACTGGGATGTCATGCTTGGAGAAAACTCTCCTGAGTTTCTCTGATACACCAGCTACATAGGGGATGACAACGTTGTTGCGTCTGTCTTTCTTATCCTCCCTCGCTGGTGTCTGATCTTCTTTTCTGTGCCTTTTTGCTGACTTTATGAACGCCCAGTTAGGATAACCACATGTTTTCAGTGCTTCCTTTACATGTGTGTGTTCCTTCTTTTTCCCTTCAGGCTTAGAGGGAACAAGTTCTGCCCGGTGGTGTAGGGTCCTAATTACTCCAAGTTTGTGTTCCAGAGGGTGATGGGAGTCAAAGAGGAGGTACTGGTCCGTGTGTGTGGGCTTCCGGTAAACTTCAATGTTGAGGTTGCCATTCTCTTCAATGTGCACAGCGCAGTCCAGGAAAGGCAAACAGTTGTCCTTAGTGTCTTCCCTGGTGAACTTGTGGACCTCATCACAGCCACAGAAACCGCCATACGGATTAATAAATTATCACAGACAGAAGCAGAGCAAATCAGGATGAAAGTCTCAGCCACCCTCTCCAGTGCCAAAGTCCCTCCGTCTAACCTCACACTACAAGAAAAGAAGGCCGTCGCTTCCCTGAGCAAAGACCACAACATCACTATATTACCAGCGGATAAGGGAAGGTGCACCGTGGTCCTAAACACAACAGATTACCACACAAAGATCACTACTCTCCTCAGTGACAGCAACACCTACGAAGCTTTAAAACGAGACCCCACAAGCAGCTACAAAAAGAAAGTTATAGCTTGCCTTCAAGACCTTGAAAAGGGCAAAATCATTGACCGCCTCAAATATCACCGCCTTTATCCAGGGGATGCCATACCCTGCATTTATGGACTTCCTAAGATCCACAAGGAAGGGGTCCCACTCAGACCCATAGTCAGTAGCATAAACTCAGCCACTTATAACATTGCGAAACACCTTGCTACCATCCTGGCACCTCTCGTGGGGAACACCCCACACCACATCAAGAACTCCACCGACTTCACCGACAAGGTCCAGAAACTTACCCTGGATCCAGATGAAACCATGGTGTCCTTTGATGTAGTCTCTCTCTTCACGTGCATACCCACCACGGAAGCAGTGGAGACTGTCAGAAAACGACTACAAGAAGACAGCTTCTTGGAAGACAGGACCAACTTCACACCCGATCAGATTTGCACACTGTTAGACCTCTGCCTTACCACAACATACTTCAAATACAACGAAGGCTTCTACAGACAAAAACATGGCTGTGCCATGGGCTCCCCTGTGTCACCTATTGTAGCCAACCTTTACATGGAGGAAGTGGAAAGAAAGGCTCTTGGCTCTTTTAAAGGGAGAGTACCCAGCCACTGGTACAGATATGTGGACGACACCTGGGTCAAAATCAAGACACAAGAAGTGGAATCCTTCACTGCGCACATTAACGCCGTGGATAAAAACATCAAGTTCACCAGGGAAGACACTAAGGACAACTGTTTGCCTTTCCTGGACTGCGCTGTGCACATTGAAGAGAATGGCAACCTCAACATTGAAGTTTACCGGAAGCCCACACACACGGACCAGTACCTCCTCTTTGACTCCCATCACCCTCTGGAACACAAACTTGGAGTAATTAGGACCCTACACCACCGGGCAGAACTTGTTCCCTCTAAGCCTGAAGGGAAAAAGAAGGAACACACACATGTAAAGGAAGCACTGAAAACATGTGGTTATCCTAACTGGGCGTTCATAAAGTCAGCAAAAAGGCACAGAAAAGAAGATCAGACACCAGCGAGGGAGGATAAGAAAGACAGACGCAACAACGTTGTCATCCCCTATGTAGCTGGTGTATCAGAGAAACTCAGGAGAGTTTTCTCCAAGCATGACATCCCAGTGTACTTCAGACCCAGCAACACACTCAGACACAAACTGTTTCACCCGAAAGACAAAACTCCAAAACACAGACTGAACAACGTGGTGTATGCTGTACAGTGCAGTGAGGAATGCCCGGACCTCTACATTGGAGAGACCAAACAGCCACTTCACAAGCGCATGGCACAACATAGAAGAGCCACCTCCACAGGACAAGACTCGGCAGTCCATCTGCATCTTAAGGATAAAGGTCACTCTTTCGAGGATGCCAATGTTCACATATTGGACAGAGAGGACAGATGGTTTGAAAGAGGAGTGAAAGAGGCCATCTATGTCCACTGTGAGCGACCATCTTTGAACAGAGGCGGTGGTTTACGACACCAACTGTCTGCCATCTATAATCCAGTTTTGAGTTCCCTCCCCAGACGCCTTAACGCCCACTCACATCCTGGGCCATCTGACCTCAGGAAATCACATGATAGGGTGGGGCCAGGTTTCACAATGGGCTCACCCGAAACCCTGGCTGATTAGGTCCCACACCCACTTTCACACCTTGGCGCATGTGATTAGAGGATCACCAGGGGGTCCTTTGTCCCTCCTTGGGGGGATACTCCCACTGGGTTAAATCTGGGACTCTCGGCCATTTGACCTTAGAACTGAAGAAGCTTCTCGGATGAGAGGTGAAACGTCTTCAAGCAACTCAAAGAAGTCCAGACGCTTTTCTTTGCAAACTCCTTTGACTACGATGACCTGGATGACTGAGAACCTTCACAGACATATAAGGATTCATTGTTTCTCGCATACCAACAGAAGTGGATGCAGCATTCATTAAAGGCTAAAACAAGCTTTTATTCTCTTTGCTATTTATATACCTACATGTATATAAAGGTGGCATAGGTGACATTTCATCAGTGACAAATTAGCAGTAAAATGGTTTTCTTACTGATGTTTTTCTTATTTTTTTGTCTATAACGTTTCACTGTACCTAATTAACCATCAGGGTTGTTAATAAGCAATACAAACATGTCAGTGCAGGATAACTTCATTAATGCTCATTTTGCCAGGTCGTTGAATGATTTGCAACCCTATTATATTGTTATTATGAATTTCGTGTGCACATATTCAAATCAAATTAGAATGACAGTAACCGTATGATTAAAAAGTAATAAAACAGTGATTTATTGCTTATTGTAATTTGACTCCATGTCTAATTGTTCACACGCGTTGTGAAAGACGTACTTGGGAATTTGTACATTTAAAACTCTTAATAACATTTCCGTGCAACTATTCTTTTGTTACTTGATCTTATTTTATCATCTTTCATTTAGATGAGTGCCGCACTCCTGCAAAGGAAAGTTCAGCGCTCATGGTCACAGAGTCTCAACTGTGCTCTGTGCAGCAAGGTTTGCCTTCTGACCTGAAGGTCTGGAACAGCTGGGAGAGTAATGAAGGATCTGAGCCTCAGCTCACTCTGCAAGAGGAGGTGTTCACTTTCTCATCCCAGCCTCACTCACCCAAACGAGGACAAGGCCAGGGTGACCAGGAGAAGATGGAGATGGGAGATCGTCAGGTTCAGAGCAAGATTGGGAGGCGGTATGATGTCCAGCCCGAGGATGACTTTATTGGCAGTGAAAGTGATGAGGTATGTTAAGGGAGAGACACAAGCACACTGTTCTTTGAGTTCACACACACACACACAAGTGCTCCTGTCTTGCGGGGACACTTAATGATTATCTGTCAAGCAAAAACTGCTTTATATTACATGCACTACTAGTTTGACATGGAGTAGAAATGAAAAACTATGTCTAATTCACTAAGAAATCCTTCAAAATGCCCAAAGTTTGATTTATTTCTGTTTAATCAGAGTAAGTTTGAAGTACTAGCTTTAATTTCACTTTAAATTTTTGGTGAGTAGTATTTTATATTGCACATTTCATATTATGCATTAAATTTTCACTTGAAAGGTCAGTGTGGTTATTTATCATCAGATAATTTATTAATGGCTCTGAGACTTGTAACAAAAAGTGATGATTTTCTTTATGCTTAGCAAGGAGATTAAACTATGATCACAAAGAATGATCTTCAAAGACATGCTAATTGCTTTTACTTATTTAAAACTTTATAATAAATCTTATAATTCAGAATTAATATCCTTGTTGTGATTCTACAGGAGACGACTCAAATGCAGAACACTGAGCCAGGATTAATTCAAAAGCTGAGGCTTTATTGACTGGCAATAAAACATGCCATGTACTTGGTAAAACAAAATAGGAATCCAGAAAGGGGCACAACAAAAATAGAGACAAAAACTGAAGGAGGGACAGGCCAAAGTATACACAGAGATCCAATAAGAAAACAAAAAACAGGTGGAATCAGTGTTGGGAAGACAAAGACAGAATGTAAAGTTACAGGAAACAAAGAGGAAAATCAATTACCAAAAAAATATGAAGCAAAACCCAGAAATGAACAGGAAACTAACACACATACAAATTCGAGGAGATATATTGAAGCAATTACATTATGCAAAGTTAAATACAAGGTTTTATTCACGCTAGGCTGTACCAGTTCCTTTAACAAATATGATCACTGCTACTGTGTGAGGAGCACACGTTGTCTGTCCAAGATGTGGACATGTGTTTTCTGCCCAAGCATGAAACTCAGACACCCATTGCCTCTGAGAAAGTCAATGCATTAAGTAATTTATAAATCTGTAAGGCATGTGAGAGAATAGTGCGTCGCCGCTCGAAAAAAAAAAAAAAAAAACCCTGTCCAAATTAAGCCACAAAATGCATAAAATTGTGAACCTCATTGTGCTCACAAGAGTGCTTTTCAAAAGCGTGTGTGCATGAAATGGGGAGAGAGCTTATTGAGATGCTGAGACAAATTGATGCGTGCTCAGGCCTGGATCATAAAGCACAGTGTGAGTGCAGTCCAGCAGACAAGGGGGGAGGGAGTACAGTTGTGCATGGGCACAGTACAAGACAACCATGTTTAGTGTGAACAGTATATCTTAAGAAACACAAGGCCAGTGATCTTACAATATCAAACTCAATACTCTTTTTGTTTTATGGCAGTTTTAAATCAATGCATTATATCTACAAAGTTAGCAACTACATTGAAAAAAACCCCAGATACTTGAAGTCATCTCTAAAATGTTAATAGTGCATGTTCTGATTTTGTATTGTAAGAGCTTCTCCTAAGGCTCACATTTATCACTGACATTGTGTACAGGTGCAGATGTACATGTTGAAACTGAGGAGCCAGGGTTATCATATTGGGAAAACAGTAAAATAGATTGGTTTCAAAAAATGAATCTTTTATGGTGACCTTTGTAAATTGCATGTATAACCTTTCTTCCATAAAGCTCTTTCCAGGTTGAACATTTCTTTAGAATTTGCATGAAATATTGGTTTGGAGAATGGCTTTATAACTACTTTCACCTCTGTCAAAAGAGCACAGCCATTTCAGCTTCCTTGGCTGTCAATTTATAGTGTTTGTTAAATAATCTAATAAAGGGCCTATCAGAACACTTATAAAGAATAAAAAATACTGTAGGGATATATTGCCTCAGCATTGGGCATTGTATAGTTAGTGCAGCATGTTTTTTCTGTTGTTGTTTCTTTTCTTTTTTTTAAAGACCTCAGTACCCTGCTGTCCAAACCAGAACAATGTGTGTGAACACTAGACTGATTGAAAAAGTACCTATAAGGTGAATTGTAAAACTTTTCTTGTTTACTACTTTTTTTTTCTTTATCTTTGCTCTGTTTCCAAAAGGCATTGCTTTGTCTCAATATTATTTCTATCTCTGCCACCGTGCTTTGGGGGAACTGTCTTTGGAGTTTTCAGTAATTGTGTTTAACGGTTAAGGTTGACATCTACATGCAAAGAAAAAAGGAAATTATAACAATTCACATGTAATAATGTCACTTCTTAATACAGAGTTTGTCATCTGTTTCCATTAAAATGCTATTTTGGAGGATTTATAATAGCGCTATAATAAAAGGTTAGCAATGTAAAGGCATGAAGACATTTATTTTTGTGGCTGGCCTCATTGCATATGCATTTGCAGGAGTTTCTCTTTCAGAGTAGAAAAATTTGGGAAGGGAGAATTGAGAAATCAGTCTTACAGCTGTAATTTACTGAGGTTTGCGGTAGGCAGTTTACTGCTGTGTGTGCCATTGTTTCATACTGAAAGAAAATCATCTTTTAACTCATTTGTGCCTGACATAGCTGCCAACACTCTTATATGAACAATCCCTTTAACACCACAGGGGCACAGCTGCCTGCCAGAGTTTTCGGTCTGTCCTATAGGTCGTCACTCAAGTCCTCACCTCGATAGCTTAGCGCGAGGTCATATCTTTCCTTTTTCTGAGCTGTGTTCTTTTCTTCTTTTCTGTTACATATTGTGTTTGTTACATAACACTGAAAGTATCTGTCAAAACAGCTCTTATTGGACTTCAGGCTGTTGTTAAACTTGTTAGAATAATGCCATTTACTGTAACTCTAGATTTTGTAGAGGCATTCGACTCACAGATTGAGACTGAGTGTTGTCCACAGCTGGGTGTGTATCTGATTTTTTTTTTTCTTTGAGTTCAGTACAATACCAGCAATATCACGCAGCATTCAGAAAAAAGGAGTGTGTATTTTTGCACATGTGGCACAGCAGTAGCTTTATTGGATCGCTCTGGATCTGATGGTAAATAATGTTCGGTGTTCTTCTACACCACTACACAGCTGTTACACACAGATTACATGGTTTTGCCCTCCATCACATGTAACAGGATTCATCCAGAGCGTCTGCCCCGATCCACCGAGTCCCCACTCAGTGGACTAAAGATTTCACCATTGCCTTAGAACAAATCGATTTTCCCTCTGTGGCCTCTCCCTAGTCTGAATTACCATGGGAAAAACCCATATATAAAACCTAGACTTATACAATACTGTTTCCATCACAACAGAAGCAACAAGCTATGCCTCTGTTGTTAGTTGTTCTTTATTTGCGACCGGTCAATTGGGCTGCTCTTGTTAAATGGTGTTGGTGATTACTGAAATGAACTGACTACGTTTGTGTTTAGAAATTGGAGAATTGTTAGTGGATCACCCTTAGAACTTTCTGCTTCCATCTGTTTTTTCTAGTCCAATTACAGCATCATACTAATTTGCCCTTCTTTGTACCTCTAAACGGTAATCAGCTGCTTTCACTCAGTTGAAAGCCGTTTAAAACCAGTAACAGAAAGAACTTTTATGTTTTCATTCTCCCCACCTACGACTTTTTGTTTTCTGGTCAGTAACTATTATTCCTCATAATGAAAAAGCCGCTATGAATGCAAAAGAAACCAGAACTTCATTTCTGTCAACAACAAGAGACACCCATACCTGTTTAAAGGGTGACTGTTATAGAACATCTCACTGTTTTCATAATGCTGTCAGTACAGCTTTTATACAGTAACAATAACAATGCTTATGTGACATGACTAATTAATGACGGAATCAATTTCTTAAGGACCAATGAAGCGTGGTGCGAGCTTGCGTGTCAAGGACATCAAGGGAATGTCTTTAGCCGAGAGCCACACCTTCTGTCCAAGGTCATTGGGAGGGAGCGGAAGGCTGACAGCGATGGGCATAATGCTGGTTTCTCTCGACCGTCTTGAGGAGGTCCTCCCTGGTCCGGGTCCACACCTGTCTCCTCCTCTGTAGTTGTTGCTGTACTGTTGGCATGGTGAGGTCGGCTTCTATGGAGGAGAAGAGTGGAGGCTGGTACCCTAGAAATGTTTCGAAGGGCGAAAAAACAGTAGCAGAGGAGGTAAGAGAGTTATATGTCCCAGCAATGCCAGTTGTGAGGACCAGGATGAGGGGTTTTGGAAGGTTACACAGCGGAGAGACGTCTCCAGTTCTTTATTTAGCCTCTCCAACTGGCCAGTGATTTGAAGATGAAAACCTGAGCATACACATACCTTGGCTGAGAGTGCAGAACAAAAGGTCTTCCATACTTGGGAAATTAACTGGGAGCCCTGGTCAGAAACAATTTTTGCAGAGATCCCATGAAGCCTGAAAACATGATGGGTCAGTAATTTTGCAGTTTCAGTGGGTGTGGTTAATTTCTCGAGACTGGTGAAGTGAACAACCTTGGAAAACCTATCCACCCATAAAAAAGTGTAGTGCTATGTAGGACCAAGCGCGATGAGGTGTAGGTAAACACTGCAGTAGCCCCAAAGGGCGTTGAGTGTTACTCTTACTACAAGCACAGCTAGAACATACTGCCACATAATCCTTTACATCCCTTTCCAATGATTCACACCACAAGTAACGCTTGAGGAACAATATAGTCCTTCTCACCCCAGGGTGACAGTTGAACCAGGCGGTGTGAACCAGTGGATGACTGTAGAGCAGGCGGCCCGGTGCCAGCGTCTGGTTCATCCTGCAGGGCTTTTTGAATTGTCTCCTTATAGTCTGACGTTAGTGAGCCCACTGTGCATGAAGAGGGGAGAATGTTTTTGGGCTTTGTTGAGTTAGTGGCAGCAGAAAATGGGACAGGACGACAGGGCGTCTGGCTTTTTTCTATGGAACTATTTTCTATGGAACAACAAGTGCCATAGAAAATAGTGAAGTTAGAGCAACTTAGAAATAAAGACCAGTGAGCCTGGTGAGCATTAAGTCGTTTAGTACTCCTTAGGTATGTCAGGTTCTTGTGATCTGTCCAGATGACAAAAGGCTGTTCGGCCCCCTCTAACCAATGCCATCGTAGTTCTGTTCAGTTGGGATTAGCTGGCATGAGAAGAAGGCACAGGGCTGCCGCTTGCCTTGTGGACTGGAGCATTGAGAGAGTACTGCCCCCAACCCCCGAGTCAGATGCATCTACCTCCACAATGAACTGCAGCTTGGTGTCAGGATGGACAAGAACAGGTGTTGATGTGAACAGCTTCTTTAGTTAGACAAAGAAAGCTTCAGCTTCTGAGGACTAGAGAAAGTATATTTTAGTGGCGGTAAGGCGTGTTAGGGGTGCAACTACCTGGCTGTTGTTGTGAATGAACCTCCAGTAAAAATTTGCAAAACCAAGGAACCATTGGAGTTGGGGGTTGGCCAGTCCACCACTGCCTAAATTTTCACTGGGTCGGTCTTCACAGAATCATCTCACACTTCTGTTTAATCAGTTTTCCTTTTGACGTTTATTCAGCTGTAATCTCAGCCAAACCGATTTACTCACGAACAAATAAAATACTGAAAAAAGCCAAACAATAACATTTTTAAGTTATCTAAGTGACTTATATATCATGTTTAACGTGAGTAGTGAAAGACCGTGGGGGGGTTTGCAAACGATATGCCGGGAGTTCGCTGTTCTCGCCGTCTCTAGTGAGCCTTGAACCCGTGACATGTGATTTGGCTAATAGCATGTTTCCTGTATCTTAGATTTTCCACAGATATAAACCAATTAAAAGTTAATCAAGATTATGAAAATAAGAAATTGGAACAAAATGTTTGGCTTTCAAAGGAACTGAAAATAAATGTCTTGCAAACACCTATCTGGTGAAAAAAATGTAATCTTTATATTGACACATAACTGTGCTACAGTATTGTTTGGTCCGTGATTTTAGGTAGCTATTAGGTGGTTGCTAGGCAACATGACAGACTAATAATATGAATAATTATTTATTAAATTATTAAATTATTGTTATTGTTGTGAAAATTAAAACAATATAATCATTTTTATAAGGTGTTAAAGGTCCATAGATGCTACAGATGGGTCATTTTAGCCTGTAGGTGGGTGGTTGCTAGGCAACATCATGACATCAATATATGATCAAACAATATGATATATAGATAAGAACCTTCAGGCGTCTAAGATGTACCTGTGTGCCAAGCTTGTTTGCTCAACTCCTAATTGTGTAGGAGGGGTTTGCAGACAGACACTGAATTTGTGTAGTAAGCTTTTGTTATCTATATTTGTATATTATGATACCAACATTCATTATTAAAACACAACTCAGTTGCCATCATGTAATAAATTTACAGCAAGATGAACGGTTAAACTAAATAAGTCATGTATATGTTTTTTCTAACCTGTTGTTTTGTACAGGTATTGCAGATTGTGTGTTTGTGTAAATAATAATTTTGCTCTAAAGACATTTAAACCCCAGGAGAACATTATGTTTCCTTATACTTAGAAAAATTTGACAGAGATTTCAGTTTTGTACATATATTGATGTAATGGAATAATAAGATTTGCATATAAAAACCTGGTTTTGATTTATTTGTGTCAGGTTGTTCATTTCTCAACTTGGAGCAATATCATCTTTCAAGGTGTTGCGTCAGCTTCATACAATTCTTTTGAGCAAGCATTTGCTCTTAAACATAGAGAAATATTAAAAGCAAAACAAAGAAATGAACTTGGAATGTATAAACTACTTTGAAATTTTTCAATATTTTCAGGGAAGTGCAGTTTTTTAAATGCAGTACCTAAGACAATGGACCATGAATTAGTTCATTAAAATGCATTCAGGCTCATAAAAGCACCCATATCAGGGTTTCAGTAATACATATTGTTTATTGTTTATTCACCTGAATGTAAAAAAATGATAAAGTGTAGAAAAATGAGGGAAAACAAATAACATATAGAGCCGGTAAGCTACAAACCTCAAGGGGCTTGTGATAACCTTTCACCCCACAACAAAGCTCAGAGATGAAAGAAAACACCAAAAAAACCAGACAGCATAAGGAAAAAATATTGATCTCCAAGGCCCAAGGAAAGCTTCGAGCTCTTAAATTCATGAGAAACAAAGACTACATTATGAACAAAGAAATGTTTTTGTGATAACAATCTGGTTGTGAGTATCCCACAACTGTGATTCTTTCTATTGTATGAAGAACTGGCAATGGCTGACGTGAAAAGTGGGAGGATAGTAAACAGCATCTTGTGTTTTAAATACTTAATCTTTCAATTCCATTAGGAGCAGCATATTAAAATAAGTGCGATACATCTATTTTTTAGGGTGAGGTATTCAATGCAAGTGATTTGTAATTTTAGTTTTTTACCAGTAGTGCAATTTTACTATTGTCATATTTTTTTATAACTGTTGCGATGAGTTCTAAGTTTGATCCAGATTTAGATTAAAAGAACAACTTCATATCAGTAGAACTCCCTTATTCTCTGTCTGCACATACAGTACTGCATGTATGTTCCGAAAGCTAAATACACAGTGCCAGCATCTGGATGATGTAGTTAGCTTTTTACATCTGTGTTAACTACACTTACTTACCTTGGTTCAGGATGGTCAACGGTTTTATTTTTATCCATCCGTTTTCTTCCACTTAACTAATTACTTAACCGTCACTGGAGCCTTTCCCAGCTGTCACATAGCAAAAGGCAGGGTACACCCTGGATAGGTCACTAGTCTATCGCAGGGCTAACACATCAGTAATTAACCTAACCTACCCCCAAGCATGTCTTTGAACTGTGGAAGAAAGCCAGAGGGAACCTACAAGTAAGTACAGGGAAAACATGCAAACTTTGCACATAAAGACCCCAGCTGGCTGGTCAGTATTAACCTAGGACCTTCTTATGGTGAGGCAACAGTGCTAACCACTGCACCACCCAGTTTTATTTTTATTTTTTGGTCATTTTTGCTGGTATGAATCCAAATTGTAATCTCAATGTGGAAACAAACTGCAAAGGATCAGGTCTCTTTCAAGAATACAGACTTAAATGTGTGATATGCAGATCTCTTTGTGTTGAGTATTCCTTTTAATGCTGAGACGACCAGTGTAGTTCTTGCATATGCAGTATCTTATATAATCTCTTTGGTACAGTGGGCTGTGGGTTTGAAACTACAATACCGAGTTGCAGCTCTAAATCTGAAGGTGTGAGAGATTAGCAGATAAGAAGAAAATGCTATTATAAATGTGAGGTTAATTTAAAGCTCAAACACCAAAAGAGAGCACGAGAGAAACATTACTCAACTAGTGGGTAGAATTTAATAATTTTATTTCCCAATGGTGTCCTTGTATTTCTTTCAGGATAACAACTTCACCATGTTCCAACATCAAAAAACAAGTGGGTCCAATCTTACATCTCCCAGAACGCTTGATCCAACTTTGAGCACACAACTTGAAGGTCACCCTGGATCTCCTAATGTGAACCTAACACCTCCACTTAACACCGGTATGCAGCCTCATTCCAGTGGGAAAGCTGAACCTGGGCTGTTTCCCACACGGTGCTTCTCACCTAATGGACTGGAACAGAAGTGTGGTCCAAGAGTTTCAGAGAAAGTAAACCGGGTTCTTGATGTGAGCAGCAGCATATCAGTTTGTAGACGACTCCTGCAAGAAGTCAAATTGGATGATTCAAAACAGCACAAGGTAGGGGTTACAATTTTAACAACCATCAGCTCTCACCCGGTATCATAGCTCAGTATTTTTGTGATAGTTAATCATAGCTGAATAGTGCTGCAATTTATTGCTGAAAAAAGAGATTCAGATCACCTCTTGTGTCCACACCCAGGAAGGCATGCTCATTAAGATGTCACACTTACCAGTGAAGACACACTTTACAACCCATGAAAAATCTTGTTCATTTGCATTGAAAAGACAAAGTTAATATTTGTTTTATTCATATTTTTTATATTTAGTTTAAGATCTTTAATTTTGTTGTTTCAATTCAATTATTTGCTAAAAATGAGTGGGGTAAGGGGATGCCCATAGCTCAAAATCAGAGAATTAAAATTGCAGCTTTACAGAGCTTTTAGACTCATTCAAGCACATTTTTTGGTTTCATGCACTGCAAATTTGCAGTCTTATTGTCTGAGCCTGAGTCTGAGTCATTCACAACAAGCCCTGTAGGCAACTGTTTCCACTAAAAAAGCTTTGATGAGTCCACTACACAATATTTGTCTAGGACCAAACATCAAAAACACAAAGTTATCAAGTGGCAAAAAAGAAAAAAAGTTGACACTGAGCAGGCTAGCTCAAAGAGCCAGACATGTTTGTCTGAAGTTGTTGGAGACCACAGCAGAATAAAAATGAGGGCTAATGTTTATATGTTTTACCCCCTTGAAAATTGATTAATGCAGCATGGTTTAATGAAAATTATTTTGATTAAATTCCATCTTTGGTAGATGGGTTAACTCAATTCTTTTAGTATGCAGTCATAAAGGTGCTGAGCTCTAACTGTGATGTGCAAGTGGGGGTTTGGAGTCCTTGTGGCAAATGTGCAGCTTATTAAAAACTTTGATGTTCGTACACCCAGCTGTCTCTCTTTACTCATAGTAATGTGTGATCACTGCTGATTTGGACAGCTAAAAAGAGCTGGGGAAAAGGTTTGCCGGATCAGACTATGGTCTGTTACAAATTGAGGTAGGCCCCAGCACCAGTTGAAACGATCCAGGATCAGAGGATAGTCAACTGAAGCGATCACAAGGCCTGAAGGGAGATCTGTCACTTGACGGTTGCTTTCTGCATTTACACAACTCGCTGCTGAGTGATATCCCAGTTTCCTTCATCAGTGTAGCTCCTGACTGCTGATTTGTGCCAACTACAGCAGGCAACATGCAGTGAAGGCTTTGACTGAAAGATTGTCTGATGAATATGACAAGGAGTTTGTTTCCCTCCCTGCCGCCTTGGTTTATTGACTGCTATTGATTCGTCACCAGGGTATCACAAGACTTCCTTACACTTTGTCAGAAAAATCCTGTTACCATAGTAGTCTGCTAAATCAATAGATCCACAGTTAAAAGACATTTCCTCAGTGGGGCAAAACAATGGCGTATGTCCAGAATTGCCTTGAGCTCTATCTGGGACTAAAGCTTATTGTTAAGACTTTCAGTACTTTATTTGTCTGCACAAAACATTATATCAGTGTGTATATCTGACTGTGACTAAGTGCAAGGTATTGTATTGTGGATTGCTCACAAAAAGGTAATCTCGGTTTTATTGGTGATAAATTTGAAGGAAGAAGAAGAAGATGAGACACTAAAGCCTGTTGATTCCAGTCATTGCGACTTGGACCTGCTCGGCAGTCCACAGACACAAGATGATGAGGAGCTCCGAATGCTTGCTAGCCTAAAAAGAGAGCAAGAGGAAGATGAATGCAAAGCCTCGGGCCTCAGTGCATCTCAGATCCACCGGTGTAATGTCAGCATCAGCATGAGCAGTGACGATACTTCTACATGGACCCACATCTCTCTGGTCTGTATTGTCCAGCTTTGCTACTCTTCATCTTTTATTGACTCTTCACTAACAAGCAGCACATGTGCAGCTCATCTACCACTTACAATCATTAGCACGTTGTTTCTCTTTTTGTCCTCCTGTCTCGAATATTTTGTTTGACCCGGGTTGATCCTTATTCTTGCTCATTTCCATTTCAAACCCCAACTTACGCCACCATGAAGTGCTAATGCACCTCTTCCACCAGTATGTTTTTGCATTATAAAAGGTTATTGAGATAGAAACACATTAATTGGCCTCTTCCAGTTTTTAAATATACACTGGCGCAATATCCACAGGTCCCTCAGTGACTAAAAATTATTTAGGTCATTTGAAAATTTCCCCAGAGATCTTTTTAGAATTCAAAGATGGTGCAGTTTTCTCTTGGCTATTGAAGGTCATTTAGATCTATGGTCCATTAACAAAAGTATGTTTCACTTATGGAGAGATAACACTATCATGCCTGGCTCTGCTGAGTCCACTGTAGGATCCCCAGTGAATAAAATCATTACAAATTCTTGAGTTATACGCCTGTTACCATTTCTGTATATTCAGGTATCCATTAATGTCCTAAGATTTAAGGACACAATGAATAGTGCTATTACCTCAGGGATTACCACCTCATTGTTCCTATTGAGGACACAATTATGTGGTCACCAATAAAGACATGTATCTTTAGACCCCACTTTAGGATTTACATTTTACTCTATCATGCCCTGAAGTTATGTTTTTTTTCTTTCTATCTTTCTGGGGTTTTTTGAATTAGCTGTTGTGTTTATAATTGTAATGTATGGCAACAGCACCACCAACAGTATTTTAAGAAAACACTTTGCTGATAACGTGAAAGTGAGAAAGATAAAGAAAGATACCACACATTAAACAGACCACAAATGAAGAGAAATACAGATATAACTTTTTAGTGAATCTAACACCTAAAACTTCCATCAAAAGGATAGATTTCTCTAAAAATGACACTAAGTAATTTCAGGACCTAAATAGTCATTGTCTGGGGCTGGGACTCCTCCATTGGCAATGATAATCCATCTCTGGACCCTGGATGTCGTGATTCAAGTGGTTTCCGCTGCTGTGATTTATGGCAGTGCAGACAAAACTTAACCTCCAGACAAACGTGTACTAAGCTTCCATTACAATGTTGAAAACAAAACACAACAAAAAAATTGATTATATAAAAAGTGTTATTATTTAATTCTTTATTTAAACAGTTTAGCCCAAGAGATCAATATATTTTCAAATGTTATTCATATTTAGTAGTTTTTTGGTAGCTCATTCCTATTTGTGTGCAGCACAGTATTTAAATCCATTTTTTAAAAGTACAGCTGTTAGAATGTCCTATGACTTGATATTCTAAGTACTGTATTTAAATTTAAGCTCTGAACAAGGCAATCTTTGTTGAAGAGCCTTGTAAATAAACGACATACAGTCCCACTCTCTCCCTGTTAGTTAAGGACGAGTATCCCACAAAGAATGACCTGTGATAGATGACAACACACTGTGGTTGAGCAAACATGCATATGAGCCACTGTAAAATAATCTCATAAAACATGAGTTTTTTTCTGTATAAAAAAGTAAAACAAATTTCTCTTTCATTTTCTAAGTTGTCTGGGATCCAGTAAGCATCCTACGTATTTAAAAACACTAACAGATTCAGTTTTCTGACCATGGGGAGAGTAGGCTGGTTACTTTGTGGTGACCTCGTGAATAGCATGGACTTAGTTTTATCACTTTAAACTAAGCTTACTTTTGATGATAGATTTCTGAAATGCATCAAAAGAGGCTGTAGATTTGCAAAGGTTACATCAAGGGAAGAGCCAGTGGCATCTAAAATTGTATAATCTCCATAAAAAAAATGTACATTATAGATTAAATGTGATGAATTAGATTTCTGACACAGTGGTTGTCCTAGATGTGAAACATATTCTTTGTGGACACATGGCTACAGCAGTGTCATTTTAGAATAAAAATGATAAATTTGTAAATCTGATAATTGCTGTACAAATGGGAGACTGACTCATATAAAAATGTAAGCAGTGTTTTTACTCATTTAACCTGAAGAGTGATTATTTTTTTTATTTGATGAAGAAAATTGACTCATTTGAAATTCTTGCATCAAAATTGTCCTCCTGTAGAATGTTTCAGCATAAAGTTACCCTGTCAAACACATCTCATGATGGAATTAAAGATTTAAAAACATTTAGCCATATCGCTTTAATTAATGGGAGGTTGGTAATTAAAATGTTAAAGTGATTTAATGATTATGTGACTGTTAAATCTACAATAAATCGAAGTGCCAAATTTTTTTTTTTTTTTTTTAATGATTTTACTAAATCAAACGATCAATCTGCAGTTACATGTTGGATTATTATCCAGTCCCTGCCTCAGTCCTGCAGCCACCCCTCACTCAGCGTCTCAGAGTGCCACTCACTCACAAGTTCTCCTGCTGCACTGAGGGAGACTCAGCGGTGCATCACGCTGTCAAAGTGTGCGCTTTGTTAAGCAGGAGAGGAAACCGCTGGGATTAATTTGTAAATCTGACTGCTCTGCTTTGGCAAACAGATAATAATGCTTTGTTAATGACAGACAAACACTGTTGATCTCGCTCATCTCTGACCAGTTACTTCCACCTCGTAGTTGATGGGTTTGGTTTCTTAGCATTGTTACATACAAAAACCCTGACTATGTGAATGTTGGAACAAAACTGGTAAAAACCTTCATCGTGAGAAAAACTGCTTGTTTTTCTCATGATGTGTCTTCTACCAAATAAAAAATACATTATGGACACAAGTCTAGGCCTAAATATTTGATTTTCGTAGGACGGGGTCTTTAAATTTAATGGAGTTTATTATTATTATATGTGTTATTACAGAAATTATATTGGAAGGAAGAGTGAGAGGTCTGAGATTTAGTTTTGTAATACTACCCAGTCTGTAATTTTTCATGGGCAGATGTAGAGTGGAAATAAATAATAGAAAACAACCACTTGAGGGGAATTCAGCCACCATTCATTTGTCTCAAAGAAAAAGCAGAAAGCTATGGAAATAAATTATCTATCATTGGTTGACTCGACCTTTCTGCCAAATAGGTTTGTGTAGTATAGGTTTACAAACAAACACTTTACATGCACTGCTCTGTTTTAATATTTTCCTAATAGATAGGTTCTGATTTCTGTTTCTGCAACTAAGACGATGTCGATCAGATACACATGAAGCTCTTTAGATTTCTGATTGTTTGATCTGGGATGCAGGGGAATAAAGGATGTATAATGGTTGATATATAAAGGGAAGAGTCAATAAAGTCCAAGGTGTTTCCACCAGGGAGACAATACAAACATTATAGATGTCAGCTCCAAGAGAAAATGAGAAGTGTGTGGGCTTCGCAGACACACAGCAGATAGTGTGCCAGGCAAGTCATCACATTGACTCCCAAGCTACTGACAGCCAGCGCTGCTATATTGAACATCCACACTACATTTTGCTGTTTGGTCACGAGGTGATGTTTGTTCAAAATAAGTGATGCACTTCTGTTGGCAGCAGATGTACTTAGTGCTCTCTTTGAAACTGGAGTTCATGCAGGTGCGATCGACCACGTGAGGTACTGGGCTTAATGTTACAGTTGGAATATAGAAATGGTTGCTATTTCCTAGATCCCCAGAGTTTCTCCATCCCTTGACAGGCAAGTAACTCATCATCATCATCCTCAGTCCATATTACCAGCAGAATTCCACAGGCTGCAATTTTAGGTCCTGTCTTATTCTAAGAAGGTGATTAGATAAAGAAGGTAGGGAAGCATACAGATAGCTAAAATAAACTCAAGTACTGCAAGGACTGCAGCTTCAACATGAGTGCTTCTTCATCAAAGTCATGTAATGTAATAGCCTTTAACAGCCACTACGCTTAAAAATCCTCCTGAGGCTATAATATGGTCTTTAACTTTGACAAGATGGAGAGGGTAATGTGCTTGTGTTTCATGCAGCTGAAAATGAGTATATATTAAAAAGGAAATCATTGCTGTCTTCTACCTGTAATTCTACCTATGCTTTAGGTCTTTCATACTTACAGAGTATAGGGACATCTAAAGTTTTGAACACATTATTAGATTCCACGGATTTCTTGATCTCGGTTTGTTCACCCTTTATTGCTCACCCATCCCTCCTGTTCCTTGCTGCTCAGATTTGTCATACTTGATTTTTATGCCAAGGCACAAAACATAGAAATTGGCTTTTTGCTCTGACCTGAAACAGCAGTACAAGGATTTCCATAAACTGTAGATTTGTAAAGAAGAAAAAAAAAGAAGAAGAAGAAAGGTTAATTTGTGGTTGGGCTAAACCTTTTGTTAAAAAGGAAAAAGAAAAATGTTCACTTAGCTTAATTTTCTCAGGTGGTGTTCTTTATGTGTAATTTTAGGGAGCCTTGAACGGGCAACTTTGTGGATGTCCTGGACAGCTCTGTCTCCACAAAATGTCGCTCCTAATGCTTTATTTATATCTGAGTGACACCTCACAGTACGACATGGCACAGTTTAATTCTCTGGCAAGACTGCATTAAATGCATTAATTCATGAATCTGCACAGGAAAAATTATAAATTTATCTCTTGATCCCTGAAGGACTCAACCTGTATTGCAAAAGCAGCGAAATATCAAAGCACATTGCAACAGTTGCCTTTGACTCAACAACACGATGTGCACAACAGTAGCAAAAGGCCCAGTGACACTTATCAGTTACAGGTAAGTGTTGTGGCACAATTTTCATAGAGAGACAGGGCGACTGGGCTTAAAAAGGAGTCGAATGGCGGCGACCTTCATTACTGCCTTACTGAATGAAACAGGTCATTCTGAACCAAAAAATATTTTCGATTTTGATGTGCTGCACAAGTAAATCTTTTTCCTTTTTGCGCCTTAATCGAGTACTTAGTGGTCTTTTCAACTGAACCTAAGGAGAATTCTTGGGAAAAATGATTTGCATTGGAGCATCTGGTGACATTTTAACACAGCTTTCCTCTACTTCTGCTCTAGCCGTCTAATCAGGGACACCACTATCAGACGGAAATGAACCCCTTCCTGCAATCAAACCCCAGGTAAGAAGTGTGTGTTATTACATTTTAAAGATTTTTTAGCATTCCAGTGTATTATACATGGAAGTCTGACTATTAAGAGTCCCTTTATTTAAAATGAATGGACATGCTTTATCCAAAAACCCAACTTATTTTAAATTGTTGATAACTTCGGCGAGTAGAATATAATTTTTAAAGCCCTGCTGGTGTGTAGCTTCAAGCCTCTATTTATAATTGGCTC
Source organism: Oreochromis niloticus (assembly GCF_001858045.2). NCBI lineage: Eukaryota > Metazoa > Chordata > Actinopteri > Cichliformes > Cichlidae > Oreochromis > Oreochromis niloticus. The sequence continues at coordinate 16,609,287 of NC_031970.2, forward strand.
CATCATGTAGATTGGATGGTTACCAGTCAGTGCAATATTTGTTGCTAAATGTCAGCTGTCAGGTAGATTTTCTGAATGGGGCTAACCTTACTCACATGAGTGCAAATAACCTGGAGGTGCGGTAGGTACAGTTCTTTTATTCTTTTAACATAAAAACAAATTTGCATTTTGATAAGGGTAATAGTAATAGAGAAGGGTAATAGAGGAGAATAGTACTGTTCCATCCCCACCCTCCAAATAGAGGCTTCAAGGTATTATTTCATATACAAGATATACATCTGTGGAGCTTTCAGTTTGATCGTGTTCATTTCCTTTTGATAGTGATGCCTCTGATTAGCTGCCCAGAGCAAAGGTAAAAGAAAGCAGTCCGAAGATGTGTCATTGTGCTTGTCAGACTTGTCAGAAGTTGTTAAAGCATTTGTTTGTTTGCTATACAGTAGACATCAGGTTTCAGATTCGCCTGAATTCAAAATGCACGTTAGATTTTCTGCACAGCAGGAGCTTCAGTTCAGTAATTCATAATGCAAAACAGCCATAAGACACGTTCCACCTTGCTTTGCCTACCTACAGCTTAAAACCAAATAAAATTCTAACTTCAAAAAGAAAGAATATTGATGAACGGCTTTGTATTGCTGAGGGCGAAAGAAAAGAAGTGTTATATCCAGTATCAACTTAAGGCTTATGCAGTGTGAAACAGAATAAAAGAAAAGATATTTTACAAGTTGGAGAAAAGTACCCTTCCCCCCAAAAAGTAAATAACCACCAGAGGTTTATCAAGTAAAGCTAAAGAAATTTTGCCAGCTTTCACAGACTTCTGAAAACGTCCTTTGACATGTGTTGAGAATTACAAATTGTCATTATGTAGCAGTGAAAGGAGAATGACTAGATTTTTCCCCCCCTCGTACTCGTAAGTTAAATAGGATTTGTCATTGTGAAGGCAAGATGAAGTAAAATGTTTTCTATAACCATCATTTTTGTGTGTGTAAGTGTGTGTGTGTGTTTTCTTCTAATGTTCCTTGAAGGGGAAAATAGCTCAGAATTAAGGCTTGAGTCAAACACCTCTTGGAACAGATTCAGTGTGTTGATTTAGAGCACAAGGTGAAAGAGTCTCAGAAATACAGCTCAAATACTTTCAATTTAACAGATTAACACTGGGAGGATATTACTGCCCACTTCACAACACTGAATACCATTATTTCAAACTCGCTTTCAGGTGTTTTTTATGCGTCTAAGAACCTAACTGTGGCAGGGTATGAATAGATCCAGTTCACCTTGGAAGGTTCCGGAGAAATTCTGTAGCCCCACAGCTGGCAGATATAGAGCCGCGTCCCTGCACACCTCCATCTCTTTGTGAATATAGACAACCATGTGGTCTGTTACACAACCATGTTGTAGGTTACAAAAGAAGACAAAGGAATTGCATCACGGTTTCACTACTGAAATTACGCAACCTCCATCTCTCAAACACATTTGATTTGTTGATGAAAACCAAGGTAGCATGGTGTGGACACATGTAGACTTCCTTGAGCTGAAATATTTGTATTTGCATTACTGTATCATGCAGATTTAAAGATTTCAAATTTATCCATCCAGTTGACTGGCGAATATCTAGTTAAGTGATGCTGTTTGATTGAATAACCACTGAAATTAATATTACTGTTCATAAACACACTGACAGAGCTCTGCAGCTTCCACAGCTGTAGTCCTGAAATGAGACTTCGAAGTAAGCCTCGATTTACATACTGAATAGCAGCTGCACAGGATTTGTCGTTGTTTTCTTTCATTTCTTTTAGGCATTGCATCCTGAGACACCCTTACAGAGAATTCTATCATGGTGTTTTTTGAGCGTCCTGGCACCACTGCAAGGCTTTCTTGCTGTTGAGAGCAACAGCTTCCCTGACAGCTAAAATGCCCCGATTGCTGTGCTTAATGTTGCCAGGGCTTTTCTGGCATTTTAACATGCTTCTTTGCACGTAATAATTGTGTCTGCCTTTGGCTAGAATGCTAAAGTTGAAACAGCAAATAAGGCTGTCAGTGAGACTTTGACTAAAAATACAGTTGTACATTAAATACTATTGTGAACTTTTGTTACCGGCGTGTCAGACAAACAGAGTTTCTTGATACTGTTTCTTTTCCAGATATTTAGAAAGCTCATTTTCAGTACACTCAACCACTGTGCAAAAGCAGTGTGCTTTCTCTAATTGAATAAAACCAATTTATTCCCTTTATCTCTGGTCTATATTTGGATTATAATGACTTGAAAATCTAAGAGTTTAATCACTCTTGCCAAGTCCCACTTAACAATTTGAAGTTCAATTTACAGTTCAGTAGCAGAGGCTTTTGTCCTTGAAAATTGCTTCCATTAACTTTTGTACAATGTTCCTGCCTATCACGCAGTCAAATGGGTGTTGGAAAGAAGAGGCGAATGCTTTTGTTAGAAAGAAAAATCAGAGCCTCAACAGAGATAATGCACTTTATCACTTAAAGACATAAAGAAAATGAAATGAATGTACACTTAAATGTATAGGAAGATCAGATAAAAAAAGGAAACCTTCTTTCTTTAGGTTTAATGTAATATCATTTACTCTTGATCATAAGAGGTTTTTTTACTAGCTATTATCAGAAGACCACATCACTAAAGAGGACTGCTCATAAGTAATTTCTGTATTTTAATATTTCCCAATAAAGATTTCCCATTAAAAACATGGACACAAGAGTAGAGCCAGTGAAAATGAAAAGTAGCAGTATTAATTACACCATGTTGTAAAGGATCACACTGTAGAGATAGCATGAATGGTTTTCTAGTTTAGGTAAAATACTTTGTTTTGAGAAAGAGTGACATTATCAATCGCTGCACTTGATGATGGTGAGGCGGGCTTAGCAGACAATATTGTGCATAAGACGATTATACTGTAATTCCTCATTAAATATGCTATGATGTGCTCTCATGAGAGGTTTTGTCCAAAGGCAGAAGATGTTAATGCATAATTGCACAACTGATGTATAGCCAAAAATGATTATGGATGCTGTTTAACAAATGAATGTTGCATTGCCTCCAAGTAAAAGAATTCATCTTGTGATATTTTCTCCTCTGGCTGTAATCTGTTACGCCATACTAAAACAGAACAGTGTTTTCATTTAGTGGAAAATGACTGATGTATAGTTGTAGCCTGAGTACATCGCAGACAGGGAGGATAAACTCATTTAGAGAGAAATGAAGTCATGCTCTCTCTGATACAGGCAAGGTTAAGACCCCTACTCCGTGCCCGAATGTGGACACTTGGAAGTCACAGCTTGAGTCAAAATCTAATAAGTGATCCTTCAAGTAAAACTGTGGAGCTGCAGGAGAAGTGGCTCAAGGACAATGGGAGCTTAGATGGGCTTCTCAGAACCCACGATGATGGGACTTCATTGTTAAAATGTCATAGAGTAGGTTGGTAAGTGTAATGGTATGTGTTGTCATGTCTGTCTGCTTTTATGGTCTTTTCCCTAGGGAATGGATGGACGTGCTCAGCCCTCCTATTATGCCTCCCAGCCAGCAGAGAAGGTCAGGCAACACATGGAACAATGGGGGAAGTCTAGTCAGAGGTACAGAAACCTTCATATTAGTCCCTTTGCCTGCAGACTGCCTTTTTGTATGTGAAAGTCAGGAAGACAGAAAACAATCCAGTGCTGTAGCATTAACACTAATGGCACAAATGGATACAGCTAATGGAAACATTCACTGATGTCAGAGCTTGCAGAAATGTTAGGGTACAGAAATCCACCAAAGACCACACACAACATGGTGGGAAAGCAGGTGAAACTGTATCTAATTAAGAATAAAAAAAAAATAAGAGTGAAGGTCTGTGTCCTCCACATTATGCCAAAGGTCACAAGAGACAGGCTCATTACAGGTCTGTACCCCCTAGACACATCGACAAGGTTAATTGATGAAACCTTTCCAGTTTACAACATCATTTTTAAAGCTCTTACACAATGTGTCTTATAATTAGTTTTCATTATTGTTGCCCGAGTTCTGATAAGATAAAATGTTCGTCCCGGAGCATTCCATAACCTTTTTAGTGTTTAACTGCCCGTCAATTTAACAGCTAAATTCTCATGCTTTAAAGTCGTGGGGATTACAGGGAATCTCTTTACAGCTTCATAATGTGGTACTGGGCCTGGGTGTCTTGGGTCTTGATTGATGAAGGAAAAAATGGCAGCGGCAGAAAACTTTTAAATCCACCTGAGTCTGAAGGTCACCCCACCATCCAGACTTCTCATTTTATTCCAGTAACAGCTGACAGAGTAGGCTCTTATTCATATCTGCCATGGCTATTCCGCGGTGCATTAAGAACATGACGTCTTACACTTATACATTTTATTTGTGCAAATTCCATTATGGATCGCTGTTGTACTGTTACTCACGTACTTTTTGAGCAGCTACATCCAGTGCCACTGAATGGTTCTTTGGCTTTATTGCAGGAGGAGATGAGTCAGTGAATGAAGAGGAGAACGAGGATGAGTATTTGAATCTGCTCTATGATCCTTGCCTGAACTGCTATTTTGATCCAAAGACAGGAAAGTACTATGAACTGGCATGACTTGAAGTCAATTAGAGCCAAAAATAATAAATCAAATTGAAAGTGGATGAATGGCTTCAGGATTTATCAGCTGAGCTTATTGATTGGCATTGAATTCCCAATTCAGAAAAAAAATCACTTTCTGTCTATCCGTTCGTTTGTGGAAGCTAACAGGAGCTTTGTGTCACCATATGTAGTGTCATGTAAGTCTGTAAGAGCCTGGGAATGTAATACTGCTTTTTGAAGGTTCTTGCTTATTCATTCGCACATGTGATGCTAAAAAGAGTCTGTTCACGAAGCTTGGCTGGCAAACTCTTATCAGGCTTTCTGAAAGAACATACTGAATCTGTGATATTTCAGTTTTACATGTTACAATACAGATAATTTATGGTGTCAAAAAATCATAAAACCATGTTGTGCGTATGTGTAATGTGAATTAAATTAAATTTGAAATAGCAGTGGTTTGAATTTCTTGTGTTTATCTGGATTTAAAATGAGTAATTTGACAGAATTGGGACAAGGATTGTTTTTTAATATACTCAATGCATGTAAAAATCTTCAAAATTAGGATCTCATGGCCTGCAACTGTAACTGGGAGTACAACAGGCGGGTTGCTCATGAGGCTGGCAAGTCTTTTCGTCAGTCTCGCCAAATCACTCATCACACCTGATGAGCGCCTGATACCAGCTTGAATCATTATTTTCAGCCTGATATAAACTGTTGCCTAACCATGAAGAAAAAAAATGGCATAAAAGAAAGGAAAATCACAACCTGGGAAATGCTTTATTATTTGTAGAAATTCAGAAAACAATAGCAGAGTGACAAATGTTCAATTTCACAATGCATTGTTTCCAATTAACAGTTACAACCTGCCAAAACAAGACCTTGGACAGAGAAAAATCAACATTTCTGAATTTTAATGCGCTTATGACTCACAAAACTGGTCCTAGGAACTGTGTGACAGCCTCGAAAAGGCACTGAATGTTACATAAGGAACTGTCTCGCATTTCAAGCATGATCTCAGTGGTTTATATAGTACAGGACCCAATAAAAACATGCCAAAGGATCATTAGTTAAAACTGACTTCCTCTCTAAAGTAATCAGACACATACGTCACCATTTGTAAGTACTATCACACTTTAAGAGTGGATCGTTTTCAGCAAAAACGACAGGTCTGAAAATAAGTTTTATATAGGTCAGGGGTCGGCAACCTGCGGCTCCGGAGCCGCATGCGGCTCTTTAGTCCTTATAGTGCGGCTCCGCGTGGTTTGGGCAAATAAATTAGAAGTATTTAGCTGAAGTGTATTTTATTTATGTTAGTTCTTTTTAACTCGTAGTTCTAAAATGGAAGAATATTGTGATACTGAAATATAAAAATAAAATTATATTCTATTATTTTTTCATCGCTCAAAATAAGAGTCACACTCGCGGAAGCCGGTGTACCCGCCGAAACGCCGTGCATTTATCGAGACTTTCAACCCCAGGTAGGCCAATTATGGACCTTCGGATCCACATTATGTCAGCAGCTGTTCTCCACCGTGAACTATGTTAAAGACAAACACCGTTCACGCCTGACAGATGACAGCTTACAGTCCTGCGTAAACTGACTTCGTATAGCCCCGATTTGCGGACTCTGTGCGCAGAGGTTCAGGAGCAGAAGTCCCATTGTAAACAAATCACGGCAGACCCGACGATGTTTCCATGAACACGCTTTTGAGCATCTCTTTATTGACCACTTTTCACACACGGTTGCTGTACGCATACAGCCGGCTGTAGCTTTTCAGCTCACAGCCCGACATACACCACCAACAACACAACAGCACAGATAGCGCAGACGTAAAGGCAGCGAGGCGTGATTGCGGGTGTCGCTCAGGTGCGTCCGCCTCCCCTGCAGGCAGCGGCGCTGCAAACCACGCCCCGCCGCACGCATTAACCAGGTAAAATACATATTTAGGCAGAATTTTGCAAATATCCATTTTTCAGCAGCATAGTGCTTTTTTCCAATTATTTTTTAAGAGTCAGGTCAAGGCTCCAACAGCCCAAAGGCGATATAAGGTTGGCGGCTGACAACAGTTTTTGTTTGCTCCATGGATCATTTTAGTTCAGGTTGGTGTCTTTCCTTTTGTTATATTTCTTTAAGAGTTCAAAATGTGTTGATTACATAAATATAATTTAATTTTCTCTGTTGCACTTCATGGATTTCATAAGCAACACACTTTAGTTGTTCACACAAAGCATAAAGATAAAAAAACAATATATACAGTGTTATCTTCATTTTAGATGTCAAAAAGTATTTGCGGCTCCCAGTGGTTTCTTTTGCGTGGAAACCAGGTCCAAATGGCTCTTTGGGTGTAAAAGGTTGCAGACCCCTGATATAGGCCATCGGAAGGTCATGTGACACATAACTTTATGTCACATGGTGTGCTTTAACGGGGGCGGGGAAACAGGTGAAAAAGCAGAAGCAGGAAGTAAACAGCTGTAGATCTTACGACTATACTCGGACCAAAAAAATCGTTTAAATGCTTTTAAATCGCTTCAGTTTGGATCCTTGCAGGCTGTAATGTCCACAGTTCGAGGCTGCATAATGAAAATAAGTTAGCCGGGCTTTAAAGGTAACAAGGATGTCTGAACAACAGGTATGTAAGGCCGCATGAGTAATGAGATCCGATAAACTCGAGGTAAAAGTTAAATTAGTTTACAAACACGGTCCCTAATTTATGGCGATGTAACCATTTATACCTATAGTGCAGTGGACTTACTTTAATTTAGATGGAGATTAAGTTTTCGTATCTCTGCTCTCAGCTTGTTGACTTGTAGTGAAATAGCCTGAAGCACTTCTTGGAAGTCTAAAAGCACAAGCTGATATATGACTGAGACTGATGCATTTTGGAGGAACAGTACTCCATTTCCTAAAGCATATTTATACCCCTCTGAATTCACTCAGTGTTACTGTGCCCCTCGTCATCTTTGTATTGCACACGTTGCTGTTTTTCAAATGTATCTGGACCCATACAGATGGGTTAGGAGTCCTGTTCCAGTGTGTGTGTATTGCTGCATATCTACACTTACGTTTTATTATGTAGACATTGCCAGTAGTGACTTGAACCTATTTTTGCCATCACAACTGCTTTAATTCTTTGTGGCATAGATTCAACAAAGAGCTGGAACCATTCCTCAGAGATTGTAGTCCATATTGAAAAGATATCATCACAGAGTTGCTGCAGATTTGTGGGCTGCATGTCTATGTATGATTCATCCTATTCTAGCATTCCAAAGATGCTTGTTGGATTGTGATCTGGTCACTGTCATGAGTTTGAGATAATTTGAGCTTTGTGACATGTTGCATTATGCTGCTGGAAGCAGCCATAAGATGGGAATGGACATGGTTGGCAACATTTGTGCCGAGAAAGTATCCCCCACATCATTACAAGAGCACAGCCACCAGCTGAACCGTTGATGCAAGGCGGGATGGAGCCGTGCTTTCATGTTGCTTACATCAAATACTGATCTGAATGTTGCAGCAGACATCAAGACTCATCAGAGCAGGCATTATTTTTCAGATCTCCTATTGTTCAATTATGGTGAACCTGTGAAAATTGTAGCTTAGTTTCCTGTTCTTAGCTGACATGAGTGGTACCTGGCTCTTCTGCATACCGTAACAAGTGGTTATTTGAGTTACTGCTGCCTTTCTAATAGCTCGAAGCAGTCTGGCCATTCTCCTCTGACCTCTGGCATCAACAAGACATTTTCTCCCAGAGAACTGCCACTCACTGGATATGTTCTCTTTTTCAGACCATTTTCTGTAAACTCTAGAGATGGTTGTGTAGGAAAATCCCAGTAGGTGAGCAGTTTGTGAAATACTCAGACCGCCCCATCTGGCAACCATGCCACATTCAAACTCGCTTAAATCATCTTCTCTGTTCTAATGCTTAGTTTGAACTTCAGTACCTTGACCACGTCTCCATGTCTAAATGCACTGAATTGCTGCAAGTAGTAAACTAAAGAGAAAAGATGAGCTGTGATTTGTTTGTTTTCAAATAATATACAGCTTGACCAATCCAAAACAAAGTAAGGATTTATAATGATGTTTCATAACCATCAAACCCCACCCATCTCTGTTTGGTTGATTGTGATATTTGGCACCGCCAAACGAAATTGTTCGTGTTCATTGTCACATTTTGGTCACGCTCCATCTGAATTATTGCTACAAAGATTAATGTTGTCATACTTTGTTCCAAATCATCTAATGCACAGGCCCGACTTAAAGATATTATAGTGATCCACAGTCTGATGTGACGAACATGTCATCCGGATTGCATCAGTTTCTCCTCTTGGCCAGAGACTTGCAGCCCTGCTGCTGAGCTTTTGGGATGTACCCCACCACTATGATTTATAATGCACCGCTGTTCAGCTGTCATATCTCCTGCTGTATTTCCTTTTTATCTTTGCCACACTTCATGAACTGAGCTGTTAGGTTTATGGGCTCTTTAACTACCCCACTGTTAGATCTTATTGGATTCATTTGTCTTTTTAGGCCGGGTTAAGGCTTCACCCCGGGATTATTGCATCAGTGATCTTGGTGTCTGCGGCGGCGGTAGCTGCTGCCGTATTGATCATCCGAAAATACTGCTTCCCAGTCAAGTAATGAAAATTTATTAATGAGCCTTAACGTGTTTATTTTAAACACTTAGATTGCAGTAAAAACAACTCACCCTGGTTTGCCGCATAACTTTCTTATCAGTGAGGCAACTTACAGATACTCAGTGCTGAGACAGATGGAGGAGGGGCATTCAGCAGCGGCAGAGGAGGATGGCGACAGGAGGTCGCGCACAGTGGGAGAGGATTCAGACGAGGTCAGTGCATCGTGGCTTCTCTGATTGTAGCTTTCGCTGTCATCTCTCTTCCAGTACAAGCCAGCACCACTGTATCCTTCCTAATCACATCACAAGTCAATTTCAACTTCCTTTTCTCTCCCCTTACAGGATCTTTTGGAATAAATCTCCAACTGGGAAGCTGCTGGACTGACTGAAATGGAGTTTATTCTATAAACTGTGTGGTGTACGAATGAAATGGAGGATTGTTTTCATAGCGGGGATAAAAAGCGAGCCACGGATGTGAAACCAAAAATATACAATTACAGATAAAATAAGTGAGGAAATAGTATTCAATATTTGCAATTATATCTTAAACTGTAATTCTGAGATTAAATGTGATTTCTATTTGTGCAGCTTCATACTCTTAGATGTGAAATAATGACCTTCATTTGAATCATCACTGACATTTTCTTTTCTTTTTTTCCTTTTTTTTACACATAACACATGACATTTGATGTCTTTGGCTACTACCCAACCCTCGGATGGGTGGAGGTTGTTCCCGCAGGCACAGCTCAGGGCTTAAAAAAGGTGTTTTTTCCAGCATAAAACCCATTTAATCCTTATTTCTCACAATCAATATTCTGCTAAAATATGCTACAATAAAACAACCAACAAAACATTCAGTATTAGCTGTGGTAGATAAGAGTCGTAATGAATTGTCAACAAAATTGAATGTGTTATTCGGCGATACGGTCAGTGTATTAAAGCAGCAATTCATGCAGCCTTTTTAAATTATTCTTTTATTTTGGAAAGCCTGATAACTACTGAGCTATCTGCACATCTTTCAGCTGCATTTATTTTGTTGTTGTTTTTTGGATGAATTGAGCTCTGAGACCTATGCTTTGATAAGACTTGTGGGTATGTGATTTGGATGCTAATGCTGCTGATCATATGGAGAGTCAGCACTCCACTATTTACTCCATTATTTCCACTTTTAACTTTAAATGACGACCCTTACCTTAAATATAAAATTCAAAGTGGAACATTATTTCCTGTATTATTTACTGGCAATGCAATAAATGTCAGTGGGGCATTTAAAGGGCAGACGCACTCACATTCGCTCAATGTTTGTCTGAAAAAGTCTGCCACAGAACATGTGAATGTGTAATGCTATGAAATAAGCGGTTGTTACAAAGTCACACATGGAGATTTGATGTTTCGCACACCCTAAATGATGTGCAGCTAAAGGTAGTCAAAATAAGACTTCAGCTGTCTGCCAGTTGGGCAGTTTCCCTTTGAATGGATTTCCTGTTTCATCGTTCCACTTAAAGGCAATTTGCAGTTTAGTCCGCTGGGTCTTTAATGTAGCGCTGGGCTGAATGATGTACCCTGATCTTTCTGACAGCCATACTTGTCACAGATACAAAAAAAAGCCACTTACCTGGTTGGGAGCTGCAAGTGAACATTCTGACGTGAACGTCAGTGTCCCAGCTCAAACTAACGAATGGTTCATTTTAAGTTATTATTCGTCTGATCACCAAATCAGACACCGAGACCCGATTCTTGTGTTTTCCAATCATCTTTTGCTGTGTAGTTACTGATGTTGATGTGGATCAGTATTTATAAAACCTACTGTATCTTTTTATTTATTTTGTGCACATCTGGGATCTAAATCTGCTGGTTATTAAACATATTAATCATGTGGACTGGTTAAGTGTGCTTTGTATGTACTTATTTTTTCCCCAGTTTGTTACCTTGATGATTTGTGTCCTTATATAAAGGGAATGTTTCATTAAATGTAGCTATGGAATAAAAAATCCAGAAGCTATGGAGTCAAATGTTGAAAAATATTGCCGGCGTTCATTTGATTGCTGTCTGCAGAATGTCGATAATCATACAAAAGGAAACCGATTCCCTCACTGTGTGCTTTGTGTTACCGCTGATCAGTAAACGGCAGTACACAAATACCACCTGCTGGTCACCTTTGGGAATACACCATCGTCACCTGAAGTTGGTGTGAACATAGTGTGAAATCCTTGATATTAAATAGTTTTGTGCTTTGTTTGTTTAAAACCTTGAAAGGCTGAAGAATTACAATCTTAAAAGTTCTGATAGGAATTCAGTTGGTGAGTTCAAACAAAGCAGAAACAGCACTCTTCAACATCCCAGGCTCCTTGTGTGATACCTTCTGTCCTATTAAAGGGTGTTAAGGCAAGACGATTTTAATCCAAAGGCCATGCTTTGTAGAAGGGAGCCAAAATCAGTTTATTGCAGTTTAGTTGATGATTCTGTGGTAAAGTCATCTAAAGTTAAGTAATAAATCTGTTAAACTTCATTTGGCTACAAATATGGAAAAATTAATTGGTAATGTTTTCAGCTGAACAAGTCTGTTTTGTCATCATAAGAAGAAAAGAGTACATCCCTTCATACTGTTTTGAGGAATCTATGCTGGGAAGATCTGATGCTGTCCTGGAGGAAAACAACACCTTTGCAACATTTTAGATAGATAGGTAAAATAGCTTGATGAGGGGGAAACAGCTCAAGCAGAAAAGAGCTCAACAAAATAAAACAAAATTGAGTAGCTCAGTGACTAGAAAAAAACTAAATAAGGCAATAAAATAAAATGGCTCGATGAGTGTAAGAGCTCAATAAAATTAAACAAAAAATAAAAACAGATCACTACGTGTAATAGGAAATAAACGGCGAGATAAAAGTGTAGCAAACAGTGCAGTTTGAAATAAAGCCCATAAAATGAGACTATAGTATTATCTCCATGATAGATGTGCCGGTTGTTGTTATTGGACGAGGTTGTAAAGATCTGTATCCGTCCACGTGGCAGCAGAGCGAAATCAGTCTGTTAGAGAAAATGATCATTGTGTTCATCTGCGCGCTTGATTTGCCAGAATATGATACAAGGAGATGCTGTTTTTGTTTACGAGCTCTCCAGGCAGGAAAGGCTCGAGCTCAGCTACTGCTGAAGGATCAGCGGGGCAGATGCTTTGTGACAGACAGGCTTGACCTCCTCTTTGGGGATTACCACGTCTTTCACCATCTAAATGTGACTAATGGCTTATTCCTGTGCCAACAACGCGTTTGTCTTAAATGCCTTAAAAAACACCAGCTCTATTGCCCTGTCGTTGTGGTTTTTATTCTAGATAATTGACTTCGCTCTCCGCCGTGGTCAGTGTTGCAATGTTTCTTTTCAGCAACGCTGTCTTTGCCCTTTCCCATAGTTATTTTTTAGTTTTGAGTAAAATCTTTTGATTTTTTTTTCCTTTTGTAGTTTCTAGCATGTTTTTTTCTGTGTATGAGCTGCTTTATGCAGATCCTTCCACACATCATATGGGTTTTTACCCAAATTTACATACAAATGGAAAACTCTGACAGCTGGTACAATGATTCTTTAAATCCCCTTTTCTCTTACTCATCCCATTTGAAATATGAGGCTTTTGGGCCCTCCTCAGTGTCTTTTCTCTCTCTAGGTTTCAGAGGCTTGTTTATACACCTGCAACACACAATCGGCTGTTTGCAAGCCTTGTTGTTGACTACAAATAGTATCTGTTACTGGTGGACACCTTCCTTTGTTTGACATTGTGAAAAGGAGAAACTTAATCATCTAGTTTTCAGTAGCTATATACATGTATCACAGAAAGGAGGGTTTTTCCCACAAGTTCTGGGTTATAGGAATTATCAGGATGCGTTTTCACAGATGAGATGACACCAAAGCTCTGCTAGCATGTCTTTTTTTTCTCAGTTCTTCGGGTGAGTTTGAAAGGTCTCAACTCTTCCCCTCAGGACTGAAAAAAAAGCTCTCTGATCTGTTGCAGATATGAAATATCGAGGTAAGCTTTTCCTTCATTTCGCAACAGCTGCTTTTAGTTGTGTGCGACTGCAGATTTGATCTACTATCTTTTTACTGTTGACAGCTGTTTTGCCCCTTGCTGCTGTAATTATTGTCCTCCTAATCACATGGGGAATATCCATCAATTCATCCGTAGCACAGGAGAGAGAAAGGAATCCTCTTGGTGAGATGTTTTGCTTATTAAATCCGGAGCTACAGCTTTTTAGTGACAGTTTATGCCTGCTGTCTCCACCATACTGTCTCATTTCTTTCACCTTGGGGTTTTATAATGCAGATCAAGTCAAAGCGAATCTCAAACAATGTCTTTTTAGCAAAATTACAAAATATTTATTTCTCACATGTCATTATCTGAGTTTAAATATGGTAAAATCACAGTATTCCTGCAGTAAAATCTTTTCTGTGCCTTTTTAGCTCCAACTACGTCTGTGCCAAAGTGCAGTCTCTCTAGAGTGTGTCCACCCAACCATATTGCTTTACGTATCAGGAGCGGCGCCGCTGATATTGTCGGGCCAACGGTCTGTTTTGATGGCAAAATGTATGTATTAATTTGGTAACCCCTGAATTAACACAGTACTTAAAAAAAACAACAACAATATTCTGCAGTGAAACTGAACCCTGTCAGTGCTTCAACAGCATAATGAGTCATGCACTGAATAACGTGGGACCAGGGCTAAACATTGCAGTGATAAATGGTGAGTATAATACTCAGACTTCTCATAAACATGCATAAATATTGAAATAATGAACTGGTGATATAGTCTTTTAAAGATTAATATTCATAATAACCAATAATGGTAGCTTAATAATAATATTATTAATAATAACTTAATTCTCTAACATCTTCCAGCGCATCAAACATTCTTTAAACTTTTAAAAGTGCTCTTGAGCAATAGCTTTCCAGGATTTCTGAAGATTTTTCAAAGTTTATCATTAAACAGTCTAGACTTTGTACCTGAGCATTTTCAGAGGAGTGTTTGTTTGTTAAGCACCGACCTATGACTCATTCAATCATAAAAAAGGCACCTAACATAACAGACAACTTAGTGAGGAAATAATAACTTTAGGGACTTTGTTACTAGCAGCCTGTTGCAAAAGATCAATCAATAATGAAAAAAAAAAACCCAAAACAAAACCCCCAAACTGTATTTTTGCATCAGCAAAGTCATTACCAAAACACTATTAGCACTATTAAACACTATTATTAAAGAGATTTTATAAGAGATAAAAATCTGACACAGGACCTGAGAGATGCATCTACCCCTCCATCAGAAAGATCTGAAAGTGTGGCTGTGGAGATGAATCCAGATTTTAAATATTTGATTCAAATCATCGTCAGTAAGTACAGAGGAGGTCAGGAGAGAGGTACAGGAGTGAATGTCAACAGCCATCTTTAAAACACGGTGGAGGCTCTGTTGTGATTTGGAGCTGCGTTTTGGTCAATGGTGTTGGGGGGGATCAAGATTCGTGGAATTATTAACCCAGAAAAAAAGGATTTTGATCTACTGCGCAATACTGTATGAAAAGTGTCCGACAATTACAATGATCCCAAATACACTGGCGATACTGGATAGAGAAACACTATCAGTCATGGACTGGCCATCTGTTTTTTTCACAGGACTCAGCAAATCACTGCATCTTTTTCCCATCTTCCTTGCAAAATAGGAAGAAATGCATGGTGACTCTAGATTTTGTGCAGAACTGCATGCATAATATTCTTCTGTCTGTTAATATGATTATTTTGATCATATGCCATTTTTTTAATAATAGGTGAAACTGGAGTTGTGGAAAAATCTGCCTGTCTTAACATGAAAACAGGAGGTAAGCGCTTTTCTTTCTTTAAATCTTCTAATCAAGTTTTTGATTTAATCTTGTAAGGGAGCTTCGACTTTTTTTTTTTCAATTTTATACTCTGACAAAAGACCCAAAAGACATCCTTGCACACCTGAAGAAGATAAAACGTGGAATGATCGTTTTGGTGGCCTCCTTTGATGATGTCACACAAAAGTAAGTCCATATCTAAGTTATTCAACATTTAAAACAAATTTAATGTCACGAAATGTGACCCGCTCTACTACTTTGTGGCAGAATGACAAATGAAATGAGGGAGATATTCAGTGAAATGGGAAGCACTTTGATCAGGTCTGTAAAGCGCAGAGACAGCTGGGTGTTTGCTGGAAGAGCAGGCACAAAAATCAAAAGCCTCTTTGAGAAGGTTAGTGAACCTGTTAAGTGCAGTTTCATTTGTTCTATTTGTGTCAGAAAAGACCATCTATTTTAAAATCTGCTGCCTGGAAGGGAAAAAAATGATAAAAACAACCGTTCTCTTCTCCTCTGTTCATCTGTCAGCAAGCTGTTAATGATGAAAAAAACAACATTTATGGAGGATGGCCAGAGATGGTGGAGGTGGGCGGCTGTTTCCCAAGAGCCTTCAGCGACTGACTGACTGACTGACTTACATAAACATTAATTAACATGAACTGTAAAAAGTGACTGCATTTTTTTAAATGGCCTTTCAAGATTTACTGACGCAAAAAACATACCTGTCTATAATTTCAGTAAAAGCACATATTAATATTTTACCGACATTATTAATCCCGCTTCTGTTTACAGTGTAAAAGAAAGCAACTCACCCACCACTTCATTTGGTACACCTGTTCAACTCTTTGTCAATACAAATATCTAATGAGCCAATCGCATAGCAGGAATGCATTGCATTTACACATGCAGACATGGTAGAGATCACCTGTGGATCATCGGTGAGGAAAGATGATTACGTGACTTTGAAGATGGCATGGTTGTTCGTGCCAGACGGGGGCTGGTCTGTCTATTTCAGAAACTGCTGATCTACTGGGATTTCCAGAGAATGGTCCAAAAAAGAAAAATTATGAATGGCCAAACTGTTTTGAGCTGATAGGAGCTCAAATAACCATCCATTATAGTCAAGATATGCACAAAAATACACAGTGCATTGAATCCCGAAACAGATGGGCTGCAGCAGCAGATGAAGACCACACCAGCTGCTGTCAACTAAGACCTGGAAACTGAAGCTGCAGTTTGCCTATGTAATACTACGCATGAGTATCAATTTCTGCTGAAACCTGCAGATGGGAGCGTGAGAATTTGACCTAAATAACATGAAAGCATGGGTCCATCCTGTCTTGTTTCAGTGGCTCAGGCTGCTGCTGGTGGTGTAATGGTGTGTATTTTGTTGTCACACTTTGGGATCCTTAAACACCACAGCCCACCTAAGAATTGTTGACCGTGTCCATCCCTTTATGACCGCAGTGTCTCCATCTTCTGATGGCTGCTTCCAGCAGGATAACGCACCATGTCACAAAGCTCAGAACTCACTGTCATGGTTTTTTGACCTTGACAGTAAATTCACTGTACTATGATGGCCTTCCAGGATTAGTATTTCTTCCCCCGTTGATATTTCTTGATATTTTTATCCTAATGAACGCTCCAAGCATAGAAGATATGCCTTTTTTTTAGATTAGTGATTGTGGGCTGTATAGTAAATGTTCAAATAGTAGAAGTCAAGTTACTGAGTACTGTGCACATATCTCTTACTAATGGCCTTGAAACACTTTTGTTCCTTTACAACAAAGCTGCTTTACCACTAGACTAATTACTTTGGTCCAGTGGTTCAAAGCATAGAGCGACGGCTCCTGTAAGGGGGTCACAAGTTTAAATGTGACAGATTAGAAAATGATTAATGGGACAGAGAAGAAGTAGTTCTGTTCTCTTGTAATTTTATAGACTTTTCCCCGAGCCTTGTGCGTTTAATTTAAAATCTTAAATCTTTTTAGCTAAATCCATCCAGCCATCCATTCATCCATTTAGCCGGTCTATGGCAGTGCTTTAAAATAAACAGTCCAATAAAATGCATGTATACAAATCTACTTAAATACAGCACTTAATAAGTAAGTATAGAGTTAAATGTTTTGGTTTTTTTGCTGAACACCTTTAGTCTGCTCAACAGGAGCTTTTCTCGGTAGTGGCTTCCCTCTGGTCCAAACACAGGGCACTTTCCTCCCTCTGTGGCATTCTTGGCTGCTGGAGCAGAGAGAGAGGGTAACCTCAAATTATTGCTGAAACCCCGTAAAGTGTGAGCCCAGACGGAATCTGTGCAAGCACCAAATCTGGACTCACTCTGAAGACATGGGAGTCACCCATGGGAAGAGGGTAAGTTTGTTGCTATCGTCCTAATTTTCATTTAAAGTACTTTGGGAGCATCAGGAAGGTGTGCGTTTGTGTGTGTGTTTGTGTGTGTAAGTGGTATTTTTAGAATCCAAATGTTGTAAGTGACACAACCATTTACTGTAAGTTACCTTACTGTTTCCAAAGTATTTATATTTACCGACGTTTAACTTTACTGCTATCTTTAAATTTGTTTTCCTTTTTGCTTTTAAAATAAAGTTCAGTCTGTATTACTCAGATATATACTTTGCTATTACCTGGTTATAACTTTGTTTTGCTTAGTTATTACCTCGTTACTCTACTTTGGTATTATTGTGTTATTACTGAGCTTGACATGAAGTGCTCACAGCTTTTGTCCTACAGTATCATTTTTCCTCTGGCAGATTTTTCTCTTACTGACATCTCTCGTTTTTTTTACCCATTGCTCAAAGGCAGTGAATGCTTAAACAAATATTGGTTTTTATATCCAACTGAAAAAATGCACTCTGAAAAATGCACTCTGAGAAGCTGCCCTTGGAGACTGTTTATCCTGTCATGTCCTATTAATTCTTCTCCCTACAATATCCACTGTGTGAGCTTTACCAAAACAAGACCCCCCACCCTGAAAAAACAGTGGCTAGCAGCAATTTGTCATTAAAATGTATTCATTCCTCATCTAGATTCCCTCTCATTCTGACAATTTACTGTCATCTTGTTGAATTTTTATTTATTTGGATATTGTTGCTGGAATTTGATCACATTGAGCATTCAAATTCTTTTTTTTTTTTTTTTTTTGCCTGTTTAAATGTAGCTCAAATGTCACTATGGAAAGCTGGAAAGCTCCGAAGTAGCAGACAGTTTTCAAACAAAAAAAGGTTTTATGTTACCATGCATGCTTTTCCTGCATATTTATGAAATACTTCAGTAAGCAACAAAAACAGTCCAGAGCTGAATGAACTGTTTATTCAGCTGTCCAGACTGATTCACAGAGGATAATGATTCTTGTCCCAGCTATTAATTCTGCTTAAATTCCAGCAGGCAAATAACTCAGTGGGAATTAACTGTGTTTTGTTTGATCCTGTCATTAATGAGGTGGCAGCCTTCCACCTCAACAGTAAGGGTTCTCGCTTCACTGGACATGTGTAAGGAGCTGACACTTCATTTGTCTGTCAGCATCATAATGCAGCTTTGTGTTTGTGCTATTTCCAATAAGATGCAGTGTTGACTCGACTTGGAGATTTCTATTTGTTTCCTTTTCCCTGTGCTGCTTTTATTTTTGCATGTACGTATCTATAAAACAGCAATATTTGTCTGGGGGGATGTTGGTATCTTTAGGATGTATTATTTCCTTTTCCCCCCCACCCTTTTCTGTTGACAGAGAGATCTTCAGCATTTTCCAGGTAGAGATGAGACACAGTTTCATATGTATGGTGAGGAAATATCAGAGTGATCTTGTATTTCCTGTCTAGTTGAAATACTGTTGCAATATATAGATTATAAATTTGTTGTTTTAACAGTAAAACCTTTTTACCTCATTAAAGCTTGTTGTAAATGTGTCAGGCAAACCTTAGAGTGAGTTTGGTATGTAAAACTGAATCTTACAAATCTGAGGCAGAATTCCACCCAGAAATCATCTTGATAGGAAAACATATTTATATAAACTGTTTGTTCTCTTTAGCCTCCATGATGCAGACTCATCAAACCGAACTTGAAGGCCAATTTTCAGAGCTTCAGGCTTTTCCATCCCAACTGCAGAGTGAGGAGGAGAGCAGTAATCTAATCAGACCCCTAAAAGCTACTAGTGCGATAACTGCCCTGGAGAGCCACCGGGAGCTGCATAAGGAACTGCGGATGACCCACAAGAGGTTGGGCGGAGAGATTAAAGGTCAGAAATGCTCATACTCCAGTGTCATTGCTTGCATAAACCATTAAGTGTGTCTATGTGCCTGAAAGGAAGAGAGTGTCTCAAGAAGGAAAGACTGAACTCCAGCGAGTTCTGGAAAAAAGGAAATGGGAACAAAGATTGAAAGCGAGCAGGGATCAAGAGGAGGCAAAGAAGAAGACATCAGAGCTACATCAAGAGCTGCTGAAAAGACAACAGAGGCTTGAAAATGTGAGCATAGGACACACAGCATTCTTTCTTTTATACATTTACTCATAAATATTCTTGTTACACACACACACACAAGCATGTCTGCTTTGCTATCCTCGTGGGGACATCCCATTGACATAATGCTTTCCCCAGCTGCCACTTACCCTAACCCTAACCATCAAAAATGAATGCCTAACCCTAACCCTTAGCCTAAACCTAACCATAACCTAATTGTAACACTGACACTAAAACCACATTTTGAGTCTCAAAAATGGCTTCAACCTTGTGAGGACAGCCACTTTTGTCCTCACGTGACTGTTAGTCCTCACAACTATAGCAACACTCCAATTTTTGGTCCTCACAAAGATGTCTAAACAGGTACACACACACACATACACAGGTATATCACACTCACCAGCTACTTTGTTAGGTACACCTGCTCATTGCAGCGACTCAGTACATTTAGGCATGTAGACATCAAGACAACCTGATGACATTCAAAGGGTGCATCAGCACAGGGAAGAAGGGTGATTCAAGTGATGTTAAGTGTGGTGTGGTGGGTGGTGCCAGATAGAGTGGTCTGAGTATTTCAGAAACTGCTAATCTGCTGAGATGTTCTTGCACAACTCTAGGGTTTGCAGAGAATGAAAAAGAGAGGTCAGGGGAGAATGGGCGGACTGCTTCGAGCTTAGAGTGAGCAACAGTTACTCAAACAACCAAGGTATGGAGAAGAGCATAACTGAATGCATCAAACCTTGGAGCAGATGGGCTTCAGCAGCAGAAGACCATGGTGGGTGACACTCCTATCAAGCAAAGAACAGGAAACTGAGGCTACAATTTCCATGTACTCACCAGAAAATCTTGGTTTCTGCTACAACATTTTGGTGATAGGGTCAGATTTGGCATAAACAACATGATAGCAGGGATCCATCCTGCCTTGTATCAACGATTCAGCCCGCTGATGGTGGTGTAATGGAGTGCAGACGATTTTCTCGGCACACTTTGAGCATCATTTAAGCAACACAGACTGTCTGAGTGCTGTTACTGACCATGATCATTCTTTTATGACCACAGCATCTTCTGATGCCCTACTTCCAGCAGGATAACACACCGTGTCACAAAACTCAAATCATCACAAACTGGTTTCTTGAACATTGACATCAACTTCACTGTACTCAAATGACCTCCACAGTCACCATATCTCAGTCCAATATAGCACCTTTGGGATGTGGTGGAATGGAAAAAGTCATATCATGGATGTGACAAATCTGCAGCCACTGTGTGATGCTATCATGTCAATATGAAGCAAAATTTCTGAGGAATGTTTACAGCACCTTTTTGAATCTGTGCCATGATGGACTAAGGTAGTTCAGAAGGCAAAAGAGGGTCCAACCCAGTGCTAGCAAGGTGTACCTAACAATAATGTTTTCTGTAATCATGTGAATATAAGAAACAGAACATTAAGTTGTTCTGCATACAACCAGTTGAGGGCAGTCTAGTCCACTCTGGGGTCCAATAGCACAACAAATCTATTTCTCTGCTGGACAGTTTACCTTTGTTTAGCATTAGCTTCTAGCTACATGGCCTAACAGTGAATCAGTGATCACTGATGATTTCAAATATGTCATATCCATGCAATGTTGGAATATGCACTGACATTAAATAAAAATATCAATATGACCTTGTTTAAATATTTTGTCAAAAATAAAACATCCTGCAAAAGGTTTAAACAAAGGACTCAGCTGCAAAAGGAAAATAAGAAAAATGAAATAGACACAGTGGGTGTATTACAGTCTTGGTATTACAATAATGAGGGTTTTTTAAATGTGTAAATGTAATTCTTTCAGCCAGAAGAGATGGAGGTTATTTTTACAGTACAGTTCATGAAATCTGTAAAATATATAGACTCTCTGCCTGTCAAATAAATGTAATTGTGTAAAGTCAACATAGTGAGTAAAGGCTTCGCCTTTGAATTCTATCAAATTCATGCATAAGAAGGAAACAATGTGAGCACATACACTGTGTACTTTATGTCTGCACTCAGTTAAATGTACTTAAGCTTCATTCCATAAATGTATTTAGGTAATTCACTACAGTTTATATGATTTGTGTCATTTCTAAGTTGTTTTCTCTTTTCTCCACAGCTGGAAAAAGATCAGAAAGTTAAACAAGAAGAACCAGAGTTCATCCAAGTCAAAGAGAGACTGAGGAAGACTGCAGTGCCCTGTGCAAGGGCAAAAGAAGTGTGACCGTTTTATAACTACGTGTGTGTTTTGTATTCACAGTCAGTGCAATAGACTGTTGGGAATAACTGACCTGGTGAAGGATTCTTCTGCTATAAATAGAATAGATAGATAATACAGCTCAATGCTCATGATCGAGGCGACACCTTCTGGTCAAGTGGAGACACGTCATCACTTTGAATAGTGTCTTTTGTGTTTCTTTTGTTTTTCTCCTCAATACTTTGGTTAAATGTGACTTAGAGCAAAATGTTCAGTAGAATAAGAAAACTATAAAAATTTGATTGTATACAGACATTGTTGATTCTTTTTCCTCCAACAGCACAATTTATTAGGTGTTTAGTTTGTTCATTTAATCCATAATAAAACATTTTTACATGCTTATTATCTACATTCTTACTATGTTCAGAATTTTTGACATTCATATTATTAGTTGACAGAAGAACCGCATACCATACATACTGTATACTAGACAAGCAAACATGTACATTTGTGATTAATGTTACCACTGACAATTACTCTAGATCTGTAGATATGAAATATACTTTAAATATTTTTTAATCAAACAAATTTGATCGTGGTTATTTTAAAAGTTGTAATTTTGTAGTATTGAGATCAGTGAGTTAAGAAGCACTGCATTTAAAAAAAGTGAATGCATTGCCTTTTGCAGGCTATTTGGAATCAGCACACTTTACATTTCTACAGTTTCACCTGAAATCTTTCACAAACCCGGTTATTATATTATGACAGAACACACAATGCATAGACAAGGAAGTTTTATTTCAGTTTCAGCAATCATATCTCTGTGGGTACAAATCTTATTTTCTTACATCTTGTTCAATAACCCATGATGCATTGCATCCATACATTTGTAGCTCAAAACAGCTTTTACAAAAAAGGATATACAATATATACTTATATTTATATTTATATATATAATATACATGTGTTTCTTTATGAATTTAGATGTGTTTGTAATGGGTAATATAAGCTTTAAAAAAACACAGCCAAGTGGAAACAAATCCCAGGAAAGGTTGAACAGAAGGTCATTACCAAACATATAATAGCCAGTTTCTCAAAGTCATCAACACTGGCTATCTTACAGTTAACATTAAGCCCTTCAAACACAGTTTGCATATTTTCCACAATTACAGTCATGTAAATCCAGAGTGATAGCCTTCTTTTACTGTACTATATGTATCAATAACAAAATGAGGGAAAATGATAATATGAGTGGGGGAAATAAACAGGTTTAAATTCAACTAAAGTGGACTGTTTGCGTACTAATGTAACACAACATATCAAGACATTTTATAATGGCAAGTGTCAGGATTTAAGTAATTCTAGCAAGCTGTTGGAGGGAAAATGCTTCGTCATACTCCTTTTCTGTTTTAAATCTCTCGAAGGCCGTCCTTCACCTGAGTCATACATTAAAAAATGATGACATGCTTGATCTGTATCTTTAGTAAAGCATTCCAGTTTCCCTGTATGGCTTTAGTACTTTTGGCCTTTTGCTCTGGAGGAACAAAGCTTGTACACTGGCAGACAGGTGATCCACACAATGGCACTGATGTGTTTTTGTTTTTTTTCCACCAATGTCTAGATATCAGCTAGTAATGATTTGTTGGAGATATTCAACATAAGTAATAAAAGCAAGAAAACAGAACGATTAAAAGAGATTCCAGGTGGAAATAAACATAGTACAGGAGAATTGTCACTCAGGTAGAGACTTGACCATCACAGTCAATGCAAATGATAAGTCCACTGTGCTGTGTTGTATTCTGTTAACAACATTACTTCTGGTGTTACTCACTTCACATTATATATCTCAAAATTACAGTATTACATCTTTTTTTTCAGTACAACAGAGTAATAATAATCATGTGTGTTTATACTAATTGATCATCATTCATGTAAACATATTTAACCAGGTCATGCAAACAGTAGACCAAAACTTCTTCCACTAGAGGTGCACAGCACAAAGCAGGCGGAGCGCGCAGACTGAGATCCCTCTGACTCAACAGGAGCCAGACCTCGAGACTGACAGCCGGCGGACATTTAGACACTTTGTCAGAAACAGAACAGGGAGGATGAACATGATATGCTTATGTTTGTTTTCTTCCCACTTGTTGTGGATTCTTTGTATGCTTTTTCTAACATGAAGGGCGCCAATGGAGGAAGGTGAGATTACTGTGATTTCCAGACTTTTTGGGGATCTCAGTTTGAGCCTCAGATAACAGAACAGCCATAAAACAAACAAACAAACAAAGAAAAAAAACAAAGAAGTCTCCTTTTGATATTCGTACATTTCAGTGTTTTCCCTAACAAAAAGCATGCAGACACTTCAGGTCAGAATCACCCTTCACAAACCCAGTCTGAGCCAGAATATAGAGTCCATAACCCCAGAATCACCCTTCACTTTCAATTATCTCCTTTGCAAATAGGCTTTAAACAAAAGAGGTGAATACTTATTTTTTTTAAAAGACAGAAACACTAAATAATGACAATATGAGGGGGAAAAAGGGTTAACCAAACAGAAATAGATAGGCAGGTGAAATCAGCAGTGAAGACACAGCTTGAGATTTAACTAAACAGCTACTTGGTCGATGACTAGACTGAGTCATATTGATGGGTGAAGAGTATAAAGACATGCAGAAGGAGCTTTGAGTACTGTTTTCATTAGCTTTTTTTCCCCCCTGTCTGGCCAGATTTTTGGAGAAGGCTGCGAGAAATGTCTAGCATGTGGTCCAGATGGACGCCCATTGTAACTGCGATTAGAGGTACTGCAGATGACAGATAATATAAGAGATAAGTAATCGAAGAGAATACCTTTATCTCATCACAGATTAAAACTCTAGGCCCTTCCTGAAGCCAACCACTTATAGTACTAGCAAAATGTCAATGGCCACATTCACCTAGATTTATTCAACAGCATGCTTCAATGGTGGTGGTGGTGGAGGAGTATTGGCGGAGGGTTTCTGGACCACCATATGCAACACAAACCAAGATCCTTTAAAAGAGCCATGCCTACTTGAAGCAGCTTTGTTTACCATTAATGCAATGCAGTTAAAACTTGTAAATCTTCACTCATGAAGTTTTTTCTTTTTTTAAAATTATTATTTATCTTTTCTTTTTCTTTTTTTTCCCCGGGCAAAGGAAATGTATGTTTTGTCTGCACTGTAACAGTGATCTGCTGGCTGTGGATGTACTCTGGTGGACCGTGCCTGATAGCTGCTCTGCATTCCTGGCCAGACTGGGCGGGTCGGCGGGTCGGCGGGCTCTGGGCGCTCCAGGGATTCGATGTGACATGACAACACTATTAGGTTGTGCTCAGATCCGACTAGTTGGCCTGCAGCAGTAGGTGCAGCTTCTCAGGCTGTCCCGATCCGTGCTGCCCTCATTGCTTCCACGACGGCCATCCTCGTAGTTAGACACTGGATGTTAGAGCAGAGCACGGATTATTCTGGGGTCTGAGATCTTGAGTCTGTTCAAAGTTGTAAATTGGCCTAATCCAGCTAGCTCTTCCTCCTAATTCAACACTCACATCATATAGGGCTGATGATAGAAATGGGCAAGATTTCCATTTGTACCAGATTCACATCTCTTGATAAATCATTGTGGTTGTATGACTGAAAACCTTACCGCAGACATCATAAATTATTGTGAACTTACATTTTAGGGCTATCCTAAATAAGAAAGAAATATTAAACTCATCTCTTTTGACATGAAAATTCACACAATTTCTAAAAACGTACACCTTGAATCACCTAAATTTTCCTGGGAAAAAACTGAATTTGCATATGTTCATTCACTGTGAACTGCTAACTTACAGCTTTCCTCCTCGCCATTCCCCAAATCGTCATCCTCCTCCTCCTCCTCCTCTGGGAGCAGATGTCCATGGCAGGGGCTGGTGGGAGTAATCTGACTGGGTCCCTCGAGACTAGTGCCCAGCTGCAACTTCCGCATGTGGCGCACCACCGCTGTGGCATTAAATGCTTGCTACATGGAGAGAGGAAAGAGTGGAAGGGGAAAAAAATAGTAAGAGCCTTCTGGGTCTGACAGCTACTGAGGGAGGAAAACAGTTAAGCCATACAAAATGAAACTGCTGGCAATCTTAATACAGCTCGTCCCACAGGGTGCTGCGTGATTCGGCCGAGGAACTGACCTTCCATTTACTTTTGGCAAAGTTCTTCTTGATTTGTGCGCTGACAGATTCGTGGATATTCTTATCCAGAGCTGTGTCACCACATATCCTGAAAGTCACCAAGAATTGGAGAAATTACAGGAATTTTAGGCACATGACTGAGACTTCATATTTAAAATGATTAGCATCATTCATGGCTAAGCATTACTTCACTGAAGCATAAGCCAATCTGTAGAACATTGATCTGCTGATCTGCAATGTAGAAATGTTTCTTTGGGCTTTTCCCAAACATCTGACAATGCACAATCAAAGAGATGAGTCAGCTAAAGCAATCAGTTATATGCACACTGACAGTAAGAAAAAACAATAAACAATATTGCAGTCAATAACTGATTGATTGTTGCATCTTGCGATATTAAAGAAGCGGAAATGTCACACCTGAGAAACCAGAAAAATTTAAAAAATAAAATATAACAAATGAATAAATAAAAACTTGAAAACATTTTCACACTGCTCTTTATGCCATTATAGCAGCTACATATAGATCCAGTATTTTAGCTTTCCTACCATGGATGCTGGAGCGCCTGCTCACATGTGTATCTTTTCAAAGGGTCTTTTTCCATCAGGTGACAGATGAAGTCTTTGGCTGCCAACAAAATTTAAGTTCATGTAAAAATAATAATCTCATTTGTTGTTATTTATGTATTTTTTTAAAATCTGTACTTGTAGTAGACATTTCATGGTTACCTGAATCTGAGATGTCATCCCAGTATGGAGAGTCAAATTCATATTCTGCTTTCAGAATCTGCTCAAACAACTTGGCGTCATTCTCATCGTAAAACGGAGGATAGCCACATAATCTGTAGACACCACATTGGATTTTATTTAATGCAAGAAAACCCCCCAAAACGCTCTTTATACTTCTCAGGGATAAATAGGCTGCGACTTACAGTATATAAGAAATTACTCCTATGGACCAGCAATCCACTGCTTTACTGTATGGCTTCTGAGCGAGCACCTCAGGAGCTGAAGCGCACGCAGTCCACATTCACAGAGTGAGGAAATATATGAGACAGAGCAGCAGTGAGGATGAATTCAAGTAATCTTGACCTTTCAGTAATACTATGTGATCTGCCAGGTCATGTTAAACAGGTAGAGAGCACTTCTGAAACACTTGCAGTTGACTCAATAGTGGATGAAAGAGCCTCTCACAATGCAGAGTATAAAGAGGGGATATCAGCTGAAACAGCTAGTGCTAAGCTCACATGAAAGAGACGGGGGGACGTGAGAAGACCAGAGAATTGAATGCCTCACCCACATATCCAGGAGTACCACAGGCTGTGGACATGACGCTGCCCGCCCCCTCAATTTTTGACAGCCCAAAGTCACTGATCATAATCTTCGAGTCCTCATCCATACTGTAATACAGCAAATTCTCCGGCTGCAGAGACAAGAAGAAAGATCAAAGAGGAAGGTTAGGAAAAAGAAGAGAAAAGAAAGAAAAACAAGCCAACTGCAAGACAGGTTGAGCTTTTATATCTCTGTCTTTTGCTGAATTAAGATACCTTCAAGTCTCTGTGGACTATCCCCATATCATGGAGGTATTTGACTGCATCCAAGATTTGATGGATGAGCTGGCTGGCATCTCTCTCCGTGTAGAAACCTTTCTCCACAATTCTGTCAAAAAGCTCACCTCCAGACACCCTGTCAGTAAAACAAAAGCAGGGAAAAGAGCTACATATTCTGTCGTCTCTACAGTACTGCAAGTATTAGAAGTGATTTTCTCTTCAACATGAGCTTAAATTTGTTTAAATAAAAAAATCTATTATCTTATTCTTTTATGATTGTTAATGTCGTTTCCAACGGTTTACTGAATTTTAGCAAATTGTCCGAATTACGTAAGACTGCTTCATCCTGCTAGGGATTTCATGAGTTGAACATTTGAAATGATATATATTAATACAAATATGATACACTGTCAAATTTGCGGTGTTACATAATGTCATATGTAACGGATTTTTTAAAGAGAAGCTTTTTCCAGATGTATTTTCTCTAAATTAACAGAACTAAATCAAATGTTTCCAGGCTATTTTAAAGAAAATATGAGAGGCATGTGTATCTTGTGTTGTGCAGTTGGCAGTTGTGTGGAAGCAATGAGCAAGGAGAACTCACAGCTGCATGACAAGATAAAGGTGGGATGTACTTTCAAAGATGTCCTCCAGCGAAACAATATTGGGGTGCTTGATTCTGAAAATTCACAAACAGAAATCATCAGAAATCTGTTTCTTTTTTAATTAATTCATATATTTTTTTAAACAAGTCACATTTCACCAAACACCAAACGTTTATATTTAATTGGTCACCAGATGGCATTCTTGCTGCATAATTCCCATTTTAGTGAACGCTGCTCTCTCTTTTCCATGATGTGTACAATAATGAACTGAGGTTAAAACAAGGTATTTACACTGCTCCCTAAAAATAGAAAATGTGACAGCCTCCCAGAGAAATCACAGCTAAGTTTTAGATAGATTACCTCTTGACTCTTTTCTGTACCTACAGAAATGAAAAAAAAAAAAAAAACACTTATAGGGCCTAACAGCACGGCTATAACAAATGTTAGTCTCTAAAAACATTGATTTGGATTGCTTATTGTTATGAACCAGCCAACAGAAGGTTGAGCATCTCTCTTGGCTGCTGAGTCAAGTTGAGAGCATATGAGGCATCACTAACACAACAGCAGCTGAGAAGGGCTAATGTGACTTTTCGTAGGGTGAGAGAATCCCTCTGTCTTTTCTCAGATCATTTTTTTCAAACTTCCCTCATCTCCCTTACTCTCATGTCTCTCTTATTTATTTCATTCTGACTTAAATATTCAGTCCACTCCTCCCATTCTTTCATATCATTCTCCCTCTATAATACCCCACCCACCCCCCACCCCACCCTCTCCACTTCTCCTCCCTCTATGTCTCTTTCTCTTTCTTCAGTACACTGCTGCGGGGAACTCCACACCATCTCCGCCTCTGTGTGCTGTTGCCCTGGCAACAGGGACACTAAAAATAGGTCTATCTTCTTTACTCCTGACATTTCCGGTGCACAATCCTACTGTTTCAACTGACACCATGCATTTAGTCACCCATTCAATTGACCCCTTGCATATATTTTGGAGTGATGTATATGCATTGTAGTACCAGGCTGCACCGATTGATCCTTCCAGCTGGACACAAAGCAGCAGCCGATGCATCGCGAGCAACTCCAGCGGCCTCACCTGTGTAGTACTGCGATCTCATTTTCGATATTGTTCTCTTTGCCTTCCAACGCTTTCTTGGGAATGCACTTAATGGCCACGAGCCTCTGAGTCCTCTTTTCCTCTGCTAGAACCACCTCGGAGAAAGCGCCCCTAAAACACACACAAGCGTACATGCACCAATCAGACAGTAATTGAGAAACGTGTGAGGAGTGTGGACTGAAACAGACAAAATCAGAAAGCTTTGTGCCACGATGCCTAGAGAGTGTGACACGAAAGAATAACACATGAAGAGTTGTTTTCTGTTTTGTTTTTTAACAAAACATTCAAGCTAATAAGCTCTAATAAATAAAAAATAATTATATATGTTTAAATATACAGGTTTTTGGTGCAATCTTCTTATTTCTTCTTATATGTTCTGCTAACTTGAAGGTTTGTGGTTTGAACCCCAGCTCCTCTGGTGTGCATGTTGTACCGTCCTTGTGCAAAATAATGAAAATGAATTTCCCTCTCTGAGAGTGTGATTGATAAAGGGCTGCACGCACTGAATAAGGCACTGTATTTGTGCATCAATGCATGAGCGGTCAATAGGCCTGGAAAAGTGCTATGAAAACACCAATGTTTAATTTACCACTTAACCACACCAGACCTCCTCATACGCTGCATTCAAACCATCGGGGTTTGTGTTTGTGTTGCAAAGGTGTGTGCGTGAGAGAGCGATGTTTAGATGAATAATTCACAACGGTGGCATTACCAAGAGGATTTTGGAGGGCCGAGAAAAGGCTTGGGAGGTGATGCAACAGTCACATACAAAGATGGGAAGAGAAGTTGCTTTAAAAAAGGAAACGATGTTCAATAATAGATAGAGTAAATGTAGTGTAGCTGTATCTGAGGGAGACTAGACTGCATTATAGATTACGGTCTGGTGATGATGAGAGGCAGAATAGTTTGTATTTACACAGTCTCCCCACAGGAGCGTGGGAGGGAGCTCAGGAGGAGACCTGAATGCACCAACATTGTTAGCAACCACAGGGATCCTTTCCATGTGTGCGAAGCAACACTGTCACTCAAAACACAAAAGCATGTTCGATGTTCAAGTTTTAGAAAACGTCATCTTTTGAGCCATAACTCAAAGTGTTTGCATTTTAATAAAAATCTTAAATAATAATCTTTCGTTTTATATCCTTTCTGCTTTTAAAGTGAATTAATATGTAATTACAAAGCTGATGTAAGGTTCTTCTTTTTTTTCTGTCATCTCTCCATAATAAATGCTCTGCCTGAATCCGTGGTAATCCTTGAGATGGCTTTGTACCGTGGCCATCTTGTGCTCAACGAACCAAAGCAGTAGAAACATTTGCATAGTGAAGCTGATGCACAAGAAAGCAACCAATTCTCACACACATCTCCAGTTTCATTTTTAAAACATCCCTAAAATAGTCTCAGAGCAAAATTACATAAACCTCCATTTCTCATCGACCCTTGAAAGCATTTTAATATGTTTAAGCCTGCAGCATTTGTAGCTACATAGGCTTTCATCAGAGGGTCAAGAGTGCTAAACTTACATTATCGGTCAGTAAAACTCTGTCTGACTTTATGGGGGTGATTGAAAGTAAGGCAATCAACACCTGAGGGGGGAGAGAGACCAATGGAAGTGCTAATGTGATCACGTGACTTTCTCATGGAAATGTGGGCAGTATTATCTCATTTTAATATGTGTTTGAAATGTACTGTTACATCGTAAAAAGAACTACCTCACTAACTTTACAAATGGCATTTACACACTTCCTTGCTTTGATACATTTCTCTGAAATTCTTAGAACTACCTGTTCAACTTCCACATTACCGCACACATCATCGAGCTGATTCCTTTTAATGCTTTGGCACATTGTTGGACATTACTACTAACTGCCCACATTATTAAATGCTTGTGTCATGCAGCTCAAATTGTATACAACAGCTCCTTCTATACTAGTTCTAAAGCACCTAGGTGTCAGTCCTTTTGAACAAGTTATAACATGACGAAATAACAGAATTTCCTTGTGACTGATTCTGATAAAGGGCTGTGAAAGAGTCTTATCTTTTTATTTTCCATATCAAAATAATAGGATCTGTTAGCAAATTGCAGTACAAATTACACAGGTATAAATGTGAATCCTGTCCAATCACCCATATGCCGTAATGTGTACTGTTGTACTGGAAAAGTGTGACCTTGTGGATTTTCAATCATTGCCTTTAAACCCACAGTGCAGTTAACATCACGAAACACAGAATTCACTGTTACACTGCCAGCTAAAGTCTGTTTACTTTGTACTGATAAAGATTTTGAGCGTGTAGACTACTGTGTGTTTTTGATAAGAAATACCACCAGGAATTGTTCTGCAGTGATTTGAGATATGTACCAAAGTGACTGACAAAACAGTGAAACAACAAGAAAGAAAAATCATCACTTTCACTTTTTATATGTGCAGAGTGCAATGCTGTACTGTTCAAAATGCTATAATATCAGACAGCAAAATATCAGCACAATACAATAGCCATAAAAAACAATAAACAAAAAATGAAGATTAAAATACATAAATACATGTAGTGCTTAACAAATTATTAGACCCCACCAAAGGTAAGGTTAATGCCACAGCTACTGTAAATTAAAGTCACTGGTAATTACAAAAATATATATTTTTTATGTTTTTATATGAAACATTTTAATGGTAAAATATAATTATTGTTATTATCTATGAATTTTCTCATTTACTGTTTTACAAAAAAAGGAAAGGAAAAACAGTAAAGCAAATAGATATTTTTTATTATCTTGCAAATTAAAATTTTACTTTTTAAGTTTGAAGTTTTACTTTCCTGAACAGAAAAGCGTGCCAACTCAGGTTTGGGTTTAAAATGTTATCAGTTTTTTAGCAATAATAGCTGCCATCTGGAAATATGACATTAGTTACCATTAGGGCTGTGCCTCATCATACAATAATACTGGAATACATTTAAAAGCACAGGCATGTCTGAGAGTGAGAGTATGGAGTCAGTCCCCAATGAAGACTAAGTACATAAAATGTAATGCTTTGCAAAATATGCAAACAAACAAAACAAAAACAACTGTTCCCGCTAAAAGTGGAAAAAATTTGTTCCACCATTTGAGGCAAAAACACAAGCTTTGAAGATGCATGAGGAGGAGATTCTAGCAGATTGTGATGTGGGAGCCAGGAGTAAACAGATAGCTCAACAAGTGCTGCTGGAGCGCTAACCAGTTGCAGTCGCTAGTTAAACTTCATATAACAGGAAGCACAAACGATAGATGGAAATTACCCTGTGGTTACTTGGTTGTAAAGCATGGCTTTAGCCAGCTGGTTAACAATGTCAACTTAAGTATCATCTCATGTAGAAAATATTTTTCAATTTCAGCTTCATTATGTAACAATATTTTACTGACTACTAAACAGTTACAATGCTAGGTTGCCAGGTATTCTGTCAAGCAGTTTTTTAGTACTTTTACTTTAAATTTTCAGTGAAAAACATGACCTAGGCTACTTTTTGTGCTTACGTGTGATTTATGCTGTGTCACTGGAAATAATGCTGTGTCACTACTATTGCACTATAATGGTACATCTACTGCATGCACCTTGTGGAAATAGATTCACATTTTGAATTAGGTAGTCTGTCATCAGTGACAGTAGCTCATTGGAAAAGAAGGATGGGAAGTGCTCTTCATTGTGTTTGCACTGATAAATACTGCTGCCTGCAAGCTGCAATTACTGATGAAACATTGTTGAGTTTTTTTTCTATAGTATCATAGATTTCATAGTCACAGATTTCCTTGATATATAATGATATAATTTTCCGGCTGTATCACCCACCTCTCATCACGATTGCCTAATTGAGAGTTCAATCCCACAGTTTATTCACTTTGCTCTAAACAGTGTCATGTGACTAAAAAAAGTCAATCTCTTAGTACTACGGTAAAGGCTGTGACAAGAATGTATAGACATAAAAGAATATATGATCCAAAATGTAATTTAACATGCATAAACATAAAATATCATTAACTGTAATAGAACTATGTGGCTGTATAATGGTCGAAAGTGTCTTAAAACAATATGACTGCGTGATTTCAGCACGTATCTGTGAGTGACAGAATGACAGAGCAAACGACAGAGCCAGAAAAGGATCATCATAGATGTACATATAAACACACACATACACACACATGTACACACTTTCCCACTGTTGCCATGAGACACACTGTAATTAACCATCCAGTTGCTCATTTCTCCTTGGAGACATAGTAGGGGTGGACTCTCAACGGGTTTTGGAGAGGAACACAGAGGAAGCTACTGTAGCTGTTGCTCTAAACTAATGAGAATATGTGAAATGCTGTGTACTTTAACCCTGGACAGGAGCAAACCCAGTAAAAATGGGGCTGTATGTTCTCATCCAGCTGTAAGGTTTTCTTTTTTTTCAGTCTCTGATTAAAACGCCGATTCTGTATCTAACCAGCAATTGGTAACATACAATGGAAATGTATTTATTGCCAGTAAATAATCCGGGCATGCGCATCAACTCGCTGTTAAGAAACTAAAATAAATACATTTCACATGAGTCACTGGACTCAAGACTCATAACTGATGCATCTGTCATCTTGGCAGTTTGAATAAGACACCTTGTAAAAGAAAGAAAAAAGAAAAACAGATAGATAGATAGATAGATAGATAGATAGATAGATAGATAGATAGATCATCTTTATGGGTCTGTCTCTCTCTCTCTCTCTCTCTCTCTCTCACACACACACACACACACACACACACACACACACACACAAACACAAAACACAAGTTGGTGATGACACTATCAGCCCAGCTGTCTAAATGGACAAATATTGATTCACACGTTCTCATATCAATGTCTCGCATTGCTTTTACTCTAATTAGTGGTATCACTGTACAACACACACACACACACACACACACATTTTTGTACATAATATACTGTGCAAAAGTCTTGAGTCACCCCTCATTTTTTTGTTAATTTTGTAAAGTGGTCGTTAGCATCAGTGTTCTCCAGGCCTTCAAAGGTATTTCAAGGTATTTCAAAGTTTTTCGTTGGTATTGGTTGCAGATAATAAGAGAGGAAGCACAGTGAATGTCTGTAGCCATCTGTAGAGGCATTGACATGGTACAACTCTGGCATTGCCTTACATGCTATTTCTATGTATTTTTACACAGGTTTCAAGAGAAGAAATAGGTGTTGCTCAAGACTTTTGTACATATATACACCCATTGGCCACTTCATTAGGTACACCTTTTCAATACTTTGTTAACACAAATATCATAGGCAGCATATAGACTTGCAGGAATTCAAATCAAGAATCAGAAAGGAGGAGAAAGGTGTCTTTGAACATGGTCTGATTGATGGTGACTGATTGATCTGAATATTTCAAAAACTGCTGATCTACTTGGATTTTCTCACACAACAATCTGAAAACAGAGTTTCCAGAGAATGGTCAGGAAAAATAAAATATCCAGTTACCCTCAGTTTTCTGTGTGAAAATGCCTTGTTGTTTTCAGAGGTCAGAGGACAATGGGCAGAACTGATATGCAGGTAACTATAACTCAAATAATCCCTTGTTAAATCCAAGGCTTCTAACAAGCTGTATCTAATGAAGTGGCCAGTGAGTGTATTTGCACCGTTTTAGTCTTAAGCCACTGACTTCATTTACTAAGTTGCAGCCTTAACCCTCAGAGTTCTAAGTTATCATAGATGGTAACCCTAACTCTACACTAACACTATATATTCACTGAACACAGGTTGTCACATACGGGTCTAAGTCTTTGCTACTCAGGACTGTAACAAGAATGAATACTTTTTTCTAAGCTCTGAGAGTTCCTTAGTTCAAAAATATAAATTTTTGTGGCAATTACTTTTATTGGGTTCTTTTTTTTAATTTTAGGTGATTCACAATCAGGAAAAACTGTTGCCCTTTTTGAAAACATCTACAAGGACCCGTAAGTCTATCGATCTCACCTGATACAAAATACTCACTTCAAACCCAACACGCCTCCAAGTCCCAAAAAAAACATTCCCATTTTAGTCCAATCCATAATGTGTGTGTGTGTGTGGGCTTGAGAGAGTGTAAAAGAAGACTGCATCTCTGTGGATATACAGTACAATCCAATTCAAAATTATCTCTAGATCAATTTTTTGCATTGCAAAAATATCTTTATACATTCACACCAGCAAAGCTTACACATAACTCTGAGTTATGTGTAAGTCAAACCTCTTCACTCCTCTCCTATTCTCTTCAAACAAACTAACCAGCACAAGTGCTTTCCAGTGATTCTGAGTACTGCACAGTCACAATATTTATACTCATCATCCACCTTTACAGCACAAGTAGTTCTTAAAGCTGACCTGCCTCATCTCTTTGTTTTATTTGAAATTAAGGCTCATTTTATTGTTATCCTGTCCTTCTGAGTCATACTTTATGCCAAATAGCTTCCCTTTTAAAATGTCAGTTAGGTCTTGATGTTAAAACTAATTGAAACAAAGGGTATTCCAAAACTGAGTCAGATACCATCGCTTAGGTGTAAACTATGATTGTGAACTTATTGCATTATTCCTCTAAAACCTGTTTGGTATCATGTAATTACCTTGTTCCTTAACAGGGAGCTCTAAAAGAAGAATCAGGCATCAGCAGTAAACTTCAGAATCACTCTGCTGTGGAAGCTTAAGACTGATTTTACTACTGTTTGGTGGTTTAAATGATTTGTTAAGTAGCCTCTGTGTAGCTCATTTCTGTTAGACAAGCTACCAGCTCATGGGTATAATCCCTGTCCACAGCACTCATAAACTGAACTTATGTTCCTGCACACTATCACTATTCATGATTAAAGTCAAGCTGCAGCATTCTGTTTTGTAAATAAACACATTAAATTAAGTGATTTCAGAGGACATTTATCCACACTGTAAAACAAAAAGACATCTATTTGGACAACTGAGATACAGAAAAGCTAAGGCTTTCAGTAATTAATGGCAGTAATAAACCACAGCAACTACAGCAGTGCCTTGGCCCCTGGACTCTCCTTCCATCTTAAAGTCTTAAACAAACACTCTGGGTAAAGAGGGCCAAAACAGAAGAAACTTGAGTCAGCTAGACTCTCATCACATGTTACACCTCCATAACAAGTATCAAAATATAATCTGAACTTTTCTCTACTAACCTCATGACTATTAATTCCAGAAACAAACAAACAAACAAACAAAAAAGATTCTATCTGTATTTGTCTACCGCATTTTTCATGATGAAAGATAACAGAAAACTCACATCTCTGCACAATAAGCTACATCTAGGTTGTGCAGGTGACCAAAGATGACAAAATCTGCTCCCCTTGACCCTTCGGTAACACATTCTGCATTCATATATTACCTTTTAACATTAGTAGTTCCACAAAGTAAAGGTTGACTGATATAAGCTCCTTAAGACGGATATCGATACTTCATGACACTTTATGATTTATAAATGTGATACTCTGATATATCTAGAGATGGGAATCAAGAACCGGTTTGAGTAGTTCGATTCCTCAGAATGTGTTGTCGGCTTTTCTATCCATCCTACTTACAAATACGCTACAATCAGTTGATTTCAGTTTGTGTGCTGGAGGAGGAAAGTTGTCGTGCAGTCTAAAGTGGGGCTATGGACATTTTATTTTGACTGCACAAAAGGAGAAGAGTGCAATGGTAAAGTATAAATTGCAAACAACCACATTATGCTGCTAACGCACCTTTTGCTCTTAGAAATCACCTGCACAGACAGCATGCTAACGGTAAGCTAGCGAAGACCCCAGAGTGATGTTAAAGCTGAGTGAATGATCCCACCCCAGCAGCCAGACCCTGAACTTCAACAGGAAACAAACTGCTGAGCAGTCAGGCTGCAGGCTTCGTTTTTACCTGTTCATGTTGGAGTAATTAAGTAACATACTGCTTTATTTAAAAGTGTTCTGTGTAATATGTGTAATACATTACTTTTTTGAGTAATGACCCCAACACTGATCTCAACAAACAGGGGAAAAACCTCCAACATGCACAAACATTTGAACACACAGCATGCAATTAATTTGCACAAATGTAGTGTCTTTGTATGTGCTGCTTAATCGTGGTGGTGACTAAAAATGGAGCCAATGAGAACGCAACGTCAGCATTCATCACAGGTTTGAAGGTTGTTTCTCGTGTCTCTTCTCACTTTTTACATTTTAATGTATCAACTGTTATAAATACACATTCAAATAGATCGTCAAATATCTAATAATAGCTGATAATATTGATCCATAAATAAATTAGGCTCTGTTACAAAGTGTTACAATTTGCAATTTTTCAGTCATACATTAGGAACAGGGAGAGGGATAGAGCGTTCCTCCACATGAGCCCCAACCAGCCCCAATTAGGTAGGTGTTAAAAACTGTATCTTGATGGAGTCTCACCCGGTTGCCTGGCACAATTTATCTAATCATCCGATGACACTTGGGTTTTGTCAATAAATGAAAAAAAAAGTGTGTTGAGGATTAGAGTGAATGTGCTCTGGAGAAACTGGTAGACTGATTGCATTACCTCTGGACAGAAACAAGTTGTCTGTTTTTAGGAGCTGTCCTAAATAAACTGATGAATAGTTTAACACAGCAAGAGTCTAAAACTGGGCAAATTCTTAAGAGCATGTCACCCAAATATTGTGTTTTGGGAAAAGTACAATTTTGTGCATTTCATTACACTAACAGAATCACAAGCCTCTATAGTGCCCTACAATTCTGTCTCATTCATTTCATTCTTGGTAATTCACAGAGTTGAAGGAGGAAAGCATGAGAATAACAAAAGTGAAAAACAGTCTCCAAAGCAAGACAGGTATATTAATTGTAGTGGGGGGATTTCTTTTCCCCCATCTGCTAACACTACCATGAGGACAATTTGTTCTCCAGTGGACTTCAAACAGAGGTAGAACTGCGAGGATTATTCGGATCTGAATATAATATTTCAACATAAATCAATTAACTTCACACACTGAATTCCTGGATAAAGCTCCCCAGTAATCTTTTCTCTGAGCATAAGGAGCTTTCCGTCAACACATTAATTCTACCCTCTGCTAGGTCCAGCTATAGTGACAGGAGGGAAAGAATATTACTACAGCATTTTCTTTTTCTCTTTTTTTCTGGAATAAGAGAGCATGGCATCCTGGCATTTTACTCACTTCAATCCAAGTTATATAACCTTTAATATCACACTTTAACAGTCACTGTTTTAAGTTGCTGTGAAGTCCTGGTAGAATCATTTCAGGAGTTATGAGCATTAAGCAGCAAACATGAAATCTGAAACATACAGTCAAAGTGCATTACAGACAGCATGCACAGCTCTGAGCGACAGATTTTCTGTCTCTTACAGTGTTTTAGATAACGAGACAGTCTCATCTACCCACTGCTATCTCGCAGTTTTGGATGGGGACCAGAGTTGTGCAGTCATTAATATCTGATTCTGTGTTGCCTCTCTGGGGAAGCAGGTGTGATTCCAAGAGGAAAGAAAACAGCCACACTACATATGGCGCACCCGTGTCATCACAGGTGGATGTGTGCTAGGTCACTTGTACTCAGTTTAGGGGTGGAGAGGTGCCCACCTGACCATCTGGGCTCAGTCCTGTCCCCCTGGAGGGTGCAGTTGCAGGTCTGCATGAACCCATGCTTCACCATCACAGACTGCAAGGCAACCTGAACCCAGCTGGTTGAAGATTAATTTGGTAGACTTATTAAATCAAGATTTAAAATGTATTTCAAATTCCAGACTATGAGGCAATAACAAAATGTAATCAGGGTCAATATGAGGGCAGCGGGAAATATGATTCACCGCCAGATTTTACATGACTGGTTGGACTCAAGCTTCAACAGATTTCCTGGCAAACTGCAGTCAGCAGTTACAGCCAACTTCTCCTGATTACCCAAGTTTGGAGTTCATACAACAGTCTTATATCCTCCTGTCAGCCATGATGGAGTAGCTCCCACAGACGCATATGAAAAGGATAAAGAGTAACAAGTCGTACTGAAAATTGCAATTTTATAACTGGTATAAATAAAAGGGATCTATCCAGTTACATTGTTTTTATGTTAGTATGAAATGTGTTCTTATTCTTTCTTTTTTACTTTAGAGTTTTCATAAAAGGAGAAAATGTATTATGTATACTGTAGGAAAGAGGAAACCCAGAACAAACAGCCTACAAGTATTTCACGTCCTCCTCAAGCGCTAACCTCTGGAGCAAAAAAAAGAAAAAAAAAACCCCAAACAAAAAAAAACCGCTTGTGCTGAAAACTGCAGTTCCTTTGCTGACCACTGGAGGCTAGTTCCAAAAACAAGTCAGTCCCATTAGACTCCGTGTTAAAATGACAAAACTTAAAGCACTAAACAGTCTGTTTTACAGTCTGGTACAAAATTCATAAAAATTCTAGAGAGTACTCTTTTTTATTTTATTTATTTAATTGCATTTAATTGTATTTTTTACACAGGCAGCTGCAGTCGATTGGTATCTGCTGGTCCGTTTCTCCACTAGCTGGAGTCACTGAACTGGACCACTACACTGCGCTTCTGCTTTCGATACCTTTTGGAGCATTTTAATTGAATTATCTGACAACTAACAAATGCACTAACATGATTTACTTGTTACCATGACAACTCCACCCTCTTGCTGAAATATGGTCACTGCTACCTAAACAAAACAAAACAAAAAAGAAAAAACAACAGCAACAGCAAAAAATGAGGATAGTAAAAACACTGAAGCTTGGAGTTGCAAATCAGTTGGTGATGCCATGGTAGCTGCATTCCTGAGAGTATGGTTTAGATCAGTGATAGGTGCTACACAGTAGTTAAATGATGTGGAAATATATGGTAGAATGGCTATGTCAGGCTGTGTTAATCCTCATTATTTTGCTTTCACCACAATAAATCATGCAACGTGCGTATGCACTCTGTCACCTGCAAGTACTCATAAGTTACAATGCGCATGGACAACAGATGCCAGCTTCACAATATGTCTCAGACTCTAGAAACCTACCAGTACTTCTATGGG
Source organism: Oreochromis niloticus (assembly GCF_001858045.2). Taxonomy (NCBI): domain Eukaryota; kingdom Metazoa; phylum Chordata; class Actinopteri; order Cichliformes; family Cichlidae; genus Oreochromis; species Oreochromis niloticus. The sequence goes on from NC_031970.2 coordinate 16,649,522, forward strand.
TTTTATCTTTGTAATGATAGAACCTCCAATAATGAAGGGAAATTTAATTCAAATTCTAAACATACATGGCTGTTTTTGTATCTAGTTATCCATAGTGTTTTAGAGGCATTCCCATTGCTGAGATTTGAGCAGTACTGGTGTAATGCAGACACAGCAAAAAGGAGTGTGACATTCAAATATTCCCAAAAGGTGTGGGAGTGCCTTTGCAAGTTTCGGCCAGTCAGCCATCGAGCCGAAATCTGACAACTAAACTGTAAGTACTACTTACGTTCCCAGCACTTCTTTGAAGTCGTAATGTTCTTTGATGTCTGATGTCTTCTTTTTCCATCCATTTCCATCCTCTCCAAGAGGCATCCTACAATGCTGATGGGAAACGCCACACTACAGCTGTGGAAAAAAAATAAAGGAAAAGACTCAGAGTATGCACAATTAAGTTCAGATCAACTGCATTGATTTTCAATAGAGACAAATTAAATTATCAATTCCGGGAATTAGTGACTTGGTTACTTTCTAAGACCTTTCTTTTTAATTCTTAAGGAAAAAACATCCACTTTTTCTCTTCCACTTTTATGTGTTGCCTGTTTTGCAAAGCTTTCAATGCAAAGTGGAGATATACATTTTTAGGAATTTGTATACAATCTGTGCATTCCTACAGTGTTTAATATTCAAAATTAAACAAAATATTCAGTGTTTTTTTTTTTTTATTATTTTAGATTAAACTCGGTTATCTGGTGTGCTGCACTGAATGACAAGAAAAAAAGCTGGAAGTAAGCGCATGATAATAAAATACAAAATTACAACAGCTCTTGTGTTTGAATTTATTAAACAGGACAAATTAGATAAGCAAGATATGTCTTATTAAGATGTAGACATTAATGAGATAAGAAGTAGAAATAGATCACAAACCTGCACGCAACAAACCTGGGGCAAGTTTACAAACAGAAACCACCAACCACAAAAAATGACGGTTCACCAGTTCTAAAAATCACAAATAAAGTAGGGCAAACAGTGCAGCAGAGGCTGTCACAAGAAAGCGACCATATACCGTGGCAAAAACAAACGCATGGTCAGTAGGTTGTAGGCAGACACCAGCTGGGGGACCTGTGCTATATTTAACACCTCGCTTGAAACAATTGGGTTTCTCTGAAGAATGAGTATCTACAAATATACAAATCCTTGGAGATCTTTGAAGTGGAAACTGTAGGCTATTCCAGTGATTAGGGTTTGACAATAGAGGCTGCAGGGCTGCAGGGCGTGAATGGCAAGCAAGCAAGTTTGAATAGAAATTAAAAACGATGCGATATGCTTCTAATGCCACAGCGAGCCCGTTTTTCGTGGGTCGTGGTGAACATGCAACTATCATAGACTACAGGAAGAATAGGCGGTGTGGGTGTGCGAACCATACTGCAGCGCTCAAGGGTATGGCAGTCAAATGAAGACAGCATCTTTAGGTTTAAGCAGGAGGCTGCGGACATGCGACAAGGAAGTGCAGCTAAGGCACTTTGTCTCACAGAAAAAAATAACACAATGCAAACGAGCCTGCAATGAATGTTGAACTGAAAAGGGAACGTACCTAAATGGCGATCTGTGGCTGTGATGCGTTCTTCTTCCCTCTGGGAGCGAGTGTGCTTGCTGTGCTTGTGCGCAGCGCTGGGTCCGCTCCGACTTCTCCTGACGTCAAGAAAGCCAGACGTCTATGGACGTAGTGCACCATAAAATCACTATCTGTTCCCTCAACAACGTGATCTGCGATTCACCTTATGACTGTCGAGCCACTGTCTGTTACAGCTGAAGTGTTTTTATTTTTAGCGATCCTATAGCGCAGATAATTCTCCTCCTTAGGCACTCTGCGAGTTCAGGCAAATTTTCAAGAGTTTTTGAAAGTCATAACAACCCAGTTTGAATAAATTATCAATCACAGCTAGAGAAGCCGGTTTAGCTACAGCAGACTAAAACCTCTTAAACTGAAATGGCCCCAGGATGAATTATTTTACGCATGAATTAACAGAGGATTAAATCTCCCTTCCGCACCAAGCATCTTTCTTTTGCAGCTCTGTGAACTGTCACACTTAAACCATTTCCTGTGACATGCAAAGGTGTGGACAAACAAAAAGCAGGTGAGAAGATCCGAGAGGAAATAAAATGTCTCACTCACTCATTAAAAGTTTATCGTTCCCCCTTAAATGAAGTTTGATTACTGTTGCTTTTTTAGTATAATATTTATGTTGTAATTCTGTGATTGTTATTCCTTTATTTTGATCACCACTTGCAGGATACTGTTCACATACTAAGAAGACAGTCACTGAGTATCTAAATGTATATTCTTGGTAGACGTATACGGAGAACTCCACCAACCAGTCTCCATGGAACATCATGTAGGGAGATAAAGCTCCACAGGGATGATGGCACACAGCCTGCCATTTCTGGGAAAAGGCAGGGAGTTGTCCTTCTCAGTGTATCATTGTAAATAAATGTTGGTTGGGCGCACTGCATAGCCTATATTGTAAATCCAAATACAATACATTATAATACAAAAGTCCTTAAAAACACAGAAAAGGTAAGTGAAATTCTCTCTCATAAAAAGCTCTAGTGTCTGAACACTTACTCCACTACTATAAAAACCATCACTGAGTGCCAGTTCCTTTATGTGTTTTTTATTTCCTTTCTTTTGTCTTAAGCACTTGTTTAAAAGTGCTTTACAAACAAAGTGATGCTGAAGTACTAGTAATATGCCATTACCACAACTTCTTCCAGTAATCATAATTACCATTTTCAAAGTACTTTTCTTTAACTCTCATTTATAATTTTCACAACAAAACTACTACAAAATACTTTTGTACAGTTTTTTTCAGTTTCTTGTGGTTACAGTAACCTTAGATGTGATTTGTCATATGTTACGCTTCTTCTTTCAGCTTGTCACCAGAGCAGATTATCTGACTCCATCTCACTGTATCCCCCGCATCCTCCTCTGTCACACCAGCCCTCTTCATGTCCTCCTTCACTACATCCGTGAATCTGGCAGCTCCATCTTCAACATCCTTTACCCCAGATATCCATTCTCCCTTCCCTGCACATGTCCAAACATCTCAGCCTTCCCTCTCTAACTTTGTCTGAACCCGAGCTGTCCTTCTGATGTTCTCATATTTAAGCTTGTTCACTCTGGTCACTCCTAATGAAAATCTTAGCATCTTCAGCTCTTTCACATCCCACCATCTCCAAACCAAACATCATAGCAGGTTTCACAATCAAACATATAAACCTTTCTTTTCACTCTTGTTTCTATCCTTCTGTCACAGATCACCCCTGACACTTGTCTTCACCTACTCCAACCTACTTGCGCTCTCTTCTTCACCTCTCTTGTGGACTGTCCTTTGCTTTGGATTGTTCTCCCCAGGTATTTAAATGATCTACCTTTGCTACATCTGCTCTTTACAGCTTTACTGTTAAGCCTGTCTCCTTCTTATTCACACACATTTTCTGTTTTTCTTCTACGAATTTTCATTCTTCCCATGCTCTTCCCACCAGAGCATACCTCCACCTATCAAGACTCTCCTCTGATGTTCTCTATTCTTCTCTATCAACACTGTCAAAGCAAACATTGGATTGCTCTTTCTTAGCATGAAGCATATCAACAAGCATATATATGTATATATATATATATCACCTCTCTTCCTAACCTAGCTTTAACAATTCTTTCCCTTCTGTCTTCACAGTACGGCTCATCAGCTTGATCCCTCTGTAGTTGATGTCATATGTTTGTTAAAACACAGGGACAACATACGGGGGGAAACCCTGCTCCATGTTTCTAGCTCAGAATGCATTGTGTCCACTGCTTCTTGGGTTTGGGACATCTCAGATATTAGTTCTCATTACCACTCCATGTTATGATGTTTGTACTCTGGTGATTCAGGTGACTTTGATTGGGATGGAGGTGTCCTCACCACATAAATCACCACATTGCCTAGTTTTGTTTCTGCATGTTTCTTTAATCTTCTTTAATTTTTTGGTTGCCAGGTTTCTTTGCGATGAAACACAACTGGGTGGGTTTGCAATCTCTGACACCCCCCCCCCCCCCCCCCCCCAAAAAAAAACTCATGAAAAAGGCTTTCTCCCACAGTCCAAAGACATGGGTTAGGTTAATTTATGATTCTAAGTGTAAATGGTTGTCTGTCTCCCTGTAAAAGACTGGTGACATGTCCAGGGTGTACCCCCACCTGGGTCGATTATGATTTCTTATTCAATTTTTTAAAATATAAATTCTGTGATTGCTTTAAATGTTATTTGTTTCCCATGAATGTGCTTCTTGTTATGTAATGCTTCCAGAAGCTCCACTATGAAAAACAACTTGATCCATAGGAAACATTTTTTATTGCTCCTTACTTTGTCAGTTATTCCAGTGTTAATTCATATAAATGTATGGCCTGTGATTTAAATAGTAGAAATCAGTCAATCAATGAATCATATTACTGTAAAAATGTTCGTTGAATATAGTACACGGTGCAGTGTTACTCCTAGCCTGTAGGGGCCAGCACTGCCTCGGTTGGCGCTTTTTCTCTGCCTTCCAATCCAAACACAACCTCAACATCCGGGCAGGAGTTTTCAAACAACACTGGCTAGCCGGTTAGCCGCTAAACATTTTTGCTCAGGGAATTACGGCTAACTTCTTTTGAGATTTTGGTAAGACTTGTTTTTGAAATTTAAATTATTTGTTAATTTTTCCCCCAGCTTGCGCGTATTTTATTGGGGGAGAACTTTATCGTTTTTAATTTACTCGTGTTGCAGTAGCATGCTAACTGCCGCTCGTCTGTTTGCTTTGTTTCATACATCCAAGCGACTCTAACGTTGTCTGATTAAGTACTACTTCCCATTTTAGACTTTATTAATGAGTAAAAAACCGACTGTCCTCTTTATACTAAGTTGATTGAAAATAAGTTTACAGTGGCGTTATTATTTTTTCTCTGTTCTTGTAGCCGTGGGCTAGCCTGTTGTTTAACCAGCCAGCGATGTCAGCGAGCTCCAAGCGGAGACGAGCTACTTCTCCCTCCAGCAGTGTGAGCGGAGGGGGAGACCTCGATGATGTCTCTTCCTCTACTCCTGGAAGTGGCAGAAAAAGAAAAAGAGTCTCCAATGTCCCTCCTGTGGATACGGTAAATGCGCCTTTGTGTGTGTGTGTGTGTGTGTGTGTGTGTGTGTGTTACATGACCTGACTTTAGCAAGGCCGATGTGATCTGTACGTGCCTTTGAAACCATATTAAAAGTATATTGGAGTTTTAAAAGCTTTTTCCCCCCTCTTAGATTGCTGTATGCCATGAATTGTTCAACACTGTCAGAGACTACAAGGATGATCAAGGGAGGCAGCTTAGTGAGGTCTTCCAAAGGGTGCCAAAGAGGAGGTACTGTATCTGTTTGATATCACAATACTGGAGATGAGTTAAGGTAATCTCTGCAGAAAAGCTAAAGCTTACCTACGTAGTAATCTTTAGAAGCTGCAAAAGACAAACACAGAAAATGTGTACTGAATATATGGAATAATGGACGTTGCTATGAAAAAAGTATTTACCCCTTTGTTGTTTTAGTCTTTTTAAATATCTGTCACAATTACGTTGTTTGATATTTAATATTAGATAAAGAAAGCCCAAGTAAATAAAAAAATGAAGATTTCATTTGTTATGGGGAAGACTGTTAGAAAAAAATAACTGGTCACCCTTTGTTAAAACACGAATTTAACTTTGAATATTGTATTTGTTTTTTGGAAACCTGGTTGTGCCACCCTTGGCAGCAAGGGTTAGCTGCAAGCTGTGGGAAACGCAATCAAGTGTTTGCGATAACGGGCAGTGAGTCTTTCACATTACTTTTGATGAATTTTGGTCACACTAGAGGTGAATGCCCTGTTCTCAATAGGATTTAAGTCTGGTCTTTGATTAGGCCACTCTAAAACTTTCATTTTGTTTTTTTGTTTGTTTTTGTTTTTTGTGTTTCGAATCACTGTCCTGTTTGAGCTTTAGCACATGGATAGACATACTCTTTCAGGATTATTTTGCTAGAGAGCAGAATTCATGGTTCCATCAATTACGATAAGTCATCCAGGTGCTGAAGCACTACCACCACCATGTTTGACTGTTGGTATGACTGTTGGTATGATGTTCTTATGAAATGCTGTTAGTGTTTTAGTAAGATGTTATGAGATTCAAACCTTCCAAGAAGGTCAGTTGACAGTTGTCTTGTCAGTTGAGAGAATATTCTCCCAAATGTCTCGGGGATTGTCAAGATGTTTTTTGGTAAATGTGAGCTTTTATGTTCTTTTTATACAGCAATGGTTTCCACCTTGGAATTCTCCCATGGATGCCATTTTTTGCAGTCTCTTTTTTTTTATTGTTGAATCATGAACTCATCATGAACTTCCTGGATGAGTTGTTTGTCTGAGTAATTTTGGTAGGCCAGCAACTCCGGGGAAGGTTCAATACTCTTCCAAGTTTTTGCCATTTGTGGATAATGGCTCTCACTGTTGTTTGCTAGATTATCAAAACCTTAGAAATGCTTTTGTAACTCTTGTCAGACTGATGGATGTCAATGACTTTGTTTTTCATCTGTTTGTTTAGTTTGTGACATGAAATGTTGCTTTTGACATCTTTTAACCCACTCACTTTGGTTCAATTGGTGGAGAGAAATTTGCCTCAAAAGTGCCTACAATATGATCCACAAGCATAAACTAAGATTTACAAATGTGTACAATGATTTGTGTGTAACGTTTGAGGTCTCACAAACATGTGTTTTAATCCACACACAAATACAAAGGACTCTGACCACCTGTAAAACAATTTTACACATTCATACATCCAAACCTGAATAAATACTGATCATTGTACTCATTGTGCACATTTGCAAGAATTAGTTATGCTTGTGGATTATTTGATTGGCATTTGCAACCCAAATTTCTCCCCATAATTTCTTGATTCACACACAGGGCCAGAGATGGGTTTGGACAGCTTTTTTCCCCTGAATAAATGAAATTTTCATGTAAAAACTGAATTTTGTATTTACTCTGATTATTATATATGTATCTTTCATTTTCTGTTATTATGCCTATTTTTAAAATTAAATTGATGTGAAATGTGTTAATGTGACAAATATGCAGGAAAAAAAGAAATGTTTTCACACTTTTGTAAAATGAATGAATAATGTATATTGAACATACTCAATAATGTTGGATAATGTGAAAGTGTTTCAATTAGTCTTTTTTTTTCTTTTTCAGGAATCAGCCTGATTATTATGAAGTGGTGTCCCAGCCAATTGATATGACGAAGATTCAGTATAAACTGAAGTCTGAGGATTATAATGATGTTGAGCAGCTTACTGCAGATTTTCAGCTCCTTTTCAACAATGCCAGATCATTCTACAAGGTAGGGAGAACGACAGTGCTTTCTTTATTCCTACAGGTAGCCTCTAAGGTTATAATAAATACACTATTACTTCAGCTTCATTATACAAGCTTTTACTTAGGTGTGCATCTCCCAATGTAAACCTTATGTGATTGTTTATTTTGCCTCATGTTCAATGATTCAGAGGGACAGTGAGGAGTATCAAGCTGCATGCAAGCTTTGGGAAGTGTATTTTCAAACAAGGAATGAGTTTGTGCAACCTGGAGACGGAGATGAGGATGATGATGATGGCGATGATATGGATAATGCAGGAATGGCAACTGAAGAGGAGGTAAGTCCTCATTACCTGTAAGACTGAGTTGCCCTGTGTGTATGATTGCCAGTTATTAGCTCAATAATAACAAAGGGTTCATATTTCTTTATTGAATTTAAAAATAATTTAAAATATTAAAAAACTGTTTGAGGATATTGCCTTTGTATTGTGAATAAATAGCACCACTGTATGGGGTCAGAACTTATTTATACATATTTGTCTTTTAGACCTCAGTTGGAAGTTTGAAGGAAGTGCTGGAGCAACTCTTGGAGGCTATAGTGTCACATGCTGATCCCTCAGGGCGTCTGGTCAGTGAACTGTTCCAGAAATTGCCTTCCAAAGTGGTAAGTATCAAGGAAATTGATAACTGTTCTTCACACAAAGCATAATAATATAAGACACGTTAAACAAAGCTTCACTTTGCTATTTTCTTACATATAGGTTTTTATTCAAGGCAGTTTAGGAGTGTAAAGTCCAGTTATTTTCCCGTGTTTGTGGTTTTGTGTACCAACTCCAGTCTGTTGTAGAATTGTTCTTTCTTTTTTAGCATTACCCAGACTACTATGCCATTATAAAGGAGCCAATAGATCTGAGAACAATCGCTCAAAGAATACAGGTAGTCATTTTGCTTCCTGACCTTTAACCATTTGTTAATTTTACAGCTTCAGTGTGTTGTATTTCTAACCAAAATGTAATTTCATTTGCATAGATTGGATACTATAAAAATGTCAATGCTATGGCCAAGGATGTTGAACTGATGACCAAAAATGCTAAAACTTACAATGAGCCAGGATCTCAGGTTTTTAAGGTAATAGTCCTTTTCTCAGTTTTCTTCTTTATGAGTTTTAATACTCTCAATATTAACAATTGCTCTTTTATTCTATAGGACGCCAACACCATAAAGAAAGTCTTCATCCAGCGTAAGACAGAGCTTGAGCATGCAGAACCTACTAAATCTAGTCTTCGTATCAGGTATTAAACAACACTATAACAGTGCTCTTAGTGTTGTCTTTTTGTAAATCAAATCTGCTCGTTATACCAACAGAAAAATCTCATACCTTTAAGATATATATGGTGAATTGTGTATCTTTGTTACTATTTAGAAATCGTAGGTCTGGCCAGGGAGATCGAATTTCTGGTGTTAGCGTAGCTCTACAGTATGGCTCTGAGAGTGAGGACGATCCTGTGCTCTCAGGTAATTCTTATCAGTTCATGTAGCACACAAATTTACTTTGTGGCTGTGCAGAAAAAAAGTAACACTTTGTGTTGTCTATGTTTGCAGGTTCTGTATGCTATGATGAGGGAGAGTCAGAAGCTGAGAGTCAGAGTTCAAGTATGGAGATGAGCAACCCAATCTTCCAACTGTACGAAGCTGTGAGGGGTGCCAGAAATAACCAGGGCCAGATGTTCTCTGAACCCTTTCAGCAGCTGCCCTCTCGCAGGGAATACCCCGACTATTATCAGCAGATAAAACAGCCCATTTCCCTCCAGCAAATCAGGCAAGAACCAGATATTCATACCATATGGTATTTAAAAATTGAACCCTCTTTCCACCAAATTACATTTCTGGGGGACGTTTAAAAAAAGTTTTTTCTTTCTCCTTCTTAGGGCGAAGATGAAGAATGGCGAGTATGACAGCGTGGAACAAATTGAGACTGACCTCAATCTGATGTTTGAGAATGCAAAGCGCTACAACATGCCTAACTCAAGCATCTATAAACGGGCTTTCAGGCTTCAGCAGATCATGCAGGTAACAACTTGTAAATCATTCTGTCAGATTGTGCTTAAAACAGTTTTACCTCTACATTTAGAGGTAAAACAGCACATTATAAAAGCACAATATTTGAAGCAGACTGTAGATAATGGATAATAATAGGGTAAGGCAATGTACCCATCTGCTTGTTCTGTGTAGGCAAAAAAGAGGGAACTTCTAAGGAGAGATGACGAAGATGGGGACAGCATTCTGTCTTCTGATGCAGGGAGCGTTAAGAGGAAAAGGTATTACTATTTCTATTGATACTAATGCCTTTGAAATATAAAATTGCAAACATTGTTTTTAAATTTTTAAGGTTTTATCAATGTCTTAGTGTTGTCATACTTTTATCTATTTTTAATTTTTGTCCAGCCACAAAAAAAACGTGAAAAAGAACCGAATGAAAGCCTTTTATGCTGCCGTGACCGAGGCCAGGGAGGCAGGCACAAATCGACGTCTGTGTGATCTCTTTATGGTTAAACCATCCAAGAAGGATTACCCTGACTACTATAACGTCATCCTTGAACCGATGGACCTGAAAACCATTGAACATAACATTCGCAATGAACGCTATGCCACAGAGGAAGCTCTGATGGAAGACATGAAGCTAATGTTCCGCAATGCGCGGCATTACAATGAAGAGGGATCTCAGGTTGGGACTTTGACTCCTTCTGTGATAAAACTTGAATTTTTCTTATAGTCAAATTTATAACGAGTTTAAGTCTTCTGACTCCCCAATTTCTGGTTTATGTAGGTATATAATGATGCTGACATTTTGGAAAAGATACTGAAAGATAAGCGCAAGGAGTTGGGTCCTCCACCTGAGGAGGAGGATGTGGGGTCTCCCAAACTGAAACTAAGTAAGTGGGAATGCTTGTGCATGTTTTCTTTCCTTCATTAAAGGTTGAAATACTTCTGCACTTGTAAAATATTACCATGTAATAACACTGAGGTCTGTGTATCCTTGACCCGTTTTTCACTAATTGGTTAGTCTTTAATTTTAAAAAATTAATTAATTAGTTTGTGGAACTACTTCTTTGCACTTTTTTGAGGGGAGGGGGTAACCTACTATATAGTTGTTCCTCTTAAATATTATCAGCCAAAACTCTGCCTGTCTCACTTCAACATGTACGATTTAAACAGCAACTGTGAAAATCAGGGCTGGCTGGAAAGCTACATGGCTTAGTGGTTGGACTTGTACAGTATGTGAACAAATGCCATTAGTAATGAGTTGTTTCATTTCCCAGCCAGTCGGACTGTAGCTGCATATCATTCTCCTGCTTCTTGTCTGTATCTGCTGTGACTGCTGTGACTATCTGATAAACGCAAAAATGTTCAAAAATCAACTTTAAAAAAAATAAAAAAAGAACAAGAAAGAAATTTTTAAGTATTTTGGACAGTTTGAGCTGTATTGCTCTTTTGTTTTCTGGCTCTTTCTAACTTCTGTTTTACTTTTTTTTTTTTTTTTTTTTTAAGCTTTTTAAAACTAACATACATTTTTTTATGTTAAGGAAAGAGTGGTGTTTCTCCAAAGAAGTCCAAATACCTCACCCCTCTTCAGCAGAGGTTAAATGAGCTGTATGATGCTGTGCGAAACTTCACTGACCGCCGAGGTCGGCGCCTAAGCACAATCTTCCTCCGTCTACCCTCTCGTGCCGAGTTGCCTGACTACTACGCTACAATCAAGAGACCGATTGACATGGAACGTGTGCGAAGCCACATGGCTGCAGGCCGTTACCAAGATGTTGACGCCCTGGTGGAGGACTTTGCTCTGATGTTCAATAATGCCTGCATATACAACGAGCCTGAGTCTCTGATTTATCGGGATGCTTTAGTGTTGCACCGAGTGTTGTTGGAGACACGGAAACAGCAAGAGGGAGGGGAGGAGTTTGGCCCTCCAGCTGTGGGTCCTCTGGTGCGAGAACTGATCAGGAACCTGTTTGTGTCCGTGATGGGTCACCAGGATGAAGAGGGTCGCTGCTATAGTGACTCACTGGCTGAGATTCCTGCTGTGGATCCAGCTGCCCCTGAAAAGCCACCGCTTAATTTTGATGTCATCAGAATGAATGTGGAGCGCGGTCGCTACAGGAGACTCGATGTCTTCCAGGAACACATGTTTGAAGTGCTAGAGAAGGCAAGAAGGTTACACAGGTATGGAAACTTATTATAAAATAAGCTTGGTGCATTCAATTTTTTTTTTCTTTAATTGTTTATCCATTAAAGTAAAGTGCATTTGCTTTGAGCGGTTCACCAAGGCTTCACAAACCACAGAAATGGCAAATGAAAATGGGTGTTCACAACTTAAATAAACTTCTGACATTGCTAAGTGGTTAGATCATTTTTACCTTGAAACATCGCCCATTTTATATTTTCCATTTTGTAAGGATCAAACATTTTGTTTGTGTGCTGTTCTTCAGGAGAATTTGGTGATATGGTGCATATACCTGTACATATTTACTTTGAAACTGAAATAAAAAAAAAATGTATATGCATTAAGTGTAATCAGTTTTATTTTAAGCAAATCAATGTTTATTGTTAAATATGTGGCTCTCCTAATAAATGAGTCCTGTTTTTACTTGCTTTGCAACACTAGGTGATACAACTCAAATGTGTGCCAGTGTTTTCTTATGATGAATGTTTTTTGCATTGGCAGGACTGACTCTGAGATATTTGAGGATGCAGTGGAGCTACAACAGTTTTTAATCAAAATCAGGGATGAGCTGTGCAAGAATGGCGAGATTTTACTGTCCGTTGCACTCAATTACACGTTAAAACACCTCCACAGTGACGTAGACCAGGAAAAGAGGGAGAAAATTCCCAAAGAGATTGAAGAGGACAAACAAAAGAAGGATGAGGATGAAAACCAAGGTGTGTAAACTTCTAGAAAACATGCAGGAGGTGTGACTAATATTAAATGTGGTTGTGGCATTGAAATCATGACATGTTTCTCACCTTAAGAAGACGAGAAGCCCGAGGACCTGGCGGGAGAGGCGTGGCAGTCAAAGCCAGAGCATGTGTACAGTCAAGACTGCAGATTTGAAAACCGTACCTACCACGTGGGGGACTTCGTCTATGTGGAGCCGTCAGAACCAAACCTCCAGCCCCACATTGTCTGTATAGAACGTCTTTGGGAGGATGAAGCAGGTAGCCTAACTTGAAAATTATAGGAAGAATTATAGAATTATATCACGATTTTAAGTATTTCTGTTTCTGCAAGTTAGCTGATTCAACATCTTGATGTCGTTTCCATTTAGTCAGTATATTTTGCTAAAAACAGATTGTGCTTTATATACGCAGGTGAGAAGTGGCTCTATGGCTGCTGGTTCTACAGACCCAGTGAAACCTTTCACTTGGCCACACGCAAGTTTCTGGAAAAAGAAGTCTTCAAGAGTGACTACTACAACAAAGTGTCCATCAGTAAGGTTTTGGGCAAATGTGTGGTCATTTTTGTGAAGGTGAGAAAGTGAAAACCATATTGGAAATGGTTTAATTTAAGCTGCCAAAAGTCCATTGTCTAACTACGAATCTTTCTGTAGGATTATTTCAAAATGCAACCCGAGGGCTTCAGACCTGAGGACGTTTATGTATGTGAATCCCGCTACACTGCCAGGAACAAGTTTTTCAAAAAGATCAAGATTTGGGCCATGCCGGAGAGTTCTGTTAAATTAGTCCCTCGGGAGGCGCCTCTTCCTGTTGTTCGTGTAGCCTCAATGTTTGTCAAGCCTGACCAGGATAAAACGGTGGCATATACAGTCAATGGCTTTGTAGACAAGGTAAGGTGAGATTGTATATTCTAGGCTTCGAACCCCCCCCCCAACATTTACTGACTATGTTCACTACTCCAAAAAAACCAAACAGTGGGCCAGTTGGCGTTAATTGAAAAGCATTAACTCGTAAACTATTAGCACACTGATAAGGAGCCTGTTGATTGTTTTTCCATATAATAAACACCTGAATCCTCTGTCTGTGTTCATTTAGGAGAAAGAGGATGTCCCTACGGAGATGAGTGGAGCTGAGCCTGGCTGCCAGTACTATGAACAGTTATGCTACAAAAACATGTGGTATAAAGTGGGAGACTGTGTTTACATTCAGTCTCATGGATTATCAAAACCTCGGGTTGCCAGGTTGGTTGACATATATTATGCTGCATGCATACTTTTTGAAATAGGGCCTGATGTGTTGATTGGTGGTGTTAGATAAGATGGAGTTACTAGCTGTTGGTAACATGACTTCCTGTGCTGGGCTATAGGATAGAGAAGCTGTGGCAACAGAATGGAACTACTTTCTTTTTCGGACCCATCTTCATTCACCCTGAGGAAACAGAGCACGAGCCCACGAAGATGTTTTACAAGAGGGAGGTGTTTCTGAGTCATTTGGAGGAGACCCTGCCCATGACTTGTGTCATAGGTATGATTTTGAACACAGCTCATTCATTCCTTGTGTAGTGCATTTAAATGAATTGTGCACTAAAGAAAGGAAGGATTTTGTTTTTCCAGCAGAAAGAAATTGGTTGAATGGCAACCTCATAAGCTTGAGAAATAGTCTTAGATAAGACAGACAAAAGTGCATTTCCCAGAAGGTCATTTCTTGTATTAAGTTTTAAATGAAAATTAAAGCTATAAGTTTCAAATACATTTGAGCCACCTCAGAACAGGTTTTTCATCAGCAGTCTTTTCTAATCTTTTATTCTGCTTTTCTGCTCTCCAGGCAAATGTGTAGTGTCTTCCTTTAAGGACTACCTGTCATGCAGACCCACCGAGTTTTCAGAAGACGATGTGCTGCTGTGCGAGAGCCGTTACATTGAGAGTGAGAAGATGATGAAAAAGTTCAAGGGTCTGAAACGCTTCTCGTACTCTTCCAAAGTGGTTGAGGATGAGATCTACTACTTCAGGTCTGTTGGTTAAACAGAGCATTTATTAGGATCATAGATGGTGTAAAGCAGCGGTCCCCAACCTTTTTTGCGCCACTGACCGGTTTATGCCCGACAATATTTTCACAGACCGGCCTTTAAGGTGTCGCGGATAAATACAACAAAATAAAACTAGTACCGGTACCAAAAAAAAAGAAGATTTATTCATAACACACGTGAAAAGACCCAGGAAAACCGAGTTAACAATAAGAACGATAACAAAATAACGCTGAAAACCGATAAAAACCCTGAAAACCATACATTTCACACCTGAGCCTCAACTCTCGCGGCCCGGTACCAAACGACTCACGGACCGGTACCGGTCCGAGGCCCGGGGGTTGGGGACTGCTGGTGTAAAGGATGGATGTCGCAAGCAGGACGTTTCCAATAAGTTAATAAAGCCTTCAGCTGAGCACTTATACTTTTGGCATCCTGGGTTCAGATTTACTAAAGACGTTGTGCCAGTGAAAACTGGATTTTGGCGGGTTAAAAAAAAAAAAAAGTACTGTGGGTATGTACATGTACAAGGTTTTAAAATGTGTTCAGGAGAATATTTTAAATCTAGTGCATCTAGTAAAGTGATTTACTAACGTTTGCATCATGTAGTTTACTGCTAATTATGCTCATATTTAATGCCGGGGGAAAAAAATATCTCATTTTTTGTGCTTGATATTGAAATGAACTCACTACACCTGTATTTAGAATACAGTTCAGCCTTTTTGAATCAACCTCAAAACTAACCAAACCTCTGAGCGCTGTGTGGGGATTGAACTCGCTCTATTTTGCCCCATTCAGTAAAGCTGGTCCTGTAAAACTGGATTTGATGAGTGAGGGCTGGATCTGATCTGATTGGCTGATTCTCGTTTATGACATGAATAATGATCATAATGGACTTTATGTTTTACTCAGTATGACCTGAAACTAAAGACTGAGCCCAGAATCTCATTGGGAAGGTGTTTACTGCCATAGGTAGTCAAAGGAGTTTGCAAAGCCACAGCCATCTTTTATGCTCTCTATGGTTCTCATTCAAATTGAATGATTAGCACTGAGGTGCTATGATGTCTGCTTATTTTATTCTATGTAGAAAATTAATAGTGCCACAGAAGGAAGCATCACCGATTTTGGACAAGAAGATAGATGAGCTCGAGGTTAAACTGGCAGATATGGAGGATGCAGATGATGACATGGAAGACATGGATGAGGATGAGGAAGCTCCAGAGACACCTTCTTTGCCTCAGATGCAAACCCCACTTACAAACGACATGGAAGTCATGCCATACACACCCTCACAGGTATCGCAACCCAGGTCTAATTTTTTCAACTATCTGTTTCTTTTCTGAAAAAGTTTTCTTCTTTTTTTTAAACTTGTGTCTTTGCTTTTCCATGAAGACCACTCCTAAGGTTAAAGGCTTGTCAAAGAAGGAAGGGGCCAAGAGAAAGATCAACATGAGTGGTTATATCCTCTTCAGCAGTGAAATGAGAGCAGTGATAAAAGCTCGTCACCCAGACTTTTCCTTCGGGGAGCTGAGTCGACTGGTAGGAACCGAGTGGAGGAACCTCGAAGCTTCCAAGAAGGCAGAGTATGAAGGTGAGATAAAATAATTAAATGAATAAAAATATTAATCTGTGTGAACTTGTTCTAGCAAAACCAAAAATAAATAAATAAATGAATCACATCTTTTGATGTTTCAGAGCGTGCAGCCAAAATAGTGGAACAGCAAGAACGTGAGAGGCCACCTCAGAAGCAAGCTTCCCCAAGAGCAGGTACCCCTGTAGGGGCACTGATGGGGGTGGTGCCTTCGCCTAGCACTATGGGAATGATAAACCAGACCATGACACCTGTGTCAGGTAACCCCTCTCAGAGACAGCACGAGTGTTTGACAGCAGGAAAAATGAGGCTGGACTGAATTAAAGACAGTAATCCTGTAATTTTCTAACATTTTAAAAGACGTTTATCTCAAAACTATGTTGTTATTGCAGTTTTTCCTCTTTATTTGCTGCTATTTGTTTGTAGTTTTGTCATCAACCTTCATATTTTATATTGCATGACATGAATTGCATGAATATTATTTTTTAACTATGAATGCCTTTTGTTAATATTTCATTTCTCATTCATGCTTGTTTTGCTAACATTCTCAAACCCATATGTATTGTATGCCCCTTTCACACGAAACCTTCAATATCAACCATCAACTGTGTCTATTTATCTTTGCCGATGACCATGTGGGGCTGGAGGCCAACGTTTCTTTTTTTGGAAATGTAATCAGTGCAAGAATGAGCTGACTAGATTTTAGTGGTCTAAGGTCACTGTGACCTTATCTCAGGAATTCCCATGCTAACAACAAAATTTCACACATTGGCGGAATTTTATCTCCGATACGGTCATCTTTGCCGTTCAGAGCTCACAAATTGGGAAAAAAATGTAGTTGCATGAATGGTAGAAAGTTTGTAGACATGCGAAAACTTTTAAATTAACAGCAGTTGTGGTTTAAGGTACTTGTGTGAAAGGGGCCACTGTGTGCAGTAGTAGTGCATGTTATTTTAGTGTCAGCTGCATGTCACTTATGCATGGATATGTTGTCCTCTCCTCACACTTTTCCCAAAGGCATGATGGGAGCTTACGGTCCACCTTACATGACAATGCAGGGCCCCCATGAGGGTTTGCTGAGTGTGGCCCCAATGCCACCTCACCCTACAGGGGGTCCTCACCTGCCTCCTCACCATCTCCAGCAAGGTATGCCCGGGTACCCTGGCATGCCTCATCAGGGTAAGGGCCACTGTCCTAGCCGCACCTGCTCAGTCACATCCAGTCGTGTCTCTCCTGCTGGAGGGGGTTTACCTGGTCCACAGGCTGCAAAGCCTGATCTACACACTGAGCAGTCAAAGCAGTCTCTTCTAAAGTGCTCTCACATTTCACACTTAAAATATACAAACAAATATATGAAATTCACACATGGAATGCATGAAAAACTGATACCAAACCACTAACGTTCAACTGATAGTTAAAAAAAACTAACATTTCCATGAGTCATTATAAAGCTTAACATAAAGTGAACAAAAACAAGAGTTTACCACAGTTACAAAATGCACACAAGCTAAATATTATCATTTACAACAGGGATGATGGGCGCTGGTATGAATGGCATGGCGGGAAGTCCTGCACAAGGAAACTTTATTCAACAGGTGAGCCTGAGTGCAGAAAACGCTGGCTGTATAGGTGTTATTTCATATTTTTATATAGTTCAAATTGGTGTTTTTAACTATACAAGAAAATATGGATTTTGTTTTTTTTTCCTGCATAATCTGATATCACCTGCTTCAGTTTAACTAGCAAATGTATATACAGGCCTATTTTTTGCAAATAATGATAATCATAATGATAATTTAAATTATGCTGCTTTGCAATTCAGAATTCTATGTATCATCTAGATGCTAACAAAATGTTGTCATTGTGTGATCTTAGCCTGGGATGTTTAGCCCAGGACAGCATGCTCCTCCACCTTATCCTGGACAAGGACAGTTGGGCCAACCCTCACATTTGCAGCCCACCACTCCCATGTTTGTGGCTCCACCACCAAAGACTCAGAGAGTGCTTCACTCAGAGGCCTACCTGAAGTACATAGAGGGCTTAAATTCAGACTCCAGCACTGTTAGCAAGTGGGACCAAGCACTCAAAGGTAGGTTCTTTGTTTTTACTTTTATTTCTAGAAAAATCTTCATCACTGCTTTTTTTCAGTTGCTTTGTCTTTTTTTTGAAAACATTTGTATTTTTCAGCTCTGAAGAGTTATTTCAAGAACTGTAAAGACTGTATTGTGCTCTGAAGTTTGTTTTTTTTCTTATGTTAAAATTATGTCTAAGTCATTGTCACAAAAATTAAAGCAACATAATTAACACCCCTCTGTAAGAGGTTGGAAAACTGAGAGGACCAGATTCCTGTAATACAAAGCAGGATTTCGGCTTGCCTGAGAAACTTGAGGGTTGACACTGGGTTTTCAGTGCAACGAAGGTGGATCACCTCCTACCGGGGTAGAGCGCCATGGTAACTTAGATTGGGTTCCCGATTAGAGGTCAACATGTGTGAAATCAGGAGGGGAGAGAGAGTGGGGAAAGGCACGCAGCAAAAACAATATTTTAATAAAAGGTTGGTTATAATTATCAGATTCAGTCATGTCTTAATGAGAAGAGTTGTGATTATAAGTATGGTAACTTCTTTCAGTTCTACATTGCTGCCAGCTTTTCTTCATATGGGTTAAAATGGGCATCATTTTATTAATGGAGCAGCTTTTTTTCCTGTCTTATTGACCAAAGCACTTAAATGGCACACTTTTAATATGATAATACTCTCATACAAACGCTTCCATTTTGTATTGTGTGTTTAATCTCTTCGTACTTTTACTATAGTATAACTTTTATAAAGTTCTTTCAACCAAAAAGCAAAAAAATCAGCTACTCTCCTGTGCTATTTACTGATAAGTGCTATTTCCACTTATCAGTAATTGTAAATGATTACAAGCTACCAGTATCAACCCTTTCATGTTTACATATAGGGGAAATAGCTAAATGATAGCTTCTGATGCACTGTAGATGATGAAATCCACAAATCCTTTTTTTTTTTTTTTTTTTACATTTTACATTGACGATATTATGAATTGTTCCACCTTTCAAAGATTTGACCTCTCTGGGGAGCTTATTTTAGTGCCAGTCATGTTGCTGACCTCCTTCCAATCAGCCTAATTAGCTCTGAGGCATTCAAGCAGGAGCTTTTTAGAGCATTAGACAATTTTCACAGCTTTTTTCTCTCCACTTTTTTCCCCAAATGTGATGCTGGCCTTACATGATAGGAATATATTTCTAAAATGTTGACTGTGTTGCCTTAATTTTTGCATTAAGCCCAAATTGTCATTTCCCAGCATGTTTACCAGTTTGAGTCTGTGCATATCTTTGTTTCTGTTTGCTTTCAAAGGCAATAGTGAACATTATTTGCCTTTTGAATAATTACACTTAAGGAGAAATGTGTGTTTCCATTAACAGCACAAAGGCGAGATTCTCACCTGACCAAAGAACAAGAGAGTCGGCTGCCAGCTCACTGGCTGAAGAGCAAAGGAGCCCACACCACCATGGTGGATGCACTGTGGCGTCTGCGTGACCTGATGTTAAGAGACTCTCTGAACATCTGTCAGGCTCACAACCTGTAACCTGTTGGACTTACAAACCACTCTGCTCAGTCACTGCTCTTATCCTCAAGTCACGGAGTTTAGCTTGTAGACCCTAGAAGCAATATTTTATAGTGAATCATGAGCAATTTTATATTTATTAGCTAACATAATGAGCTGAACAGTTAATTGTGTGCTGCATTTCATTTTTTTTATACCATTTGGATGAATAGTTCTGCTTAACCTGTGATATTTGGCTTATTGGTGCAAATAAATTTGTCAATACCCCAATTAGACTGTGTCCTCTTTTTGTTGTTGATGAGGTTTTTTTTTAATGTGATTACCCTCATAACATGTTTGTGTTTTACTCCTTTGTGCTTCACAAGCCTCTCGATCCTGAATGATAATATTTGAGATCGTGGAAGTACTTCCTCCTAGTCGATGTCACTTCCTGCAGAGTGAAGCGAGATAGTACCATTCTCTTTAGTGTTTGCCCTGTCTTCCCAATGTCCACCTCCTCACCGCTCGCATTTCGATATCAAAATAACGCACTGTGATTCTCCAAACTGGCCATTAACAAAAGCAAACGGCCGTAAATCAGCGTGTCATGTGGAGTAACTAAAAACCGCACAGAAGGAGCGACGAGGTGAGCTTTACTTTGTGCTCAGACTTTGTCGGCGTTAGCTAGCTAGCGGTGACACCGGGTGCTCCCAGCCTCGATTTGAATTAAACAAGATGTTTCCTCCCCTTTTTTCTGATGTATTCATTTAATAAACAAATTTCAAGTGCTGTTGTCAGTGAGCTGTGGGCGTTGTCTTGCTGTTCTCAGCACCCGTTCAGTAACGGGGCTTGTTTTTGCAAAGATTGTCCTATCATGTCCACCCCTGCCATTCGTAGCGAATAAGCTAGTTAGCGAGCAAGTTTCTTCTGTAGAGCTTGTACATCCAGCCGGCGGCCTGATTTTAATTAGGAATTAGCTGCCAGTAGCTTGTGCTGCTCACAGCTAGTCAAATCATTGACGAATATACAGGTCCAGAAAGCCTACCAGACAGTAATCGTGGTTGTTTGCAAGCGGCTGTATCAGCTAACCACCTAGCCTCAGTTTTTCGTGTTGTAAGTCGAGCTAATGGTAAACATTTTTTCTTAAACAAATTAGTTATTAGTATTATTTTTGTATCTAATAATGCTTAGCATGAGATGCAGGTTACAGTCGTTGCATGTAAATGGTGGTTCTGCTCTATCACAGTTAGTGAAGGCTCCCAGGGCCCCTTTGACAGCACGGACCCTCCCAGCTGTGGTTTGAATGAGAACAAAGTGATTTCAGTTTTTATCAGCAGCATCTTTACTGTGAGATCAAGGCAGCGAAAATGCTGTTAATAAAACATTACTGTGCTGTATTATTATAGGCACTATAATAGGCACTACGGTGTTCCCTTGGTCACTTGGCAGATTATCACTTTTTGTGCCAGTGATTCCATGCGTTTTTGTTTCCCATGTTTCCAATCCTTTTTGGCCATTTAAAATACCTTTTAGTAACTATTTTTATATTTCTTGCAGTTTCTGGTGTCCTCTTGGCCAGATTACTCTTTGACAAAACAAAAATGGCTTTTAATGAAACTTTTTAACTGGTTAAAAATGGATACATAATAGCCATAAACTGATTCTACCTTGTGATAGGAATGTTGTTTGTGGCTCAAGATAACTTGATATCATTCATGAGGGATACATTTGACATATGTTTCACATAGTATAGGCCAACAAGTTATTTTTAGCAGTTTAAATACAGCCAATCACTTTTTGGCAAAGGCTGGAAATCAGTTTTTGGCACAACACTGTTCTTATAGGCTGATTGATAAAGTTATCTCCCCAATGTAGGCAAACTGGGTGAACTGTGCTGGGACCCGACAGATATCACTGTTTCTGTCCTGCTTTTCTTTAAATTGGCAAATTGTCTGTAGTGCTCAAATGAACACAAAATTTGTATTTAACTACCAGTCAATGTATTTAACAGTCAGTCAAATGTCTGCTACTCACAATGAAATGTATTTACACCCTTTTGGACACCTCTTAAACCACCGTTAAATGGGTTTCATATTGTTATGCAGATGATATCCGATTGTACATTTCTTTTTCTCCGCCTCACAATGTTCCAAAAATATCTATCCTTCATGACGTTAATGATGCCATAAAGCACTGCATGGCTGCTGATTAAATTTTAGTTATTACTGGAAAAACAGAAGTTGTTGTTTGTGCTAGTGGCAGCTCAATCAAATGTCAGAAATGTAGGCGTTATATTGGACCAATTTCTTAGTTTTGAAAAACACAGTAAGTCTTTACCCATTGAAAGCCTGCTAGAAGTAACCATTGAAGCTCTTCTGAACTGAGCAGTTTCTGTCATATTTCAAGCGTGCTTATAGAACAAAATGACTGTGTGTGTGTGGCAGAAGTTGGTGAGGGTGGTCTCTACCTGGGCAGCTACCGAAACTATTCTTAAGGCCCCAAGACCACATCTTTATTGATATATACAGAGATTCCAAACTTGTCATTAATGGTACAGGGAAAGTTGTCAAATGATGTCTTTATGGGGAAAAGCATTGTGCGATCCTGCTTTTTTTAATCTACAAAATATTGTGACACACATTTTGTTGTCTTAGTGGACTTGCCTCCCATTAAGTTCTTACTTAAGTTTAAGATCTTGGTGATCACTTTCAGAGATTTGCATTATCGAATGCCTGCTTACATTTGTGAACTCTTTCGTCCTTATATAACATGCAGATAATTCAAGTCTTTCTGCTCGACACCTATTGCCAGACTGAAAACTAATGGAGACTGTGCTTTCAAAGTTGCAGCTTCAAACTATGGAATGCACTACCATTACATTTGAGATCTGTGGACTGTATTGAAACATTAGTTTGAATCAATAGAAAACACATCCTTCTACATCTTGAATAAAAAGGAAAATTGTTTTGTACATAAGCCAGGATTTCTTCATTGCATTCCCGACTGATTGAATTTGCTAGAAAGAACATTTTGTTTTTGGCAATTGCAAAATGCAGAAAAATAAATAGTAAATTCACATAGTCCTGTTTAAGACCACTTTTTTAGTTTTTTTTTAGTGTAACTGATAATATTAGGTTGACTTAAGCTTAGTGTACAGCAGTGCTGATTGACTGCTAGAAGGTGCTACTCTTGGTTCCCCTTGTCTTTTTTTGTTTTTCCCAACCCATGCACTTGTAAGTAAATTGTTCAGGTGTATAAGTCTTTGTTTGACAGTCCTGCAATTGACACCTTTTATCTTTGACTTCTAGAATTTCTGCTCTTGTGAAGGTTTTGATGCTGCTTTATTTTGTCAAAATGAAGATTTTCTTATATCCTAGTTATTTATTATTTTAAAACTTATGTCCTCTTTTTCCAGGTAGACCCAACATTCAGATCACCTCAATCAGCAGTCCTCCCCCACTGTAAATTTATATTCTTGACCTCATCTTACTGTTAACTTAGCTAGAGCACCGAAGATGTCTCAGCTCCAGTTTCAGTGTCCGGCTAGCCCCATGCCCGCTGCTTCTGCCCCCCTGCAGCCACAGCCTGGCTACAGCATCCCTTGTGCCTCAGGCACCCTACCGTCAGAGAGCGCCAGCCAGCCCATCAGGAGCTCCGCTCTCCCCGCAGGGTCGGCCACTCCCTACAATAGCACCACAGGTAGGTTTTCTGATTTTGTTTGGTTAAAAAGCGTACTTATCGGTCATGGCATTTAAAATAATTAGTTTGGGATTTATTGTTTAGTTTTTATGACCACATTATGCATCTCACACCCCTTTTATTGCGATTTTTTTGTTCAAAAATTTGTTAGAACCTTGCATGCTTTTGCCAGATAGTATGTGTATTAGATTGTGGGACTTTATGATGGTTCCTGTAGATAGTTGTAAAGAGAATTTTGGATCTTTCTTTTCCATAAACAGTATCTAACATGGCAAACCCTAAAGAGAAGACCCCTATGTGTTTGGTGAATGAGTTAGCCCGTTTTAACAAGATTCAACCTGAATATAAGCTGCTTTGTGAGCAAGGGCCAGCTCACTCAAAGGTACGAGTTGCTCACATCATTTTATTAGTACTGTTGTCCTGTTCTGCTGCAATGTTATGCTAATGATGGAGAATCAATTTTAGATTTTCTCAGTGAGACTCACGCTGGGAGATCAGCATTGGGAGGCAGAGGGGACCAGTATCAAGAAAGCCCAGCATTCCGCTGCTGCATCAGCCCTCGCTGAGACTACACTCCCTAAACCCACTGTGAGGACACCCCGCAGCACAGGAAAGCACCAAGGTACGCTCTTCCCACTGGTTTTATTGTGTTCTCTTTTCTAATTGTTGTTAACACCTTGTAGAATAGAAGCAGTGAATTCTTTTTTGTTTTTTTGTTTATCTTAAAGCAGATGTTATGACGCATATTACAGAGCTGAGTGCACTATGCATCAAACTTGGTAAAAAGCCTCTCTATAAACCCATCGACGCATATACGGGGATGAGACCACCGAACTTCAACTACAATGTGCGGGCTCCAGGGCCTTACCAGCGCTCTATGCAACAGTGAGTTTGCATCATTTAGAAATCTGAGCAGAAATCTTATTGTCTCTCTCTTTTTTTCTTTTCTTTTTTTTTGAGGAAATGAGGGAAAATGGGTTGTATTTAACTTCAATTGTCATCCAGGTACTACTACCCATTTCCTCCTGTGGGACCAATGTTATATCATGTGGAGCTTTCTATTGGAGGCCAGCAATTTTTTGGGAAAGGACGAACGCGGCAGTTAGCCAAACACGATGCTGCTGCCAAGGCCTTGAAAGTACTGCAGAAGGAGCCAATACTGCAACAGTTGCCAGTGGTGAGGAAAGAAGCCCACACTCTGTGATTTTTATTGCTTCTGGGTTTTTGTTGTTGTTGTTGTTGTTGTTGTTGTTTTTTTTTTTTTAAACATGTCCTCTTTTTTGACAGGTGAATGGAGAGCCCGAGGAGGAGAATCTGAACAAATCAGAAATCAGTCAAGTCTTTGAAATTGCACTTAAACGCAACTTACCTGTTAACTTTGAGGTTTAAATGGATTTTATTTATCATTCAGAGGGGAATTTTATGTCATTCACCAATTTGTACACCACTGCATGTTACTGCCCATAATCTATTGAGTTTAATAGTATAAATGCTCCCCTACATCAGGTGTTTCCACTGTTGCTTTCCAGGTTTTAAAAGAAGAGGGCCCTCCACACATGAAGACTTTTGTAGTGCGTGTTACAGTGGGCGAGTTCACAGGAGAGGGTGAGGGAAAAAGTAAAAAGATTGCAAAGAAGCTAGCAGCAGCAGCGGTGCTGGGAGAGTTGAAGAGGCTACCCCATATACCCAGTGTAGAAAAGACGCAGCCCCGCATCAAAAAGAAAACCAAATCTATCATCAAGGTAGTGCAACTTTTATACTAGAGTTGGGATAGTGATTACACACCTAACGGCTTCCTTAAGCAATCATTAACCTGTCGTGCCAACAGCTGCAGACCAGTCCAGAGTATGGACAGGGAATGAATCCCATCAGCCGCTTGGCTCAGATCCAGCAGGCCAAGAAGGAGAAGGAGCCGGAGTACAGCATGGTGACAGAGAGAGGGCTGCCACGGCGCAGGGAGTTTGTCATGCAGGTGAGTCAGCTGCAGCCGAGGCATGCTGGCAGCAGCACTTATGTAACATCTGTCTCTGCTTTCCTCTGTCTGCGCTTGTTAATTTCTCATTTCGTTCATGTCTTCCATCTGTTTATTCTGGTCCAGGTTACTGTGTGTGGGCAGTCTGCAGAGGGAATGGGACCCAGCAAGAAGGTGGCCAAGAGGAACGCAGCAGAGAAAATGCTGGAGCTCTTGGGGTATAAAGTGCCTCAGCCTCAACCCCCAAAACCGGCACTCAAAACTGATGAAAAGGTACTGCTTAGACCTTCCTCAGGAAAGTCTCATAAATAAGTTAGGTGGCCAATGTTTATATTACATTTATATAGTAAAATTTTTTGTTATATTTAGACCCCAGTGAAAAAGCCTGGTGATGGGCGCAAAGTGACCTTCTACGAACCTGGTTCTGTAGAGGAGGGGACACTGGGTAAGACTTGATGGGAAAATAAAAGAAAACTATTAACAATCATGAAGAAAATCATTAACCTTGGAGCCTTTTGTTCCAAAGGTTCCAAGGAGGAGGACTTCCGCCTGCCTTACCTGAGCCACCAGCAGCTGCCTGCAGGGATCCTGCCCATGATGCCTGAGGTGGCACAAGCAGTTGGGGCCTGCCACGGATCCCAGGCCAAGGACTACAGTCGAACTATACCCAACCCAGGCAAGACCACGATCACTGCCATGATTGCCAACGAGCTGCTTTACGCTGGGACATCACTGACTGCAGAGACTATCCTGAAGACTAAAAATAACATGAATCAACTGCCCCACGGCCCCCTAACCAGGCCCTCGGAACAGCTCGGCTATCTGGCATCTGTGCAGGGCCTACAGGTAAACAATGGGTTTGACTTTCATGAGCTTAATTATTCAGTTTAAATTGTGTAAATTGTTTTTCATGGTACAAATTAGTATAAATTATTTAAAATATATCATCTGCTTGCAGGTGGAATACAAGGATTTTCCCAAAAACAATAAGAATGAGTTTGTGTCACTGATTAACTGCTCCTCCCAGCCACCGCTCATCAGTCATGGGATTGGGAAAGATGTAGAATCCTGTCATGATATGGTGAGTATTTATTTCAGATACTACAGATTTAACACTCATTGACACCCTTTGTGAGTGAGCCACAATAGTGATGAGGGAAATACATTTTCAGTGATGGGGGGTATAGTCAGCTGTTGATGTATAATAATCAGTTGTTAAATATTTATTGCCTGAGAGTGGAAGAGGAAGCTTTCAAAGGTAATACGGTTTTCTTTCTCAGTGTGCAAGCCCTGAGCCCTTGCTACTAACAGAAAAACACGTTTAATAATTCCTAACTTTATCCCAGCAACTTTCCATGAAGAGGATTTAGAATAAATCTGGTGTGGAGTTGTACAAGTGTGACCAAAAGGCACACGATTGCTGTTAATGTCATGATGACACATTACAAAGGCTTTAGGCCAGCTGTTTCCAGAATGGGGGCTGTTTAAGCCAGCTGCTTCATGCACTCCCACTCGTTTTTGTTGCTTCTTCCAAGACGGTAAGACTTCCAAGACTCATACTTTTCAGGTTACAGCTCAGATAACGCATACTTTTTTTTAGGCTGCACTGAACATATTGAAGTTGCTCTCAGAGTTGGACCAGCAGTCAACCGAAAGGACAGGAAATGGACCAGTTTCTGGGTAAGCTATGAGATACACTGCCTTTCAACTTGTAAAACATTTACATTTTTGTTGCCGTTACGTCTTTAAAAACCTCATTTTCTCTTTTTTGCTTGCAAAAAAGACAAAGATTTGGAGCTTTGAAGCTATTTAACTCTTTCCAGTCAGGAAAGAGTTAAATAAAACCTTCAGACAAATGCAGCTGTCCAAAATTTGATGAATCACATACAGTGATGTCAGTTTGCATAAACGTCTGTTAGATCTGAAAAGTAAAAATGAGAGTAAAAAGAGGTTTTGGTGGTGTAGTGTTATAGAGAAGGGAAATGTGCCGATATCTACATATTGGACTAACAATATAACACACCTGATTCTCTGATTAAGTTGAGTTGCATTGTCGATGATGTGAGGTTGAAGTTTGAGATGGCACGAAAATAAATCCTTGGGGTTCGTGTATTTAGATTGTCCAAGGAGGAAGAGTGTGTGGGATGGTTCAAAAAAAAAGAAGAAGAAGAAGAAAATCTGGACGTCTGATGCTTTTTTTATGCTAATAGTGACACTAAACAGTGGTTGGAGACTGAGATGCAACCAAAAAATATGTGTGATGAACTTGTGAGCTTGTTACCTTGGAAGTGGTTGGTTTGAAGCCCAGGACCAGGTTTGAGCCACTTGTTAGTCAGCTGCTGTCTTCAAAGCAATTTTGGTGTGTGAGTTACAGTAATAAAATAGGATGAAGTCAGTCTGCGATCAGTTTTCAGTTGAACAGGTTCAAGCTGGCAATTACATGCAATCATTCTGTGATAATACAATATTAACTGTGATAAATAGGTGAAAATGGAAAATCTTTTGCAACTCTATCCCTTTATACACGCATAGAAATTGACATTAACTGTTTATATTCGGCCTTAACATTATAAATTTGAAATAGAAATGCAGAAATTACTTGGATGGGGTTTTAAATGCAAACTTACATAGACGCTCAGCAACTTTGCTTTTATATCGGAGTATAACCAGAATACACCAACTGGGAAGTAGTTAAGTCCAGTCGGTGCAGACTGACTCTGATTGCAGCATGTTAGCAATCTTTCATGTTAGCAATGTTTTTAAATTAGGCTTTGGTGACAAATAACAAATAATCAATCTCTCTGAGAGTGATCGCAGTCAAAGTCACACCACAAATTTTTGGAGACAGGTTGCCTCCTATCAGGCAACCTGTGCCGTTACCCTCTGATCGAAAGTGGTCGCCGCAACTGCTAGTTGTGCACCAAATGCAAGTCACAAGGAGGTTTCTGTCTTTTATTGTGTTACTGAGCTTATAAGGGGTGTAGAAAGAAGTAAACGCCACATCTTGTTAGATGTTAAATGATGCGGGGCTCTGTAAACACAACAGAATTGTCACATGTAAATTCTTGCATGTTATTTTTAAAAATGAAGTGAATATATTCCACTTCATTAAACACTTGTGTATGCAGACAAAAAAAAAGAGTGTTATGTGAGAGCTTAGCTAACTTAATAATTTTTTATTTTCTGCAGGTGTGGCAAACAAGAAATTGAAGGGGACTTGCACATCAAACAGGCTAACTCAAGCACATTGGCACAGACCCTGGATGGCACTGTTTAGATTATAAGGTTTGGTTGTAAAAGCACTAGAGAAAACTCAGACACTGTGTTCTTAGTCAGATTTAGAAGGCTACAGGAAACTTTGGACTCTGTAGACTCTAAACCATCACTGTTCATATTCACCATTACAAAATGTTCACAGTTAAACAAGATTAATAGGAAAAATAGACTATCCTTCTTGATGTTGTTTAATTGTACACATTATTTTTCTGTTGCTTTGTAGAAAAAAAAGTAGCTGCATCCTAGCCAATGAAATAGGGGGAGAGGTGCTTGATAAGGGGAGGAGAAAAAGGAAGAATTGATTTACTGTGAACTCTTTATTTTGCATAGAACTTGTTTACTCTTTGTGAGAACTGCTAACTCTTGTTTTTAAGTGTTTTATGTTTTGTCCCCCTGCAGAGGTAGTTCATTAAAGAATATTCTCAATATGGTTTAGATCTTTGTCTAGGGTGCAGCTGGCGAACCTCTGATTTTCCTAGAGTGCTTTATATCAACCACAAGTGAAGTGTTATCAACATTACCATGTAGGGCTGGGAAGAATTTGTGATTAAATGTAGCGTGTTGTGATCTTGTCGAATCTGTGTGTGGCAGGGATGTTTCCCTGTTGCACCGGTTTCCTTGAAAATCCCTTTTCCTCCCTTATGTCAAACTCCCTACTCTTTCTGGTCCCCATGGTAATTAAATGTGCTTACATGCACAAAACTAAGATTTGCCATTTTGTCTCTTTCTTTGTAATGTATAGAGGTGTGCTCAATTATGATTTTGCACTGATGTTGGCCAATTTAAGAGTTGTTACAAATATACTAACTCTTTAATATCCTTCACATATGCTAAATCTTGTGAATCTCTGGGCAGATTGCATATTTTGGTGATTCATTTTTTTGATGTTTAAAAGAATGTAAATAAAGCCCCTGCAGCAAGCACACACGGAGTGAACATTTCATAAACTTGTATCAAGGGGGTATATATTGTCTAATATGCCCTGATTGGACAGTTTATTTAGGTAGAACACAAAATTGACTCAATATTCAACTGTTCATGATACTGTCAACAGAATCTGCAGCAAATAACTATTTCATAGCAAGTTGTTTACTGAAAAAGAGAAAATATCCAGTAAGGGGCAGTTTTCTGGGTGAAAAAGCCTTTTTGATACCAGAGGTCAGGTGAAAATGGCCAGACTTCTTGGAGCTGATAGGCCAGCATCAGTAACTCAAATAACCACATGCAGACAATCATGTCTGAACATATTGCCTGAAAGTTGATTCTGTTCATGACAATAGAGCGTTTTCAGTCAGAGGAGCGTTTAATCACTCATCCAAATGACATCTTGAGTCCCAGCTGACTGCAGGTTTCCCAAACCTTATAAACAGTACATTTGCATAATGACCAAAACTAGCACCATTGCATAACAATGAGCCATGGGCTTAGTTTCATGATTGTTAATATGCAAATCAAGAAACTAAGCTTGTGCAAATAAGTTCTCGGGAATCTGTACTCTGCTGAGACTGAAGAAGCCACTTGACTGATGAAACATTTGCTCCACTGAAAACGCTGGATCGTTCTGCATGCGTCAAAGACACCTCTGAATACACAGCACATGGAGCGCTGAAGCAGATGGGCTACGACAGCAGAAGACTACACTATGAACGGGAAACTGAGGTTACAATAAACATGGGCTCACAAATATTGGACAATAGAAAAGTGGAAAAACATTGCCAGGTCTGATGAGCCTCGATTTCTGCTGCAGTATTCACATGGTGGGGTGAGAATTTGAAGTAAACGACATGAACGCGTGGATCAACCCTGTCATGTATTAACAGTTCAGTATGTTGCTGTTGTAAAGCTGTGGGGAATTCTTCTTGGCACACTTTGGGCCCTTGAGCATTGTTTAACTTTTGGGATTTGGTGGATCTGGAGATTGGCATCATGGACGTGCAGCTGACAAATCTGCACCAACTGTGTGACGCTAACATGCAAATATGGACCAAAATCTATGAGGAATGTTTCCAGCACCTTGTTGAATTTAATTTGTGCCATAAAAAATGAAGGTGGTTCTTAAGACAAACAGGGTACCAACCCAGTACTAACAGCATGTATATCATTCAGGTAGTGGTTTTGAGAACCTATTCTGTAATTAAAGTTTCACCCCCTCTTTCATAAACATTCAAGGTAGCTTGCTAACATTTTTATAGAAAATAGTTAAAATTGCTTTTATTGCACCTTTATTGTCTCATTCAGAGGTTGAAGGTATCATTACAGTAAATCTATATCTGTCTAAATATTGATTCTGCTAATTGAATTCAGGGTCATAATACGTCAGTTTTACAGTATTTACTTTAACAGTCCTATTAATCGTTTGTTGCGTTATAACCAAATATTTGCTTCATAAAAACAAATTGTGCATAATCTGAATCTTCTCATCCAAAACTTTTCAGTTGTTCTTACTTGAGTGCACAAACAAGAGCTCATTCTGGGAGTTATGACTGGAGACATTTACAACACCACATTGTGCTGCAGGAAATATTTCATCGTTACTCATACCCGTTCACTTGCATAAAATTAGAGAATGTTTGTCCAGTGACTGTGTTGCACTGCATCACTGCTGTCTTGTGAGATTAGCAATACTTTTTAGCCTTCTTCTGCTCTGTAAACTACATGTGCACTCCTACATGCATGATCTGCAAGTGCAGTTTGTCCAGAATTTTCCACTCAAAAGTCCATATTAGCAGTCAGTCAGTGGAGCTAAGCATCTTTTTTCTAGAAGGGACAGTTCTTACATATGTAAGTCATACATCATAAATACTAGACACATTATTATTAAGGTTATTATTCTTGGTCTACATAGAGAAAGATGAATAAAATTGCCCTTTTGCAGTGTTACTTACTTTTGCTTGCTTACAGTTTATGATCTTTACAGGAAAACAATGCACCAGACGTGTTGCTTGCTGTGTTCTAACAGCATTTGTAGGTGTTGTTTTAGGTCATTTTATTAAATGTGAATATAACACAGTATAGAGGATTGCATAACAGCTATTAAAGAAGCTTTCCCATTTGGATCAGTGTAGGATTTAATCACTGTTTGGGCATTTCACAGATTTATGGTGAAAACATTTCAAGTGCACTTTACATTTCATATGAGCATTATTGAAATCTTCTTGGAGGCTGACTACTTGGCTGAGTTGTCATCCAGTACAGACTTCCAAATGATCAGCCTGAAAATGTAAAGTCTGTTTTATTATTTCCATTTGACTGACTCATGGCTGCAGATGGACAATTTGGCCTATTGTTCACAAAACCCACATTTTCTTTCTTTCTTTTTTTTCTCTCCTGTCTGATGTATTGTGGACCCTTTGAAATACCTTTGAAGGTATTGTTAACATTTGTACTCCTAAAGTTGTTTCTTTGTGTAAAAATGTATGACTAGGCGACTGCAACAGAGCCATTTGTCACTTGTTTTTTCGTGGTTTCAATAAAGGGGTACATGCACTTGTCAGAACCCATGAAGCGATAAGCAGTCACGTTAGATTCCCATGGCAACAACCTGAAAAAGAACAAAGACAGTAGGAGCTTAAATGCTGTAATCAGCTGTTGAAAATGAATAGAAAAGGACATTTTCGAAAAGCATTGATCTTTATTTAGTATCTGGAAAATGTGAAGGTTGTTGTGAGACTTACGCCCTGAAAAGAACAGGCAGGTACGTGAGGCGAGGGATACACACTAATGGCTGGTTTACCAGAATAGCGTTCATAGCCTGCTCAACACAATACTGGGGCTCCAGAGGGGGTAGTAGCAGTTCCACTTCCTCTCTAACATCAAGGAACATTTAAAATATCAAGCAACATGAAACATTAGCAATAGACTCATACATAGGTTGTGTCATTGAGTATTTGAGGACATTTTTTTGTCCTTTTAAGAGCAAAATTGGATGTAGCCTTCTATGATGGACCCTCAAAGAATAATCAGTCTGTATGTGTATGTGAGTGAGGTATATTCAGGTCTACAGACTAAACTCTCCTTGTTTGTGTCTAAACTATGACATTCCAAAAAAATTTTAGAGTTAGGAGTAAACATGTTAGGACTGTCAGTGACACAGTTTTCATAATTTTTCACATGGCAAGCTACAACTGAAATACAGACCTTTAATTTTTAATTACCAATTAAATTGTCAGTTCAATTCAATTTTCAGTTCAAATGAGTTCAGTTTTATTTATATAGCACCAAATCACAACACCCTTTACCTTTATAATCTAAGGTAAAGAGCTTACAGTAATGCAAAGAAAACAGGGAAAACCCCAACAATCATGTGACCTCCTATGAGCAAGTGCTTTGGCAACAATGGGAAGGAAAAACTCCCTTTTAACAGGAAGGAAACCTCCAGCAGAACCAGGATCAGGGAGGTCTGCCGGTTGAGGGTGAGTGGATGAAGACAGTACACAGATATGCTTTGGAAGAGAGCCAGAGATTACCAGTAACTAATAATTAGATCCAAATTTAGCTCTTGTTGAGGGTGATGAATTGTTCATACTTTCTAGGGAACTCTATATTTTCGCTTTTTTGTAGTCTTCTACATAGATGGATAGAGATAAACCTAAAAAATAAACCTGTGTGTGTTTTATCGTATTTTAATGTTCCTGAGTGTACCAAACTGTCGAGTTGGCCCGTGATGGATTTTTGTTTTGTTTTTATTTCTGTAGAGACCTCTTTTACTACAGCAATAGCTTCTAGATTCAAAATACTACCTTGAGAGTCAGCGCTAGACCTTTTACCATCTAATTAATGGGAAAAAAGGAAAAGAAATAAATAATTACAGAAAAATAGACTTGTTCGTTAAAGAGGTCTTCAGTGATATTTCCAATTAACAGAAAATAGGGGACTCTGGATAAAAATGGCAGTAATTCCTCAACAGTTAATGCAATGTTTTTAGTTAAATGCCTTGATTAAGGGTTGAGTCTGCACTCTTGTCACGTCGCCATTGTTTCATGATGTATCTATTGTGGCAGGAAAGAGAGCCAAATTTATGAAAATTGTTTCACTCGCCACAGTTTTTGGACCTTAACTGTATGTGATTATTATCTTGGCGTACCTTATCTTGCAGCCTTCAAACATGCCCGTGTCCACGATGTAGGGACACACAAGGGTAGTCTTCACTCCTTCTACCTCCTCAGCCAGCAGCTCGTGAGCCAGAGACTCATGGAAGTCCACTGCAGCAAACTTGCTGGCACAGTAATCCTACCACAAAGAAAATCTATCCATCAGAGCTTATTCACGCTGCTTTTAAAGATGCTGAATATTCATTATTTGTGATTTGCCAGCCCTGCTTTGACTGCCAGTGCCGTTATATGCATTTTAATGTGTTACTTGATTTTGGGACTTTGTGAGAGAACAGTGTGCAACACAATAATAAAGCTGCCATATTCTTATTAGTCATATTCTCATATAAACTTATTGTAGTGGTGTTTCTCTCCTGCATTGGCTCACCTCCACACAAGCTGTGCTGAAGAGACCGAGGACGCTGGCAATGGTCACGATGTGTCCGTGATTCTGGGCCTTCATTTGGGGGAGGAAAGCCTTCACTGTCTGAGGCCCACACATAGGAACAACCAGACAAACATGCATTGTCATAGCAGCAAAATGGAATGAGGCAACAAACTGTGCAGTGTTGTTAAATGTGACTTAAATACTGTTCAATGTGTAGGTTATTGTGTGTAGCTTACGTTGCACAAGCACCTCCTTATTAAGAGGATTGACGTCAAAGTTGCTAGTCCATAGGGTGAATGGGATAATGCTCTTGACGCAAAGCAATTTTACATTTCAAGTGTCCCTCAGCTTTTGCACAATAACATGCTCTGTGTACAGCCGACTGTTAAAAGATTATCAAGTATGAAATCCAAAAGAAAGAATTCCAGCTCTCTGAATCTTAGTCGGTAAAAGTTACTGGCCAAAGATGTGCTATGATTTGATTGTGTAATGTATGTTTTGTGTGATGTGCTGCTAAACCGTTCTGCCTTTTGTTCCAGCTTTTGGCATTTTCACAGCTGATTAACTTTCAGCATTTATCTTCTGGATATGCATGGTTAGTGACCTTGATTGATTTCTGATCAGTAGTTTGCAATGATAGTTGCATACTTAGACAGGAACACATTTTCTTTTGACCATACTCATAAAAACCACAGTATTGCTCTGGATAATCAAGTTAGAAATAAAAAAGAAACTAGCTATGGTAAGCCCCAAAGCTTAACATCCAAAATGTTGTGATACA
Source organism: Oreochromis niloticus (assembly GCF_001858045.2). Taxonomy (NCBI): domain Eukaryota; kingdom Metazoa; phylum Chordata; class Actinopteri; order Cichliformes; family Cichlidae; genus Oreochromis; species Oreochromis niloticus. The sequence continues at coordinate 16,684,236 of NC_031970.2, forward strand.
CTGGCATCTACAAGTATATCCAGCTAACAAGAAAGTTGGAAAGATTAAGTAAATCTGGACTGCTTCAGATGTGACTGGGGAAATGTCTTCTATACATTTGATTTTGATCATAAAGTTCTTACCCAGAACAGAGCATGACAGTTGACTTTCATAGTCCTCTCAATCAGCTCATCAGGACAGTCTAGGATGCGCTTCCCAGCCACCACTCCAGCATTGTTCACTAGTATTGTAACGTCCCTGCCGAGGTCCTTTCTCATAAGCTCTGCGTTGCGGTACACATCCTCCCGGCTGGTTACGTCCACTGTGTAGGTGTACGCCTTTCCCCCCATCTCACGCACCAGCTTGGCTGTCTGCTCATTGGAATTGCTATCAATGTCCCACAGCACCACTTCTGCCCCATGCTTGGTGAATTCCTGAGCAAAGAGACGGCCCAGGCCACCGCCTGATCCAGTTATGAGCACCAGCTCGCCATCAATGGGCTTGGTGCGTGGACGCAAGATAACCTGCAAAGAATTTCTCAGGATGAAGTAAATGACATCCAGCAGCATCATCTGGAGGTCCATTAGAAAGATCATTTTCCCCTCGTCTTTTACCCGCTTTTTTTTTGTTTGTTTGTTTCTTTGTTTTTTTCACCCTACAGAGGCTCAGACTTTAGCCCTGTTCCCTGAAAAGGCGTGTTTTCCTACCTGTCCTACAACCAAGGTGGTGCTTTCCTCCTCCTGTGACCCTCAGTCTTCAACTGTGGCTGATTTAAATACTCTCCTCCCGGATTAGAGGAAATAACTTGAGCTCCTAAGCTGTAAATGTATGAATTATTATAGATGAAAAATGTGGACCAACAGCTTTGCAGCGATTTCAGGTTTAACCATTTAAAGTTCACAGCTGACAAATACTAACAGATGCACATCAGTAAATACTTTGAATACTCTATGTAAAATATCTTGTTTTTTATGTATGCATACAGGAAGAGTGGCTGAAAGTGGGAGGTGGTGAGGCACTGCTTTAAATGATGGAGACAAATTGTTAAATGGATAATAGGGACAGGTGATTTTTCATCATTAGTTCACATTAATTCAGAGCTCCATTAATAAAGCTTTCAGGCAAAGTGATCAGTAATTAAATTGTATCCTAATATCTATTTGTGATGGGGAAACAAGAAGCTCGGTTAATGAACTTTTCAGTTCCAGCTGTACCCGAGTCAAGCAACCAGAAAGATTAGTGCAGTGTATTTAGCATTTTTGAAATAATACAGATTTAGCCAAACAAGAAAGAAGAGCTTACTGAAAGTCCAGGAACATATTCTAAACCCTGTAAACTCCCACAGATCTTAGACAAAAGGACAGCAGTGGCTCTGAGGGTTAGTTACAGTTACCTCGCAAGATAGATCTTAATTTGGTTCAGTGAAGGGATACGATTCAGTGATAAGATTTGGTCCCAGCTCTACAGCTGCTCAGTAGAGCAGCAAGAATCATATTAAATGAGAACATAAGGAGATTATGTCTATGAACTATAAATCTCTGCACTCTTACTTATATCCCATGAAGCCTGCTTGCTGTGTATCACGTTCTTGTTTTCTAGGTGAACAGTGCAAGCCTTGTTTACTTTCAGCATTGGCATGTGAGCCACTTTTATCAACCAATCGCAGTTTTAACCCATTTCTTGTAATTTTTTTTTATAGGTAATGTTAATATATGTATTTTTATAGGATTTACAAAGAACATTTACTTACCATGAGGCAATGCATATTCCACAGCAATGCTTTAGGTGTGATGGATGACCCCAGTTTGAATCTATGTATAATTTGCTCTCATATTGAAATGTGAATTAAAGAGGTGGTGGGGGGTAAATTATGAAACAAAATTAAGGTAAGATAAAATCCATGTGCATGTGTTTCTACATCAAATTCTAAAGACACATTTTTTAAACAGCATATCTGCTTTTTAAGCTGGTATTAGTTTGTCTCTAACAAGCATTTAACATGTTAAATTCTGTCAAGTGTGCTGGTTTAGCAATCCAGTGTATCATTGCTTGCTTCCTCTGGTGGAGATGCATGGATAACGATACATTTTCTAACAGTGTTCAGCACCCTTACTGTTGTGAGCCATTTAAAACTGGGCTGTTTTAATATTTTGTGAACTGCAAATAAACCTTTGAATATAATATATTTTAGCACAAACTGAGTAAAGCAGATTTTGTTCCCTGTTGTGAAATGGAGACAAATATAATGAAGGAATAACTGGTTGGCATGGACACGATGAATGATAATAACAAGCAAAACCTGTTTCATGGGTTTCTCCATGCTGACGTTAGACAGGTTGAGTCAAGTCAGTATATTTACAGAGCACATTTCAAAACCGGAAATGATGACCAGTCGGGTTTTTACAGGTTGGCAACATTGAGATATTGTTTATTTCATAATTACTATCCTAATACGTAGATTAATATAAAAAATGAATATAATTTATTAAAATGATCCGAGCAAACGGTGCAGTGAAAAAGTACTTTCCTCCTTTGTGATTTCTTAGTTTTTTGCATATTTATCACACTTAGATGTTTCACAACAAACAGATTTAACATTAGACAAGGGTAACCGGAATAAATACAAAATGCTGTTTTTAAATGATGATATAATTTTTTACGAGAAAAAAGATATCCAAGCCTACCTGGATTGTGGCCGACCTACAAAAAATGAGCTCCAAGAGCACATTAGTCTAATTTTAAATTAATTTTTTATGCTAAAAAAACTCCAATATGGAAGAATTAAAACAATTCTGCAAAGAAGAGCGGACCAAAATTCCCTCACAGTGATGTAAAAGACTCATTGCCAGCTATCGGAAAGACTTGACTGCAGTGCTGCTAAGGGTGGCACGACCATTTAATAGGTTTAGGGAGCAAATAGTTTTCCACACAGAGCCAGGTAGGTTTGAATAGCTTTTTTCCCCCTTTAACAAATAAAATAATCATTTTAAAACTGCATTTTGTTTTCACTCATGTTATCGTCGTCTAATATTATTATTCGTTTGAGTATTCGAAACATCTAAATGTGATAACTAAGCCAAAAAAAAGTGAAAAAATCAAGAAGGGAGCTAAGACTTTTTCCACAGCACTGTGTGAATAAAATCATAAACTAACTGGAGAAATTGTAACTGAATCCTTACAGCTTAGACAGCTCAGAAAATAAAACATATTATTCTGAAAATCTTTTAGTTCTGTAATGTGTGTTTTTTATGACACGCATTGCAACGATAATAATACCTATTTGGCCTGGTGCTGTACTCTGCGAGAGCTGTCTCTCTGTTTACTCGAGCAGCAAATAAATGAGGTCATACCTCTGAGAGCTCTGGAGTTTTATGGATACATATAGAGGAAGTTAGAGTCAAGAAAACAAGAAAAATGAGCCACGCTGTCATGTCTTTGTTTTTCATTACGTTTCCTGTTTCAGTGCAGGGCAAGTCTTAAAGTTGTGGGGTTGTGATTATAACCAATATTTCATGTCCACACATTACCCCTTCCTTCTTCTCTCGCTGTAGCAGCAAATTGGAAATCTGAGTTTAACGATAAGAAGTCTGACAGGACAATAGTCCTACTTTACGCTACCCGAGTGAATAACAGAGACTGGCCTTTTTTCAAAGTCATTCAAAGTATTGCATAGTACATTAAACTTTTTTTAATTTGTTGCTGTGTTGGGTGGAGTTGTGATGTCATTTCCCATAAACCACTGTGTGTCACTGATTTTTCTCAAGTGTATTTATTTCTCGTATGCCAGGTGGGTTGTCCTGATGGGGGTCTGTGATGCATCGGCCAGGATCCATCATGAATTAGTACAGGATGGAGATCTGACAGATTATACTACTGTGACCACTGCAGACTGTTGCCAGGACTTTCAGACTGCATCTCCAGGAAGGTATTTTTCAAGAGAGGAATATTATTTTCTCAGTATTTATGAGACTAATGTCTAAACTTTAGGGTTTGTGAATGTTTTACGTTATTACGAAGCCATAATAGAAGGCGATGAAGTGTCGGACTCCAGTACATTATGGTGTGCAGTCCATAGTACTGTGTATCCAACAATCACCTTTATGTGCCTGTTTCATTTAAAATGTTTGGATTTTATGACACTCGAATGGCAACTTGACCCGCAGATGCACGATTCTCTAAATACACTCGTTTTGGTCTTTCCTCTGCCGCTTTCAGCAATATACTCTTTACCTCAGCAGTGTCCCGTGTGCCGAGTGAGTAGACAGAGTGGTCAGACTGTGCTGAGCTCTGCAGCGGTCACAATCTGCAGCAGGAGCAGGACAATCCTGTAGGAGCCACTCAGTTTATGCAATCCCTGTCCCAATTTTGAGAAGGGCACTTTCTGTGCAGAGTGCTGTTCCAAGCAAGGACACTGTAAAAACCTACTTCAGTACAAGTGGGCGGGTCATACATTTTTTAATTTACTTTTTAAGAAAAAAGGAGCATCTGTAACTGTGAGGCCTCCTTTTGATTCATATCTAATAATCTCACAACAGGCAAAATTTGAGAAGTTGTGTCATAAATCCCCAAATTAGCAAATTCGGTCACAGACTCAGAGACAGTTGACAGGTTTAGAAGCTTTATTGCAGACATAATTTTAATTGTACTGAGCAGAGATATTTTGACAAGATAATTTTTCCAACCCACCTACTGAGACACGGGGAAGTGAGTGCGATATAAGGAAACAACACTGAGAGGAAAACTAGGTGAAGAGGTGAGTCAAAAAGGTAAGCAAGAACACATAGCATAAAAAAAATCTTGTCTAACTAGATCCTTGTGTTTCCACTGAGTAGCTGTACAGCCTAGAAAGGAATCGGTGGAAGAATGGATCGTTAAATACACAGCAAGCTTGATGAGGAAATGGTTAGGTGTGCTTCATGAAGCTCAGTTGGCGTTTGACTGAGGGGACCGCCTAGAGCAGTCCCAGAGGAACAGCGGGACTTACCCACCTGAGAGGAAAGAGAAGTATGGAGGGAAAAGACAGAACGAGGGGATCCTGACAGATGGATAGGGGGGCTGATACTGCCAAGACCATAACAAGCTATCTGTTTTTAGGAAATCTTTGATGGCTTGCTTTGGCAAACATATGATTAGTTGATCAGGGCCTTCTGACTCTTACTGTCTCTCATCTTACATCCAGAAGTGACCACACATTTGAGGTTGTAACACATAAACTTGGGTTTCCTCACACTACAAGTTTGGCTGGAAAACTTGCTGAAAGTTCACTTTTATAGGATAGTTCTTCCTTGATCTCACTCCCATTATTTTTGGCCATACTTTAAAAATCAAAGTGTGCATGTTGGAATGAATGTATGACCATATGTTTGACTTCATGCTTGAACATGTAGCACTTTGTAACGTTTTAAAGTGCTTTACAAATAATGTTTTCTTCTTGTTCTCCGCAGCATGTACGTATTTTGAATAAAAACATATGCATTTGATGTGGAACATGAACATCAAAGGTAAGGTATGATCTATAAGTTTATTATTATGTGTATTGTCATTTCATATGTATTACTAAAAGTCTTGCAAATTACAGACAGTAGGCATTTTATAATGATTGTATATGCTACACTAGCATTAAAGCACTCATATGAGAAATATTTTTGGTTATCATCATATTGGAAAGGAAAAGTGGGAAGAAGCTACTACATAGTGCAGGATTTGTATTATAGCCTAGTTTCAGTATACTGTATGTAGTATAAATTACAGACAATGCCGTGTACAAGTCAAAGCAATCAAACAGAAATTACTTAATTTTTTAAAGTCCTTTGAAAATGACACGGCAGGTCCACTCATGTAAAATTTCCTAGCACAATATAAAAGGGTTAAAAGCGTATTTGAACATATGGTGCTACTAATGTTCTTATCATAAATGCTTTTGCTGTAGTTCCAGCAGTTATTACCCTGCGTGACTATGGCAACGCTGGCAAGAGAGAGGTGTCCCTCACTGCAGCAATGTGATAGGTTAACACTTTGAGACAGCCTAGAAAAATGTGAAATTATACTCTTTAGCTTTTTCACTGTATATTTTTTTGTTAACTGCGTGCACATGTGCGGACCTGTGTGCATGTCTGTGTCTGTTTGTATAAAATAGGCGTTGTGTCCACTTTCGGTTGACCTTTCTAACAGAAGGCTGCCAGCAGAGTAAGGGCCCACATACCAGGTGGATGCAGTACTTGAGGGAGGGGCACCGTGTGTGTGTCGTGTGCCGGCCACCTGCTGGCGCTGCTGGATGAAACACTTTGCTGGAGACGAAGAGGAAAACAACACGGATAGGCTGAAGACAGTTTAAGTATTTTGCATGGAAACATCAAAGCTAATTGTCTGCTTTGTTTCACCAGGATGTGCTTGACAGTCAGCAACACTGAATTTAGATTTGAGTTGTTCAGGAAATATCAATAATCAAGTGAGATAGGTAAGGTATGCTTGAATACCTTACCTATCTCACTTGATTATTGAGTGTTTCGTGACCCATAGACTGTATATAAGAGATGGACTTACAGGTTCCAGATAAAGCTATTATTGATGTGCCCTAAACCTGCATTTCATCTGGATGCAAAAGCTAAATTAGATTTCATAGAGATCTTTGGTAAAATGACCCTATTGCGTGCTTCAGGTATGACACGTCCATGATGAGTAAGCTCATGTCTAGTTTCAAATTTGACTGAATACAGCATGATAGTTAATCTCTAAACTAAGATCCGGTGTAGGGTCAAATTGATGAATGAAACCCAGTGTTCTTCTGGTCGTGGCTACAGTCTGATTGATGTAGCTCAGAAACCAATCATTTTGATGTGAAGGAGAAAAATTTAAGTTCACTACACCAATGTGGCCTTTCTGCCACTCTTCACTGCAGAGTTATCTTAAATACTCCTGATCTCATTTCTATTTGAGTCACACTGCACTAGTCCATATCTATTTTTATTTGGTCCATTTGTTGCTATTGAACAACCACTGCTGGTCCCAAAGCTGGATAAATGGGAGGGTTGCATCTGGTGTAAAAACAAATAAGGAGATTAATCTGCTGTGGGGAATGAGGGGGCAGTTTACTAATGCTAAAAGTAATTTTAAAAAGTAATTAAAATACATTAACTAAAATTATGATTTAAGAACTCGGTAAATGTTTTCATGTCTTATTTAGGATTGGCCCTAATAACATAAAGACAAGACAATACATCTGCATTTTGAGAGGTTCAGGGGTAGCTTAAGTGCAGCTATACTGTAATGAAACAGTCTGAGTCACATTTCCAGGGATTTTTGTTCGTTTGTTTTGTTTTTCATCTCAGATTTCTGATCTGAAACTTATCGTTTCAGCCTAATTGGTTAACAGTGACCACTAGATGGCAACATTGCTTATCACTTGAGTTTAAGGCAAAGACCTGTGACCACTAAATAATTTCTCCCTTCCCCCCCTGCAGAAGACAGTCTCTCCAGTGGCAGGCAGTGGGAAACCCTAGATGCAGGGGAGTGTGGAGACATGTGGGGAGGCTGGAAGCTTGCTCCAGCTCAACAGTCAACAGCTTCCTCTTCATCTAACCTTGTCCTGCTTCCTTCTGATGGCCTGGATTCTGTACATCCAATGATCACTTAGATTCCAATTCAGTTTTATTTACATAGCACCAAATTACAACAATAGTTGCCTCAAGGCTCTTTATATTGTAAAGTAAAGACCCTACAATAATACAAAGAAAGACCCAACAATCAAACGACCCCCTTTGAGCAAGCACTTGGCGACATTGGGAAGGAAAAACTCCCTTTTAACAGGAAGAAACCTCCAGCAGGCTCAGGGAGGGGCAGCCGTTGGGGGGGGGGCTATAAACACACAGTAAAAGAGGTGAGCGAAGAAGAAGCACTCAGTGCATCATGGGAAGACCCTAGCAGTCTACTGCAGCGTGACTAAAGGAGGACTCAGGGTCTCCTGATCCACCCAGGCAGAATAATGGTTACTAAACCTGTTTATATGAATAGTGCTGATCAATGCACAACTGTAGCTTTCTCAAACAGCTTAGTATAATTTTCTATATATCAGAAAATAACATTAGTTGAACTATTTATGTGCTGGAAACAGTGAAATCAAAGCCAACAATTCTTAATCAAAATGTAAAGTGATCTGATTTATTTCATTTTTGATTCATTTAAGGGAAACGTTGCTTTTTATTAAGAAATAAAAATATCTTGGGACATTGAGACACTTTCTTTTAACATGAAAAGTACTGGCTCTGTGTGAATCACAACCAGTTACAACGCCAAAGTTACAACATGCACTGAACAATAGAACATTTATACAGAAACAACAGCATAGAAAGTCAACAGGTAAAAATGTTTTTCTCTTTTTGTTTTTGTTTTACAAAACAGACAGCCTCGGGACCTACAAACAACATTGTATAAGAGCTGGCTAAGGTCATTCAAATATCTTTTTTCAATTCCCTGGAAACAGTGTACTTTACAAAGACTGATGGCTTAGGCAAGGTTGGGGTCAATTCCACTGAGAGCTTAAATTATAGGAAAAAAATAGTTTATGTTTGAATTTGTCCGTTTCTCATGCTTTAATACTGCTTTTTATTATAGTGCCACGTGTGATGTGTCTTGTGCACCACCTGAATCGACCCCAACCCTGTAATACAGTGTTAGATTCAGAGAATGTGTAATTGGACTACTTGCTAAAGCAGTAGTTCTCACCAGGTTTTGGAAACTATCACGTCCTTGAAAAAGTCCTGTGGGGTTTGAAGAATAAATTAAAGAAATAAGAAAATAAAAGAACGGAAACTCCTTTAACCTCTTTTTTAAATTTAGCAGCTAGCTCAACAATCAAATTCTCTTTTAGATTTTAACTAAATGCGTAATACTGTACAGCTGGGAGTCATATGGGATGATTAGGAATTGTACTTATAAAAATCTTAGAGAACTTGTGCTCTTAATTTTAATTGGTATCAATAAAGAAGAGGTAAAAGAAGTCACTAGATTGTGTTGTCTTGATAAAGAGTCATGGTTTAGTCCTTTGATTCACATCAGATTGCTCCACAGGGAACCTCGGTGAAATTAAAAGGTCTGCTATACTATTAGATTCAATTAATTTGAACGGCTCCCTTGAAAATCGAGTGGATTTAAGTGTCCAAATAAAATGAAATGAAGCTAAATGTAGAAATGAATGACACTTTTTTATTACTATTATTATTATGGTGGTATTGTGTCACAGTATCACAGTCTAAATATGAAATCAAACATCATACTTGATGTTTCTTTGCTCTCTCCTTTCTAAAAGCTTAATTATAAGAATGCTAGTGTCAGGATTTCAGTACTTGTCAGTGTGTGTGTGCACATGGTTGTGCATTTGTGTAATATAAATCTCAGGTCTCTACACTAGTGCTTGCTGCCTATTCGTGATATATTGATTGTCATCATTGTTGAGAGATATTTCAGTGAAAAATGGTCCCTGACTACAATAATATAGAAAACCTAAATGATAGGACAGAAGCTCACGTGGTGCTTAAGGAGGGGTTGCGTGAGCTCAGTGCCCTTCATATTTCATATTTATGTCTTAATTTACCCTAAAATATTTGTCTGGCTGCTTTTTGTTTTTTCTTGACTCAAGTAACAAAATCAAAATGGACAGTAAGGTATAATCAGGTAAAATAAGTTGAACTGTATTTTTTCTTGTTGAAACTGAAGAAAATAAAATCTGTTAGACTAAATGTGTCATGAATTCCTTTGGGAATTTAACCTGTGACTTCAACCTCAGGAAAATGTGAAGAATTACACACATTTACTGGACAGTATACATGTAGGAACGTAACCAAAGGAACATTACCAGAGACCATCTGGATCATTTTCAATACCCACAGTCAACTGTTGTGCAACGGGATATTTTCTTATAACAAAAATCTATTTAACAGCTGTTTGTGGGTAATAATTGTATTCTTTAGCATTGTGGGGGATTTTTTTGTTTTTGTTTTTTTGGTACTTCAAATAAAGAAAGACATTAAATCAAAAAAAGAATATCTACACACACGGGAAAAATGTAAAGGTGTAATACAACGTGAGTCAATGAGATGAAGCTATTCTCAGGACAATTATCTGCTTAATTATACTAAACACGATTCATAAAATGCTCCTCCCGTATCTCTTTTCCCAGCTATAAATAAAGCTGCACTTCAAAAACATCGACTGAAAATAATCCTATTTTCTCACACAACTCTAATATTTTCTTTGTATTGCAATCTGCATTACTGCTGCATGTTACAGTCAGGACTGTAGATGGAATAGAGAGAAAACAAAAGGCAGGATTCCCCCAGCCCGCACATTCATATTGGAAACAGTTCATTCTTTTCCATTAAGCAGCAACCACACTGCTATAATTCCCCAGCTTTACAGCAGTCTCCCCCTCTCTCTCTGTCACACACACACACAGTTCCCTCTGTTTCTCACAGTCGTTGGTATTCCTTTCACACCTCAGCTCCTCTCACTATGGGAGAGCAATATGAAATGGTCCAACTCTGTGATTAAAACAGGAAGTGAAATCAGGATTTGTGATTAGACTCTAAACTACAACACTAAAACGATATGTGTCAATCAACTTAGGTTGGATAAATTCTGAAAAAATAGATTTATAATAGTGCAATGCTCTTATTTGCGTGCATCGTTTGCCAGTATATTTGTGTCAGGAAAAGACTGAGAAAGATTTTAAAGTTATTCTTTTTTCTTTTGACAGTATATTTTGTTGGCACTGAGGTTCTTTGCTCATCTTGTTAACATTTGTGAAAGATGTGATGACAGAAGGCGTACTGTACCTACTCAAAAGATTTTTAAAGACATTACAAAAACCTTGTACTTTTGCACTCGAAGTTAGATTTCAAGAGATTGTGGAAGGACTCTTGATACTGTAACTCAGCTTATGTTAATGGGTGGAAATGTTGTATATAAAAGATGGACTTAGCTTTAAAGTAAATCACATACATAAGTGCTGAAACATTTAATATTTCTAATGTCCATTGGTTGAAAACAAAGTCATTGCTCTCTTAGTTTATGAGTTCATGTTTGCTATCCCATCTTCTAAGTCTTATCAATCATGGTGTTCATTTTATAGGGAGCAGGTGAAAGAGAGCCTGGAGAGGTGGAGGTATGCGCTGGAGAGAAGAGGAATGAAAATCAGTAGAAGCAAGACAAAATACATGTGTGTGAATGCGATGGAGACAGGCGTAACAGTGAAGGTGCAACGAGCAGAAGCAGTGAAGGTGGATGAGTTCAAATACCTGGCGTCAACCATCCACAGCAATGGATGGTGAAGAAGAGAGTGCAGCCAGGGTGGAGGTGAGTAACATGGGTGATTTGTGACGGCAAAATGTGAAAGGGAAGTGTGGAAGCATTGGGAGTGACCAGGATTGACGGGTCAGGCAGGAGGAAAAAGAAGAAGACCACAGAGAAGATTCATAGATGTAGTAAAGAAGGACATGAGAAGAGTTGGCATGGCAGAAAAGCATGCTAGGGACAGGGTGCTAATCCGCTGTGGTGGACTCTTGGTTGATTCTCGTGAAGGAGTCGCCCTCATGACTCATCCAGTGACGTCACTACCTGGCTAATCAGTGGCATGCAGTCTGTTGACGTCACATTTTCAGCTCAACTCAGCTCACTTGGGAACGTACTAGAAATACTGGTGGACATCCCTCAGCCTCCCAGTAGATCCAGATATGGTATAAACTGGAATATCCTAGGTGGGGTCTATCTGGAGTTATTACATTCATACGATTTTCAGAAAACTTAATCTCTAAACTTGACCTTGACATGGAGGTCATGACATTCCAACTCGTCTGAGATTTTTGCTAGGTGCACCTACGGTATGAACGTCAACATCGCCTCGTTTTGAGTGGTCACATTCACAACTTGGGTGACCACACTGCTCGCCCGCCAGTGACGACAATACCATATCAGCCTTTTACGGTTGAGGGGTAAAAAGTACCTGATACCAGGAACCACCACCTAACGGAAAATTCTAAAAACTGAGTCGAGTCAAACCAACTAGGTACAAGTGGAAAAGAGGCTAAAATGCTCCAGGCACCAGTGGCTGATTTCACATTGGCTAAGTCCATGTTTCATATACAATCTGGCGTGTAAAGTAGCACTTAATATATTTTTAAGATCACGAGGACCACTTCTGTTTTGCCTCTCTCACCATCTACAATCTGTATGAAGAGTGCAGCAATTCTTGTTAAGTGACTGGTCCTCACTATACTATGTAGCAGTGTAATCACACAGGTGTACGGAGAATTGTGTCTGTCAATCCAGGGAATAACAGAACACATGTTAAAACTGAATTCATGAACATAAATAATAAAGTACAAAGTCCTTATATTATAATGTTAGATTTACACAGTACTCATGAATATGCACAGTGAGGAGTGGCTCAGCTAACATGCAACTACTGTCGCTTTATGGGTTCACGTGTCTCTGTGTGTGATTCGTAAATGTGTGTGAGCATATGTTACATGTAAATCGACCTTCGCCACTCCAATTAACAAATCACTGCTTAGCTGTTGCCAACATTTGAGGGCAACAGCTATCACCATGGAAACTAAACATATCTATGGTATCCTGAAAATTTCCTTCAGTACCTGGATGTATAGTTTGCCGGTGTGTGTGTGTGCACTCATGCATGAGTTTTATCAGTTCTGGCATTTGCACCCAATTAATGGTAAGCTGGATCTGGTTGCGGATGGTGCTGTTATATTTTTTTTATCATTTAAGAAACAAAATAGGGATTGGATAACTCCCCTGCTTTTGCTGTTTTATACACATATCGTTCATGCATTTGTGAACAATTTGGCTGCTTTTATGTTGGTCAAACGAAGGTTAATGCATGCTGAACAACTGCTCTAAACATCATGTCAGTAGGCTAGGAGGATTTCCTTATATATGTTTTTTTATTATTTAGAGATGATGGACAAGCAAATCATCATGTTATTTTATGTTATGAGACTGGGTACACGCATGCTTTCATAATGTGCATTTTATGCAGCAATCAGCATAATTCTTTCTTTTGTTAGCCCATGTCAAAAAGAAACCTCTTGGTCCACAACTATAATAATGTAAAAAAAAGATTCTGATGTGCTAGGAAATCTATCCGTCATTCGATCATTCACTCTCACCAAGACATGTTAACATGAGTTAGCAAAGCACTGTTAACAAAAACAGTGGTCATTATAATGCATGATGAGCTGGAGCAGCGTCTGTGCCAAAACACTGAACCTTCACATGTGATTTTGACACAGCAGACCAGAAATGTACTTATTTCTAATAGGAACTTTCTCTTATCTATAGAAAAATAAATCAGGCTAGACAATCTCAAGAGTGTGTGTACATGAATTATCATTTGGCCATTCATTACTGTTCACTCTCTCTTGCTCTGTCTCTTATAGACACAGGCACACATATAAGCAGACATGCACACCCCTACGAATGTAAATGACTAAGGCCAGGTTTGGGAATGGAGGGCACAAGTAAGTAGCTTATAGGCTTCTAGGTCCTCTCCTGTATCTTCAAGACTACAAAATCAACCGGGACTCAGTTCTGGAAAGTGGCTGCGGGGATTTTTTAGAGATAACCCCCTGCAACTAAAACCATCATTTAGCTGGGTTTCGCACTTATAACTACAGCTTTATTTCTCTGATGACTCTACATCTCTGAACAGACCCATTGGCTACTTGGGAGTGCTCTTTTGTTGTGTGTGTGGAATATCTCCTTATAGGAATGAGCTGAAGGAGGGGCAGTGACATTCTCCAATTAAGAAATGTTTTTCTCCCAGAGTATTCACTACACATGTTCACCCAAGGCTTATTGCCCAGTGGCATGCTCAGGTAATTTATGAAATGTTTTAGCGAGACCGGTTGTCTCTCCTTCCTTTGTCTCTGGCTTGGAGTGTTTTAGCCTTTAAGGTGTCTCTACCAAAAACACTCTGTCCCAAACTTGCTGTTAGTTTTTGCTTCACTTGCACCTCAGAGGCCTTTATCCAAAGTATTTTGACGTCCCCTCTCAGCCTTTGGTCTACGTGCCATCTCTGGTCCTATGTGATTTTCATGAGCTAGCCCACGAATCCCTTCTAGGGGGAACAGACAATTCTGACCCAGCATTTTCTGGGCTGCTTCTAAATGGTTAGTGCCCCTCTGGTAATTTATATTAATGCTGCGTTTCGGGCTTGCATCAGCCAGGAGACGCTCAGAGGGACTGGTGTCAGACATGTCACGGAGGTGCTCATCATCGTCTGTATCGGCATCAATGTATTTGCTGATGGAGGAGTCATGGAAGGTGAAGACAGTTGGGGCCAGGGGAGTGCCTTCTGGAGACTTTGGTGGGGTCCTGCTGCTGGCAGTAGTGTACGCAGAGGTTTCAGGGCTTAATAGAGAGTGGTCTGACACAACTGAGCTGTCTGAAAGTGGGGAAAGTCCTGATTCCCCGTCGCTGCGGCAGCCTCCTTTGGGAATAAGGCTTTTTGAGGAGTTTCCAGAAAAGAAAAATTTCCTTGTGTTGTCCGTCTTTGTGACAGACACAGGGGTCAGCATGGGCTCACGGTCCCCTGTTGTTTGCTGGCCAGTTTTTGTATTGGTGTGCTGGGACAATGCTGTCGCTGGACTGTATGAGAAGCGGTTGCTTTCCTGAAGACCAAGATCTATTGCAGGACTGTGGGAGAAGCGTGGATTCTCCTGGAAGTCTGTTGCACAACTAATGTAGCTGTCAATGCTGGACAAGCTTTTCATGTCTCCAACTCCATCCCTGGTTCCTAGGGCTGGTTGACCATGGTCATGTATAGCCCCCAGCTCTATCTCATCCCTCTGTTTACCAACTCTGGAGGCCCTTTCTTTAGCATTGAGGTTGGGTTGTGACTGTGTCTTTGCCATCTGGTTGTACATCTCTTCTAGTTTCTGAACATTTAACCTCTGGGGACTGGTGGCTCGGGCCTTGCTGGGAGAGCCTAACTCCTGGGCATTGAAAGAACGGTTTGAGCTTGTCTCTGATGCAGCCCTCTTGGGAGTCCATTTCCAGCGGCTGGGTGAGAGGTGGTTGTCATGAGGCCTCTCACTCTTCTCCACCACCACATCCATCAGCTCTGCACTACGTGCAAATGCTTCTTTCAAGTTCATTGAGACAATGCTGCCATTTCTCTTTGCCCTTTCTAAGGCTTCTCTTCTTTTAAGGGCCTTTTCTTGCCTCTTCTGTTCCTTATAGAATTCAGAAAAGTTATTTACAATAATAGGAATAGGTAGAGCGATCACAAGTACTCCAGCTATGCAGCATAACCCCCCCACAATCTTTCCCAAGAGAGTTTTGGGGTAGATGTCACCATAGCCCACTGTGGTCATAGTAATTGTAGCCCACCAAAAAGAAGCTGGAATGCTTTTAAACTTTGTATCCTCTTCATCCTTCTCAGCAAAAAATACCAGACTGGAGAAAATCATGATACCCATGGCAAGGAAAAGAATAAGTAGGCCCAACTCATTGTAACTCCTCCTAAGGGTGAAACCCAGAGACTGAAGACCTGTAGAGTGACGAGCCAGTTTCAAGATACGTAGGATACGCATGATCCTAAAAATCTGAACCACACGCCGAACATTTTGAAACTGTAATACACTCTTGTTGGATTCTGTCAGGAAAATGGTGACGTAGTAGGGCAGGATGGCCAACAAGTCAATAACATTTAGAGGACCCTTAAAGAACTTCCATTTATTCGGGGAGGAGAGGAAACGGAGCAGGTATTCCATGGTAAACCAGGCAATGCAGACAGCCTCCACGTGGGCAAGTTGAGGGTTGTCTGTGGATTGGCCAAACTCATCTGTATCCTGTAGCTCTGGTAGGGTGTTCAGAGACAGGGCAATGGTGGAAAGCACGATGAAGAGGATGGAGATGATGGCGAGTATCTGAAAGACAAAATTAGACAATATGAGATTTTATGCATCAGAGAATGGCTTACAGTAATTAAAACTTTGGTCACTTGAGAGGTTTTGTTGCAGACATCGAAGACACTCAGCGAGCTCAAGATGTTGGGAACAGCAAACCTGCTAAAAACCTTGAAAACTGCACTCAGGTGTATTTAGAAGAAGTGGTACTATTTTAAAGACAAAACAAATTTGGTATGATTTACCTTTTTCTATATACAGCTTTGTGTACGATGTTGCATGAGTCATAAAACTGGAATTATTTTTAAAAACATTCTTTCGCCTTAATGACTTAAACTTGAAGTAGAAAGCTGCGTTAAGTGGAAACTATGAAATTGAAATCATCGTCAAGTGTGCACTTTAACATACTTTTATTACCTGATCACACAATGAAGCTATATGCAAGTGAATATTAAACTGTAACAGTTTAAATAAACCTTCTATAAATGCCTGACTGACAGTGTGACTGCCTGAGAGCTAATGGATTAGACAAACTTGGACCACTTATTTATTCATAACTCACTTATCAGGCTGATCCACATGAGTGAGTGTGCTTAAGTGGACAATTATGTTTAGCACCAATCAACAAAAACAAAAGTATCACAGCAGCACATATCAGACTCACTGAATAATTTTCTAAAACATAAAACTGGGAACTGGGTAAAACAGTAAATGCTTATTTTTGGTGTAGAAAGGTTTTTTTTTTATTATATTTTATGGCATTTTCCAAACTGGAGGTTGGACAGAGCCCTCGAGAGCTCAAATGGGCTCTTGAGCACTTACCTCTGCGCTGAAATTGTCATGTTAAGATAATTAAGATGAGCCTACCATTATCACAGAGTGCTGAACCTACTTGCTAGCCATGAAATCAGTGACCAATTGAAAGGCTTCCGTGCTCTCTATTTAAGAGTAGGATAAGGGTAAAACATAATCCACATGTAGTTTTACACTGTTTTCTCCCATTATGGTCTCTCTAGAATTACCGAGGAGAGACCTCTCACTCGCCGTCACTTGACACCATCATGTAATGAAAATGAACCTGCAATAACCACATAGGAGCAGAATGTCCCCAGAATCTACTGCACTTGATGATGCTGATGATTCACTTTACGCAGTACACAGAACTGGGAAGTCTGTCAAAAAACAGCACCCTGACACACACACACACACACGCTACCCCACCCACTCTCCACCAATCATGCTAACAAGCACGTACGTGGTGGCAGACTACACCTCTTTGAGCATTGACAGCACCCCCATCAACCAGTATTCATTGTGTAAACAAAAAAATGGTTGCGTTTGCTTTGAAGTGTGTTATTCTTGAGTTTGTTTGATCTGAGTAAATGACTGCGTAATACTGTATGAGAAATACTTGAGAATATGTTGCAGTGCCATCCAGCTTGCGATATACCATTAAGCCCAGCTCACAAAAAGAAAATAGTCAGAATGATTTTAAATCTAACTTTGTAGAAGACAAAAAACTGTCACATATTAAAGGTTAGTTTACAAAAATCACTTGAATGAAATCTTGAGGTTTGATTTGATTGATTTAGTATGACACTTTAAAATTTTAGTCCTCGAACTGTCATGTGGAACAGTAGCTCCCGAAATGGTCTAATAAGGAACACTGTGCCGAGAAATAGTGTCAGGGGTTAGATAAACAAAGACAGATGGACTATGATGTAAATAAAGCAGAGTTTTTCTCTTATTTACCTCATTTCCTACTAAGTTAGACAGATGTCTAAATGTATCTGTTGCACAAAGAACTTTAGTTGCTAACTATTCTAAAAAGAAAAACTGTTACTAATAATAATAATACATTTTATTTAAAAGCGCCTTTCAAAACACCCAAGGACACTGTAAAGAGCAAAAAAGACAAGCATAAAAACAGGAAATAAACACAATAATAAAAGAAGGTTTAAGAGCATAATAGTTCTGGGCAAAAGTATAATTTGCCCAGAACTCACTGAACTCATATGCTCGAGTTCAGTGAGTTCTGGGCAAATTATACTTTTTAAAGAAGAAAAATGAACAGCTGAGTTCACTATTTGTCATTCTCTTCTCTGGCTGAAAAATACTTGTCCTCAACACCTGACCATTACAAGGATGTTTTAACTGGAAAATTTAGCAGCACAGAATTTCAATAATATTTTTAAATGTTAGGAAAAAATGATAGTAACAGTAGATAGTGTAAATAGCATTGGAAACTTCCTTTAATCAAAACAAAAATGGCCGACCACATATTGACCATTGATTTAACAGTGTTTAGTCTGATTAGGGTTGTCGCCAGAACTGATACTTATATTACCATTTGATACACACAGTGGCCGTTGTTTTTGGGTTGTCAATAATGTAGGCAGCATAACAAACCTAAAACATTTGTCAAAAATGATCATCTACTACCAACTGATTCTAGAAATTACTGTCAGATTAAACTCTTTTGCAAAAGTGTCACCTTCACTTCTTTCAGCTCACACACATTTACACCCAGACAGGCAGACACACCGCCCCTCCCCTCACTAGCAGCTGAACACATGAAGAGCAGCAGAACAAACTTGATGAACACTGACACTTTATGGAACAGGTCAGCAAAACTCCTGTTTCAACAAAATTTAAGTATTAATTACCATAAGCATTAACCTGGCCAGTGCACACACTGACATTAGCCATTTAGCTATAATCAGTTTGTTTAGTTATTGTCACAAGATAGTGGCTAACAGCTATGGCTAATTATAAAATGATAACATTAATATAAGAGATGAGCAGAAAACACTATTAGTCCTGCCCATTTGTACAATGATAACACGATTATTTGTGTCTGACATTTTTCTCTTAAGGGCAAACAGTGAAGCTGAGGAAACTATACCAAAACGGTAGCAGCCCTTACTGATCTGTAACAATGAACAATTGGCTATGGTGCCAAGTGAGAGGCACAGGAAAAAAAAGTAGGACTGTAGATGAATATATTTGCGTATATTTCTTTTATTTTTGTCCTTCTCCCCCCTAGTGATCTTGAAAATGTTATTGAATACTGCATATTTTCCTGATATCGAGTTTGTGGCTTTCTGTTCTGACTGGTCTTAAATAGGCTCTTCTCCACTTTTTTCATTCTTTGAAAAACTTTTGTTAAAGGTAACTCTTGTCAGTTGGATGGCTATAATTACAAGACTAGGAAACATTTACAGCCAGAAGATTAATACTCACTTAATCACTTTCTTATGTGAACCAGACCTCAACTAACTACAGTACAGACAAACAAACACCTAAAGAAAAACCATGAAAAAAGCAACTTGTCTTTTGGCTTTAGTATGGACCGAAGATGTCAACAGCCTTCAGCCTGAGTTAGTAAGGTTTAGAAGAAGCTTTAGTTTTTGGTGCAACAAGCTAAATGGGTACATGTAAACGTTTCTAAAAGAAACTTGGCCTTCCTCAGAAGATAACCTATTCTGAACCAGAAGCAGAAAGACCTGGATTATGTGAAAGTGTCTAACATGGTATTTGCAACATTTATAATTGCTGGTGGTAAGCTAGTTTTAGAAGCTGCAAATAGACTGTCCAAAATAAAATTCAAACGAAGATCTAATTACAGAGGCTATTTTTTACAGATATAAATAAATATGCCTTGAAATTTTGGCTCACACTTTGGTTGCCTAAGGCAAAACACTTTGAAAACCACTCACTTAGAATATGTGTAAAATATACAAATTATTTTTTTATGGTTCTACTTCATACCTGTTATAAAAAAATATCCAAGTCAGACGCTGACTATCCCTGTGTGCATTTCAGTGATAACAGCTTGGAAAAAAGTCTCCAGCTTTCCTCTATAATTGGGGATAAAGGGAACAAATCCACCAGGTCTCTCGTGATCTTAATGCTGAGGTAAAAGAGTGGGGCTCCTGTCCCTGTTTGACTTGAGTGATGATGAATCACAGAGGCAACATAATCCAGTGGTGTAGATTTTGTGTATTTGTCATAAACTAATATACTGTATGCTGCATTATTTTAGTTTACAGTGACTGATAGAAAATTCCACATACTATATACAGTACTGTGCAGAGGTCTTCAGCCAACCCTCATTTGCTTCCAAGGAGCCAGAGCCATCCATCCATGGTGTGGAGCCTATCCCAGCTGCCACAGGGCAAGAGGTGGGGTAACTCAGACAGACATCCTTTTGCACCTATGGACAGTTTAGAATCACCAAATAACCCGACCCACTAACTGGGTGTTTTTGGAATGTGTGTGGAAGCTGGAGTGCCCTGTGAGAACACAAACAATGACCCACACAAACATGGGAAGACAATGAAAACTCCAGCTCCTTTACCCTGGTAACCTGCAAGCTAGTTTGCAGCTGACGCGCTTCCTCCAAAATATTCCCAGGCCCGATAACTTAAATCAAGCAGTTGGTAATAAATAATCCGCTGGCTATAATGATAAATCAAAGACTCGGCAAACAGAAAATATGCAAAAAATGGTTCCAAAACACACTGCCATTGCAATAAAACATAAACATTTCAATAAATTGCTAAATCAATTTCCTACTTTCCTGGCAAAATATAAAAAAATAAGGTGTGGCTCAAGACTTACGCACAGTACTGTATAACATACTGTTTACTGATGGCTTACATCTTTGTCTATTACTATAATAAATGATTTGAGCCTTCAAGATGAATGTAATGTTACATCTGATTCCTTTAGTTCCTTACTTCATGAACTTCAGTCCGCATTTGTTATATTAACCCTAAATGACTCCAGCTCCAAACAGCACAACTTGGAGGATGAGTAGGAGGCTGCAGCTAGAACACTGAGCCTGTTTTGGCAATAGCCCACACAAAAGAGGTTAGGATGTTATATGATGAAATCAATCATAGGATAGTTAAAATACTCCAAAAATGAGTGCAGTGTTGGATCAAAATGCCACATAGGGGGTGAGATATACTATTCAGTCCAGCAGTTTAACATAGCTAACAGTACAAAGTGAAATATTTCACTGTGACTTCCTTCCTTGATCAAAACCTCAGTCATAAACTGAATCTGTGGGTAATACATACATCAACAAATGAACCAAAGCCTCACATGGAGCACTTGATATACTGTTGTTTGTATAAATCATCTAGAAGAAATCACAAATTACAGGCAAAAAAAGGAAGGGTTTTAACAAAGGTTGTTAGAAGGTGACTGACAGCAATGACTGACAGCGAGGGACTTGACATGGTCTAACAATTCAGACTCCCCAGAGTAAAAGTGATGGCTCAAAAGACAACCTTATCTACGACCAATCAGAGCAGGAGGACACTGTTGCCATAGCATCGTGGCAGACATGAATAATGACCCTATCTGTTTATTTTCTTCCCTCTGTGCTCCTCTCCCTCCTGCCCTGGAGGAAATCTGTTTGAATCAAACACTTGAAGAGAAGAGAGGTGCTGGGACTGGAGAGTGAGGGTGGAGCTGACAAAGCCAGCACGAAAGTAAAGGGGTGGAGATGATGCAGTGAAAAAACACGATGCCGTTAAAGAGAAAACCTCGACATGTTATACTTGTAACAGGGTGGGTTACAAGTATAACACAACATATTAAAGTTCGCCCGCTGATTACTCGATACAGTAGAATCGTAACGAGTCAGAAAAGATACAGAAACAGGAGGACAAAAAAGGGCAGAAGGTAATAGATTGAGAAGCTATAAAAAGGTCGCTAATGAAGGCACACTGGTGCTGCTGTGTCTTATGGTTATGAGGTTAAGTTCCACTAGGAAACCCTGCACATTTCCCAGTAGCCTCTGTCCCTGATGGCCTTGCCTCTACAAACTGTGCTTGCTCTCTATCCCTGCCTGGCTTGTCTTTATCTCTTACTTCCTTAAATTGCTCAGTGTCATGGGGTGCTAATTTCATAAGATTACCGAACCCCAAATCTGTGATAAAACCTTTCAGTTTACTAGAAAAAAGAGACAGCGAGCATGTGCATGTTAGGAAAATGTTAAATGGAGCTCTAGATGTGATTCTAATGGCATCGACAACATAACCGACTATTTTTAGACTCTCAATTGTCCACATGACAAAACGGATGTTAATAGCAGCCACACCCGAGATCCTACCCTGCAATTTTTATGTGGTGGATACTGTATAATTGATTTCATTATATTAACCAAAAAAAAAAATGACAGCAACTACCGATGAATGCGCCATGGTCTAATAAAGGGGATAAAGGACAAAGGGAGAGAGATATTAATATCTAGCGGAGAGGAGAAGAACATGTGAGCAAGAGCAGAGTGACAGGAAATCCCACCGTGACACTAAACAAAGCCAGATCACACTGGTCCCTCATGGCACACTTGTGCAGACACAATAGTCTGCATAGAGCAACACCATCTTTTTGGACAAGGTGACACCAGCCCTCATTAGTGTGCTTGAAAAAGAAGTCCTGGACATAACTGGTATGAAGGATGCCCTCAAAAGTCATCCAAAAGAGTAAGTTTTTATAAATGGAATTCTCTGCAGAGGGAATACTGTCTCATACGCTATCCTTAGCACTTGGGACTCGAAACAGGGCAAACTCCTTGTCAAATTATTTTTGCCCATCTTCTTGTGCTTGTACCTGGGTGTGCTTCACTACCCACTCTCTTTCAGATACCACAGCCTGCTTTTATGCTGGCTGTGTCGCAGCAGCTGTGATTCATTTCTTTGCGCTGCATTGGCTTTGCCAGGGTCGGGCTCATTCATCTATCAACCCAGTTCTCATACAGCAAGGAGAGAACCTTGAACTTTACACCATATATATATATATGTGTGTGTGTGTGTGTGTGTGTGTGTGTGTGTGTGTGTGTGTGTGTGTGTGTGTGTGTGTGTAAAGCTCTGGAAAAAAGCCATGGCAACATTAAAATTACAGTTATAGTAATTCTCTAAAACTGTAGTTTTATTTCATACCTCTTTTTGTGGCTGTTCAGAATATGAACAGCCACAAAAAACAGGCTGTTATTCATGATTTTAAATTACTGTATTTCCAATTCACTCATTGCCTGAAACTAAAGTATCAAGAGGTTTCAAACAGGTGGAGTAAAGCTTTTTATAGAGCAGTTGGAAATGAAACCTACCCAGCCCCAACAAGCCTGTTTACAGGATATATAAAAAGGTTAAACTGTGTTCTTTAACTCTTTTTCTCTTGGACACCAAATAGGAGGAACTGTTGTTTGTCTTTTCTGAACTGAGCAGTTCAGGTCTGCTTCCAGAAACAAATTTACTGGGTGTGCGTCAGAAATTAGTGAGGTTTCAAAACCTTTCATCAAAGGTACATGAGAGGTCATTAAATTTCATCTTTATGGGGGAAAGAGTTAAGAATACTTTCCAGCTGTGTTCTTACTACAAAGATGCTCCTGCTATGCATTTATGCAGAGGAAATGCATTACTGTATTAATAGTATTACTGTTAAATGCAACTGAATTCAGGTTAGTATTCTCACTCTGCACTAAGTCTGGTGGTATCCCAAGTGACAGTTAAGGAACTCCCTGACTCCCAGTGCTCTGGCTGGCACCTTGTCTCATTAGCAGCAACAGGAGCAACAGACTCTTCTGCTTTAACAGTGTGCCTGTGAGTCCCAGCATCCCTGTCTGTTAACTTTGCCAGCACTCACCCAGGGAAACACGTTAGACCTACATTATAATGACAGGCTCTCCTTAAACTTAAACACCTGAACAAGCACGGTCTGAAGCGTAAAGGTGAGCGGGCTCTATTTTTGGCTGAGTAAATTCAGGTCTTGCTTGCTCACTAAGATCCACTCACAGCTGACTTGCTTTCCCATCATCCCATGAGCCACATTGGAGGCCACTGGGAAACCATGCAACACTCTCCCAGCCTCGACTGCCAGCCACTGTCACCATGACAACCCCCTTGAAGCTCGACAGGAGGTGGCTACGTGGACCTGCTTGTGAAAAGCAAGTCTGACAGAGTCTCCTTCTCTGTCTCTCCCTCTCTCTTTCCCTCTGTCCCTGATTTGTACCTTTCTGAGAGCTCACCAAGCTTTAAACCATCTGCTTCTTTCTCTATTCTGTCTCCAGGTTTCTCCGGTATTTGTGTCACATCGCTTTTTGCGTTTTAGCAGAGCTTCAGCTGCAGTAGGAAATAGTTCAGCTGGTTAATATTTTTCTATGGCACCGTGGCTCAATATTTAAATAAAACTAAAAGCCCCCATCATTATTTAAAAAGGGAACAGACATGAGTGTGCCAGGCACCACCTTTACTTGCAGATGTTTGCACCACGTGCCACATACCAGGTCTTCTACCATTTGACTGGATGAACAGGAATCATAAAACCACGCCATCGTTCTTCGTTTTCTTCAGGATGTTATTATCAGTGGTCAGTAGTATGTGAGTAATAATGTGAGCGCTAAATAATGTGGAATAATTCACACTCCTGTTTCGAATAGAATGGCTCTGCCTCCTCGCTGCCTGTGAAAGAGATGGGGTTTCCATGGAGACGGGAGGAGACTGTGTCTTCCACATTTTCCCCCAGCATGATAGCTTGAAATACGCACACACAATTTGCAGTGGCTCAGCTGTAGTCTCCCCAGCAGACATCACTTCTTAACTTTGAACAGCACAGCCTCATTTATCTTAACCTCCCACATCTTGCCAAAATGAATAACTTATATCTCATGGCCCTTCGTGGGAGATGCTGCCAGTATCGTGACCTTGCTTCCGTGACATTCATTCTACTGTACTCTTAGCCTTCTTGTATGTGGCTTAGTGAGGCAAAGGTGAATAGCACATTATTAAATGTTTGGATATCACATGCGCGTGATTTATTTTTCCTCCAGACCACTTAATTTGAAAAAATGTAGTGATATCACATCTCATGCTCAAACTGTAACCTTTTTGAACTGATTCGAGATTAGATGTAGGAATGTAATTATGTGATTCTCTACATTTAATAGCAGTTGTGCGCCTTTATACTATACCACTCAAAAAACCTTTTGTTTTTGAAAGAAAATCACAGTTGTTTTTATTAGATAAGATAAGGAATGCTATAAATGAAAATTCATCATTTTCATTCATCATTTATGGTTTTTAATAAAATATTTACATAAGCAACCATAAAAGCAGCCATTTGTCCAGTGGCGCATCTTGTTACCTAATGTTGATACCTAATATGATTTAATGGGTCCGCAGCTTGCCAATGTTTGATTACAATGTCTTAATCCTCTTCAAATAAAGCACTTTCTTCAGAAATTCATCAGCATATTCTCAGACTAAGAAAGGCTCATGTGCAGTACACAAAGGGTTATCTAAGTGGGAAATACCTCAAAAAGCCATACAACAGTATGCATATAAACTATAGATGGTGAAAGATTTCATTAATCCTCATCATTGTTGAGCAACCCCAAACTTTTGAGTGGTTGTATTTGTGATGAGCTTGTATTTATTTCTCCATTTTATAATTTGGCCTTTTAAAAATATGTGCTTTGAGGGAGTAGAAAAGTCTGAAACAGGCCATTTTTGGGATATTCGGCAAACTTTTCCCCAACTCATGCAGTGCTTACATGCACAAAGTGCACCAGAACCCGATTCAGTAAACCACTGAAGTAGGTAGGAAATCTATGCTTGCCCCATCCATCTCCTGAATGAATCCCACCTCATCGCCTCTCCCTCTCAATTATTCATGCATTTCAGATGAAGAAGAGAATCCAGACTCAGCATCTATATTTAAACTCTGACTGGTCCATGGTGGTTATATAAATAGAAACAGTATACAGTCTGGTTTGATACACCAAAGAAGGCTGTTCTCATCAGAAACAACAGTGTAACTTGGACTACAAAGCATTTAAAACATTCACAAGGAATTAAAAGATTCATCAGTGGGTATCAGTGTAGACTGACGATTTTACAGGACAGTTAAGGGTAGTTAATGCGATGTGTGGTGAAGCTTCACCTGTTCCTTCTGTCTATGAAATGCATAAAAATAACACCTTAAGAACTTCTCTCATCAAAAACAAAAAAACAAAGAGGCAAGGTTATTACATCGTTCAGAGATATTTCACTGCTATATTGTCTGATACAATGCAGTTCACACAGTGTGCCATTCTACAATGATTTATTTATTACGAAATCAGAGAACATCATGAAGTACTCCGCACACATCAGCACAGAAGGAAAAGTTAAAAGCGAGTGAAACACTGATTTGAAACGCAAAGATAGATGTAGGCAGCAAAAGACCCACACATAGCTCCTTTACAGAAATGCACACAACAACAACACACACACACGTACACACATCGTCAATCAACAATGATGCTTGAATAGAAGGCAGCTGCATGTTTCACAGAAATGACAGTTACCATGGTGATAGTGACAGTGAACTTTTAAACATTTCAGTGCTGGTAGTGAAAGAGTGAAATAAAGAAGCTCAAAAACACAGACACAAAGGCAAGTTATGCATGACCTAGCCTGCAAGATGTGAATGTCATGTATTCTATTTGCAGAGCGAGAGCAATATAAAGCAAGATTGCTCTTAATCCTACACTCAAACACGCTTACTGCAGATATTCAACTTGCT
The DNA here is from genome assembly GCF_001858045.2 of Oreochromis niloticus. Classification (NCBI taxonomy): domain Eukaryota; kingdom Metazoa; phylum Chordata; class Actinopteri; order Cichliformes; family Cichlidae; genus Oreochromis; species Oreochromis niloticus. Next base: position 16,710,716 of record NC_031970.2, read on the forward strand.
AACAGCATAACGGTCCTTATTTCACAGTTTGAGAGCACCAAAATCAGCGGCCATTCAGTCTGAGTGCTGTTAATCCCATTGAGTGTTACACTCAAATTAACATGCAAATCCTTAAAGTTTTTGGTAATTGGACAGCTATGAGCACTTGATTTTGCTCTTAAAAGAATCTCTTTTGTTTTGCTCCCAACAACTCAGTGTCAGACCGTGACGAAACCACGTGTCATGTCCAGTAAAATAATGTATCATTCCACCAGGATGAGCACAATATCAAATGTTTTGGTTTAGTGACAAAAAAGTGCTGGCAAAGCACAAAGCTCTAATTTAACAGTGCATGGGTATAATCCACAGCAATAGCTTTTTTTTGCTGTACACAGTACAAGCTTTACAGGACACTACTGTTAGCTGTTGTCTAAAATGCTTTTATTTTAGTGTTCCTACTGTAAAATCTGCACGCCCTCACCCATTTATCTGGATTTCAGTTAGCTCAGTGGAGTTGAGGACAGAGTCAGACAGACTAATCTAATTTAACAGTAGCAGTAAAACAATACAGTAATGGTAAAAAATGAAATAAATAGCCTACTGTTTTGTTTTTTAACCTAATAAAACACAAGTCAGCTGTATTCATTAACCTCCACACAAGACACTTTGCAAAATGCTAATCTTTACAGTATACATGCACACTGTACCCAACCTAGGGTTTCTATTAGCATAATTCAGCTGCCAATTATTATATTGTTATTGCATTAAACAAGATGTTATATAAAAGGGACAGAGATAATAATGTCTTCCATAATTTCATATTAAATTATAATAGTTTAATAGCTTTTATGCATCCTTTTACAGTAGATCTATGATAGGACATTTAGAATAGTTTAGATTATATAATTTCCTCAGCAAATCTTAATCAAATTACTTTATTGGAACAGAGAATAAACATTAGTCTTTGGAATCAGTCAACAGGGCAAAAATAGTAAACAAAAATAGTCCTAAAATATTTTGTAGCCGTATCTAATCATTTATTACCTGCTGAATTAAAATCAAACCACTCACCCTGTTCTAACAAACTATATCAGGTGAAAAAAAAATCACACTCTTTAGTACATATTAGGATATAATAAAAAAAATAATCTGGTCCTTAGCCAGACTTGAAATTAGGTAAATACACTTCTCGGATGAAGAAGAACATGACACATTAGACTGTGCCCTTATTTATGTAATAAAAAACAAATTAAATGCAGAAGCAGTTTGTGAAAAAAACTAAGTGTACCCCATCAGCAGCTTGCAGATACACCTTCAGCAGAAGTAACTTGAAGTAATCATTCTGTATGACTTTATCAGTCTCACATAGTTTTGGAGGAATTTTGGCCCACTCTTCTTTACAAGGTTGCTTCAGTTCATTAGGCATTGCAGAGATTCATTTATCTACAGCTCTTTTAAGGTCCCACCACAGCATTTCAATTTAGTTGAGACCTGGACTTTGACTGGACCACTACAACATGACTAATTATTTTTTTATTTAGCCATTGTATTGTAGATCTACTGCTTGGAATCATTGTCCTGTTGCATGACCCAGTGTCAGAAAACCTTGGGCGGTTGGACAGATAGCCTCACATTTGCCTTTAAAATACTTTGGTACACAGAAAACTCTGTGGTTGACTCAATGGTTGCAACGTGACAGGTCCTGTGGCTACAAAACAATCCCAAAGGGTGGCTGTAATTATCTAGTGGCTATAGCTCAAGAGGCAGAGCAGGTTATCTACTAGTCATTTAGTTTTATGGTTCAATCCCTGGGTACTCCAGTCTGCATGCCAAGTATCCTAAGTTGCTCTCCGATGCATACTTTGGATTATGAATGCGTGTGAATGTTAGGTAGAAAGCACTTCAGCTTCAAATGTGTGAATCAGGCAAGCTGTATAAAGAGTGGTAAGAGTAGAAAAGCGCTATATAAGAAGCAGCAATTTACCACCCTCCACAGCTGTGCTTGATCATTGGTATGAGGTGTTTCTGTTGATATTTCTTCGTGATCCACCAAATATGTTGCTGTGCAGCTTGGCTAAACATCTCTAAACTATTTTCCTAAGCTGTGCTGCCATATTTTGTTCAGAGAGAGGAGACTTTCTTCCAACAAGCCTTTCAAATAAGCCATACTTGTCCAGTCTTGTTCTTTCAGTTGTTTCCTGTGTCTCGTTCTCCCCGGCTGTGTTCACTTCCCCAACTGTCTTTCTGTATGTTCTCCCACTGGTTCTTTGACTGTCTCTTCCTCTTGCCTTAGTGTTTTTATTTTTTAGCTCACACTGTAATTTCTGGTAGTTTATAGTTTTCAGTTTTCCCTTTTTTAACTTTATGTTTTGTCTTTTTTGGATTACCTGCCATCAGCCTAAAGAAACAGCTTGATATTCGTTGAACTCTGCTTGCCTTCGCGCTGGCATTTTGGGTCCTCACTTCTTACGCTCCTCCACATGAGGAGCCTGCTTCTCGTTAGCCGAACTAGCCCAGCCTGTTGGGAGCCCAGCTGCCCAGCACCCGAGTCTGCTCCACGCCAGCTTCTTTGTTGGTGGAACAGCGGCCTGAGGATGAGAGGCCTGCCAGCGGTGCACTCCCTGCTCCTTCCTCCAGGAGGAAGCAGGCATTCCTCGCCACAGTCCACAATGGCCCTCAGCCTGAGCCTGCATCCCTGGCCGCATCAGCTTCACTGCTGGCTTCAGCCCCTATATCTAGCTCTGTGGCTTGGCCTGTCCTCAAAACTGCTACATCTCCTCTGTTTAGCCTCATGGCCAGCCAATTCCCAGAACTGCTTTTTTTGGACTCTCCTTCTCCCTGTTGCTATTTCTTATGCCCCAATCAAAATTTCATGGAGCCTTGCCTGCCTTTTGTGCCCTGCATTTTGGGTCCTCACTCGTCACATTTCTCCACATGACACTGAATGCTTCAGACCTGAAAACTGCCAAAACGTCTGTTTTTATAGATGTGCTCACACTTGTGGATGAACAATTAATGACTAACATATACTCTAGTAATTCATAAGTGTGCAGGGCTTCTGCATTTTGGTTTAAGTCTTTATTAGATAATTAATGACACAGGTTTTATTTACCATATTTTAAGAAGTGCTAAGTACCATATCCTGATATGTTAAGCCTTAGCATTGGAAGTAAGTATGCTTTCATTTTAAAACATGATAAGTTCTTTTGGACACACTAACGTTTACATTTTAGGCATTTTCATAGCACTTTTTAAAATTGTACTTTTGATTTTGAACAAAGGCAACAGCTCTGCCTGTTTACATTAACTGTGACTGGTTAATCCCTGTTTGGGGTAAGCAAACAGTCTAAAAGACATAGCCTGCGAAGAAGAAAAACTAACTACTTGTGTGTTTTCTGCACAAAACTGTGTGTCTCTTCATTTGGGTTTACATGTTGTAACCTGGAACCAGAACAAAGTTTAAGTGAAAGTGTTATTTTCGGTGAAAAGCCTCTTGCACTAGTATTCAAGTCTCCTCTCCATATTCCCTTGATAAATATGTCTCCTTTACCTCAGTAGAGTGGCCTTCACTCTTTCTTTAAATGTATTCAGTTGCCTTTCAAAATAACCTGCACAGTGAAGTGAAATCCACCAATGAAGAAAACAGCAAAAGCCACCAGAATCAGATCAGCTTGTTCCTGTGAAACCTTTATAGAGATTCTGTTGATCTGAGCACATATATGTTATGTTGAGAATTGGATATGAAGTGCAGGGAGGTTGCATTCAGAGGTAATAGAGAAATAGCCTCACTGAAGGACCGTGAGCAGAATATAACGCCATGCTACTTTTTTCTGTATGGTGTGTAAGAAATGAAGAAGACAGGAAATGAAAAAACAGTTAGTTATTATCTGTAATAATAAATGTTTGTATAAATTACTAAATGCTTTTAGGCAAACACATAATACTGTTTACTGCATATTTTATTTAATGGATCAAAGCCTGTGAGTTAGTTCAGGAAAAACATGCCAAGTTGTTCTGATGCATAAGGCACATGACAAACTGTACCTGATGCAAGATGCTGTTTATCTAATGCCCCCTTGCAATAACTAAATCTCACTGCCAATGCCCCACAACATCCACTTTGCTGCTCTGCTGTGCTCCTGTAACAGTGATGCAAACACTTGCTACTCTTGCTGCTGCTCAATCTGTCTCCATCTGTAGGGTAAATCTAAATGACTCTAGAGAAGTTTATTACTGACACCTCTCAACCATCCCAACCCATGCAAATGTTTTTGTAGGCTTGTGAGGACTGCTTAGGGTACATATTATCTGTATTAATGTGAAATAAATCTAATCCATTAGGGCTAGCTGACCAATTAATTAGCTCCTCATTCACTGGACAGTGAGCAGTGTAGAAAGATGACACTGACAGTTTCCACATTAAATACGTATGAGCATATGATATGCAGGTATGAATTTATTATTCACTGGTGATTTTCTCACGAGTTATTTCAGACTCTCAGACATTGCTCAGAGATTAGTAAATGGTAAGAGTAAAAGCAACTAAATGTATTTTATTGGAATTTTAGGCATAAATCTCAGTGATGGCCTGCCTACGACCCCATGTTGGATGGTAAAAAATTGTACAGATGAGTGACTGGTGTGTTCAGGATTTGTTAAGCTCAATTTTTTTTTACTCCTCCAGCTTCGTTTTGACGCTTTTTATTCTTCAAACCTCCAGGAAAAGGAGCCCTAGCAAAAATTTCCCAGCACAACTTCAAGTGTAACCTGGAAGTTACACACACGGTAACTTACACAACAGAGACAACTATTACTGCCACACTAACTCTCCAGAGTTGCAAAATCTTTACATCTTGCATGGTCTTCTTAAATTTCTCACTGCTTTTCCGAAAAGGGAACATTGTTGCTCAGAGGCTTCAAATTTTCAATGTTGCCTAAGCAGCATCACGGTGCAGCGTGTCGTACACACTAATATCATGATTCAGCAGTTGTGCCGGTCCTTGATGGCCTCTCTCCTTCAGGGCTAGTACTGACTCGGAATAACTTACACAGGAGTTTCAATATTAATCACTGAACATACTGTTACATTTACATGTGAGACAAAACTTCAGTGCACAGTAAACTCTCTGTTTGACACCAACTGCAATAATGAAAGTACCGAATGAAAAATGTCTTTAAATTTACCATAAACCACACTGGGTTTTGTTTGCTTTTATAGATTAAAGAGTAGGGAACACATATTATAGTGTATATGTCTTCATGTTAAAGAGTGAAGCCAATCGTTGATGCTTTTCCTTCCTAGCTGTGCTAAATATTTTATGATTATTTCAACCATACACGTGTTTTCCCCAGAGCCACTGTGTCCCAAAATGACTTGTTCTGGAAACTACATCTACGGAGGTACTGTTAGACGAGAGTTAATTGTTGAGCGATTTTCCTGAGATTTTTTGTTTTGTTTTAAAGGATAAGCCACATCCTTTAGAACCTAATCTAGTGTAAAGGAAAAAATAAAAAACTAATAAAATAAAATACTCTCCATTAAAGTGATTATCAGAAGCTTTTCAAATAATGTTATCCAGGTTTACCTTAATAGTTACAGAAATGAGTCTCTAGTGTCTATGTAAATACATATGTCTTTGTAGACATGCCCCATTTTCAAACAGGACAAATGAATAGTGGAATATGTACGATTCACGCCAATATTATGCAGAATTATTTAAAAAGGCAAGGTTAAACCACCACATAATGCATCCATCACTCACTTAAAAGTACATCATATTTACAGTTTAACATGAAAATTGCCAGAAATTATGCACTACTTAAAATTACTTGGAGTATATCCCTGAAGGTTACTACATCCAGATACAAGATCAACTTTCTGAGATCTCCTTACCTTGATGTTTGAGCATGAGCACTGTAGCTGAAATTTTTGTATTCAAACTTGCCACTGTTTTTTTCTTCCCACTGTTGCCAAAGTGCTTGCTCAAGTGGGGTTATATAATTGTTGGGGCTGTCTTCTTTGTATTATTGTAGGGTCTTTACCTTACAATATAAAGCATCACTGTAAGAGGCAACTGTCGTTGTGAACTGGAGTTATATAAATAAAATAAAATTGACCTGAATAGAAAAAAGGCAGACACAGAGCACAGACATACACAGGTGGGCTAAAGAATAAACCAGAGTTAATTCTGAGTTTCACACAGCATTTCAGCATTTAATAGGTGAACGTTGTTTGCTTAACCCACTGAACACCAACCACATCAGGAGAGACAGGTGGTGTCTTTTCATAAATAGAGCAATTTTCTGTATGTGGTGGGAAGGTTGTGAAGGTCTAACCCTAATTAGACGCATTCAGTTAAGAGAAGTTTTGTTTATATTGTGAAGTGAAAGATTGCTGTCATCTGAGGCCCTACAGACACAATGCTATGACGCACATGATTCCCATATCTGTAAGAGGCAGATATTAAACGAATACATCGCCATATAGAGACAACCCAGAATTTGAAGTGTTCTTTCCCCAGGCTAAGAGAAACACTTGATTTCTTTTTACCCTAAGTGAGAAATCTGCTTCTTTATTCTTTATTATTCTGTTTTCCTGACTCCGATTTCTACATGTCACACAAATAATTTTCATAGTTTCAGTCTTCAGTTTTCCAGATCTCCTGATCTCTAATTTTCCCCCTTACAGCCATTGCCCCTGAGGCTTCATTCCTCTTTGGAAATGTGATGTCTTAATGTCTTTCCCTAGCTCATGTAACAGCTTAACTCAAAATTGAATGAAAGGCGCTCGCAGCTCTGTAGGATTCCTGACCACCTCCTCACACTCTACTATTCTATGAAAGTCATGATTTTTCTTCATCAGTAAAAATACACTTCTGACAAAACAAAAAAAATAGACTTTTTCTAAGCATATCCTTGCACAACAACTAAAAATTTAGAATAAGGTCCACAACTGTTACTCTGATGACCATAGTTACATAATTTATATCACAGAAACAGACAGAACATGTCCACTGAAATTAGTAAACTGAGCAAACCAACAAACCACCTTCACTAAAACTTCTTATGCCCCGGTGTAAACCTGAGGAGCTGAAATGACACCACCAATTCAGATCTATCCACTACAAAATGCATGACATGACTTATAAAATACTCACAAACACAACTCTGCCAGACCCTCTGCACATTAACAGTGAATGAACATGAAATATGCAGCACATTGTTGAAACAGCTACTGCATAAGGCCAAACTCTTTCCGAAACCGCTCTTCCATTGTTAACTAATAATACTGATCAATATGGTACAATTTCAAAAATCTTTAGCATGGCTTTATCTTTCTTTTGTTTGTTGTGCGGTCAGCAATTAGATAACCTAATGTATCCGTAACGCACAAAATTAAAACAACCAATGCCATGATAATTATATAATGATTTCTACTGCACTTACCACTGACTATGTAAGGAAATTTGCAAAGAACATTCAGTCTCCAAATAAGACTGACCTTTCCTTCTATTCTTTTCATCAGCCCAAATAAGATGCAAAAAGATAGAATCCCATCTTTTATATATATATATATATATATATATATATATATATGTACGCCCACAGGCCACTTTTACATGTAGTTAGTTCTGAGCTGGAACTCTTTTTGCCTTCAGAACAGTCTTCATTCTTCGTGGCACAGATTCAACGAGATGCTGAAAACATTTCTTAGATATTTTGGACTATATTGACATGATAGCGTCGCACAGTTGCTGCAGATCACCGCACATCAATGGTGTCAATTTGCACAATCTCCCACAGGCCTACTACTGGATTGAGATCTGGTGATTGTGGTGGCCATTTGAGAATCATGAACCGACTGCCACATTCATGATCATTAACAATATTCAAGTAGGCTGGGGCATTTAAATAATGCTTAATCGGTACTAAGGTGTGCCAAAAAAACATTGCATACTACATTACACTATCAGCAGTCTGAACCACTGATACATGGCAGCTTTGGTCCCTGCTTTTCTTTGATTTAAACCAAATTCTACCCAGGGCTGTCAAACTCATTTTACATCGCGGGTCGAATACAGCCCCGGACCGGTGAAACCGTCTGTGTAAAGAAGTGACATATTTAACTGTTTTTATACCTGACAAAGAAAAAGCTGCTGTGACAAAGAAAGAAATGTGGCAACACAACTCTTTGGAATAAGTGTAAAATTACAGAAAATGTTCTGGTAGCTCATTGGCCAGGCTGTCCACTTTTTTGTTGTTGTTGTTGTGTGTTGTGTTGTGTTTACATCATTTTGTGGAATCTGTTTACCTGCTCTAGCTGTTTGGTGACTGTTGAAAGGGTTTTGTGAACACTTAGCTGAGATTCTGGCGTGTCTGTGGATATGATGCATGTCTACATTTAAATAACAGATCTGGGAGTACATCCTGTTAAACCAGATGTTCTCCCTCTCTTGCGTCCGGTACCGCGGGCATTGGGGTTCAAGAGGTTAATTGTTTATGGCTTAATTACTTTGTGTAGTATGAATGGTCATAAGGGAGGTTTTTATAAGTAGGAAAAGCTGTAAAACTTATGAAAATACAGTTAAAAGTCCAAAATGTATGGTTGTGCTTGTTTGTGGTGAGCAGCAGATCAAACAAGTTAAGAATTATAAATGGCTTCAAGCGCACATTCAGGCCTGTGAGACTCATTTAGACACTCAGTCATTGAGCCAAGGCTCTGTGGTACATGCAGACATTTCTGCATCTCTACCATTCAAAGACACTTTGCATATAGTTTATTTTACATAATATTCAACACTGAACTGTAAATTTAGCCTTCTTCAATAAAGCAATTTTTATTCAGCGTTTTCATAAAAGCTGTATTTTTATGCATTAGCCACTACTAAGGAGAACACACATGAGGTTTAGGGCCTGGACAAGTTTGAAACCTTTTGTCCTCCATAATGGAAAATGGCTGAAAATATCCACCTTCTAATTTTATAAATTCTGCATTCAGCTTTTCAGTCTCCAATATCACTAAAGTGCAGCCAGATGCTGCTCGTTTTACATATTCGCTTGCCTGCATGGATTCTCAGCAAGAAGGCTGAAGATTGGGCTCCAACATATCGACAAGTCATTATTGATTGACATATGAAATTATCTCGTGGGCCGGATAATTTTGTATCGCGGGCCGGATGTGGCCTGCGGGCCAAATGTTTGAAACCCCTATTGTAACCCTGCAGGAGAAATTGAGGCTTCTCAGACCAGGCAATGTTTTTCCAATCTATTTTGTAACATCAGTGTTCTGTTCTTAGTTTACTTAAGTGGGACCAGGTTTGGTCTTCAGCTGCTGTAACATACTGCACATTCAGAGATTTTTTCTGCATACTGTGGATCTATAGGTGATACTTGAGTTACTGTTGCCTTCCTATCAGTTCAAAGCAGCTTTGCCATTGTCCTCTGACATCTGAAATGAACAACCTTCTTCCCCATCCTGATGCTTGGTTTGAATTCAGCATGCTGTCTTCACCATGGATATTTGCATTAATAAGCAGCTAAACAGGTATAGCTAAAAAAGTAGCCAATGAGTGTAAGTTTCCTTAAAACCAATAAAATTATACCAGGATTCATATAAACTGGTTGTGTAGTCATTTCAAAACCAAAGTCATGATACAAGCATCTGCAGTGTTGTACCTTAGTCTGAGATTACTTAGTTATGGCATGATGGTTATGGCATGCAGCTGTAATCATTAAAGATCATTCATTTACTGGATGAAAAAAAAGCCCAAAACAAAAATAACGCCAAAAATATGGTTTGGTAAATTTTGTCTAAACAATTCACTGATGATTTAATTGGCCACTTCAATTCCTGCCCTTCAAGGCTTTCCGTGTACTTTTACATGATCTGTTAGTTATTTTTACTGTCTCTGTTCTTCATTTCTACATATTTGACACATTCAATAATGAGATAGAGCAACACCATTAATTATAATAGTCTAAGGAACATTTTTCTCTAAATGTCAGCATTAACCTCCTGAAGCTTTCTGTCTGTCTCAATATAAATATATATATGTGTGAGTGTGTGGTGTGTGTGTAGGTGTAGGTGTGTAAAAATGGGGGAGGGTGGAGCTTGAGTAAAAGGAAGTAGAATGTCAGTAAGTTTTTTCTTACATTCAAATAAATTTATTCTAAAATTCATAATGAACACCGGAGATACGGTTTTACTGCATTCTAAACAGGAAACCATGCAAATACAGGCATATGCGAGCATGAGTGTGTATTTGCTTGTGTCGGAAATAGTGATGACAAAATCGATGATAGGTGAGAGTGGTTAATCAGTTCCTGCAGTTAGTAAGTCCATATTTTAAGCACTGTGGTTGAGGTTTTGAGTTTATTTCAACTTTAACCTTTAGAGGCTGCAGTAGACTTTGAGTCGCTGCCTTTGACTTTGACTTGAGGGCAAGTTAGAAGGGACACTCAGAAGATGTTGACGAGGAGACAGTGTGACAGGCAGAGAGTGACTGCCGTGAAAGCAATCTCTGGGGCGCTCAAGCTCCTAGCACACATGATCCCAGCCTAAATCTCTGCACCAAACAGACCAAGATAAGATGGACAAATAACCCAAGAAAAGGATGTTACTCCTCAAGTACAGTTAGTAACTTTAGTACTGCATGGTTACTCAACAGCTTTCTGTCAGAGAAGCATGTGATACTCATTTACTTCTCTCTTTCTACAGCTGCTTCATCAACACATACAGTGCCAGTCAAAGGTTTGGAGGTACTCGCCCATTACTTCTCACTAGGACTGTACCATGCGTGCTCTGACGTTCACAGCAGCAACTTCACCGTAGACACCAAAGCACTCTCTCCACAAAGTTGGATAAAAACAAATTTGACAAAGGGTTTTAAAATATTCATCAGTGCCCTGTGCAACTGTTATGAGGCATTTAGAGATTAGGAATATGCCTCACAGTCTGTGTAGGAATGTGTTTTGTTTTTGTCTTTGTCTTTTGCAAAGTAACGACACAGTTTAAAGGATAAATGTATAATTGCTGTTGAGATGGCGATCTTTCTAAGATATTAATGAACATCATAGAACGAAATATTCACAAAGGTACACCTCCTTTACTCGAGTGCCTTTAATCAAAATGTCCATTTATATGTGTAACATTAACATTGCATTAGCAGTCGATTACATAAATATACTGTGTGAGCAACTACAGCCGAATTTCTACACAAACTCACTGGAGATTAATAAGCAGACCGTCAGGAAACTGAAAAGAAGATCCTGACACTCATATTTATTCCGTACATTCTGATTTAAAACTGTCCTCAGTAATTTTAGTTTACCCTTTTTTATATTTCAGCTTTTCTTCAGAACATTTAATTTTCCTTTTGTTCATTTTCATGCATTATTATCACAACTTAGGTTGCCTTGTATCAAATGACTTATTTGATACGAGTTATTTATGACATAATTATTACAAATAAACTTGCGTTGCTTCATCTTGCCAAATGTAAAATGAATAGACAGAGAGCCCAGCTTTCAGTTTCAATAATTTAACTTCATCAAGTTTTAAAAGGTTTAGGGATAGACAGAGTTTAATTAGAGACAAGTAGAATAATTTATATTAGTAGGCATGCTGGAACATATAACCATGAGTCATTTCATTAGCTAGGGGATGAGGATATAGTTGTTATCTAATGACTAAGGAAAATTATATAAGGGAAATTATCTGCTGAATGGGGAACATTATATAAACTGAAAACAACAGCAAACTCACAATGGACATATAGTGGAAACCACAAAAAACTTGACAGGTTTAAAGCATCTACTGTATATTTACGCAAGTTTCTAGATGACATGAGCAGTCACACTGATCAATCCTGTCAAAAGCAGGATTAAATCTTAAAGGTTGATTCAGTCCCAGATGTCAAAAGGACATTGGCAATCTTGGCCTGGACTGTTATAGTCCCATAGAAAGCTCATAAATCTTATCTAATAACTGTTAAAAACTAGAAAGCTACATCTTAAAATGGAGAAAAAGGCCAGTCTAAACTTGTTCACCCTCTTCAGATATCCTTGTCTGTCCAGTCAACAGCTATAAATAGAGAAGGATGGACAATGCACCAAGTTTGTGAGATTTCTACATATGTATACAATCATAGGCAAGTACAGAAATTGTACAGCCTTCATCGGTCTTCTATGAAATATTTAGTGCAGGCTCTGGATGATCCAGCCCATGATTGATGACAGGAATTCTAGTCTTGTTTTTTTATGGCTTCTTATACATCATCTAACCAGCTGTGACTGTCCAGATGTCAGAAACAGTGACCGATTCTAGTCTGGGTGCTTGTATTGGATTCTGCTGCAGACTGATTTATGAGTAGGAATATCGCCAAGCCACATTTATTTGTCATGTTAACTGTGACATGAGAGTAGCGTAATTGGAATTTGTTGCCTGCCATCTGATGCACAATACCCACTGACGGAGCAGGAACTGGTAATTCCACATTTATGAATGCATGGAGGACAAAGATGACAGCAATATTCACGTTTGGCTTTGGTTCCTTCTGTAAATTGTCTGAAGGCGAACCCATATTAATAGCAGATTTCAAATAAAATCTTCAAAATAAAATCTATTTAAAATTTTATTATTCAGTAATGGTTTCAGAGGAAGTTGGACACAATTGATTTTGAGCAATGTTTTTTTAGTATCACAAAAAAAGTTGCTTACAAATTTTACTCTGAATATAAACTTATATACTATGGGATTCAAACTATAACTTGAAACATTTATATAAGTATCGTAATTTTTAAGCATATTGTCAGTCTCCTAATCTGTAAACAGATATTTGTGATATTATGAAAAGCAGAAACCACCCGGATCTAACATGACGTTACATAAATGCTACTGCAGGTGAAAAAGGCTTTTCTTTGGTGTCAATCTGATTGTTAGGCACTGCTTTGCCAGCGGTCAGACGCAATCTTATTTTATGGTGACTGGAATCTGATCTGAGATCTGAGTGCGAGACAGACAATGCTGTGGCTTACAAAGAATGTAAACAGAGAGAGGGAAGCTTCAAATTGGGCCTAGAGTCTCCTGGAGAATAATTAATGTGACATTTCCCTGACATTTAGTCAGACGTATATACCAGAGGAGCCTGAAGAAGGAAGGAAGGGAGGAGAGATGTGAGCCAATGCAGAGAAAAGAAAGCCAGGAAGGATGGCAGGGCAGAGAAAACACAGGCAGCAACACTGAGATTTTTTTTTAAATTTTCTTCCCCTGAACATCTAAAAATTGTAGCTTTTTATTTTGTTTTGAACAAACATTAAAACAGGAACTAAACAGAAGTGCAATTACACTCACACAGAAACACAAATAGGCCTACTCTAATGTTCAATACCCACTCCTTCGGTGATGATAAAATCGTACTTTTGTTGCCTGGTAACCATTTGTTTTGTGCTAATCGCTACCATTCACCATCTGTTTATGGGCTGCTGCACATACAGTCCCATTTCTGGTCCAGGATAGGAGAGCACATCTGATCAGCTAACACCGGGATAGTCTGTGGTTCAAGTTGGATTGCTCAAGAAGCCCACAGTTAAATAAATAAATAAAAGAACTAAGACAATACATGAACCCCTTGAATGGTTTTGGTAGCTTGGTCTGTGGTTTAATGTGGTCCTTTTTTTTAACTAATTAGGAATTAATAAACTCTGCTGCTTGCTATGTCAAGTTTGCCTCTTTTTTTTGTCACGCTATCCTCCACTATCAAGATATAATGATGCAAAGCCAGGAGGTGATGTGAATTAGCAGCAGTTAAATTCTTTTAACATGAATAATAGATATATATAGACATTGAGAGCTAGAGATTCGCTGAAACCACTTTGCATAAGCAATTTTCTGTATTATTATTCAAAGTGAATCGCTGTACCCATCTTCGTCAAGCACTTCACAACAGTTTGCCGCTGATATTTTGATAAATTGCAGGTATCAGGGCGTGATAACGGAGACAAGAACTCATGGTCGACTCCGAGTGGTCATCTCCTTTTTGTAGGCTACAGCACTTTCTTAGCGCTAACCCAATAGGCATCGATTTTACATCTCTTTGATTCCTGTGAAGAAGACATTTCACTGACAGACTCACAGCACTCATCTCACTCTGTTGGTGGATTAGAGCTGACAGTTCTAACAAATCCTCGCTGCAAAGCATCAGCCGGCACAAATTGCTAATAGTTTCATTTCCATTTCCCATGCAATAATAGCTGCAAGACAAACAAGGCACGCTGCTCCCCTTAAAACTGAGCTGGAAAGAAACAGCCCCCCTCTTTGATCCTTCCAATCCAACCGAGAAGAGTGTGATCAAAGGTTGCTCATGTTTAACACTGCTGTGGTCTCCCAGGTTGCAGTTGCAGGTGTGGCTCTGTGAAAGGCCTGCTGATGGCATAACATGCATTGACTAACGGTGCGGGTTAGGGTTATGGCTGAAAGAATTCCATGTCATTTCCAGCTTCTTGTTCATGTGCACAGAGCGAAAATTCAATATCTCAAACATCTAAATCTCAAAATGATTTTGGGGGGGTCGCAAACAAACAAGTGCTTTAGTTATTTTAATGTAGTTGCACTTTATATTACAACTTGGTAACAGTGGAAAAAAATTAAGTAACATTGTGGAAATAACAAGTTATTACCAACTGGTCCATCTGGTCCACTGGTCTGTGTGTTTGAAGGTCTGTTTTTGGTTTTGATGATAATAATGATGGCAATTATACAGCAATGGTCCTTTGTAACTGCAGCATTACAGGACACAAGGCTAATGAGCTCAATGTCACGTTTTAAAGATGTTTTATAGCGATAAATAAAGGCAGCCATTTATGTTGTTACCGAATTCGTCTTCCTGTTTTGTTCCCAGGTTTCAAATCACAATAACTGCAGAAAACAGCACACAAATCCCATGCGAACAAATGGCATTGACAGGTTTTTTCTATGATTTCCAGCATTTACTCCATGTTCCAACTTTTGAACAATCAAAATGTAATGACTGATACATTTTGTGTAATCATAAAGTGTAAACTGTTTCCTCTCAGTGCAATGGCAGTAATCTAAGGTCACCTGGCTGTGCTGATATTTGGTACAGGAGCACTTCCTATTATTTGATTTTTCTTGAATAAACTGAAATTTGAAGCACAACACTGCAGGTATTTCTGTGACAGGGGTCAAAGTGAACATAATCATGATCAACCCACACCCAAAATCCCATGGCTTTACCTTTGCTGCAACAGATGAGCTGGGCTTTTCCAGGAGGTCCCAAAGTTTCTTTCTTTTTTCGGCACAGCAGGTGTTGTCAAATTCTTCTCCCTCTCTGTCTTTTAAGTTGTCTGCCTCCCTTTTGAGTTCTTCATTCATTTGCTCCTTTTTCTGGTGATATCTTGCTTGGCAACACGACTCCAGGTAGATCTCATCGATGCCCCAGTAGTCTAGTTCTTGACTAAATGAAAGGGCGCACATTTCCTCCATCATGTGCAGCTTACCCGTGCGGTAAAAGTTCAGAATAGATGTAAACGCCCCTGGATGCCGGTCGAAAAAGTACTCATTCTCCTCAAGATTGTAATCATCGCACACTTCCATCAGTGAGTCATGCGAGTTGCAATCTCTTAACTTTCCCAAACGCGTTCGTGGTAGCCTGTCTAACGTTCGCCACAAGACCTCATGTGGGAGCCCTCCAACGTTTAGCCTGACTCTGCGGAAACATGACTTGCTGCGAACGATGTCCACTGGTTCAGGTGGCAGCGATGATGTTGACCGAGAGCCGGCTTTATTTAACTCGGTCAAGGATTTCTCCATGATAACTTTAGGTAGAGAGAGCATGAGGACCGCCGAGGCTATGGACTACACTTGATTGTCTCTTCATTCATTATCGTATCTAAAGGAATCACAAAACAAAAACAAACCATTAGTGTTACAGAGCTTAATACAAATGTCAGAGGCCCATTGATTTCAGTTGTAACAGTCGTAACATCTTGCTGCTCTGGCAGTTGTTCACAACTTGGGATACATTACCCCAGAAAGGCAAATCTGGCTATTGTTAAAATGATGATAAAAGTAAAACAAAATGATTTCACTCACATTAATCCTTCCGTCTTTCTTGTGAAAATGTCATTCAACAATCATAAAATGCTTTCTTAACTGTTCACTGGTTGAACTACTCGTGCAAAAATACTGGAAATCAATAAAATTAAGTTATTTCTAATGATATTTCCCAATCAGTTACTGCTGTTCTTGTTGTCTTCAGCATTATTCTATTTTTTTGTTTAATTTCTTCCTAAATCCACAAGAATCTCTTGGTGAACAGATGGGGGTTATTAAGATGACTCATTCACATATAAACAAGGCAAAAAACAGAATTCTAGCTTATTATTGTACTGCAATCATCTAAAACTGATACTGCAAAAAGCCTCAATAAATGTTCCCCCGTCACTTACAAAATACTTTTGACACTTCCAAAAACAAGAACAGAAGAAAAACTGCCTCCAGATGCTATAGATCAGATACATTTAGAATAAACAAATGAAATCATCCTAATCTCCCTAATCAGATGTTGTGACTTAAATGAATAAAACAGTCCAATCTTCTTTTTTTTTATTGTTTCC
The DNA here is from genome assembly GCF_001858045.2 of Oreochromis niloticus. Lineage (NCBI taxonomy): Eukaryota > Metazoa > Chordata > Actinopteri > Cichliformes > Cichlidae > Oreochromis > Oreochromis niloticus. Next base: position 16,727,330 of record NC_031970.2, read on the forward strand.
TCATCCAATAGTAGAAAAAAAAAATGCTCAGAAAGACAAAAGGCCAAAGCCAGCACACACTGTCATGCATTTCTTTTGGGGGGTTAAAAAATATTTTGGGAAACAATATCAAAATTCATCCATGCTGTTCTATCATCAATTAAAGCAAGTGTGGGGAAAAATGCTGATGATAACAAGTTCCCAAAACTTTACACAACCTATTTGTGTTGACCAAGTCTGAAGAGAGCTCTCTTCTGTGGTAACAGATAAAATATTTATCTTTATGACAACAACTATTTCTGCTGTGATGGCTTAGATGGCTGCACAAGGTGGAAAAAGAGGTCATCGTGCCCTTTTTTTTCTTACTATTATTATTATTTTGCCTCCACAGAAGTCGATCTGTGCCCGTATGACGCCCATGCAGTGCTGTGGGTGGGTGAGACGCAGAACACCACACAGTGATGAATGTGGTACAAAGTGAGCGCTGTCCAGTCCAATGGTGCTGAAACACCAGGAAGCAAATGTTCACTCCCTGAATCACGGCGAGCTCCCTTGGGAGGGCAGGCTATCTGACAAGAAAATATAGCCTACGTTACATCCTCTTGTGACGAAGAGGCCAATATTTTTATGGACCATTTATGACCGTACACGTGGCACAAGCTGCACATTGAAACGTATATACTGAGCTTGTGTGTTGTGCGATGAGGGCATGGAAAAGTCCACAACACATCGGGCCTGCAGATGTGATCACTGTCTCACAAAGTTTGTAATCTTTCACAAGCACAAATAGGCCTGAGGACTAGTTTCAAAATGCGCATCCAAATTTTTTTTAAAAAGAAAGAACGAAAAAACTGAGCATAAAAGTGTTGCTGAATTAAAGATGTAGATATTGTTATATCTGTGTTGTGGATGTTGCTGGAATAAATAAAACAATAACAATAATAATAATAAATATTCATTTGAAGCAGCCTCCACCCTCCTCCTGCTTTATCCAAGTCAAAGCTTCGACAAAACAGATTAAACAAACCACAAAACAAACATCAGCCCCACCTTTGTACACACTGGCAATCTGCGTAGCTACATTGGGAATGGTACTAGCCATCTAAAAGTGCAATGTAGTGAATGCAAATCTTCCATCTTTTCCCGTGTTTTTCAAAGGCTCCCTGCTCCATAATGGTGCAAGCTTAAACGCACAGTGTTCCCCCCATGCAAGTGGAAAGCAATTACAATTGATAGGTTGCACATTACACAAAGTCCAGAAATGGAAAATGAGCCCAAAAATACCTTCGTGAGTTGTCATCCTACACTGAATCAAACCAGCACGTACCGCCTTGTGAACAATCAATCCGCTGCCACAAACAAAAACGAAGCAGTAGCATTTAAAAAAAAAATTTAAAAAAAAAATTGAGGCGTCGTTATTGGTTTACTATTGCCAGGGTCTAAACCAATCCATTTCCCCCTCCTCTGCCTCCGACATGGCAGAGATATCTTCTGCACGATCTACTGTCTACCCGCCGGTTTCCTGCTCCGCATCTCGCTTCCCTGATTCACCCTGAAGATCAACAAGTACGCCGACAAGCCCGTTCGGACAGACTACCTGTGTTCCCAGTCAGCTGTGTGAGGAGGCGCCGCATCTCTGTGAAGGTGGATCCATGGCAGCTCGGCGCTCTCTTTCACATCTGTTTAACTCTTTCACCACCGCGTCCTGCAACTCTATCATCAAAAACACACAGCTACGTGTACGTCAGACTATGATGTCTCCAGAAAAAGACGCGTAAATGTGCATGTGCACAAAAGCCTAGAATCCGAAAACACACCCGCAGCTCCCACCTGACTGGAGAGACACACTGTAGCTCTATTTATTACGTTATTAGGCTATAGTGATGCATCGTTGTATGGTGTGTGACTGATGCGATCACTTCTAGATTGATCAGTGTTTCACTAGTCTTCTTTGCAGTCCACCATATCCTGTGGGAAGCGGGCGGGGGTCAGGCCCCCAATGAAGAGTGTGGTGAAATATTTTATATTACACTGCACTACAGTGCAATCATTTAAATAATTTCAAAGTTGATATCAATCCTGACCCATTACAAAATCAATATAATCGAGCTGTTGCACTGATATTTAATGTTGCATCTTCTGTATCTGCATTAACTTCTGAACACAGATAAGAAATCGGAGTCATTAAAAATGAGACAAAATCAGGTGGTTAGTGTTTCCTTTAGTTTTTTATTAACATACAAAATTACAAAAATTAAAACATTAAATAGGATTTAAGGTGGACTGATCAAATATAAGATAGAATAAATAATATTACAGTATGTCAGTAAGTAGTTTGTACAGTAAGGTGCTATGTTCTCTTCAGTTTGTATCGGACCTGCAGGTCTCCGTCTGGCTGGAGCATCCCAAACCCATAACGACTGGGATTAACGGGGGGCAGTTTAGCCTCAGGGTCACACAGCTCCAGATCAAGATGGGTCAAGGCCAAGAAGACAAATCTAAAGAAAAAAGAGGTAAAAACTGTTTACATCTTTTCAGACATTTCAGTACAGCTGAGGCTGTTTTAACATTTGTACAGGACGTCTGACATTGGCTGTTACGAGTGACTTCTCTCTAATATCCTTCACCTCTGTCATACAGGTCAGTACAGAGAATAAGCAATGGCTGTATAACAGCTTCTTACTTTATGATTGAGAACATAAAAGCAGGACTGAAATGATAAAAAGGGGGGATGTTATGTGAAGATGGCCAGAACGAGTAATCAGGTTGAAATTGCATGGAACTCTTTGATGATGAAAGTATTATTTAGATAAATAATGGAAATATGTTACAAATGATTTTAACACTCACCGTTTAATAGTTGAAACAGCAAACTCTTTCCCAACGCAGCTGTTTTTCCCTGCACCCCAAGGCAAGCTGTAATACTTCAGCTTTTTTCCATCCTTGTAGAATTCATTCTTCACTGTCATATCTTCATTTAGGAAGCGGTCGTACTTAAAAGTCTGTCAAGAGCAAAACATGTGGGCTTCGTTAGCTGTGTGTGTTACGATATCATGAAAACAAGCTTGACTTTTTGGCTATAAAATAGCATTTCACCTCTAACGAGTTAAGACAAATAATAAGAATGAACATTAATAAATAACCAAGCCCTAGTCCTTGACAAATAATTTGTAGGCATTTACCAGCTTATGCCAGAGGAAGTATTATGCCTGTGTTTTAAATCACAGTGTTTAATCATGCCACCTCGAGGCCAGCTTATTTGCCGCAATATAATCACTATAAAGGGGCCCACGTTGGTGCTGTTAATGCATAGATCCTATTCTAGATTAATGCACTTCAAGTACCTGTGGCTCTTGGTGTATCTGTGGGTCCATTTGAGGGCTGAGGAAAGGGAACAGACACACTCTGTCCCCTTGTCTGAGGTGGTACCTCTGTCCATTGGCCATGTCCAGGATCTTGTCCTGCACCACCTCTCTTCTGATCATTACTGCAGCAGTGAGCCGTAGGGTTTCACTCAAAACGCTATCTGCAGAATTGAAAGGACAGCAGAGTGGATGATGTCAGAGGGGTGTCAGTGTGAGTTAAGTCAGCGGTGCCCTCAGGCGTAATTTGGCGATGAACAAACATTGCACAGATACGATTATATGAAAAAGGCAATCAACATTTAATTGGTTCAAAGTTCAAACTGCCATGGCTGCTGTCACTGTTTCAATACACTGCAGTTATTTCTAACAGCTCAAAATGAGCTTTTGTTTCCATCCCACTGGAGCAATTAAACCCCAAGGCAGAAGGGCTCAAGTGAATAACAGAAAAGGCTGCTAGCAGCTGTTACGTACCAAATACAGGTGTGCTGTGCGCTTCCAGCAGGTTGTTCAGGGGCTGCTGAAAGGAAGTATCCCGCCGAGTGGAAAGGCCTCTGATCTCTGACTTAACAGCCTCCATGGCCTCTGGGTGAGTGAGCAGGAAGCCAAGGAGCCAAAAGGCAGCAGGTCCAGCATTACACTGAAACAAACATTGCACGCACACAAACCTTTACATGAGTTTCAGATGAAAAAAAAACAACAGAATTCATTTTGTACGTATAAAGCTAATATATACCTAAAATAGAGATACTTTTGATGATGGCTATTATTTGCTTTCCTCTAATTTCTCTGTACTGCTACTGTGTGAATATGACTGATGTGAGGAGAAGCCAATATGTCACCCCATGCTTTGTAGGCACCTCTGTCAACCACTGTGGGAGACACCTGAGCCTGTCAGACAGTAATTGCTGTGGGTTAGGGGAGCTGTTCTTACTTCTCCTCATCTCAGGTCAACTCTCCATTGACAGGCAGGGCAAATGAGTGAAAGTGACTAGAAGTACATCACACTGTCTTTCTGCCCTCTTAGATCTTCAGATCACCTTATATAATGCCTCAGGTTATAATATGAGTCTGTCCCAACAGCTGCAGATTCTTAAAGGAAAAATACCTGTCATTTTGGGAATTATAATTGATGAGAGAGAAGGAAAAAAACATTTCCATTTGCACACAAAGCAGGTTTTACAGTACAGTTTTTAAATGGAAATTAGCATTAACGGTGATATTAGGTCATTTTTGTTATATAGCTATTCCCATTAATCTATCCATCAATCTTTTCAACCACTTATCCCACTTATAGGGTTGCAAGGGAGTTCAAGTCGACCCCAGCTAACATAGTGGAAAAGGCAGAAAACGAATATACAAAATCAACATGATTTGGACTAAAGGAGGAAACTGAAATCAAGAGAAAACTAATGCAGACAAACTTCACACAGAAAGGCCCAACCACTCAGGAAATTCCAACTAGGAGCCTTCGAACTGTGAGGTAATAGTGCTCACCAGCATGACTCCCATGCCACTCACTTCCCAACTATTCACGGTCCAAAATGCTTTGCTGGCCAGTTATTGGCTTTGACTATATGACTAAATGTGAAAGTGGTGCTGAATAACCTACAGCATTAAAACCACATTTGCTATAATGTTTAGGCCCAACTTGTGCAGCAAAAATAGATCTGACCCATGCCAGGTTATAAACACCGGACCTTGAGGTGTATTGGTGGGGAGGTGGGGTAGCCATTAATCAGGTTTGTTCACTGCAGCCTGTAAATGCGTGATCTCGTTAGGAACTGGCAAATTTCGTTCAGCTTCTTGGATTCTTTGTCATGTTCCTTCACCTATTCATGCCCATTTTTTCACTACTGCTGCATTCAGTGTCCTGGTAGAAGAAGGTATTACTGACTGGGAGTGTTGATAGGGTGTGCTTGTTCAGCATCAGTGTTTGTGTGCACTGTATGTGATAAAGACATGATCCAAAGTATCCCAGCAGAACATTTCGACGTGATGAGAAGCCGGATGTTATTCCCTTCAATTGTCAATGGTCTTAATGTTGCGGCTGATCGGTGTATGTTTCAGTCAATAACATTGATTCCTTGCAAATGGAAAAAGAACAGCATCCTCCAGCTTGTGCAAGACTCATGACGATGCAGGCGGCTTCGGTGAAATCCTAGCATTTACACTTTCCACTGAAAAAACCATCAATCTGCCTGTAACACATGTATAAGCTTCACTCTGGCACCTCTCACCAGTCTCACATTTAATCCTTCTATTCTCTGCAGTGGTGCTCCAGTTTCCATTCAAGACAGAGACTGTGTGCTCCAATATCCCAGCAGACATGATAATGCAGAAATATACGTGGGGACTGGCGGGCTTTCCCAAACATGCACAGCAGGTGTGAGAGCCTGCAGTGTGGGGTCGGGATAGGTTCATCATTGTTAGGATTCCATACATCAGTGTTTAAGGGTGAACAAAGCTTTCTCCAGGGAGAATAACAGGATAACGATGAGGTAAAACTATTACAGCTAAAATGTAGCATAGAGCAACAGCAGAAACAAAGACCAAATACAGCTCACTATCTCCCCCACCTGGCAGCAGTGAGTAGTGACCTCATTGCTCCACCACTGGGACCTGTCTGAACTAGTGAAACACCTTAAATCCCACAGTCACACCTGTGTAAATATTGCTAACAATGGAAACAGTTTATATTAAAGCCCAATAAAACAAAATTAATAATATTTAAGCAAGGTTTCATGGAAGATACTGGTGTTACTGGATAGTGTAAAAGAGAGTTCTGCACTAGAGGAAGTATCCATGGGAGTATCAATGTGAGTCTTTTTAAAATGATTTGCATCCATGCGCACTGGTTAAACAACATTATCAGGCGAATTTGACTCCAGCCAAAAAGAAGAAAAGAAAAAAGAAACAAAAACAAAAGACTGACAGCACACATGCCTGGTATGATGCCTGAAACTGTCAGAAAAAGAGGAAGCAACTTCAGCTGACTAACGCTGTTCTCATTCTCAGTGTTTGCACATGTAATTCTTCACATTCAAGGAATATAGAGTGACGCGGAAAACTGATTCATGGCAACTCCAGTTCAAGTTACATGTTGAAGCAGGTAGCTCTGAGTGACTTGGCCACAGGGAATCTAGCATCTATGATTTCATGTTGGCAAGCTGAACACTGTTGTTTGAAATGGTATTCAAGCAATGGGTGCGGAGGAGTTTTTATGCACTGATGCCACTGTAAGGAATTTGTGGATGTTTATGGTTTGTGTGAGAACGGGAAACAATACAGACAATTAAACAGCTCTCACCTGTGTGGTCCACAACTGTAACAGCAGGGCTTTTTTCTGCATATCTGCATCTATTCCCGCCTGTTGTAGGAAGTCACAGTAACTTTTTTGCCAGGTGCTTGACTCTGACCCTCCCCTCAGCCCGTGCGGGGAAAGCAGTTCCCACAGTCGCTCCTGGGAGTAGCTGACTGCTCTGCGTTCTTCTGTAATCAAACCATCAAACATTTGCATTATGGTGCTGCGCAGATGCAAGTTTAGTTTATACGTTCATCGAACATTTGTTTTATTTTTGTTAAGCTGCAGTGCAACTTACCACGCCTGAGTGAGCCACGAGCCAGTTTGGTGAGAAGACTGTCAAATTTGCGGAACTCTTCATAAGCAGCAGCCGCATTGTCTGTCCTCTGAAAGAACGTAAGATATCCAGCCCTGATAACAACAACAAGAACGGTAAAAACTCTTCTTGTTTGTCACAGGTAAAAGCATAAGAATACCACCATGTTTATCATGTTCTTTTTTAAGGATTAGATGCAGTATTTTTGCTAGGTTAAAATATTATGCCTTACCTAAAAAGAAGACTATAGCAGAGGTCAAAAAGTCCTTCTTGTTTCCACTCTGACCCATTGTGGCAATGCAGGAGCAGGGTGTGAAGGTGAGTGTTCATGGAGCTGCTGAGCTTGGAAAGACTGGAACCTTCAAAATGCCTAAGAAATGCAAATTAAAGATAGTATTAAGATTTGCAACACTGGTTTCAGTCATATAATTTTGTTACTTATAAAGTCGATAAAGACATATTTATTACTGTTCCATCCATCTCCTCTCCGACGTAGGCTCGATGTTTGTCAGCTGCAGACTGAACACCTTTTGTATGACCTGGTTTCTGATCCGGGTGAAATCAAAGGAATCTCTGTCATTCAGCACACTGTCAAATGAGTGTGGGTCCAACAGCACTGTCACACGGAGACCGGCAACACGCACCTGTGAGGACAGATTGTTAGTTTGCTCACCTCACCTATCCCAGAAATGTTCAGGAAAATAGTTTTTAATTAATCAGAACTTACTGTGAATATATCTCCATGTTTTTCTTTCATCCGGGCCAAAAACTTTGCAGCATCTTTCCCAAACTCAATGGCATGTCCCAACCATGGAATCCAACCTTTGTCCAGAGGAGGCTCATTTCTCCGCCTGTCAGTTACACGGAAATTCATATCGCAGCCGCGTTAAAGTTCGCTTCCTTTCACTTTACGTGAATCTGGCACAACAGGTTTGCATTCGCGTGAAGCAATGCCAAAAGGAGGATTTCTTTAGTTAAAAAGACAAGTGGCAAGTCGTCTTCAGTATAAATCACACTATATTTTGCCGTTAAAAGCAACCCCAAATGCTAAACATTCAATTAGTGATACAGCGTTAAAGTAGTGATTTAATATCTACTACTTTTCGTTCATTTTAATACATTTTGATTAGGATTAAATGCGCCAAACTTCAAGAAATAAGTAATCAGTAAAGCTGTAACATTTGGAAAATATGCATTTACACAGTAAACAAGCCTTATTACTATTTTATAATCTGCAAAATCAACATGTTGTAACACTTACCTTCTGCGAGTGGAGAAACGGACAACTAGTATAAGCACTCCAGTAATGACTGACAATAGTGTCCACCACATGGTTCTGTACAGCCTGGCACTCGAACTGCTCCGTGAACAATGTAGTCCATAGCCGCTGGCGACTGGCTTATATCTTTAAGCTCGGCTTAACCGTAACTACCACTTTTTAGGAAGGCGTGGAAAAGGTGTGGCCGGTGACAAACAGTTTTGCGCAATGGCCTACCTCACAAAAAGCGGTGTCAGACACTGCAAAAATCACGCATCACCGACTTCACACAGACAGAAGTGATTTAACCTGACAATTAACCATGTTTACTCTGAGCAGCTCGGCTCAAATGTACACCTTACCGAGACTGCAGCGTGACAGTGTCGCTTTCAAAGAAAAGCCGCTTGTCCGTACATTTCATAGCCGTGACATCACCGAGACAAAGCAGGTCGTGATTCCAAGGTGATGAAAGGAAGCATACTTTAAAGAGGATGTCATAAAGTTAAGGTTAGCAACGACATAGTTCAGTCCCCCTTTGGTATTGAGAAACGTTTATTTTTAGCTTCCTTTAGATGACTTACGGAGAGTCATAGAAACAAGTGGTTTTTGTTGATGACGTGTTTGTGTACCGAAACTAATGATTAATTACCTGTTTTGGAATTAGATGGCTCAGGTGTGTTTTTTCTTCTTTTTTCTTTTCTCGGCGACATCATGTTATTATCATTTTACTACTAAATGACAAATTAAAAATTTAAAAAAAATAAAAATTTAGCAATTTAGTCATTTTTGAACTGGTGAACCTAATTAATTATGAAGAAATTATGGCACTGGTAGCTGGTAATTTGTTGCTTGCTTATTAAACTGTATACCAGCAGAGGGTGTCATAGCTTTACCTTTCATCAGTAGCAACACAAAGTTTCAGTTCCTGTTGGCAAACATTTAAGTGTAATACGAATGATCACATCTGAATCACTGTGAATGAAACTATAAAAACAAAGATGCATTCCTGTTGCTTGCCTTTCAGAAACATGTATGAACTGTATCAAAGAAATGTATGGAGGTTTCCATAATGACGTCAGCAGAATACCTTATCATACACCAAAATAAAAAATAAAGTTATGTTCAACAAAATGTATTAAGGGAAACAAAACAAAAAACAAACAAAATACTCTTGTCCATGTAAAAGGGTTTCAGTCAAGAAAAGGAACTTCTTGTGGAAATCCTGAAGTGAATCTACAAACCAGGGGTTATTTACAAACAATACCTGTTTGTAAATAACTCTTACAACTTGATTATTTGTTAAACCCACAGTGGGCATACACTTGCCATTAGAGTCTTAATGCTGTGATGCAATGTAATAACTCAAGTGATAATAAGAAAACACCAATATTTTACAAATCTGTCAAAACCACATTTAAAACAAACAAAAAAAATAGTGAATTCACTGAACTGAATTCAACTTTTTGTTTTTCCCCAAATTTGAGCAAATCTCGCGTATTGTTCAGCCACTAAAAACATTTTTTCTGTTCAGGAGTGCAGGTAAACAAGTGTAGTTTGACAATTTAATAAAAAAAATAATAATAATAATGTGAAAAATAAACAAACATTATAGCTGCGCGTTAAAATGGTCATTTCAGTTAAAGAGCTTCCACATACTGGTGGATTAGCCATTACAGAAACATAAAACATGATTTTGGTAATACCAAAGTACCAGAGCTGTAATGACCAATACTATGAACTGTTTTGGGGGGTGATTGGGGAAACTTTAGCCTTAATTAAGGATTAATCATATAATGATTTAAGTAAGGCATCTTTATTAGCTTCCTGAAGGACCCTAATCTTTTCTTGGTGGAGCACTGGATGATTATTTTGCCTATAAAGACCTGGATGTCATTAAAGTTTCCTTAGCAGAGTTACACACAAGTTTTTCACATTATTTTCAAACCCACCCAACTTTTAACAGGTACGCAGTCAGTTGGTGAGTAACATTTCCACAGAAAAAATTAGAAATTGCGATTGCATGATAGGGACTGCAGATTTCTCAGGGGCTTTCCACCAAGAGCTCTCTAACAGATTCCCCTCAAAATTTAGTGCAAAGGCAGATGGGGATCTCTTGTCACATACCAAAATGCAGTTTTTTCACAGGCTCGATTATCCCTGTCCTACACACCACTTTACATTGCTCTGAGACAAAAACACATTTTGTCAGAATTAATGATCAAAGATGTTGCACACATTTCCACTCGAGATCATACAGGAAGTCATTTGACAGAAGGTGTCACCAAACTGTGTGAAATGCACTTCTCATAGGGGAAATGCAGAGCAGAGCAACACACTCTCTCTGGGGAAATGTTCTATCACTGTTAATGCAGCAGTGCACACCATGTTTAGTTAGACCAGAAGGTTTTTCTTATAGCCCAACTTTCACCAATTAAAAACAAAGTATGATTTAGCTTGTTTTGTTGACACTTCAAGACTGATAATGCAAAAAAGAAAAAAAAAAGCTCAACACATGGAGATTTTGTTTTGATTAAACTCAGATAAATAAAAATTCTGAATCTGATCTGTTCAGATAGAGATGTTGCACTTGAACGCAACCACAAGGAACAATAGGTGTAGAATTCAAGTGGAAAAGACACGATCTGCTTGGTCTCCTCAGTATTATTTCCTTGGGCAACAACAAGTTCTTGTACTGCATAATTTCCCAGACTCTGACATCAGTTCTAAAACTTTTGAATGCTCTTCTATGCTAAATTCTGTCACATGCAAAATGTTTGGAGGTTTACTTGCACTTGAAGCTTATTTCCAATTCCTCCCACAACATCTCAGCTGGAGTCAAATGTGGGCTTTGACTAGGCCACTAGTCTTGCCACATAATCCAGCATTTCTTCTTCTTTTTGAGCCATTCTTTGGTGGATTCACTAGTGTCTCATTGAAGGCTCCACTTCATCTTTTGGACAGATGGCCTCACATTATCTTTAAGCACTCTTTGCTGTGATTCAGACAGCCGAATCAAGTGCCGCAACTGCTCAATCCTTGAGGCAGGGGAACAAACCCAGACTGTTACATAGTCACTGCCATGCTCACGTGTGAACTGAGCTTCTTCTCCTAAAAATCTGCCTTTGGTTGTTGCCCAAACATGTTTGCTGTTACTGTAGCCAAACAACACTATCTTTGATTTGTCTGTCCCGAGCATATTATTCCAACAGACCTGGTCTTTACAGATATGTTTATTGGCAAACTGTAGCTGGTCTCTGATGATATTTTTAGCCAGCAAAGCCTTTTTCCAAGCACACCTCCCATGCAGGCCACATTTCTGCAGTCGCTTTCTGATTGTAGCCAAAATCACTTTGACACCAACAGTTGCAAGAGTCACCTGCTGATCCTGTGATGAATTTTCTTGTTATTGGAAATTTGTTTCTGCATCAAACACTCCACTCTTGCGGTTGAATTTGCTGGGGTAGAAACACCACTGTGAACACTACTTGTAGATGTTTTATTTTAATAGTACAGCACAGTCTATTTAAAATCATTTGGACTTTTTTTTATTCCTTTGCCAGAACTATATGTTACAATTTTTTTCTTTGAAGCTCTTTAGATAGTGCCAGGTGAGTCTACACACTTCAGTTTCAAAACGAACACCAACCCTTATATGTCAAAGATTTTAATAAGACTTGTTTCACCTGTCAATCTTTAAGAAGCCTGTAATCATTGGCACCAAATGAAGGACCCATGGTTCTAATTCTATGGATTTAAAGGTGTGATAAATACTGAGGTATAAATATACTTTTTCACATGGCAGTCATGTTTTTATTGGCTCAAATGATAGAATTAAATAAAAACGGAAAATCTGTTGACATTTTTTTCATTTTGAGTGACACAGTCTGTAGGCATAGTTTGAAAGAAGATCAAAAATTTGCTCCTCCAAATATTTTATGTCAAAAACACCCACACTTGTACCTACATAACTACGAATGGATGTCATGGGTGCACACTAATGACAAAAATATTGCAATGAGCTCACTGTGGCTCCCACACAACAGAAACCAGTGAGCTGAGTGAACAGAGTTAGATTCCTAATACTGAGATGTGTCCAAGCAGAAGAATATTGTTGTCTTGCACGAGTAGAAAGTCAGTATTTTGGCAAAATGTTGGAGCTTTTGCAACATTACATTTTTAACTCTGTCATTTCCAAGTTCCCTCAAACTGATGAAATCCTATCAAAGTTGTTTCTATATAGTTTTTCTCATAACAAAGACACGTTTTATTGCAGCTGCTCCAAAATGACACAGGACTTTTCTTTTCTTTCTTTCTTTCTTTCTTTCTTTCTTTCTTTCTTTCTTTCTTTCTTTCTTTCTTTCTTTCTTTTTTTTTCTTACTGAGATTCAGAGATTATAGTGCTATGAACCTGGATTTTTTTAAAAGGCAGTGGTTACAGGAAGTCAGAATATTTCATAAGAAAATTTTCACACATGTAGCAAACACTGGGTGTGATTTTCAGGCTGCACAACATGTTCTATTACATCAGTTATAAAAGTGGTGCACAAGACTAAATATAATTTTGTGTTGGATAATTGTTTTGCAAAGTAGTATAAATACTTTTACTTAGCTAAAATGTATAATTGTACTCGAGCAGCTTAAGTAGTGCACAAGTTGTATAATCATAATACTTCTGAATTGCCAAAAGTAAAGACACCTTATAGAATGCCACCTTTCAGAATCATGTACATTGTATTATATTGTCTTTAGTTTTTTAGTTGTTGATTATTTTAATTGCTTATATGTAAATGGGTAGCCTAACGTATACTAATGTAATTTTTCACTTCAGTTCAATTTATATTTAAATAGTGTCAATTCACAAGGCATCTTACACTGTAGAGTAAAGACCTTACAATATATGAAAGAAAACTCAAACTATCAGGCAACTCCCTATAAACAAAAAACATGGTGAAAGTGGGAAGGAAAAACTCCTCTTCCACAGGAAGAAACCTCCCAGAACCCCAATGGCTGTGGGAGCCATCTCCTGTGACCGGTTAGGTGTGAAGGGAAAAAGAAGAGTGCGGAGGAGGACAGGACAAAAGGGACACTGTGGAAGAGAAAACAGAGCTTAATAAATCCGAATCCTGTTTTAAACATTTGTAATAGTGGTATATAAACATGAGAGAAGAAATGCTCAGTGCATCATGGGAAGCATCCCAGTAGCCTAAGGCTATTGCAGCACAATGAAGGAAGGATTCAGGGTCACCTGATTCCAGCTCTAACTATAAACTTTATCAAAAAGGCATGTTTCAGCCTGCAGTCTGTGTGTGAAGTGCAACAATGTCATTAATCTGCTAAATAATAAGAAGCGAAAGGGTTAAAATAGATGCTAATAATAATGCAATAAGTGCATCTAAAATATAGGGAATTACGAGCAGGAAGTAGTATAAGAAATACTTCAATAAAATAAAAGTACTTTAAACCTGTACTTAAGTAAACCAGTCGAGTAAATGTACTCGGTTACAATCCTACTGGTCCTCTGCATACATCGTGTATATAACGTGTATTTTCCTTAATGTTTAGGCTAAGAATATTTGTAATGACAAATCTTTGTTCACCACCGGAGCTATAAGTAAATTGGTTTAAATATAATCACATCTCATTAATCCACGCTGCTCCCTCTGTTCCTGTGCTCTGCAGCCAGGTTTACGCCGCTGATGTTCTCGAAATCCCGATCATCCACAAACAATATTCCCCTCAGCTCCAGACATCTTCTCTGTTATTGGCAAAGGCTTTTCGGTTCACACACAGAAGGAATCTTAAATCATCCATGAAAAGAAAAGTGGTCAGGGAAGAAGGGAGGGAGCTGAGGGAGGAGGAGCCTCGCGTTGACTTTCACATCCATTCAGCCTTTTTTGCTGCAGCATTGAACTTGCAGAGAGAGCGAGAAGGGGTGAAAAAGGGCAGTCTGGACGTGCAGAAGGAGCTCTGTGCTATTATCACTGGGACTACTAGGTTTCCTTGCCGAGGCTTTATGAAATGTAAATAAAAAAGGGGGACCGCTTTGCGATTCACCGAGGAGTGTTGCTGAAGAGGAGGGGCTGGGGACCGAGAGAATAATTATGCACTTTTAGATCGACGTCGCCCTGAACGCAGCGCAGCAACATCGCAGAACCTCAAGTGCGTTTAATCTCCGAAGTTGTGTGTGTCAAGCGGGCGATGATTCACGTCTGATTGTTGCTGTACTATATGGAGAGGACTGCACAAGGGCTAACGCTGCATCGTGGCTACTGAGATTCCTGCCTGAGGATTGCACAATCTGTTCTCCCCAAAAATGTCATCTCAGGCGAAAGTCAAGAAGGACAAAGAGATTATTGCCGAATATGAGACCCAAGTGAAAGGTTGGTAACGTGCAGGCCCGAGCGTATTGTTATTGTCTGTGTGAAGGCACAATTGCGTAACTTTACCACAAGCTTTATTTGGCTTCAGTGTGCAGTCTTGTGGGCTGGGACAGATTGTATAGTTGTATGCGAGTCATTTGTTTTCACCATAAAAAACGTCTTTTAGTTCATGGCATTCAAGCGTTAACTCCAGTTATCCATCTGGGGTGAGGTTATTACTTGAAATTACCTTGGGTTAACCGGTATCTGTGTTACTGATGAGTGTCAGGGTTGTGGCATGCCTAATCTGTATATATATGTGGCAGCTATTAGACCGTCATAATTTGTTTAAAAGTGAAGCTGTTTTATTTGTTTTGTTTTGTTTTTTTCTTTTTTATAGTTCTACCAATCAGGTAACCTGAGATTTTTCCCCATATGTATTCATTTAAACATGCAAATATGTCTAGTAAAAAGCCAAAATTAAATGATACGGTGTTAGTCCTTGTCATTAAAGGGCAGTATATTTATGAGTGAGTTTTCCCGTCACACTGTAAGGATAAGGAGTGATTGCTCAAGAAGGTCACACAGCCAACAGTTCAGAAAGTCCATAAATAATGTATGCTGTCCGTATGAATTATGAACCATGAAAGGATTTCACTGTCTGCCACTAAATATGTGACTGGGTAAACCACCCAGAGAGAGAAAGAGAGAGAGGAGAGGCAGGAACACTGATGCTGGATTGGAGCAGACAGTGCAGGTTGTAAATGGGTGGGATATCCTCCCAGCCATTTAGAGATAACTTCAGACGGTACTAGGTCTCAACGCTTGATGCATCAGCTATCAGGGAAGTAGTTTTATGTAAGGCTACCGCAAAGACAGGACAGCTTCCTTGTACCATAGGTTGATATTTTTCAAACTAGGTAGAACTGGAAAGGTCATTCAACTAGTTGATCAGTCCACTGAGAAAAAAAATAAAAAATAAAAAATTGAACTGAGATACTAATGCTTGTCAGATAAATATGTGCAAACCTAGTAAGACATTTCAGTTTGGGTCTGGTTTCATAAATATTAACTATAGGCTATACTTTAGCTAATTAACTTGTCATACTGCACGTACATTGTCCAGTAGCAGGCATTGTTCTGTCACTGCAGCACCAAAATAAGCTTGACTATTTTGGTTATGCGACAAGGCAGTGCGGAGCTAAGCACTTTTGCCTCACAGCAAGAAGGTCCTGGATTTAAATCCAGCGTGGGGCCTTGGCGTGTGGAGTTTCCCCTGTGTCTGTGTGGGTTCTCTCCAGATTCTCTGGCTTTCTCCCACAGTCCAAAGTCAGGCATGCGGTTAGGTTAATTTGTGATACTAAATTGACCATAGGTGTGAATGTGAGCATGAATGGATGTCTGTTTCTCTGTGTTAGCCATGCGACAGATTGACTCACGACCTGTCCAGCTTGTAGGCTGCCTCTCACCCCATGAAGGTTGGATAAGCCCAACATCCACAACCCAGAACTAGATAAGTTGAAAAAAATGGTTGCATGGACAGATATTGTAATTATAGGCCTCACTACACTTACTTTGATGAGATTTCGATTAGACGATCAGTAGTACTTTGAAATCTGTACAGTAAGTTAGCGATAGCAGATGGTTTGCTGAAAGGAGCAAATAGCTAAGCTTATACTACAAGCCCCATTCACCCGGTCACACATATTCACAAAACCACTTTCTTCTATACCTAAACTCCAGTCTCCCTTTTTTGCCAGAATTAAACCTAAACTAAGTCCAACATTGATTTTTTTCATCATTTCATCTTTGTTTGAAATGTTAAACTATGATTGTTTTAGGCAATTGATTTTTTTTATGTCTTGATATAGGACTACTTTGACAGCATTAACTGGTGTTTAACTAAATGAATGTTTTAATTTCACACTGGACCCCAGCAGACATTAAACTCATTAATTTTCATGACATTATCATTATATACTAGGAATATGCTAATTTATCAGCTTTACCACATCAGTAGTGGTTAGCTGACTTATTGGATGTTTATTAACATTTTGGCTAAAAATACTGGCCAATATTATATGTTCAGGCCAGGATTTGTTGTTGTTGTTTATGGTGTTATTTAGTTGTTGTTTATTTTCTTTGGTGACAAAATGCTTAAAGACAGTGTGATAAAGACACATTATTTTTCATAAAGAATATTTCTTTATGTGTTACAGAAGGAGGATTTTTTTAAAAAGGAAAACAAAATAAACAAACACAATCATCTACACTGGTTATCAGTTGAGAGCTTATCTTAAACGCTGGTATCAGCCCAAAATTTGACCCAGAATGCTTCTTGTTATATACACACATTAGACCTCATTGCTGTTCTACGTGGAAATGTCAAGAGCTTATTAGCATGTGTCTGGAATGAAGAGTATGATAAGCATTTTCAGTCAGAGGTGTGGTGGAGTTTCTCCTTGTCGCTATCTTTGTTTGTTTGTTTGACTCCTGCACTCGTATTCACACGCTCTTCCTCCGGTCTACACATCAGCTCTGCAGTTGTTAGAGCGCCGTCGTCTCGATTTCAGGAAAAGCTTTTAAGCTGACATCTTAAGCTCATTTGCAAACTGAGCTTGGATCGGTTCGGAGCTGTGGGAGCTTTATTCTGACACTGACACTGGCCTCCAATAATGCTGAATGGCTGATTGCACAGCAGTTCAACACACAAGCCTAATGCACTTTGTGGCATTTTTCAACATGCCACATTTCAGCAGACGGTTAGGTCTCAGTTACAATTTACGTGGGAGTTTATGTTTTCAAATCACCTAGAATGTGCTATAAAATTATAATTATTATTAAATATTTCTTTATACTGTTTATAGTATTTCCTTATTCAACTGAATATTGTTGTTCTACAGTGTGTAGCTGAGCACCCTGAAGTGTCTCTAGGCTTTTGTCTAATCTGACACTAAAACACAATTAAATGAGGGGATGCCCCTGTCATGTATCATTCTGGACCTCTAGTAGTAAAGCCCATTATCTTTAATGCAATTTGATCAGTTTGGAGTCTTATGCACTAATCGCTGTAACAGTCTATAACACAAAACCTTTGCAAGATGTGCTGTTGCTATGCTACTACAGAATGAAAAGCAGAGTAGAGTAATATGAAGTTGAAACGCTTGTGACATTTTTGTTTACTGACAATGCATTTGTAAGAACACAGGTGTTAGTATAAGCTCTCTTACTGACCCCATATTCACTGCAGATATGCATTCTGCGGGGAACATCCAGACATACCCCCTTCTGGGTATTCATCAGATTGAAAGAATGCACAGAATGATGCTGTCTGAAAATGTCAGCACTGCATCGCGACAGTGAAACGATATCTTTGTTGCCTGTTTGTTGGTTTCATGTATTAAATGCTGTGTTGCTGTGCTGACGGTTGAGTTGTTACCCAGTTTAAAGTGAAAATTGCTTGGAACTCTGATGTTTCCTGGCCTTTGGCTGCACAAACTGTAAGGAGAAGTAATGAAAGCTCAAGCAAATAGATTATAGAGTCATGCTATAGCTATTATTACATTTAGAAGACACATGTCCACAGAACACAACCTTGATTTGTACCAAATTATGTCAACGTGTCACTCTGGGTTAGACTTTGTATGACTAGCCATGCATGGCTAACTAACCCCAGAGATTGCTGCTGGCCATCGCAGTAACTGTACTAAGCTAGCTTGAATGGGATATGAGGGTGGCGGTGACTATGAGATATTTGTTCCTTTATCCTGCAGTGATGCAGGAGCTCAAATAGGGGGAAATTATGGTTCAGCTGTGGTTGTGCATTGGCATTTCGTGCCAATGCACAACCACAGCTTCACCTACCTGCACAGAGCGTCTGTTGTCAGATGGGGGCAGTGACAAAAAATGTGTTACAACCACTCTGTGAGCTATTCCTGCACGTGCTGTTGTTGGTCAGCAACAGAAAAGGCCAAAGTTTTAACATACAAAGAGCTGAAATGAAAACAAGTGTTAAAACAAAGTGTCGACTGTAGGCACCGTCTATAATTTACATACTATATTTTTTCTTTTTTTTCTCTCTTCATCCATTCATGGTGAATGATGTTGCCCCCAAATGTTGGTCCTTGTTCTGGCCCGCATGTTAGCCAAAAAGCATTTTGCTGTACTTATTGTCTCCTACCACACCACACCACAACTGTGCTCCGGTTGCACCAGTGGTGCAAAAAATACAGTATGAAAAATATAGACAACAGTTGCAGTGGACAGCTTTAATTGTTTGTAACACTCAGTTTCAGTTCAGCCCTCAGTAGTTCAAGCAAGAACCCACAGACTGGTTAGGTGACATATTTTTAACACAACCAGGTAGACAGGGTGTCTGAAGCTGCCACCACCACCACTAACCCATAATTTCTCCGTTCATCTGATGCACAGTATCATGCACATTAAGCACTGTGCAGTTGGGATTTTGGAGGACTGCTGGGGAGCAAGTCTGCATTGGTTAAAAACCCCATCTCAAAAGGCAAATACATACACAAATAGACACCATTGCGATACCATAAATTAGGAATAATTTGTAGAGCTACAAGGCAACAAGCAAAGATGCCCCCAAATTCAGGTTGGGTTTGCTGTCTGTGTACTCTGTAATTTCTCTATGATGCAAGCAATTATACAAGATTTCTTTATTTAATTAAGCTGCAGGGTTACCATCTAAGTCTCTGTAAGCAATTATTTTTTGCTGAAAATGCTTGGTAAAGTTACCGCTGGGTCTCTGGATGTTAACCATATGGTTTAGAAGGGAAATAGCTACAAATGTCCTATTAGTGAATTTCCACAAGCCTTTAGGTGTGGAACATTTTATTCACTTTGGCTGCACACTGTTCACATGCAGAGGAACCGGTAAAGCATGTCTGGCTCAGTATTTTATGGCTCTTGTGTCACCAGTGAAAAGATAGAAAAGCGTCAGATTTAGAGAGCTTTTGACGCTTTTTTCAATGTATATAATTGAACTCCTTGCTAGCTCTGTGTAATTATGCATTACACTGCAAAGGCTTGAATGATTCATCGAAAGTACTGCAGTATTGCACAGTCCCTAGTAACAGTTTAAGTTCTAAAAATAACATGCTCACAGGAGAGCAAGTGCAAATATCACGAGTCTGTTTGATGTTTCCTTTATAAATTTGTGCAGTGAAATCAATTTACATCAACTCATTATATTGTTTGCTCGCTCTTTAAACTCTCCCCGTGCGATTAAAATTATTTCAGTCACAGAGGCCCACAAATTGTGCTGTTCAGTGGTCTATTTTAGCACATAACCATTCCTTCTGTTCTGAACCCGATTGCTGTCTCATTCATCATCACAGGCTGTTTGTTGAGTATTTCGAAGCAGAGTAAGTTGCCCTTGTCCTTGGCCATTATGCTAAACAGACTGACTGCTGCGACTGTCAGAACAGGGAACTGGCCTGCTCTCATTGAAATGCCTCCAGAGGCATGTAACCAGGCAACTGGGCAACTGTGGGGACCGCGAGGGGTACATCTCCAGATAGCAAGGGACTACATATTTACACAGATTTTCTCACTCTCGCTCACTCATTCACATTTTCACACACAGTCGTTTGGGGGAAGATTTAAAAAAAATAAATAAAAACCTTTTATTCTAGATACAGGAGCACCATTTAGATGCTAACAAATGGCCTTTTCTTCTGCTGAGCAATCTTTTCCATTGATAAATTTATACAAAGTGTCTTTCAGTGCTCAGGATCTTATGCATGGTTGTAACAGTCTGTCATAGTGGAATCTTCAGCCATCTCAGCTGTATCTTGTTGTCTTGTACAAAGAGAAGCGTTGTTTACCCCGCCCCCTTTGTAGTCGTATGACTGATTAATCCAGAGATGTAAATTTACCAGTGATTCAGTTCAGCGTGGTGTATGATAAAATAACTACTGCTCTCTCTGAGATGTGTGATAATGCAGGCGAAGGCTGGGCAGGAAGTTAACATGGTTGTTTATCTGCTTTCAGCAAAATTACGCAGCACTAAAAATTTCCTCAGCAAAATTCTGCAATACAGAGTGATAGTTACAAGGAGGCTATGATTAAGATTTAACGAAACATAAAAGTGCTACATAAGAGCTGTTTATTGTTTTCAGCGTCCGTTCTAGCCAACTCCTATGGATGCGTGCTGCTTTTTTGTATGCACATTGGCAGTAGCAGGGTATTTAAACACAGCCCTCAGTCCTGACATGATATATGGTTCACAGTCAGCAGCCTCTTAACCTTCGGATTTATGACAGCCTTGCCATAAACTGTACTTGGAAGACATAAAATGTGATTTGTTTTCCTTTTTAGTGTTAATGTAAGACTGTAAAGGAGATTTTATTGTTTTATTTGATGTTTTTATTACCTGAAATCCAAGAGGTATTCAGGAATAACCAGTTGGAATACCAGTAGGGCTCTGTCTGGTTATGGTGGGGGTAAGTCATTAAAATATGGCCACAGAGAAGAAGTTCAGGAAGGTAAATAATTATATTAGCTTTAGAGTAGAAAAACATGTCTGAATATCTCCTGAAAATTGACTGGCATACTCAGTATAAAAATCTAAAGCTTGTACTAATACTGCTCCTCTATAAAACATCCAATATTGTCCCAGCTGTATTTATAAAAAAGGACTGAAATACATTTATCCCTAATTCTCATTTTCAATGAACAGAATCAGACTTTCCAGATGTCATGAAAAGAAACCACAGTAATCTTATAATTGTAAGAATGCCTACGATTTGTTTTCTCAAGTCAAACTTCTCTTAAGGCTCGCTCAGCACAATGCATTTTGAGAAGCTGACCTATTTTATATTTTCTCTGCTGTCTGCTGTAATCATCAGACTTGCATCTCATATGCACGTGTCCTACCCCAGCATTTGGTCCCCCCCACCCCACATGCACACCACCACCTCATTCACCACGCGCACAAACTCAGACAGCAGACAAATACAGTTTGACGTCCGGTTTTATCCAATTGTGACGACTTTGCTCTTTTATTAGTGCCTGCGCTAGCTTGATTGTATCCTTACATATTTGTGTTTACATGCTTTGCTCAATCCACTGTGGAAAGATTGTGGGTTTAATATTGACCTGCAGCCCTGTTTGGCAGACAGAAGTAAGGCCCAGCATGCAAGCCTGATCCCCCAGAGAGGCGGTATTTATTCTGAACATAGTCTCCCTTTTTGATATGCAGAGATCCGTAACCAGCTGGTGGAGCAGTTCCGCTGTCTGGAGCAGCAGTCCGAGTCCCGGCTGCAGCTGCTGCAGGACCTGCAGGAGTTCTTCCGCAGAAAGGCCGAGCTCCAGCTTGAGTACTCCAGAGGCCTGGACAAACTGGCTGAGCGCTACTCCTCCAAGATCCGCTCCTCCAGAGAGCACCAGCACTTCAAGTGAGTCCAGCCAAAGACTTTTACACAGTGGAACATTTGTATCCAATGTGTCTGACTGGTAAACAACCGCCACATATTTGATGCT
The DNA here is from genome assembly GCF_001858045.2 of Oreochromis niloticus. Lineage (NCBI taxonomy): Eukaryota > Metazoa > Chordata > Actinopteri > Cichliformes > Cichlidae > Oreochromis > Oreochromis niloticus. Next base: position 16,749,414 of record NC_031970.2, read on the forward strand.
GATCGCTACACAGACAGTTAAAACAGAGACAAAGGAAAAAGAGAGAAGGGATAAACAGAAAATTTTAAAAAAGAAACGGAGGGGGGATGAAAGCAGAAGAAATGACCTGAAATGAAGCCAGGGCCAAGGAAGCTTGTGGCCTCAGGCTGCTGTGTTTTTTTCCAACTAGGTCAGACTCTTTACCACCACCCCCCTTTCTTTTCTCTGTGGCTGTCATTTCATTTCCATTCTCGAACAGCTTCTTCATGCCAGAGTGCTACTCAGATACTCATATTTTCTCAATGGATGCAGAAAATAAATCACAGCTTCATTTAGAAATCTAAAGAACCAGACAATAGGGGTTATTTTACTCGGGTTTTCTTAAATGGCTTAAGCTGTTTGTATGTGGGAGATTACTGGTGATGAAACAAGCATACCCTGCAGTGTGCTGAGAAGCCACTTCCTCTCTCTTCAAACCAGCCTGCAACAGACTCTTGACTTTCAGATCGAGATCTGTAGTTCTGATTGTGTATGCTGCCCACTGCCATTGCCAGTCCTAGCCAAAAACCCCCCCAAAAAATTAACAATCAAAAAAGATTTTAAAAATAACAGTTAAAAATAGAGAAAAAGGTGCCTTTACTTAATTTGACAAATGAAAGACTATCTGTCATAGCAATGATTAGCAATATAGAAAATTACAGCATAGGCATCCATTCATGTGACCTAGCTGTGTAAGTCAGGCATAACTAACTCGTTGGTTTATTCAGGAGAGGTCTTTCCAGCTCTCTTTCAGTCTCTCCAGCCAATTGGACAGGAAGCGTAATCATGGTGGAGAGCTCCACCACTGACACATTGATAAATGGAGCATACCCTCAAAGGGAGACCCCTATTAGGAAAAAAAAAACCCCTCATGGCTTCTCTCATCCCACTGTCCCAGATTTCCCCCTGTCACAATATATTGTTATCACTATATCTGTCTGTCCAAAGCTGGATTCCTTACTTGTAGACTCCATCGAAATGACTGGATGAAGTCTCAGTCATTATTAATACTGTGTGGTCTTCTCTGTTGGAGTCTTAGAACAAGCTCTGCACTCTCACTTTGATAGTTTATTTCAAACAGCGAAAACTTATTGCCCACTTTTTTCTTATCAGTCGTCCTTTCATATTTTAATTTGCAGCTACTAAAAGGGCTATCAGGAGAACATCGGGGGACATTTTCAAAACCTATACCAAAGTGCTACTTGTGAGAAAATTCAAACCGTTCTATGTTTCAAAACGCTGTTTTTGGTGTCGTTTGTAGCAGTTAGTAGGTGCGCTGTGTGTTTCACTGTCACTAAACTGTAATTCATATGAGGGTGGCGTTCTCCTAAAGGTGTTGTGAAACAAATATTGTTGTACTTGTTATAGTTGTACAACAATGGCACATAAAGTGTCCTGAAAACTTGACGAGCAGCCAACAGGCAAACATTGGCAGTCAGGTCAGCACCATCCCATGTCCTGGATCAAACAACTGCTCTGCTTGAAAGGAGTGCCTATAGGGAAAGGACAGCTTGTTTATGTTCTTTTCAAAGAGTTACAGGATGAAAAGAAAAGCAAAAAGAAAAAGCTGATGACCAGTACTCAAAATTACCTTTAGAACCACACATCTAGTGTTCACTGAATCCTCATCAGAAATATTCTCAGTGGATTTGTGGCTTTCAAGATGCCATTCTTAAGAAAGGGAAACAGGTAGGAGCAGCTGATATATGCCTAATTACACACTGGACTGAAAATCAGTAGCAACAGATCATATGGAATGGTAGTTCAAATCATAGTAAGTATGCACAGAAGAGATCAGCAGAGAGGAAAACAGTGAGTGACTACCACTATCAAAAAACACAAGTAAAACATGGTGGACTCTGTCATGCATTTCAGCTTGTTAATATTGATGGAATTATTAATGCAGAAATGTACAGTCTGATTTTGGAAAGTGCCAACACCTTCATTTTTCAGGATGAAAATGATCTCAAACACACTGCCAATGCAGTAAATGCATATCTGGATAGAATGGATTTGCAGAGCTTGGACCTCAGGCTTAGTATTTTTATATATGATTGCGCATATTTTATTAATAATAATAATAATAATAATAATGATAATGTAAAAAAATATAAAGCAGTAAGGGGTCGCTAAAGATTGGCACAGCACTGTAAGATCAGAAACCTTGCCTGGTCTAATGAACCAGTGAGTCTTGATTGTGGCTTTGGCACTGGGATAGTAGGGTCAGGTTTTTGGCATATCCTTTTAGCACCCTTTATGCCCATGTGGGGTGGCTGTCGCTCAGGAGGAAGTGCAGGCCATCTACTAATCGGTCCCTGGCTGCTCCAGTCTACATGCCAAATATCCTTGGGCAAGATACTAACCCCAAGTTGCTTTCCAATGCATAGGAAGAACTTGCATAGAAAAAGCATAGCAAAAAGTGCTTGTGTGAATGGGTGAATGAGGCAGGTGGGGAAAGCATCTTGAGTGTTCAGAGCAGAAGAGCGCTATATAACAACCAGTCCATTTACCATTTTCTGATGGCTGCTTCCACCAGGATATCGTGCTCTTCCATATCATGTCAATATGGACCAAAGATTTCGGAGGAATTTTTCCAGCGCCATGTTGAATCTATGCCTTGAAGAATCAAGGAAGTTACGAAGACAAAAAGACACATTCAACACAGTACTAGCAAAGTGTACCATATAAAATGGCCAGTCAGTGTATAATACTGATTATGAATGGTACTGAAACAATGCAGTGGTTACGCCTTGGAAAAAAAAAGACAATGAAAATGGAAACATGTTCATGTTCAGTTCGTGTGTATGACAGAGTTCATTTTTTTCCCACTGAAACAACTTAGGAGTTTAAAAAATAGCACAACAAAAAAGGTTTTGGACAGTCTTAGATTACATTTCAGCATTGTTTTGGATGCACTGAGGGAGCTGGAGAGGGCCTATAGTGCCTTTCTTCTCCTTTGTTATAGTGCAGAAATGAGCGCTAGCTGAAGATTAGAGTGAGCTTCGCCAAGGCAGAAAAACAGCTATAATTCACTTCAAAAAGAAAATGAAAGCATAAATACAATTCTCCACGGATGAAACTGATCAAAGTTTTGCAGCAGTTGAGAGAAAACAAGTCAGGACTACTCTTTCAGTGTGATCTTCAAAACCAAGATTAGAGTCAAAAATAACTTCCGTATTTTTGATTCACACTGAAAACGAAAAAGCTGCTGTGGATCAGAAAAAGTGCAGCGGGTCCACCACAAGAAAAAGCATCTTTAATTTGGGGTTATTTACTGGAACTAATTGCACAGACAACTGAACCAGACATCGTGTTTTAAGAAAAGTCATATTTTTGAAGCTACACAGTATTAAGAGCATATATTACTGCCATGGGATTTCAGCCATGGAAGGATATGTAAGGCTTCTAACTTTACTTGGTGATCGCAGCAAGCAATAAGCAATGATCTAGAATGTAACACTAAGAGATAGAAGAGATTATGCGACACATCCGATATGACTGTACATTTTCACATGTGTATGTTTAGCACTTTTTCAGTCACTATTTGTGACTCTTATTCAGCATGAGTGGTTTCTGTGCAGTCTACTTAAAAGCTAGAGTCTTAAGAGAGATGGTTTTTAACTTGCTGTTTGACTGATAAATAATAGTACTGGGCAGGAACCCACTTGAATAAATTAAAATGACTGTGTAAACTTATCAGTGCTCAGTCTTGGGTGACGTGTCAGTGGTTTCTTATTTGAAAAACTTTGGTATTTCACTTTCCATGGGTGACTTAATTCTAAAAATGAGGGCGTTTCTTGACTTGGGGTGTAAAAACGTATAACTAGCATGACTTTATAACTCTACAAAGGGTAGATTTTAGTGCAGCATATTGCTGATACAAACTGAGGTCATCATCTTATTAGACATGGTTGTTTAAAGCACTTATTTTGCTACCTGGGGTTTTAGTGCTGGTTTCTACTAATGACACACTTTGCAGCATGCTGGTATAATCATGATGCATTAGGTCCCCCATTAAATTAAGACGAAATGGGCAACTTTTCACATTAAATTCACTGGGAGTTTTCTAATGCTTTCCATCTTAGTTGATAATGTGTTTTTTTAGAAGTTATGAAAATGGTGATCTTAGCCTAAATGTCCAAACTCTTCCTTTTGCTCAGGTTGTGGCAAAAAGTCTTCTGTGGTTACAAATCGGACTGATTGTCTTTTTCACATCCCCAAAGAAATGCAAACTGTGAAATTAATTCATCCCAACTTCACTGTTCTCCTTTCACAACACATTAAAGGAGAAACGAACCTCAGTTTAGTCTGATTCTCAGCACAGGTCAGCTATTGGCTGATAGCAAAAGATGTTTTTTTTTTTCTACTGTGTGCATCCAGCAGTGTCACAGAGCATTTTTATATGCTGTCATGCTAAAGTGTTCTCTAAAGACAAAATGAGAAGAAAAATACCACCATTAAATCTTTGGTGTGATGATAATTAAACTCACATGTCCTCTTAAGCAAGGAGGCAGCCAGCATGCCTTCTGAGTTTGTGTGTCAATGAGTGTGTATGCTGCCTTTACTTGCTGATTCCCCCCACATGAGCCGTGACCACTTGATCTCTGATATGTGAAGCCCACAGGCGGCACCAAACAGTAAATAAGCCGGGATTAAAATGGATGTTGGGTGGTGTAAGTGACCATACATACGTTCTCTTAGGTGTCCTCTTTAGTTTGCATGTAGATGAACATTTGAAAGTTTTCTTGTTAGCTTTTATCCCATTTGGTATGCATTTCCTGAAGGCCTTTCATTCATTAACAAAGTATTTCTCTTGCTGTTTCAGGAAAGATCAAAATCTCCTCTCCACTGTGAACTGCTGGTATTTGGTCTTGGATCAAACCCGACGCGAGAGCAAAGACCACGCCACACTCAGCGACATCTACAACAACAACGTCATTGTCCGTTTGGCGCACGTGGGTGAAGATGTCATCAGACTTTTCAAAAAGGTCAGAATCAGAATTAAATGAATGAGGTCATGCTCCCCTGACTGTAACTAACACACACATTTCATCTGCTCAAATGCCATGACAGGTAATATGTAAAAATATATAAAAAATCTAATTAGGGGAAGAGCATGAAAATATCAGGAAATACAGTTAGGGATGTCAAACTCATTTTAGTGTATGGGTCATGTATTACCCAGTTTGATCTCGAAGGGTTTGGCCAGTAAAACCGCTGCATTATAGCCCATAAAAAACAAAGAAACAAACAAAAAAATATGTCCTTTGTCTTCTCTTACTTTTAGTGTAACCAAGTAAATGTACTTTAGTGTACTACAGTGATACTGGTACATTGCACACAATGTTTAGAATAATGAAGGAGGACTAGCTCTACAAATTCTTCCCCTTCACCTAAAATCAACAGCTATCAGATGGTTGAAACTTGGGCACAGTTGGGTGTTCCATCAGGACAATGATCCCGAACACATGAGGACAGGTTTTAGAAAGGATAGAGCAGGCTAGCATTAGCCTTCTGGAATGGTCTTCCCAAAGCCCCAACCTCAACCCTGTTGAGAATTTGTGAAATAATTTGTGGGTTGGTGCCAGGAAACCAGCTAAATTTAAATGAACTCCACCACCCTTTGCCAAGAAGAGTGATCAAATATTCAGCCAAAATTGTGCCAGAAGCTTCTGGATGGCTAGCAAAAGTGTCTTGTTGAGGTGCAAGTTGCTAAGGAACATTTAACCAAATATTAATGGGGGTGTATGTATCCTGGGAGGATTAGAGCAAATTCAAAAATAATTTCAATCTCATCCACCGAAAGTCAGTAAAGATTTATGCTGTTCAATCATTCCACCCTGGAAAAAACAACAGTTCAAAGAAATCATTAAAGCAAAAACTTAGCTTGACACACATGCTGCAGTAACTTTATGTAAACTTCTGACCACAGCTATAACTTTCTTTCATTTATCCAAAATTTTGTCTTTCAAACATATGTCTGAAACTATATATACTATATATATACGTTAGTATACTATATATGCTATATACTGTTACATATAAGAGTATACATAACATATGCTTTGCATGAGAGTAGCAGGGTGCAAGTGGAAAAGCACCCCCAACCACCTTAGGGATTTTATATCAGTATCATTTGACAGCAGCAGGAGTTTAGAGTAATTTATGCCTTCTAGGGGGCTCTGCAGTATCTTGATGGGAGCCCTGATGAGAATGGGATAGCCTGTAACCCATGCTAGGAAAAACACTAACTGCCTGCAGAAAATCTTTTTTTTTTTTTCAAAATGTTAGCTCAAATTCTGGTAAAGTTCTCCTGAACAATAATCCTGTTATTCTCCGGTATCCTGGTTCAGCTGCAGTCTTGATGTTAATAAATGACACATGGGGGGAGGGAAATGAATCAACTCTGGCATCTTTTTAAACAAAGACTAAATGTACTGAATGTGCTAAAGTCTAATGCCTGTCACATGTGAAATTGCAAGATTGCTGTTTTGACAAAGTAGTCCCTGAGAGGTGACAAAAAACAAAACAAAAACAGGACTGATTGAGCTGAGCATTACTCCATATCCCCTCAAACGGATTTCTAGGCTCACTCTCCACTGGCATCATTCCCCCTCTTGGGTTATAAACCCTTTTGTGGACCAATTCATCATAGGCTCTTATCCTTTAAAACTGAACGGAAACTGCGACTCCGCTCAATGGGAAATGCTCTGCGGTTACTGCGCTGTTCTATTTTAGTCTGCATTTGCACTTTGGGCATTGTATTAGATCTTTTCTGGTGCAGCGTAATGATAGCATTTCAATACTGCTGACATCTATCACACACAAAATAAAACTGGCACACAGCTTTCAAGTGTCTCACATGTGGGAAAGCAGTTCTGTTAACTAACCCAAATGTGGTATTATTTTCCTCTACAAAGCTGTCTCCTGTTGTTCTTTTTTTTACAGAGTAAAGACATCGGCGTACAGATGCATGAAGAGTTAGTGAAAGTCACCAATGAACTGTACACGGTGAGTTGCTGTTGCTTGTGTTGAAAGCCTATGGGATGTCAATCTTAAAGCCAGGCTTTTTTTAAATACCTGAACCTGCAACCTGTGGGTTTGACACCACACAGAGCAGATGTGCCTTTTCAGCAGAGCAGCCTGTAACAGGTCATTTCTTCCCTCTCCTGAGGTCATGAAAGGATAAAATTTACATTCTTCCTCCTGCTGTGAATTGCTACATGAGTTGAAGGAGACAGTGTTCCTGCTCCTAGCTGTGCTTCAAGCAGACTCAGCAGTCTGCGCTACAGAGGTGCACTGTGCTTACAGCAAAATGAGCTTCTGTAATGTTTTTAGCTAATGTTACATGTAATCTGACACCTCTGCTTGCCTCATATGTTAACAGTTGTCACTCTCGGTGGACTGTTATAACCACATGCTGCATATAGAAATGTGTGCATATGCATACTAGTAAACCAACAGCAAAGGTTTGTGCAGTGGTGCAGACACAAAACATCTGCGTTTATCTGCAATGCATCTTCATTTGGCAAAAGAAAAGGAACTGAGGCTGCATGTGGGACAGTACAGCAAACTCGCCAGAATGCATTCTTTTGGCTCTAATTGCTCGGTGATATCCTTATCTTTACTTACTGTTCAATGGCCAATATGATTCATAGCATAAACGAAAAAACAATTTACAAGCGTAAAGAGACTAGATGTAATTAAGACTACGATGAAAGTGTATTTTGGCAAGCAGGACAATGGCATGCTGTGAAACAGAATACCCTCGTGGATTATTTTTTCCCCTCATCACATCCACAATTCAGTCACCAAATTTTGTTTTAAAGGTCTTAAAACATTCCATTGCAAATAAGATGAGAAACAACAACATGCTCTTACAGATTTGCACTACTTTTCACTTTAAATTTGATTTATTTCATGACCGAACATCATTTCTTTTCCAGCATGTATAAAACGCCACTCTTGGCTGCTTGCACGTTCAATCCTTTCTCTTGGCATCCTAGTTGTTGTCAGCTTAATTGTGCAGATGATCAATCCTTTATCATGGTCCTGTAAAACTGGCTAAACATAATTGCAGCAAAGTTTGACAACCCTGTGATTTGATTCCTTTATGATAAAGGAGCAAAAAGCGAAGATGAGCAGAAAGTAGGTCAATTTTGGTTTATTTTTCTACAGTTAGTTTTGCAAATTGTTAGTAATTTACAAAATTACTAAATTTAAAAAAGAGTTGGTGGCAAAGGGAAAAAAAAAAGACCTAATAAGAAAGCTAAGCACGTGTGCACATTGCAAAATGATGTGTATGCAGCACATCACAAATGGATTTGAATCTGGATTACTGAAATCGTATAAACCACACGAGAATAGTTCTCACATGTAACATTGTACCGTGCATGTTATATTACTGCTATACTGATATTGATTTCTCCTCCCTCTGATTCATGCATTATTAAATGCCTGTCTGCAGCTCCCACACACAGCATAAGGAATAGCAGGAGTCTGCTCAACTTTATAATTGAGAAAAGTGTCGAGTTTAAGAGAAAATATAATCATTGTGTGGTTATTTTATCATTTGCATCTTAAATAAGCAAATGTTGTCAGGCAGCAGGTCCCTGGTATTGGTCAGCTGCTGAGTTTTTGCAAAAATTGAGGAGTTTTTTGTTCCATCTGTAGCAGAGGAGGTTGCTCACTGACACTTTGTAACCTCCTTCCTCCCCTGCTGATCGATCTCACTGTCCTTTGCACGTCCGTTGCAGACGGGGTTGCTAGGAAACCAGAACTTGAGAATCAGTGATGGTGAAGCAGATGTTGTGCGACTGTGCTGTTGATTCAGGTTTACTAGTTAAACATTTACATGTGGCTTTTTTGATAAAACCATGAAACATTCATCTGAAAACATAGATTGTTTTTGTAAAAGTACCACGCCTGTCTTACTTTACTTGCTGGGATATTTAATTTGTCTTGCTATTCTGTGGTTAGGCCATTCAGACAGTGTGGAGACATCAGACAGACGTACTGGACACTCCAGCTCAGTTAGAAAATGTCAATGAAAATATGACAGTCCCATGAGAATGATGAGTATGCTACACTCACTAATGTTTACTTGTGTGATGAACAAAAATACTCGGGGGTCTTATTGGTATCTTTCTAAACAGCAGCTGTGTTTATTAAGCCATGATGATCTGGTTATAAAATTAATAAGAAAGGTTCATAAAAAAGAGAATACTGACAATTCTTAGCTTATTTAGCCAAAAGGCTGATGACCTCATGCCGTGGCGAGGCGTGTCTCGTCTGTCTGTCCGTTAACAATTCACAAGAATCCTTCTTCCTCCTAACTACAGGATATTGGTCATATTTTAGTGGAACCTGCACATGGTGATCATCTCACAGGTCTTCATCAAATTTGTGTTGAAGGTCAAGTTCAAAGTCACATTTGTCGTTCTCATTGGATTTTAAAATTCAGATTACGTGGTGTTTCGGCCATTTTTTGCTGGCCACTTATTGTGTTTTCAGTCCTGTAGTTGATTCTTTGTCCTAAAGGACAAACTACAGGGTGTCTCTCTACGGTTTTTCTTTCTCTTATTTCTTTCTCCTTAACATAGCCTGGTTCAGACTGAAGTTTTTTCTACATACTGTCGGATCGTTGAGTTTTTTTCTTTAAGACTGCAGAATCTTTAGGTTATAAAGTAAAATAATCTGATGATCAACAAGGATCCTGTACCAAAATTTGAGGATATTGCTTTTCTTCATCATACTTATCAGTTTCCTTGCTAGTTTAACTGTGATGTCCTTTATACTTGCTGTGTATTCTTGCAGGTGATGAAGACGTACCACATGTACCACACTGAGAGTCTCAGTGCTGAGAGCAAACTGAAGGAGGCAGAGAAGCAGGAGGAGAAGCACATTGGCAAGGCTAATGACATTGGCCTGCGTTATGGTTACGATGATCGTCCACAGCGTCGAAGTTCTGTAAAGAAGATGGAGAAACTGAAGGAGAAGGTCTGTTTTAGCCCATGTATAATGAGGATTTATGTCATGCACATTACTTCCAATACACTCTTATCTACTCGATTGCAAAAAAGCTGTAAATGCATTTGTAATTGAAGTGTCCAAGTAAATCCAACTATTTTATACATGCATACTGACAGATTATAGAGAAGATAAAACTGTTTAATGTATAATGCATTCTTAGAGTACATTAGGAAACCATTTTGCTTCCTCCCTTGATGGGACTCTCGCTCTTCCTTTTACACCCCCAGAGACAAGCCAAGTACTCTGAAAACAAGATGAAATGCACAAAGGCCCGGAATGACTATCTTCTCAATCTGGCAGCTACTAATGCCCTGGTGGCCAAATACTACATCCACGATGTCTCAGACATGATAGATGTAAGTCAGAGCCAAGAATGGAAATATGGATGGAGATGGAAATACTCTCTTTTTGTCAGAGTGCATTTTTTTCAGTTTAAGTTTGTTTTTGGATCTGTAATATGTACTATGCTTTGTTTTTTTTGTCCCCAGTGTTGCGACTTAGGGTACCATGCAAGCTTAGCACGCACCTTGAGAACCTACCTTTCTGCAGAATATAGTCTAGAAACTTCTCGCCACGAAGGGTTGGACTTACTGGAGGGAGCAGTGGATGCCATGGACACCAGAGGAGACAAGCTGAAGTTTATGGACACACATTGCCAGATCTTCTGTCCTCCTGCATGCTTTGACTATCAGCCACACATGGGAGATGAGGTGAGTCAACAGGGAGGGTAATGATTTAAAAAGGCTTTCTTTGAAGGTCTTTATTCTTGCTATGTTTATTTTGCACTGTGTTAAGTCACTTTCGGAAATATCCCTTTATTTCTTAATCCCAGGTGTGTCAAGTGAGTGCACAGCAGCCTGTCCAGACAGAACTCTTGATGCGCTACCACCAGCTGCAATCACGTCTGGCCACACTAAAAATAGAAAATGAAGAGGTGAGCGGCTCATTTTAAAGCAAAACAAACTCACTGACAGGGTTTTAATAGTTTTGCAATTTTCATTAGTTTTTATTTTTATTTCGTTTTGACTTCAGATTTTCAATTTTATATTAGTTTTAATTAGTTTTTACCATTTGTTTGCTAGTTTAGTTTAGTTTTTATTTTTTTTGAAAATCCTTAGTTTCAGTTTAGTTTTGATTAGTTTCAGTTATAGTTTTAGTTGTGTTTGCAATAATTAAGTGTAACAAAATCCCAGTTTCATCATATCAGTCATTCTCTTCTGCTTATCCTTGGGTATGTTGCTATTCCAGCTACCATATCCTGCACCCTGGACAGGTCGCCTGTCTGTCGCAGGGTTAACACGCAGAGACAGACAACTCACATTCCCACCTATGGGTTCTTTAAATAAATAAATAAAGGCAGATGAACAACCGTTGATACCAGGCAACTATAAAATGTATATCTTGGCCACAATGAGACTATTAACTCTTGCAGCACCGGGTGTTCGTAATTTTGGTTCAAGTGAATTGATAAACCTTTTGAAGGCAATTGACTCACACAGTTGTGTAGATATCCCAGTCCTGTTGTCTTGGGATGCATCACGCTGCCTTGCCTGGGGTTAGCTTCTGTTTCTGGGGATGAGGGTTGGGCGTGCTCCCTTACCTTCTCCAGGTAAGCTAGGCTAGGTTAGCCTTCTTGTGTGAGCTTTTCAAGTGCACTTTAAGGTTTGTGGGATTTTTTTCCTTTTAGAAATGTCCCTCATAATTTGTCTCTTTCCACTACAAGACACATGCTTTATCCAAAACACAGTGATATTCAAAGTAATCCCAAATTGGACTCTGGGGCTTTCTCCAGACTTTTCCTGACATGATTCTGCGCGTGGACGGAGCAGCAACACAGACGACTTGACTAACGTACTGCCACCTGCTGGCATAATGAGACACAGCAAGAAAAAAACCTGGAAACTAAACTTAATTTTCACCCTTGACTATTGTATGGCACGCACACATCAACGAAAACTAAACACATTTTTGCAATAAATTCAGTTAATTTTAGTTAGTTTTGTGAACACTCATTACAGTTTTAGTTAGCTTTCCTTTTTTTGTTTTTATTTTTATTTCCGTTAACGAAAATGTTTTTTCACTTCTAGTTTTCGTTATTTCGTTAGTTTTCGTTAACGATAATAACCTTGCTCACTGATGTGCTTAGGTATACATTTTAGATGGCCTCATCAATACTCACACTCAGTTCATATTTGGCCTTTGATATGTGAAGCAACATCTGTATTCTTTTGTCTCAAAGGTCAATATTTTCCTGTAGTATATCATGATGTTTCATAGTGATAGTGTTACACAGATACCGATACCAGAGTCTTTTGAGAAAGAGTATTTATGTACAAAGGTGTACATAAATAAAAATGAGAAATGTATGCAAATGATTATCAGTGATAGTGAAGTTAGATCCTGAATCCTGTATAGGGTCTCATAGGGGAAGCTGTTAACATAGTAGTCTGATCGCTGAGTTTGAATATAGAGGTTGCACCATCAGTGTATTAATGCAAAATACTGTGCAAGGAAGTGAAGTTATCATTCAAACCATCGACTAAATGTAGAAGAACAGGAAAAAAAAACACATATCTGCTGCTCTAAATGCAAGAGTCTTTAAAACAACATGCTCAGACACCAGAGTCCTTGAGAAAGAGTCTTTATTGCTGTTAGATTGATGCGTTACATTTAGTTTTATAGTTCAAAAATTTTTGCAAACACTCACTGACACTTTCCCTTACATCTGAAGCTGTAAGCTAATCAGCTACTTATCAGTCATTAGGTAGTTAGCTTAGTTTAGCTAGCTTTGATCGATGTCATCCACTGAATACTGAAATCACTGAAATCGTTCTCTTATTATTGTTTCTTTTACCTTTATTCAACCAGGAAAACCCCATTTAGATCAAATCTCTTTTCCAAGGGAGACCTCGTCTGATCTTTCTGTAAATTATTCCATGTCCAAGTAAATAGTCAGAAAAAGCTTTTTCCCCCAGCCTGTTAGAACTCTAGGCACATTAAAAAGCAACCATTTACAGAAGTATAGCTGGTAAATGTTGGTGCTGGGACTGAGAAGGGTAAGGTGAAACTAAAAGTTGTAGAGAAAGAAATACCAATACTGTTTTTGCAAGTGGTCAATGATGCCCAATCCATAAAATCTGTATTGCAGGCATGAAAGTAATATATCTGTGTTTTAATTCATCTTTTTTAGCAAACAAAAGAATTTTTCACAAAACTATTCCTTTAGGAAAAACAGAACCCATCCCTCTGATGAGTCTATCACTCATCATCATGGCACAGGAGGCACTGTCATACCTTCATTTACTGTGTTGTATTTAATAATGAAGGCCACCAACACCCTCCGCTACAAACATGTAACAACAGCCAACCACTCTCCAGAGCTGTCACTATGCATTCATATTCATTCATTAAATCTGACACTGATATGTGGGGTCATATCTCATCCAGTCTCCTGCTTCCAATGGGGGCCACCCCCAGCATGGTCACCAAGGCCACTGTGACTCACACAGACATGTTTAAAGGTCACCAGGGTGTGTGTATGTGTCAGTGGCTGTCTGTCATGAATAAGGAAATCCACGCTCCCTTCCTGTCTGCCTCGCATGGAAGGCACATAGTTAATCTTTCATGTCGTGATGCATCAAGCTAGCAAGCTAATTACTCTATTGTTCACTCTGTCAGTCTAACTACGGTGCAGATAGCCTGCAGCAGTATAATCTGAGCTGCCGTGTTTACACCACAGTTTGTTCGAGACACTGAGAAGACTAATGAAAATATGCCCAGTGGTACAAATATTCATTTATTATTTTACGTGTACAAATGACCAGTTTGCTATCTTTTTTTAATATAATTGTATTTAAACAAATATATTCATGTTGTGATTAATGCTGAAATGACAACTAAAGTTTACATCTATATGTGTTTCAGGTGAGGAAGACTCTTGACGCCACCTTGCAGACCCTCCATGATATGCTTACTGTGGAGGACTTTGATGTTTCAGAGGCTTTCCAGCACAGCCAATCCACAGAGTCTGTGAAATCAGCCTCATCTGACTCTTACATGAGCAAGGCAAACATCGCCAAAAGACGAGCCAATCAACAAGAGACTGAGGGCTTCTACTTTACTGTGAGTAGTCGGACAAATGAACAAAGAAATTGCAGCGTGGTGTAAATGTGCACAGTATGACACAAAGAATGTCTAGAAATAGCACTAATTGTCTTTTTGTCTTTCTTATCAATAGAAGTACAAGGAGTACTTGAATGGCAGCAATCTCATTGTCAAACTGCAGGCTAAGCATGACCTTCTGAAGCAGACGCTAGGAGAAGGTGAGACTTATTAAAACGTTGTCGCACTGTGTTTAGCGGTGTAGGAAGTTCTATATTAAAGTAACTGCTAAGCTGCCAAGAAAGAAAGTATCTCTACAGTATATTAGTACCTTGATATATAGAAGCACATATAGAAAATCTATTATAGCTGTTTTTATCCAAAGGAAGTAGAGCTACTTTCAGCAGCTCCCTTATTCATAAGGGGTCACCATAGCAGGTAACTCTGCATGTTTGATTTGGCACATTTTTTACACCAGATGCCCGTCCCGATGCAACCCCAAAGGAATTTGTGTCTCCTCCTGGGATGGAACCAGAGCTCTTTCACTTGTTAGGCAACTATGTAACAACACTATACAATTTAGCCGAAGGAAGTAATTTTTAAGAATATATAATATCTTCAGTTTGTATGTAGCCTACCCCATGCTTTTAGAAAATATGATACAAAATTATATCATTCAGAGCTATATTAAGAGAACAAAAACCCTGCAGTCCATGGTAACAAGCACTGTTATAAAAATTTAAGACCCGAGAGCTGTTAAAATAATGAAGCCAAAGGGTCAGTAAGGGTCTGTATCTTTTAATGTCACAATGTTGCTACTTTGGAATCACAAACATGTGTTAAATAATTTTGATTTGTTGGGAATATTACAAGTTTTCAGACTCCCATATATCACAGTTGTGTCTGCTGTACACAGATTCATTTAGAAATCAGATAATTAAATGTTGATCAAAACAAAACACCAAATTATGTTACTTATTATATTAATTATATTATTATAAATGATATTATGTAGTAAAGTTGTAGTTCTCATGGCATCCTGAAAACTGCACGACCTAAAAGCAGGTCATCTCAAGCCATGGATTACTAGTATAGCATTGAAATGATATTTCTTCCCATACTTTCCTTACATATTCCTGATATTAAATATGTGTTAAACTCATCCAGAAGAGAGAAGAAAAGTATATTTGATGCCATGATGTCATGGCGATCATCAGACTGCTAGCGTATGCTTTAAGGTTGGAATTATGTGTTTGACATAAAGAAGGATTGTGCTGGAAGCTGCTTTACACATGACATGATCCTTGAACAAACATTTCTGACTGACTGATCAAAGCGAGGCCTCAATTTGTTTGCTATACTGAAACGTGCGTGTGAGTGTGCTAATGTGGTGCACATATCATGAAATCATAACACTGTACAAATCAGCTCCCACTCTTGTTGCCCCTGGATACATTTTCACTTTCACAGAGCTAGTCCCCTTCTGGGGCTCTTGTGCTGTTTCTAGGGCGACCGTTGAATGACCGCTGCCTGGCGGTGAGTCAGATCCAACCATGGCGTTCACCCCATTCAGCCTGGCTGAATAGATGCCCGTTTTCTCATAACACCCCTTTCCTTCTCCATCTGCCAGCCATGTATAGTCAGCCAGCACTCAACCGTGCTGCTAACTTCTGCGATTGTAAAACTAATGTGTTCTAATTTAGCTTCTCTCTCTGTGTGCTTATTCCTTTTAGGGGAGAGGGCTGAATATGGAACAACGAGGTGAGGTTTTCAGTGACAAGAGGGTGAATAAAGTCGGCAATGATGTGTAAAATCCTTCCTGTGTCCTTGGATGTGGCACAAATAAACTCACAGTGTAGGAAAATTGTTAGCTCACCATGTTGAATGGTTTGGATCCAAATTAGAGATGCTTTAATCTATAAAAATATCTTAAGACTAGGGAGTGAAATGCCAGTGAGATGGATAAAGGTTTGATTAATAAAAACAATTCAATGAGAAGAAAATTAACAAATATTGACAAGAAGGGCGTGTGACAAATACAAATGCTTGACTTTTATTTTGATCAATTAAATTTGATATTTAATTATATCTGTATTGAGTATTTTGTGATGTATTACCTTTCAGTCATTATTACTATTACAGGAGCTCCATCCTTGTATTATTTTTACTTTTAGGTTAATACATAAATTTGCTTTCTTGCCAAGTGTTAAATGAGAAAGTTGATCCCGGAAAGCTGATTCTGTTCATCCTGATGGTGTGTTGGTCCCACTCAGGTGATTGTATGCTCAGATTGAGGCTACAGCAAAGGGTTTGCTAATTTAATTTATCATTTGTATAATTTGGATTTTAGACAAATGAAATAAGCAACGCAAAATATTATACATTTAAAGCCACTAGCTAAGCAATTTCAAGGTACTTATTTATTTTTGGTTTTAAAAAATTGTGCTAAGCTAGATAATATGATTATGGCTTTATAGAGACAGCGTAATGCATCATGCACTCACTCACTGATTGCCCACTAAATGAAACATATTCCACTGTACTTTGTAGTGTAGTACTTTGTACTGTCTATAGAAAGTATTAAAAATGTATGTAGCCCAAAAAGCCTAAAACTGACATATTTAACATTCTCTATTAATTCATTTTTTGTTAAGTTGCCCATTTTTATCCTTTCTTCTTTATCTCTGTCATATCAGGTTTGTAATTTTTTGACAGGTGACAGAACTGTAAAGGATACACCTTTATGCTATTCAAAATTAATGGAGAGCCATGAATTATTTTCCCTTCCTGTCTGAGCGAGAGTTTGACTAATTGCTCTCTGTCTCTTCATATTTAGCATAAAGAAATGAAAAGAGTATCGGCTGT
Organism: Oreochromis niloticus; assembly: GCF_001858045.2. NCBI lineage: Eukaryota > Metazoa > Chordata > Actinopteri > Cichliformes > Cichlidae > Oreochromis > Oreochromis niloticus. The sequence goes on from NC_031970.2 coordinate 16,766,430, forward strand.
CTCATCTAGCTCTCAGCAAGAAAGCAAATGACTGTAGCCTATCTCAGAAACGGTCAATATATGACTACCATATTCTTTATGATTTGGAGCAGCCTATCATTTTGGTAAAGATCTGAAAAGAAAAATATTTTAAGCAAAATCAGTTTTACTGTTTCATATTGCATTATTTTTTTATGTTTGCATTGTACCAACCCTACAAACCCCACCATCTCCCCAGGCCCCCAACTCTTCCCCCTAAACCCCAGAGAATGCGGAAGTGTAGACCTCGCTCCATTTTTAACCGTAGGCTGTTTAACGGCAATATGGAGGCCTTCATTCAGGTATAAGCCCATCTGTGCCCTCTGTCTCTCATGAGCTCAGCTTTCTCGCTAGCAGTCCTTGGGGGTTCTCTTGCCTGTGACCACTCTTTTATCCAAACATTGCCTCACTCATGCACTGACTTTCCTCTTGCTCAATGCTTGTCTTCACATTTGACGAAAACACTGGATAAGGTGAAAGCTGGTCCAGCAGCTTGATGTGAAGATGGTCTATTTTCAAAAGCACCAGTATAAGGTTTGTTCTTGTGAGCCCCCAACCTCCGTACACTGAATTAATTTGGCTGTATGTCAGTTGGCCACACAGCAGCTATGCAAATAAACAGATGGCCACTTCCACTCTAATGCTAATCAAACTCAGCAGACAAGCAGGGCATGCACCGACAAAAGTACAGAGATAAAACGATTAACCAAAGAATCAACTGACAAAAAAACAAAAGGAAAAAAAAGATTTTTTTGCTTTATTGATTTTTTGTATAGTATCATTATATATATCTTAGTAGTTCTTCAGCGGGCTCTTTTCTCACAGAACAAATAAAGAATCAGTTAGTTGAGGAGATGTTGTAATTAGCAGATCGACTGATACATCGATTCTTATTTCCCTCCAAGTCAAGAAGCTGTTTTTGGCTAGAAAGATATGTGTATTCCCCCCACCCACCATGCTCTGAAGTAGGCCCTTCCCTCCCACTCCCCCCAAACCATGCCCTCATGTCTCACACGCCACATGGCACTGATGCTTTGACTGATGCTTTTCTCAGGCCATGCCTCGTCCTTCTTTCTCTCTCTCTCTCTCTGTCTCTCTGTCTGTCTGTCTCTCTTTGTAAGATCTGTCTCTCTCACTAACCTGTTGTGGTTGTTGTTGCTTCTCTTCCTCTGTCTACGTGCCTTACTGCTCTCTGCCCAGGGGAAGACGGAATGTCCGTGCGAGGAGTCAGGTACTCTGTCTTATAGCTGGGTGGGATCATTACACTGTGTTTAGTATGCTAACCAACATTTCTGTGCCTCTGTCCCGTTGGGATTCCTGTGAAAATACTGTTATCTTAGTGCACTAATATATTTTTGTTTTGCATATTGTGACTCAGAAAGTTAACGTTAAGTGATAAATGATATCATCTCAGCCTTCTCATCATAACGGCTTGCTAGCGTGACTATTTGTTATGGTTATTAATTTCTGATTTAGTGGTTTCTCTAGTAATAATTTGATTATGTCTATAGGATTCAGGCCAGCCTATACCAGCGGTGGTTGAGAGCTGTATTCGATACATCAACCTGTATGGTATGTTCCAATTCTATTCATAAGTTATCGTTCCACAATGGCTGATGTTTTATTTATGTAGTGCACATTCACAACAAAATTCAACAAATTCAAATTTCACAAAACAAATTCGCATCGGGTCACATTAAGGATTCTTATATTGCAAAGTAGGGACCCTGCAATTTTAGAAAGAAACCTCGACAATAAGAGCGCTTAGAGAGCGAACTCCCCCCAAAGGTCAAAGGGGTAAAACTTGGTTTTTTTTCATTACAGTATGATGACATCAGCCTGTTATGGTGTCAGTGTGACTATGTAGGGCCTAATATTGGGGGGGGGGGAAAAAAAAGCATGTTGTACATCTCTTTCCATCCATCAACTTTGACCTTGGGTGCTAACATTTGAGATCAAAGTCAAATGGTTACCTAACCTGGGTGCTTATGTCTCTCAAGACTCTCAATATAAAGTTTTCACCTAAATTACTCAACTCGAGCTTTTATTGGTGTCTATCATCACACAATATTTGAAAATTATATCTTAACCCTTTCACGTATAGTGGTCACTACAGCGGACAGACCTTCAAAGGCTGTTTCCTTGTATTTGTGTCAGGGTTGATGGTATACTTGCACATAATCACAACACACAGTGTATATTATTTATTCGTTTGTCAAATTCATAAGCCAAAACGTATGTTGCCCACCTAAGTGGACATGAAAAAAAAAACTTTGAAAAGTACATGTGTAAAAAAATTAGGTTCAAAAGTCTTTTTTTCATGCCTAAAGATGAATAAAAATTAAAAAATCCTGATTGAGGTTGTCATAATTTATGCATGAAAGGGTTAAAAACTGCACTAGAGCGCTAACAAACACCAACAGACAGACAGTTATTCGCTACAACAAGTTGGGGGTGAGGGGAAACGCTTACATGTGGTTTTCAGTCTGTATAATCAAAACATAACAAAACATAGAATCTTATACAATCTGATTGTTAGGGTTTTTTCTCTTTGTTATTGTAGGGTCTTTACCTTCTAATATAAAGTGCCTTGAGGTGACTGTTGTTGGGATTTGGTCCTATATAAATAAAATAAAACTGAATGATATGTATTTACAACTTTAATATTGTTAATAGTAGCCATTCAAATATTTTTGGTAATTTAGAAGTTAATAGCAGTGAAATAGCATTCAATGTGAGATAATATAACTGCTCCAACTGGATCGTTTGGAAAATCTTAAACTGGGGCATTTCACATGTACAAGCCTGGATGAGAGAGTGAGGTGAAATATTCATTTCTATGATTCATTCATTACTAAAAATGGGTTGCATTCTAATATTCATGATGCTCAGCTTACATTAATCCTTATATATAAGAAAGAAGATGGGGTGTAAGTGATAAACAGGACTTCTACTGTCTAAGAGATGCTAATGAATACTGACTAACTAATAGTAACGTCTGTCTTGTGAAAATTGTTATAATAAGAGAAACAATGTAATTTTGATTTCCACCAGTTATGATTGAAAAAGCAGAAGCTTTGGGCCACATCCCTTAATTTTTTAATTAAGATGTTTATAGTCTAATTGCCACAGTGCTGTAAAATCAAGCTATAACAGTCATGCTGTCTGCCTGTCACAAATGTGTGAAAAAAATGGGTTGTTCTAAGGAACTCACCACTGTTACTGCGGTATTGTAACAATTGCAATCACTGCAACAAGTCAGTTCATGAAATTTCTTTCCCCCTATTCCATCATCAACTTTAAGTTGTGTTATTGCAAAGTGAAGTCATTTAGCAACCCCAGCAACACAGCCACAACATGGCCGACCACATAGAGGTACTGAGTAATGTTGTCAAGTGCTGGGTTCCCATGGCCAAGCAGTTCCTATATGTAGTAGGAGGCCCAGTACTTTTGACCATATAGTGTATGTGAAAAAGGTAAGATGTGCCATCTTAATCCATAACACTTTCATCCTTTGGTTATTGCCACTGCAAAAGAATCCTCTAGTCTTTTGTCTGTTTCACTTTCACACCAGATTGCTAGAGACTTACCCATACTCTCATGATGTAGTATGGGTAACTTCTGTGGATTTCTTTAGTTTTTTTAATATGTTTGAACTTTCACACCAGATTGCTAGAGACTTACCCATACTCTCATGATGTAGTATGGGTAACTTCTGTGGATTTCTTTAGTTTTTTTAATATGTTTGAAGTCTCCTATCTTTAAGCTTGTTTTTATACTAAGATACAAAAAAAGAAAAAACCTCTTTACTGAGACATTTAACAGAAATCAATCTGGTTTATTTTTAAGGGGGTGTGCCATTTATATTAATACCTTTTTTCCATTTTAGACTAACAGCTTTATATGTCCGCAGGTCTTCAGCAGCAAGGTATATTTCGAGTTCCAGGATCCCAGGTCGAAGTCAATGATATTAAAAATGCATTTGAAAGAGGTTAGTCCCAGGTCACTTAGCCATCTACTCTTGATTGATTTTAAATTTCGTTTTGCCCACCTCAGAAACCACAGTTACTCTCACAGGACTCTAAAGTGCAAATAAAGAGCCTGTGTGCCATATGTAACGCTGTAATGGACATGTAAACCATTTAATGCATAATACATGAGATCAGCATCCTAAATGAGCAAACATAACTGCACTCTTAATGCATACATTAACTTCCGAATTTGAAATGCATATTAAGAATCACTGCTATCTTACATGAAAGTGAGTGCAATGGATGAATACTGAGTAGACTGAAAGTATGCTACATCTACAGGAGAAGATCCACTGATGGATGATCAGACAGATCATGATATTAACTCTGTGGCGGGAGTTCTTAAGCTTTACTTCCGGGGGCTGGAAAACCCGCTGTTCCCTAAGGAGCGTTTCGTCGACCTCATATCCACTACCAGTGAGTAACATTCCAGGAAAACATGTGGAAAATGTTTTATCTAGTGTAGCACTCTGTGATTGTTGTTGTTCATTACTTTTAGAGCTTGACTCTGGTGCAGAAAGAGCTCATCACCTTCAGCAGATAATCGTGACTCTTCCGCGGCCTGTGATCATCGTCATGAGATACCTGTTTGCGTTTCTAAACCAGTAAGTCTCGTCACTACAAATTTTCCGGTGTGCAAAATTAAAATAATGATACTTACTGGTTCTGTTTTCCACAGTCTTTCCCAGTACAGCGATGAGAACATGATGGACCCCTACAATCTCGCTATTTGCTTTGGCCCCACGCTGATGCCCATACCAGATGACCAAGATCCTGTGGCCTGCCAAGCACATGTTAATGAGATCATTAAGACAATCATCATCCACCATGAGGTCATCTTTCCAACCCAGCGAGAACTGGAGGGACCTGTGTATGAGAAGTGCATGGCTGGAGGGGACGAATACTGGTAGGTTCAAAGCTAGGTGTCCAAAATGTGCTGTGTTTTCTGAGCCATTAACAAGTTGGCCTTGGAAAAATAGCACCATGTAACATTTTCCACTTCCTACCCTGGCTCTAAGCCATTTTGTACAAGGCTGTAGATTTTACACAGTCCTCAATACTGAATTATCTTCTTAGTATGCAGAAAGTTCAGAGGATTAAAAAGCCAGACAGAAACCCAATGAAGGGTACTGGCTTTTTTCTCATAAACACAAGACTTCTTTTCTATAGCAATGCTTGCAACAAGTGTTGTTTATTTTAAGACTGTTTGCACCAGCAATATGATTATTGAATAACATTAGTAATGCCTTTCTTAAATGATCCAACTGCTAGAATTAAAGAATGAAGAGTAGCTGTTCAGTTCCTTGTTAAAAGGATTTATTTATCCTGATCAGTCATTTTATTGGATAATATGAATCTCACATTTAATTTAGTAGGTAGTTTGGATTTTGCTTTAATTTGGTGTATAAAGTGTATGTTTTAGCAATTTCAAAAAATAAATGAAAAAAATATGCATTTAGAAAAACTAAAAATGCCACAATCTTTTTTTAGCTTTTCATTTGCATAAACAACATTTGCAATAAAAACTGACACTTTATTAGGCACAGTTTGCTAATACTGGGTTGGAGTCCCTTTTGCCTTCCGAACTGTTTTATTATTCATGGCATAGATTCATCAAGGTCCTGGAAGATTTTGGTCCAAGCTGACATGATAGCATCACACAGTTGCTGCAGATCTGTTTGTTGCACATCCATGATGCGAATCTTCCATTCCGCTCCATCTCAAAGACTATCAGATTAGGATCAGGTGACTGTGGAGGCCGTTTGACTACAGTGAATTCATTGTCATTTGCAACAAAACAGTTATAGATGATTTGAGCTTTGTGACATGGCATATTATTGTCCTGAAAGCAACCATCAGAAGTACGCTGTGAAGGCTGAATATGGTCAACAACAACAGTACTTAGGTAGGCTGTGGCATCTAAATAATGCTTAGTTAGTCCCGAGTGTCCCAAGAAAATGTCCCCTACACCATTACACCACCAGCAGCCTTAACCGTTGACACAATGCTCTGATTCTGACCCTACCATCTGAATGTCACAAAAAACATTGAACCTGTGCTGATTAAAAGATGCTGATTTGGTACTGAGAGGCCAAGAGTGTCCCAAGACCCATCCCCTATGCTATTACACCACCTGTTGATACAAGGCACAATGGACCAATGCTTTCATGTTCCTGGTGCCAAATTATGACACTACTATCTGAATATAAAGGAAGAAAGACCAGGAAATATTTTTCCAGTCTTTGGTGAGTCCATATCACTTGTAGACTTATTGACAGGAATGGCATTAGGTGTTCACTGATATTGTTTTGCACATCTTGATTGTAACAAGTACTTATTTAGGATGCTGTTGCCTTCCTACCAGCTGGAAGCAGTCTGACCATTTTTCCATCACCTCTTACTGAATATTTTCTTTTTTGTGGATCATTCTCTGTAAACCCTAGCTGTGGTGGGAAAATCCCAGTAGATCAGCAGTTTCTGAAATGATAAGACCAGCTGATAAGTCACCTAAATCATCTCTCTTTCATGTTCTGATGGTCGGTTTGAATGTCAGCAGATTGTCTTGACTGTCTGCATGCCTCCGTCTATTGAGGTTGCTGCTACATGATAAATATAATATTGGTCTGGTAATTAATGATTCCTTTGTTATAAAAAGATAATGATGAAAGAATAAGAGTGTGTAAATGGCTCTTATTTTTTTCATTTCCTTTTCTGCATCTCCTCTCTCCAGTGAAAGCCCCCACAGTGAACCAGGAGCTCTGGATGAGATTGACAATGGTACCGGGCCTAACACAAGTGATGAAGGTGAGTCAGCAAACACATCAATCCACTGTGAAGACAGCAGCTGGATGTTAAGAAGCTGACAGAGAAAATAATGAGATTTCCTCTGTTCTTTTTTTTTTATGGCAGAATTGGAGCAAATTGAGGCCATAGCCAAATTTGACTACGTGGGCCGAAGTCCAAGAGAGCTGTCCTTTAAGAAGGGAGCCTCCCTGCTGCTCTACCTGCGAGCTTCTCAGGACTGGTGGGAAGGCCGACATAATGGTGTGGATGGGCTGATCCCACATCAGTACATTGTGGTACAAGACATGTAAGTTAGATTTATTAAGGCTGTGAAGCCTTAATAAATATATATATATATTTTGTTATGCAGACTTTTAGTTTAAAACAGCATCAGATCAAGAAACCAGCGAGAGCTACTTTGAGCTTGGCCAATATATTGCTCTGCTTTCCTGAATAGACATTTTCATTGTCACTATGTTTGTCAGTTGTGTTGCATTTTCAGAAAGCTTGGCCTTAATGAAATCTTCCTAACTTTCATTTCCTAGCATTCTTATTGGAGCAACAGACACTCAGGACATTAATCACTCTTACAGCCTTAAGTGTTGTGGATTTATTCCAAAATGTGTTGAGATCTTTATTTGGCTACAATCCATCTTTTCATGATTCAGCTTCAAGTGGTAGTCATTATATAATTCTGCTAACAGACAAATGGTAACAAAAACATAACCTTTGTGGTCGAAGCAATTACCCTCTGATCCACAATTTGCTAAAGAGAGAGATTTTCTTCGAATGGACATTCACTCAGGTCACGTATTAAATGGAGGCCCTTAATTTCTTAATAGCTTCTTTTCTGATAACTAGTAGGCAGGTAACAAAATTAAAGCTAAATTAAGAAGATTAGTGATTTATGCAGTACCAAAAGGACAGAGTAATTAGTGGTTAATGTTTTCCTTTAAAAGAATGAGCTTGGTGCTGTGGTGTTTTTGTGCAGGGATGTGATTATTAAGGATTCTCATTTGATTTTCAATAACTATAATGAAAGAAGTTGAAGACAGTGAAACCGCCTGAAACTGCAGTTCCCTATTGACTTCTAGACACTGACTCCAAGGAAATTACAACTCTATTACGTCGGCATTGGCTTCAGAATCAACCAGTTACAGTTCTGGTTTTAACAGATTGTGTACTTTGTACAAAAACTCAATGAACAGTTGCTTTAAATGAAATGGGAATGTAGTTATCAATGATTCATTCATCAAGAAAAAATACAAGAAAAAAATCTTTAAAAAAATTTAACACAGAAATGAATTAACAGTTCCAACACTGCAGAACTCCTTATTTAGTTTATCTGGCAGACTACTGTTAATTATTTTCTATGTTAAACATTAATAAAAAAGCGTCATCGATATGCATCTGTATCAGGGACGACGCGTTCTCAGAGAGCATTCATCGGACTGACAGTGAGACCAGCAGTGGGCCACACCACGATGACAGAACCTCATCAAGGAATGAGCGTCAGTCTCCTTGTGAACACGCACCTGAGAACCGCTTTGGACCAGCATTAGGAAGGTAGTAACAGATAGATATATGGGATGGACTTGAGAGAGGAAGGACATTGTATGTTTATCCAGAGCGAAGAAACTGAAACTAATCACAAATTAAATATCAATTTTATCGCCTCTTTTTAGGGTGCGAGTGCGATCAGATGGCGCTGCAGCTCCACGCCATAGGAACGGCGCTGACAGCCTGAGCCCCACCAGAGCTGCTGATCTACCCCCCAGGGTTATGCCACGCCCCCAGAGTCCACACAAAATAGCTGTCAGCAGGGGTCCAACTGACAGTCCCGAGAAACGCCGTCTCACCACATTTGGCAGTGCTGGCTGCATCAGCCACCCTGATAGAAAGGCGTTTGTCGACAGCCACTCTCAAAGATCATCACCAAGCACCACCCGGCATGCAAGTTTAGGAGACCACAAGGCTCTTGAGACCGAGGCACTCGCTGAGGTGATTAAAATCCTTAATAGCACATGCAGTTTTTGTTAATGTAGACTTTTCTTATTTTATTGTATAACAAACATGTAATAAATATATACAACTGTCCTATATGTATGGCTTCTCTAAAAAGGAAGCTTCCTTTTACAGTTTCATCTGAAAATCATAACTGTATCGAGGCGAAATTAAGGATGAAAAAAAATTCTCAATCGCTACCATTCCTAAATATTATGTGCATCATTAGCTCTTTGATGGGTACCAAAACAGTACACAGTTGGCAAATAAAATTTTGGGTTTAGTTTTTCCACCATCACATAAAAGGGCTCGAGCTCTGAGGAATAAGACAAATTTCTTTTGCCTCAACAATAGATTTAGCTACTCTCTGCTTGGTTGCTTGACATCAGTTTCATTTGTTTTTTCCTCTACTTATGCTTCTCAGGATATAGAGAAAACAATGAATACAGCCCTGCATGAGTTGCGTGAGTTGGAGAGGCAGAATGTAGCCAAACACGCGCCCGACGTTGTGCTCGACACATTGGAGCCGCTTAAGCACCCTGGTGGAGCGCAGGAGGTGTCTGCCAGCCCTCTCCATACCATGGTGATCAGAGATCCAGATGCAGCCCAGCGACGCAGCAGTAGTAGCTCCTCATCTGAGACTATGACCACTTTTAAGCCCGCTCTGTCAGCCCGTAGACCAAGTGCTCCTTTAAGGCCTCCGCCTGTCAGACCTGTCCGACCGGCTCCTGTGATTGGACAGGGCCAGGGACCCCACCGCTCCAGCAGCTCAAGTTCGTCTGGTTTGGGCAGCCCAAGCATCACTCCCACTGACAGGGTCTTCCCCAAAGCACCGTCCCCATCACCATCCACCTCCTCTTCTTCCTCGGACAAACAAGGTAACATGTAGCTCCAGTCAGACAAGTGGTTGAAGAATGCTGTGGATACAGAGTGATTCAGATTATCATCATGTCCCTTCCCATTTTTTAGACAGCAAAAGAAACATTGACACCCGATGAATATTTACCACTAATCTTGTGTATTGTAGGATAGGTGCTTGTTTCTGCCCACAACATCCACTCTGTTTCCACATGTGTTGGGAACAAGTCAATGTACTGTACTGCAGTGATATGTTACGCAAAAACAGGATTTAAATCTATGAGTTTTATAGTAATGCTGCCATGCTGAATAGCCATGCTGGGTAAAGGGATGCACTGGAAAATGCTTCTGTTTGCTGAAATACAAAAGTGAAGTATCTCAATGAAATGTTATTAGGTTACAAAGATGCCGTGAGCGTGTTCTTTGTGAGTGGTTTCCTGCTCCATTATAAAGGGAATACTTAAGGGAATATTTCACCACTAATCATGTAGACATCTAGTCTGTGGTGGTGGTTCATAATATTCCTTTTATATACCATTTATATTGAAAGAAGTTGTCTCAGCAAGCCTGTCCCACAGCGTCACAGCATAAGCAGACAGACAGACAACATGGCTGAATGGGGAAAACACAGTGGACCTGCCTCAAACTGCAGTTCTTCTAATGACCACTAGATGCTGGCTCCAAGGAAATTGCAGCTGTGTAATGTTAGCATGGGCTTCAGCCCCAAGCCGTTAAAAGATTCTATACAAAACCTCTATGCACGGTGGCTTTAAATGAAATGGAGAAATCCTCCAAATGTTACCTTGAAATGTAAGGAGCTGGGTAAAGCGAAGAAAAAAGTGTTGGTGAAACTCCTGGCAGCAGACTGATTGGCAACTAAAGCACAAATGGGCCTAGTTGGCACCAGTTTGCCAGCTTGTGCTGCTACTTCAGTCTGGCAAGTTTACGGCCACTGCGATGGTAGTCTCATTGGCCAATAGCCTGTGTCAGGCAAAGTTGTGTCAGGCGGCAGCAGTGCAGCTCCTCTTCTCCCTCCATTTGTTACATTTCCTCAGCAGTGGACCAGGACTGTTATACACCCACTGTGATTCTAATATTTGATAGTGTCCACTCCGTGTCAGGACTGGGAATCTGTTTCTAAAGTTACTTCTTAATTCTTATATATCAAAAGAAAAGTAGTGATATCCTTAGCCAAAACTACTTTCTCTTTTTTCTTCATCTGTTAATGTCAGAATGGGCCAGAGAGTAGCAAAATAACCTGAAGTACAGTGATACAAATAATACCGAAAGTTGTTGTGACCATTATAGATATGCTGTGCCTATAATTAAAACATTGAAATAAAGACAAACATAAAAAAAAGAGCTTATATTATTGTCAACTCTCTATATTAAAGGATTAGCTGTGTTACCTCAACAGACTCTCGTACACTTCAAATGACTAATGCACTTATACAAAAAACACTACAGGGAACTGTGCTGCATTTGTAAGTTTTGTGTCTTCATTTTGATGAACTTGTACTAGAAACATGATATAGCACATCAACATTGAAGCTTGTCAAGCCTCGTCTAGATTGCACATGGTCACTGCAGGCTGTGTGTACGTTTAGCCAAACTTGTTTACTGTTGGTGATATTTGTTGTCCGTCTTATGAGGATGATCAGTATATCTTTAATGTGTAATAGGTACATCGGAATGAATATATACATATTGTTAAAGGATGCTTGTAAAAATAACATTGTATGATAGAAACAGGATATATTATCATCTCTAGTGTGTAGATTTTTGTAATTCTTACCCTTGCACAGAAATTGGTAAAACAATAAATCAATGAAACCTCCCCGAAATGTCTTTATTGTCTGTGTGGTGATTTTGAGTTAAAAATAAAACAATGTAGATGACTGATATTGAACAGTAGCTGTGCTGCAAATGCACCACACAAAATGTAAGCAATGCAGCGACTTTACTTCTTTGTAAGAAATGAAAATCAACATAATGTATAATCACTTTGACTTCAATGCATGTACAGTGGAAATGCTTTAACTATAGTTGTGTTGCAGGGCCATCTACTGGCTGGCATGGGTTATAGTGCCATCCTGAAAGGCTATATAATCACTGCAAGAAAACATTTGAAACTGCAAACATATATGAAAGATATAATGCAACGTGAGCTGACAGCCAATTAGTGTCAAATTTATTTTCTTTCTTTTTATTTTATTTTCAGTCATTTGATGGTATGGTGTCACAGGGTCAGACCCCTGCCATGATATCTCAGTATGGTTTTTTTTTTTAGTTTTTTATAATGAATGTAACTTTTTGCACTAGCGACAACCTTCTCACTGGATTAATGTCTCATAACTGTAACATATTAGTAATGGTTCACTGTTAATGTTTAAGAAGCCATTCAATGACCACATTTGTCCTGTGGATGGAGACAATGTGCTTCTTGGGTCCTTGAAAGGAGACTGAAATGCTCTGCCGAATTGAAAAGGTTCAAAGAGTCTCCTTTTATTGATATGCACGTGTACTCAGAGGCCAGATCAGTACATGGAAGTCATCTTCACTGCGGGAAACACACAACTTTTTTTCATCCAAAGAGTTGCAAGACAAATTTGTAAATAATGCAAAGGGGTGACAACCATAAAAAAAGTGAACAAACAAAAACGAAGTAAGCATACAACGCTTTCCACCTTTTCAAAAGCAAAAACTCTCTTTTTTCCCCATATCCTGATCAAGATGAGTCTGTTTTGCTTCTTCCATAACCAGCACTCAGTGTCAAGTTTAATTCACTTAGGTGTGTTTATTGAGATTAAAGTGGGAATATAATCAGATTGTGGCCTTAACTGAGGCCTGAATGCCTGCCAAGAGCGAATGAACAACCTGTAGACTAACACCCAGCTTTCCGGCTATGGGTTCTTAGTTCAAAAGGCCTTTTCAGTGATGTTGTGATATGATTAGTAAGGCCACCAGAGTCGAACCAAGCACAAAGTAAAGTATTTCCTGGCAATACAATATTCAGGTCCCCCACTTACAAGTGTAACAGTACGTATGAAACTTGAGTGAAGAAGGGAGACGTAAGTTTATTGGAGCATCACATGATATTTTACACTCCATATTTTAATCATTTAGACTTGATGATGCTCTGCCTAAAACATGAAATTTCAATTTCCAATGTTAGAACACATTTTTAGTTGTAAGGTGTTTTTAATTTTCAAAATTAAATAAACGTCTCTGTTTTTGCTCTCAGTTACAGTAACCTTTTGTTAGAGCTCCATAAAAGCTTGTGTTAAGTAATGTTTTGTATAGGTTTGTTCTGCCTGCATAAGATTATCCTCTAAAAGATGCTCAGCCTTTCATTCCTTGCACTTACAAAGAAAGGAAGCATAATGTTACACAGTGCATTTCTGAGGTAAGTGATTTATTTTAAAATTTGATTTTGCTTCATTAGACTGCCCTATTGTACTAAGTTTTTCAAGTATGGTCAATTAAAACTATACAGGAGTTTAATAATGAACAATTGGAAGCAAAAGTAAAAAATAAACAGTTGTCTGTAGCAGATTTTCAGCTTACTACACCACTAATTACCTCACAGCCTCTTAAAGCTATCTTGAGACCCCTTGCATGACACCTCCGCTATCCTTAATGAGACAAATAAAGTCTTTTGTACAAAACAAGCATGATTCCTGGAAATATTTATCCATGTAACTTGTGGACACTGGTATTTTGAGTAGTTTTTGATAACTACTCAAAATAGGATTTGATAGGATTATTTCCTTCATTATAACATATAACATCATTATTGTTTTTGTGAGGTAATGTTTCTTTGACCCCAGAAGATGTGCTAAGGAATCTCAGTTGCTGTTTACTTAAGTTAATCTGACACTTGCATTCATTATGGCAATCCAACTTGGAGTTAAAAAATATTTCTATCCAAAGTCAATAAGCAGCTATAAGGCACCAGACTTGTAAGGTGCACATATCTTGCTTAAAGTCTTTGTTTTCAAGAAATAATACAATAACTGATTGACTATATAAAGCAAGACTGTTAGAAATCGATTGTTTTTATAGTAGTTCCTACGGTAGAAGTTCTCAAACTGTCCACATTGGTAGAGTGTGGGGCACCAAGAGAAAAATATGGACTGTGTGTAAGTGGTTAAACATGCCATAAATAGTGAAAATAAAGTGTTTGCTGATCATATTGTGCAAATCTTAATTTCATCATGGATTCCTTTTTATTGGTAACAAAATAAAATTAATAAAAACTTTACAATGTGGAGATATTTTCTTATTCAGTGAGTATGCCGAGGTAACAACACTGAAAACATCCATCCATCCATCTTCATCCGCTTTATCCGAGGCCGGGTCGCAGGGGCAGCAGCCTAAGCAGAGAAGCCCAGACCTCCCTCTCCCCAGCCACCTCCTCCAGCTTATCCGGGGGAACACCAAGGCGTTCCCAGGCCAGCCGAGAGATATAATCTCTCCAGCGTGTCCTGGGTCTGCCCCGGGGCCTCCTCCCGGTGGGACATGCCCGGAACACCTCACCCAGGAGGCGCCCAGGAGGCATCCTTGTCAGATGCCCGAACCACCTCAACTGGCTCCTTTCGATGTGGAGGAGCAGCGGCTCTACGCTGAGCCCCTCCCGGATGGCCGAACTTCTCACCCTATCTCTAAGGGAGAGGCCAGCCACCCTTCGGAGGAAGCTCATTTCTGCCGCTTGTATCCGCGATCTCGTTCTTTCGGTCACTACCCACAGCTCGTGGCCATAGGTGAGGGTAGGGACGTAGATCGACCGGTAAATTGAGAGCTTCGCTTTTACACTCAGCTCCCTCTTCACCACGACGGACCGGTGCAGCGTCCGCATCACTGCAGCCGCAGCACCAATCCGTCTGTCGATCTCCGGCTCCCTTCTCCCATCACTCGCGAACAAGACCCCGAGATACTTGAACTCCTCCACTTGGGGCAGGAACTCATCCCCGACCCGGAGTGGGCACTCCACCCTTTTCCGGCTGAGAACCATGGCCTCAGATTTGGAGGTGCTGATCCTCATTCCCGCTGCTTCACACTCGGCTGCGAACCGTTCCAGTGCGAGCTGGAGGCCTTCACCTGATGAAGCCAACAGAACCACATCATCCGCAAAAAGCAGAGATGAGATTCTGAGGCCACCGAAGCGAAAGCCCTCCGCCACTTGGCTGCGCCTAGAAATCCTGTCCATAAAAATTATGAACAGAACCGGTGACAAAGGGCAGCCCTGGCGGAGCCCATCACCCACCGGGAACGAGTCCGACTTATTGCCGGCAATGCGAACCAAACTCTTGCAACGGTTGTATAGGGATCGAATGGCCCGTAGCAATGGGCCAGACACCCCATACTCCCGCAACACCTCCCACAGGACACCCCGAGGGACACGGTCGAATGCCTTCTCCAAGTCCACAAAACACATGTAGACTGGTTGGGCAAACTCCCATGCACCCTCAAGTATCCTTGAGAGGATAAAGAGCTGGTCCAGTGTTCCGCGACCAGGACGAAAACCGCATTGTTCCTCCTGTATCCGAGGTTCGACTACCGGACGAACTCTCCTTTCCAGCACCCTGGCATAGACTTTCCCAGGGAGGCTGAGGAGTGTGATCCCCCTGTAGTTGGAACACACCCTCCGGTCTCCCTTCTTAAAGATGGGGACCACCACCCCGGTCTGCCAATCCAGGGGTACTGCCCCTGATCTCCACGCAACATTGTAGAGGCGTGTCAACCAGGACAGCCCTACAACGTCCAGAGCCTTCAGGAACTCGGGGCGGACCTCATCAACACCAGGGGCTCTGCCACCAAGGAGTTGTTTAACTGCCTCAGTGACCTCGCCCCCGGAAATTGGCGGGTCATTCCCTCATCCCCAGACTCTGCTTCCTCCTCGGAAGACGTGTCAGTGGGATTAAGGAGGTCCTCGAAGTATTCCTTCCACCGCCTGACAATTTTCTCAGTCGACGTCAGCAGCGCTCCACCAGCACTATACACAGTGCAGGTAGAGCACCGCTTTCCCCTCCTGAGACGCCTGACGGTTTGCCAGAATCTCTTCGAGGCAGTCCGAAAGTCTTTTTCCATGGCCTCTCCGAACTCCTCCCACACCCGAGTTTTTGCTTCAGCCACTGCCCGAGCCGCATTCCGCTTGGCCTGTCGATACCTGTCGGCTGCCTCCGGAGTCCCACAGGCTAACCAAGCCCGATAGGACTCCTTCTTCAGCCTGGTGGCTCCCTTCACCTCTGGTGTCCACCATTTGGTTCGGGGATTACCACCACGGCAGGCACCAACCACCTTGTGGCCGCAGCTCAATGCAGCAGCTTCGGCGATGGAGACGCTGAACATGGTCCATTCGGACTCAATGTCCCCAGTCTCCCTCGGAATGCTGTTGAAGCTCTGCCGGAGGTGTGCGTTGAAGATCTCGCGGACTGGGGCCTCTGCTAGACGTTCCCAGCACACCCTCACTACGCGTTTAGGTGCACCGGGTCTGTCCAGCGTCCTCCCCCGCCACCTGATCCAACTCACCACCAGGTGGTGATCAGTTGACAGCTCAGCCCCTCTCTTTACCCGAGTGTCCAGAACATATGGTCGCAGGTCTGGTGATACGATTACAAAATCGATCATCGACCTGCGGCCTAGAGCGTCCTGGTGCCACGTGCACTTATGGACACTCTTATGTTTGAACAAGGTGTTCGTTATGGCCAAACTGTGATTTGCACAGAAGTCCAATAACAAAACACCACTCGGATTCAGATCAGGGAGGCCGTTCCTCCCAATCACGCCCCTCCAGGTCTCGCTGTTGTTACCCACGTGAGCATTGAAGTCTCCCAGCAGGACAACAGAGTCTCCAGATGGGGCACCTTCCAGCACCAGCTATTCCAGCAGAATAGCTTTATTAAATTTAAAATCTAATGCATATAGCAAACTTTGATCTAAAAAGTGCTTCAGCATGAAGCAGATTGTAACCTAGTTAAATATTTCCTACACTTTGCATCCCTGGAAACATCTGAGATAAAAGTAAAAGAATCTTTTCTGTGCAGAATGGAAGTAAATGTTGCAAAGTTGTGAAGTTTTAATGTATCAGGACACTAAAGAAAATCTTTATCTTTCCCTTATTGAGTCAGTGCTTTCATCTTCTATGGCTTTCTTAACCTTAAAAAACTGGAACACACTGGACAAAACTGTAAAGGTGTGCTTTAAGATGTCTTGGACCACACTTTATCAGCTTTAGCATCTATATGACGTGATGGTCCTTTAAAGGACACAAATCATTTTGGACCAGCATCCTTTACATATTAAGTTCCAGTTCCTTTCTTTGAACACATTTTGAATCCTTTCCCTCATGGTTCATGGTGATAGTGTAGCACATTTGCTTTTGTACATCACATTGTATAATATATATATTTTGTTGGACCACTCTCTGCAAAGCTAATTGCATGAATTGTTACATTAACTGTGCCAGTCTCTCATGACAGGTCCACACTTTCCAACTTCCACACCAATAAAATTTCCTTAGTCTATAGTTTAAACTAAATTAAATTAACGGCTGACTACAGACCAACCAGGCAACCATATAATTTACCTAATAATTTAACCAATCATCAGTCAGCTGCTGTATTCACTGTTTCATCTACCTCAAAATTAGCAATAGAAGTAGAAATGCTTGCAAAGGAATGTCTTGTATTCAAAATAAACTTTAGTAACAGAAGCTGCACTACTGTCAGAGACTAAAGTGCTAATAATACTCCTATAATAGTAATCAGGAAACTAGTGTAATTTGAGGATGATGCATTTGAAGGGTTGTGGAATTATCAACGTCTGATTGAAAGAAAAAAAAACATTTTTCTTCGTACAAAGTGGCAAAAATGTTTGTGTTATTGTGTGTAATTTTAATGGGAGGCATGTAGTAATTGCACAGTGAAATACAGTAAAACGAATACAGAAAAAAGTACAACAATGCAGATACTTTTTCCTCTTGAGACCCCTGAAATCCAAAAGATCACTACAGCATTTTCCAACTTGGAGGGAGAGTTGATAAATGCTGGATGCCCACTATATATACATATATTTCCTTATCTTTGTACTCTGCATGTCCACTTTCTGCAGTATATGGATGTATACTGTATTTCCTCTTTGATCTTTGATCACAACGGCAATACTGTAAAAAAAAAAAAAAACTTCTAAAGCTCAATAATTACACTGTTAAGGAAATGACATTTTCATGTTTTACAGAGTTATATACGAGACTTTGATGTGCAGTATGTCTCTATAGTGCGGGTTGCCTAGAAACCTCATTGTGATGAGATCACTGTTATATGGTTAAAACAAAAAAATGTCCAAGCATGTACAATAATTGCTTTTGAATAAAAGATGTGAGATTTTTTAAGATGTATGTAATCTTTTAATTAGTGCATTGAAACCTTAAGCTACATTACATGCTGGGCTATCATCAGTCTTCAGTAGAGAACCTTGGAATTAGAAGCTTTGCATCCTTAATCATGGCTTCAGTTTTGTTTTGTTAAGAAAATTATTAGAGTGAGGTTAGGGCAGTGGATCACCACAATTCAAGTCTTTTAAAGGTCAGCACAAACTTTACAAAATGATAAACAGCACTATTTTATGTACTGTCCATTTAATTTTATATGTACCAGTATTTTCTCTCACTTTGAAAGACATTTGCATTTATAAATTAGCCATAATTTTCAGCATACACGTTTTCCAGAGGGATATGGGGATAAAGCAGCAGACCAGAAGCTACTACCTAAGCGTTCCAGTTCGTTTATCTGCTTTACAAGTTATTCCCTAACTCTATAATTTACTGTAGAAGTAGGGAATAGGTATAGATCTTTGGGATTACTAGAAAAGGTAACGCTTTTTGAGGTTAGATGTGTGCCTAAGCAGTGCTTTGACTTCAAATTAGCTAGTGCAGAAAAGAACATTTTGTGAAAGCAAAATCTACTGTTCAGACTAATTGGAGAAGAACTGTCTTTTGAGCATTGAGCATTAAGACTTGTGTACACAGCTCTGGGCGAAAAGCACTTCACTGTGAATACGAGAGGCTAACAGGCTGTCATGGCTCTTGAGTTATGTTCATTTTAATTTAACTGGAAAAAAATCAAGAAACTAAGATGGGTTTATATATATGTGCATGCCCATTCTTTAACGTTGTTACTAAACCATTGATAAATATCTACAATATCTACAGAGCACAGGAATGCAACAATCTGTGGCTGCTGACTAGCCGGGTAAAACTGTGCCAATACAACTGGAAATCAAATGTGAACAGCATGAGTCTTACTACACTGCCTTTGTCTCCTCTTCCCCCTCTGGTGTGAGAGATATCTGTTTTCAATCAGTGGGACATGGTGGAGTGAGTCACCCTCTGGCATCTGCTCCCTGGCTCTGCTATATTTTACTTCAATAAGTTAAAGATACTGAGGTAACTGTCAGGAGATATGAGGGCCTGATAAAAAAAAAAAAATCTAATGGGAACTCTGGCCCATGAGGAAGATGAAGAAATACTCAGATAATACCTGCTGACTGGAGGCAGACGTCAAAGTGCCAAAACACTTGTGCCAGGTCACAGTGATTAATTTCTCATTCAGTGAGAATCAAGATCTATCACTGGAACTAATATGCTTACGGAAAAATGCAGGTTTCCTGGAGCTGGGAGGAATGGACCTGGATATTAAGAGAAAATTCTCCTCTCAAACTCAAATTAAACCTTTTTTTCAATCTTTTTGGGTTTTTTTCAGCTTAAGATGCCTTGGGCTTAAGAAATGATGATTTCATGATGTAGAGGACACAGCAGGTTATTCTGGCCAATAGTCCAAACATACTAGTTCTTAATTTTTAAATCTGCACAAATCACTCTCCGTGACAAACCTAGAGATGAGGATCACCTCTGTTGTTTTACCAATTTTAATTAAGGACTTTATTTACAGAGTCCCTCTGTTAATCGCCAACTTTCTCTGGTGCTTATCCCAGGGGCTCTGTTGTTGGCAGGACCTCCCAAGGCAAGTTGTTCTTGGGTGATGAAGACTGAATCAGACGACTCCAATGAAAAAGATAAAAAAGGATCAGCCCCACCCTGGAGGAAGCCAGAGTAGGTAGCTCTCTGATGGATGCCTGAGCTTTGTGTGGGGTTGAGAAATACAAGCTAGATATAGTTAGGTAAGGTTCACCTCAACACACAACTTAGACTCTGGAACCAGTGTTGTAAAGAGAGGCTGGACTCTGTTCTAGTCTGGAGTTGCCCTCAGTGAGAGGAAGCAGGAAGGGGTGCGTATTCTTGGGATACCACAGCACAGGGTTTTGTTTTGTTTTTTTACCAGTGGACAAACGAGTGCTTCCCTACGCCTTCGGGTCAGAGAATGGCTCCAGATTCTCATTTGCAATTATTCACCAAATGCCAGTTCAGAGTACCTAGCAGTCTTGGAGTCGCTAGGTGGTGTGCTGGAGAGTGCTGGAGAGGGGAGAGGAAAATGGCAGATGACAGACGGATTGGGGCTGCATCTGCAGTGACACGGATGTCACGGATGACATGAGACGTTGTGGTGAAGAGTAAGCTGAGTGTAAAAGCAAAGCTATTGATTTACTGGTTGCTTTAGGTCTCTACGCTCACCAATGGTCACGAACTATGGGTAGTAAAGGAAAGAATGAGATTGTGGATGCAAACACTGGAAGTTAGCGTTCTCTGAAAGATGGCTGGCCTTTCACTTAGAGGTTGAGGAGTTCAGTCGAGTGGGAGGGTTTCAGGATACAGATACTACTCCTCCAGATTAAAAGGAGCTAGATGAGGTGGTTTGGACATCTGATGCTACCAGGTATGTCCTACCAGGAAGAGGTCACGGGATACGACCCAAGCGATGCTGGAAAAATTATATCTCTTGGCCGACTTGGGAACACCCAGATGAGCTGAAAGAGGTACTGGAGAGGGAGGTCTAGGCTGTGGCCCAGACAAGTGGAAGAAACTGCATGGATGGATGGATGGAAAAGTAACTCTAAGAAATAAGCTCCAAATTACCATGACACTCATGCCTATGATGAGTGTATGTAAACTTTTGAACACAACTGAAAATGTGAATAACAGTATCTTGATTTTCTTTCAGGAGTAAGATAAGACATTTTAACACTCATTGTTATCGCAAAACAGCTACACTCCCCATTCATTTTTACTTCCTTTGAAGCCAAGTGTCTTTTAAGGTGTTATTTCCTTCCTGAACTATTGTAGCCAAGAATAGAAGTCAGTCTTCAGTTAAACATGCATGCAAATAGTTTCACTGTTAGCATGTTTTGAAATAGTTTCAAACTATGATTACCTCACAGTTTGGGAACTCACTTACCTCCATCTGTTGAACATTTAACTTGAATTCCTGTCCTTCAAGTATACAGTTTAGTGAGTTTAAAATGTCAATGACCAGAAGTAGCAGTCTGCGATTTCATATGGATAGTTCTCCAATTCTCACGAGTAGCTTGAAGCCTTGTTACTACATACACTGATGAGAGCCTCCCCAGTGTCAATTTCATGGATATCATCTGTTTCTGTTTAATATGAGATGCAGATGTAGAATATCTTTCCCATATTTGAAGTGCAATGTGTTACATGTGAAAAAAGTTGCAGGACATTGTTTGTTTCCTGTGGAAAACAAGTAGGCAGCCACAGTGGACCGGGGCATCAGACTGCAAGAGTCTCGTGGGTAAAAGAAGTGCATAGGGATGAAATACTCAGAGTGTTTAGACATCCGCATGCACCACCCCAGTGTGCTCTGGATTCCTGACCTCGCCTAAGGGTATTGAAAGAGCATAATATAATAAAAGAAGTGCTTGTGACACTGAACTTCTCAGAGTCACAGGCAGTTGTTTTTTCTTTAAATTAATCTTATTTTATAAAACAATGCATAATGTGAAAAATTTTAATTTATAGTTCTAACAAGTACATTCACATGAGGGAAAACAATAGACAACAGCATGAACAACATTGCTGCGACCATGTTTAATGTACTTACAATCTTGCTGCCTTTGAAAGGGTCGCTTTGAAGATAGGGACCAGGTCTGCAACCACTCACAGTCAGTTTCTGTCTTTGTTGGCTTTTGTGATTAAATAGCAATAAGATTATAATATTAAAAATAATACGAGTCAGTCTGCCATTAGTTTAAAACTGAATGGTGTCAAGTTGGCAAAACAATGACACAGTTTCTGTAAATGTAATTGCAAAGGCACTCAGGCACTCAGCAACCTTGCTGTGATATAGGAATATAACTAGAAGACATCCAGTTGTCAACTAGTTGTATTGAGTCCCACATTGCATAAAGACACATGGCAGATTACTTGCACTCACTGCAACTTAATTGCAAAGGGTTGGCAATCTGTCTGACAGTTTTTCTAGTCAGTCCAAGCCAGAAAGTCTGTATGGAAACAGGCTCCTGGAGACAGTGGGATCTCCAAACAATCAACCACTTTTGATCAACTTGTGAGTATAATAGGTTACCTGGAGGTTAAGGCTATTGCACGATGAACATTTGGGCAACCAGATGGTTGCCATAACTACCTGTAATCACTGGCTGAATGCAAAAAAGCAAACCAGCAAAAACAAAACCAACAAAAACCTCAATTCAGTCACAGGACAACCACCCATTTTTTCTTGTCTTCTTTTTTATCATCAGGTTATTGGTTGACAATGTCATGTTGGGGTCAACAACATCCTCAAGGGATGAATCCTCATATTTAAATGGCTGTTATATTAGGGTAAATCTTATGGAGTTGTGATGCTTTGAACTGCAAATTGTACCACCATAAAGTAAACAATTAAATTTGTCATCTATGACTAAATATCTGCACACGCAATAGCATTTTCATGAGCCTCAGCAGGACTTAATATAATATAAATAATCTAATAAAATTATGCTAACTAAACTTGTTTTCATTAACAATATATCTGCTAAGTACCACAGTTTTAGAATATACACCCCAGAACCTTAACATTATTTCTTTAAGAATAAACTGACATGTTAAGCAATAATTATTGAAACTCTTTACAGTCCTTGTGTAAGTTTGGATAAAGAACAGTAGCCAAGCTTCTGAAAAGTTGACAGTTCACTGTTGTAATTCTTTTTTTTTTATATTAACCATATAAAAAGAAAAGAATTTGCTGTAATGCTGATCCAAATTCTTTTTTGTCTGCTGCATTAAATCAAGTGTAGCAGATGAGAGCCTTTTGCTTTTATATAGCTTTTTTTAAATGAGCATATAGTAATGTCGTCAGAAGAGTAAAAAGCCATTTACATTTTTTTCAAGCTTCTGTGATCATGGTGAGAATTACTGAATACGTTGGACTCTGTTAAGCTGGTCAAATGGAAATGTGGTTCAAGAGGATACCCATGCATTTCACAGGAATAATGAGATCTGAGGCATCAAAGCTGAATAACTTACAATGGTAATCCTTGTAAATCATTTCCCCATAATCAATTTGTAAATATTTAAAATCTGTGAATGCATAAATGTTACAGAATTTTCTATATTTCTATGTTTCTCCAAACACATCCAATTATGTAAACAGTGGCTTCAGCAGAATACAGGATGATGTCATTTGAATAAACCTAACTAAAGTTCCATTTATGTTGTTCAGTGCTGATCTGGAAGAGCAATTTTAAAACATTATAGTTAAAGGTTTGTATAGCATATATATAGCATTGTTTGACTTTTAAAAATGAACCGCTTGATGCTAAGCTAAATGCTGCAGAAGAGAACTAATTAATAAGCTTAAAAATGAAATATTCTCTTATTTCGGATGAAAAAAAAAGTAAATATGTATTGAGACAAGACTTGCCATATTAACATGTTTCCTTGCAGTGTGGCTGTGATTAGCTGAAGGATTTTGGAGAGCTGTTTAGTATCCATATTTGTGTGCTTAGAACAAAAGACAAAGAACTGGAAAAACTGATTATATTTGTTTGGTTTATGAAATGACCAGCAGTGTGCTGGGGAGAGTCTCAGTGAAATACATCATATCAGCACTAAAAATATCTTGCAAGTTGCTTTTTGGTGGAAGGTTGCATATTAACTGAGGGAAGTTACATAAATCAAAGAAGGTTTTTGCTTTGATCTAATTCACAAAGTTCAGGCAAGGTGTCTGATCAAAACACTATATGAAAACGGTGAGGAATCATTTCTGTTTGCATCTTCTATGTACACGAATGATGTAGTGTAAACAACTGGCCAAAAGTTCAGTTAAATGTCTAACATATTTCAAACGCATGATGAAATCTGTTTAAACCAGTTTTTAAAAATCTGTGCAATTTAACTAATTTGACATGTCACATTCATGTGTATGCATTTGTGACAGAGTCACAAATATATACTGTAAAAACATCAAAACACCAAAAAATGCATTGTAAAAACACAAGATGACTTGAGAAAAAAACATGTATTATTCTTATGCTATTTCATAATTCATAATGACACTTTTTACACGTGTATTTATTAATGTCATTGTGTAGTCTCAACAAAGCAGTTGGTGAGTGAATATAAGGGTTCGTACACATATTATTTAACGTACTGACATGTCAGACTGACATGGCAGGATTTACATACCCTGCCTACCAGCAGCTCCATCTCACATCTCACCCATTTTTCAATCTAATATGTAAGATTTGGATGGCAGGGTCAGAATTTGCATGAAACATGAAACATAAAAGCATGGATTCATTGTCCCTTGCATCAATATTTCAGCCTGGTGGTGGTGTAATAGTTTTTCTTGACACACTTTAGCCCCATTGGTGCCAACATCAAAATATTCAAACACCACAGCCTACATGAGTTTTGTTGTGGGCAATATTCATTCCTTTAGGACTGTAGTATGACAATCATCTGATGGCTGCTTCCAGCAGGATAACATGCCATGTCACAAAGCTCCAGCCATCTTAAAATGGTTTCTTGAACATGACAACGAGTTTTTCGCACTCAAATGGTCTCCACCGTTACCAGATCTCAGTCAAAGAGAGAAGCTCTGCGGTGTGGTGGGACTGAATGATGTAGCCTAAGGAGTCTAAGGAGTCGACGGGACAAAACTCGGCTGTCCATCTGCATCTAAAGGACAAAGGCCACTCTTTTGAGGACACCAATGTTGACATTTTGGACAGAAAAGACAGATGGTTTGAAAGAGGAATGAAAGAAGCCATCTATGTCCACTGTGAACGGCCATCTTTTAACAGAGGCGGTGGCTTACGACACCAGCTGTCTGCCATCTATAATCCAGTTTTGAGATCCATTCTCAGACGCCTTAACACCCACTCACACCCTGGGCCAGCTGACCTCAGGAAATCACATGATAGGGTGGAGCTAGGTTTCACAATGAGCTCACCTGAAACCCTGGCTGATTGTGACCCACACCCGTTTTCACACCTTGGCTCGGGTGATTAGGTAGAGGATCAATACGGGGTCCATGACCCTCTTGGGGACACTCCCATAGGGCTTAAAATCTGGGACTCTCCACTAATTGCTCTTACAAGTCAAGAAGCTTCTCGGATGAGAGGTGAAACATCTTCAAGGAAACTTAAAGAAGTTACGCTTTTCTTTCCAAGCTCCTTAGACTACAATGACCCGGATGACTGAGAACCTTCACAGACACTGAGTCATGAAGGTGCAGCAGACAAATGTGCAGCAAGTGTGTGATGCTATCATGTCAGTAGGGAGCAAAATCTCTAAAATTTGGGAGGAAGATTTGCAGCACCTTATTGCATCAATGCCATGAGGAAACCAAAAACTTTTTTTTTTTTTTTTTTTTTTTTTTTTTTTAACCTTTCCCGTTTGGTTCTTTTGCCATCAGAATTATTGTCTAAAGGCGAAGAAAGATGCCCAACGGATTTACTTTACCAAATGGACCATCCCAGCCTTGCCGTAATGGTCCATTTGATTCACCTTTTATTGTTTATTTTATTTTCACTTGCTGAATACGGGACAGACTTGACTGGTGGAAAGAAAGGGGAGAAAGAAAGAGGGAAAGAAAAACAGCTGAGAAGAGGGACGGGGGAGAAGGGCAAAAACCAAAAACCAACAGAATAAGCAGACAAAAAATACATATATCGATCACCTGGATCACCTGTTGAGAAAGAAAAAAAGAAAGCAAGCAGAAGAAAACGAGAGTAATAAACAACATCACAATGATATATGGGAATATGACAGTAAATACTAAATATTAAACATTATTGTGCAGCACGTGAGATCGACAGCGCACAGTGTGCTTTGAGGTAGGAGCCAAAAAGGGTGTAGTTTGTGTGTGTGATCACCCGTGTGTGCACCTGTGAGCATGAACGCGCTTGTTTTTAAAAGGTTCCTTCATGTAATGATCTGCTAGAGGGTGTGGGGGGCCACTGCCCCGTCCTCCAGGGCATGAAGCAGGTATGGAGGAGATCAAAACTCCAGACATCCAGAGGCCCCCAGAACACAAGAGACCAAGGAAGACCAACAGAGGGGCAGCCGCGCCACTATCCCAGAAAGAGCTGAGGAGAGTCCCAGATGAGGGGTCACTCAGCAGCCGCGGAGCAGAAGCCGGGGGGGGTTGCAGTGACGTGCCCGTGAGGAAACCAAAAACTAACTAAAAGATAACCTGGTACTACCAAAGTGTGCCTAAGAAAATGCTACAAGTTCATTATAAATATTCATTGATCCACGAATACCACCAACACCAAGTGTATTACATGTATCAAATTCCATATCCCATATATGCAAATTTATTCTTTTTTAATGTAATATTTATTTAATATTTGTTAAATATTTTTTTTCTTTTTTATATAAATTTGTCAGAAGACACGTTAAAAATTATTTGGCAGTTATTTCACAGTTCAGACTTTAAAGGGTCAATTCTATCATTAAGTATTTCTTCATTTAGACACTACTACGATGTCAAACTCAGAGTTGTGACTGAATTACAAGAGAAAAACAGCCTCTTTCCTAATGCCAAGCAGATATTACTGATAAAATCTCTTGAGACATGGTGATTGTTATGTGGTTCTCAGAGGTTTGACAGGCATGAACAAATAACACACGAGACTTTCATCACTTCAGCAAATAGTTTTGGAGTTAACTGTCTGAGTTGGCTCGGTGGCAATGTCTCAGTGGCCTTGATTATCTCCTGCATCAAATCATATCTGACTTTGACATAATGCAGCTAAAAAGAAAAACACAAATAAAGCTCAACTGTCAACAGCCTTTTATCAAAAACAGAGCTGATAAGCGGCTGTGTTGTTCATCTTAATTTATTCTGTATGCTGACATGTATGTGCAAGAACCAAGCTTCATATAATAAATGCTATATAATATAATAGCCAACTAAACTTTAAAAAAGGTATACTTTCAGTTTCATGCAAATGGATTCACCTTAATAAGAACTGTGTTTAAATGGTTTGTGTCAAAAGTTGCATCTATATGTTTTGCAAATGTTAAGTTACTGAACACAGCATGATTGTGGAACTCTGGATTAAAATGAACCCAGACAAGCGAGCAAACAGTTAGAAGAGTTTGATAAATCAGCCCGTCCCAGTGAAAACATAAATTGTAATTTCCTCTGTGCTGGTTGATTTTGTTGCTATCTTGTTTATTTATTCAAACAAAACCACAGTCTGTGACTAACTCTCATTTCCTACAGTCTTGTGTGATGCAATGATAAATTACAGGCATAAAATTAAAGCAGGAGTTGATGAGAATAACTTAAATTAAATTATGATGATTTTCAGTCAGAACAGTGTTTGCACTGCTCATACTAGCCAAGCTGACAAGACGGAAACCATGATTCATACTTAAAGCAGGCAGACAGCAATAGAACAGCATGTCCATTGTGAGCAATATAAACTGAAGTGAACTGTTCGTCCACCTGGCAATATTATGTCTGTTATATCTCTGTCTCCATTTTTTCAATAGCCAACATGAGACAATAAATTCAGCTCCCAAAGAATATGACAATTACGCTCAAGTGGATTTAGGCAGAGACAAAAAAATTTGAACAAGCAGTGGTGAATCAAAATGATTGACTAGTGGTCCCTGACACAGATAAGAATGATATGATGCAGGCCTTTAATGAGGAACATAGTGTGCAGCAAATGTAATAAGCTCAACCAATTAATCTTAAAATAGGAACTGTTAATTGAGTTTTCACATACGTGAAAGCAAACAAGCACAGACACAAACAGAGGAGGAAACAGATGGTTGTTTATGAATGTTTTATCTAAAATCACACATTGGTTTATTTTTATTCACATATCTGGTTTGATGCAGTCGGCCACTGTAAGATCATCCATCCATCAATTTTCTAAATTCAGGGTCACCAGGGGGAAGGAGCTCATCCCAGTTGCCACAGGACGAGAGGCATGGTCCACCCTGGACAGGTTGCCAAGCTGTCGCAGGGCCCACTGTCAGGCTTCTTTGGAAAAAGACAAAAAGAATTAATTTGAACAAACAGTAATATTTGACAGAGAACAATAAAGTCAAAGTTGTAACATAGTTTTACATGAATGAACAATTACTCGTATCATACTTATGCATGCAACAAAGTAACTAATGCATGCTCAGCCTCAATTATTTGTTTTACTAGCAACAAAGCACATAACGATGACAAAGCGATGAACATGAAGAACACTTTAGAGGATAATGTGGAGGGCAACAGCAGAAACTGTAATAAATTATCTTATTTCACTGCTGGGTGGACGATTCAGCACAGACAAGAAATGGAAGGCAAACTCCTTTAGAAAGGAGCTCAACCTCTGTAGCTGGTAAATAGACTGGTGATGTCTGAAGATACAAATTGAACCTGATCACAAGCAAAAACCAGTGGGTTATCTATCTAAAAGATCTAATTTGAGAAACAATCTAATTTACCTGCAATCACTAGAAAACCTAAGCAATGTAAAGCCAAGTGTGCAGGTAAAACTCATTAAGTTTTTTTTACTTTGTTTTTGAATATTTCTCAAATAAACAAGAAAAGATTGTTGCTACTGTAGGAGCATCAATAAAGTTCTCAGACTAAATCAAACCTTTCCTATTGGATTTCGTTTAATTTGAGAGCAGAAAATCACTAACCAGTACATGACATCACAGAGCAACAAAGATCATTTGAATACAGCATTTCTGCACATTGTAAAGTCTTTCTTATTAATTGATTCCTACTTTTCTATGAAAACCAAGTTTACCATTAAGGATGGATAAATATGTGATTTAAAAAAAAATCATGTGTATTCACATATCTTGACAGTTTCCTGGGCAAATTTTATTTCTACCTGTAACAGAAAAAAAATGATGGGGCTGTCAAAAAAAAAGGAAAAAGAACTATAATGACTAGTCATTGCTAGGTTTTCACATGTTAATTAGTGCGTCATATCATATACATTCTTACTGATGTACTGGTGCTAAGTCAACTGCTGTATAAGTACATATTGAGAGTTTTATAATAATTTTACATATATACATGGAAAAAAAATAAATTTAAAGTGATGGATCAGCAATAAATAAACAAATAAACTGCATACTTTTAGAACAGGCACACACATATCATGTCATTTTGTCATACGTGGGAAATGTTTAAGCGCTGAACATGAGAGAGGGAAATTTTTAGGGGGAAATCAGTTCTTAAGATCTTGAAAACATGTTCTAACAATAGGCACTTTTCCTCTGCTATGCTACATGTGCTGTCATCACATTATGTGACAGATCGCGGTGATTAATTTTACAGTGTGTTGCCTCACTGTTTCCATTTTAGCTATGGTCTTATTCAGAGTAAACCCTCTCATAATATCCTGTCACGAGGCAAAAATAGACAGACGTTCAGCACTGAGAAGCACTGAAAGTTGCTCGGTTTATAAATCTCTTTCATCAAACTAACTGAAGGTTTTGCAGATGTCCATATGTGTATCTATACAATGGTGTTACACCACAGCACAGTTAACAACATACATATTTTGTGTTTTCCACCGTTCCTGTATTGCTTTTTTATTTCTCTGGTCATAATGACATCCATACTCACTAATGAGGGTGTAGGAAAATTAGGGCTTTTGAGGCTTTATCTCACATTTTTTCCCAATTTTCACCTCGTAATGACAAAATAAGAATCTGGAGGGAAGAAAGCTTGCTCATTATGAGTTCACAGCTGGTGAACACTAAAGTTGTTGCTTTGAAATATCTGCCAGCTCCAGCCTGAGGAGCCTTCAGTATTTCTATACCTCCAGAAGACGGAAGGATGTATAACAAAATATCCAAAACATGTTCTGTGTTAAAATATTGTTTAGCAAAGTTAAATCTAGTGTAACTTCTTGTGTTTTTAAACACTGCAAATTACCAGTAAATACTACAATTGGAGAAATGTTTTATCAGGTACTTTAACTATTTGAGAAAACAATCAAAAATCACAGAAAAACTTTGATCATGCTGAAAAATGAGAAGAAAAATTTAAACCAGCCCCGTCAGTTCACCAGATAGGACGTATTTGTGTTATGAGTCAGACCACTGATGGGTCCCTTGTGCTTCTCTTCATGCTTTTATGCCTGACCTCTGCTATTTTTTCTTGGTCTTATTATAGGAAGACAAGCACTCTGAGGAACACCAGTACACTCGCTATACAGGAAATAAAGACATGTTGACAAATCCTTTACATCCCCAAAAAATGTGATTTATTTCATTTATTCTTATTTTATTGCCTGACAATGATAAATTTATCTGGTGATACAATAAAACTGTATTATGCTCTAGAAAACAACAGCATATTGAATGTGACTAGAATGATGAACCTTTTGTGATGTGTGCTTGCCTTTCTTTCCTCAAAATGAATTCCTCGTCCTTGCTTATAACAGGCAGAAATCTTTCCTTGATTTCTTCCATTCAACATATCCAGCTCCACACTATTCACCAATTCTACCACACACCCACACCTTTCTTTCTTTCTTTCTTTCTTTCTTTCTTTCTTTCTTTCTTTCTTTCTTTCTTTCTTTCTTTCTTCCTTCCTTCCTTCTCAAGGTTAAAAAATGTAGCTTGGTAAATTTACTGTTGCTGCTAGTACGTGCCATTACTGTCCCTGAACTGCAATCTGGAGTGCTTATAATTCTGTGTGGGCTCGGGGGGAAAATATGAACTTTTGTTTGAAGAAATTCAGTTGTTTGTTAAAGTTGTTTTGCATTGTTGAACAACTCAGGAAGAAACAGTATATCAGAAGGTCAGTGTCCTTATTGATTGCGCCACCACAAAATTATCCCCCTTGGTACTGGTTCACCCTAACCCACACCCACTACCACAAAAAGAAATGTACTTTAACTGGAAACCAACAGTATAAACATATTTCTTTTATAGTTGTTATCCTTGAGATTTTTCAAAATAAAACCCCATCCAAGCCTCCAGCAAGAAATCCCATGATGAGGTCAGGGAAAGATAATAAATTGTATCACTCATCCAGAACCTTCACATCATTTTCACATCAACCTAATTCAGTTTCACTTCAGGATCTTTCACATTACATGTCTTCTCTTGCGGTTCCTGCTGTGCCCAAGGCCATGGCATGTGCTCTAAGCCCATTCCTCACACAGGTTGTGTAAAAACCTTTTTACATTTTATGGAAAAGAATAAAAAACTGTGTGTCTCTGCACCTTAAGCACATCTTGATCTGGCTCAGGACCATCTGGTATCACTTATAAAGTACAAAGAAGATATTTTTTTTAACTGCAAAAGATACCAGTTCTCATTCTGTTGCTGCTTTTTTGTATATATAGATTAACTATACCTCATGGATCCGTCTCCATTCATATTATCTTGTCACTCAATTCTTACAGCAGCTATAATGACTGTCCCTTTAATTTAATTCAGTGTATTGCTATCTGAATCTACAGCTTGCCTCGGGTAACTTCAACCATATCTTAACTTTAAAACCCTGTTTACCATCTACTCAAAACTAAAACCTGCAATAAGCAAAAATCTGATGAACATAGTTGAGTGAAGTACACCAGTCAGATTTTTCCCTCAGTAGATGGTAGTTATTAAAAACATCGCCAGTCATCATTGCTACCACTTTTTCCAGTACACCAAAATAAAACATTTGTAGTAAAATACAGTAAAATAAAATATCACAAGTGATGTGATGATTTGTATTCATGTTATTAATTTGTGTAGTGGAAATTAATTGTTTTATGAATTACAGTATATATAGTATTATAAATGGCACTGTTCATAAGAGATACTTTGTAATAAATATTTAATTAATGGAGCCCAAATTATTTCCACAAGTTGTCAAATACTGACATTTACTCAAAGCCTCTGAGATATGTAGGTTTCTTTTGGCATCAGTCCTGATATGCATGGTAATCTAATTACTTTTGAAAGAGTGAAAGAGCAAATAGAGTAACACATTGTTAGAGGTTTACTTTTTCTGTTTAAAAAAAAGAGATACATACTTTCAGTCTTGCGTCACAGCTGCTCATCCAAATTTCCCTTTCAAGAACATCCCAAGGTGCTCCACTGCACTGAGATTAAGTGACTATGGTCGCCATCGCATTACAGTATTTTTCAATCTTCTGTTGTCTAATTTTGGTGAGTCTCCAGTGTATTCTTCTGTTGCTGTAGCTCATCTGCTTAAAGGTCAGATGTATTGTGTTTTCAGAGACGCTCTTCTACATATCTTGTTTGTAACAAGTGGTTTTTGAGTTATTGTTGCCTTCCTATCAGCTTGAAGAAGTCTAGCCATTCCCCTGTGATATCAACAAGGCATTTTCAGCCAGAGAACTGCTGCTTACTGCATATTTTCTCATTTCAGACCATTCCCTGTAAACCTTTAAATGGTTTTGCGGGAAAATCCCAGTACATCAAATACTCACACCAGCCCGTCCGACATCAACAACCGTTTTTTCCCTTATTCTGATGCTCGGTTTGAACTTCAGCAGGCTGTCTTGACCATGTTTACATGCAGAAATGCTTTGAGTTCCTGGTGATGTGAAAGGCTGATTAGATATTGGGATTACTGCAATGACAAGTGGAACAGGCATACCTAATAAAGTGTTTGCTGAATGTATGTAGCATGGACTATACAGTAGCTGGTGTTCTCATATTGTATATATTTTCTTTGTTTTCTGATCCATATAGTTTAATGAGTATTATTTTGGTTTTCTCCATTTCAGCACCATACCATTTCAATAAAATCCTTCTCATTTCTTGTTGGTTTCTGAAAAAAAATACTCTACATTAATTCATGCATCACAGGGTTGAAGTGATTGACTGACTTTTCATGCTTTGACAAAAGCGAAAAAGCTTTAATTGTTGTAGTGACCTTTGCACAGGTGACTCTGTGTTATGAGAAATCCTTTCGGTCGCTGGGCCCACGTCCTCATTTTAGGTTTGACAGCATTTTAGTAGATGAATGGCTTAAACATGAATTGAGCTGCAGTTTGGGGAACTCCTTGAAGGGGACTGGTGGCGGCTCCCGGGCCTGGCAGATCCCCACGTACTACATGGAAGTGAAAAAGTGAAAGAATTTAAAAGGGGAGGGAGGGTGGGGCATGAAAACAAGAACAGACATATTGTAGAACTGGGGGATCATATATAGATAAGAACCAGAAGGAGTGTGTTTGGAGGCGTGGTCTCGCTCCTGAAATTCAGATACTTTATCGCCAATTAACTGTTTTGAGAACTACATTAAGAATGACTGAGAATGACTTTTTTCTGCTCTGAGAACTGCACCAAACTGAATGAGAAAAACTGTAATCAAACCAAGAATTTTTCCTGATCATAACCAACGACTACTGGCGCCTGAATCTATGGCCAAAAGTAACTGTAACACACACAAAAATGAGTGAAACAGGACTGAAAGAGTAGCCTTGTGATTTGACCTTACCTAATACTGTAGCAAGAAAAGCAAAGTGTGAATTCAGTACACAGTGTCAAGAATAAAACAAGTCAAGAAGAAGATGGCTAAAGATCTGTGGCACATATCTGTGAATAGGTTTTGTCATCATATGCATAATAACAGTTTCTTCAAATTGCTGTTTCAATCAAGGCTGTGAAGTAAATACTAAAGTAAACATGAGCCAGTCAAGTAAAGCAGTTTTCCTGTCAGTCTCCCTCGAACTCTGTGTTGACCAGGTGCAACGTTTAAAGGAATTTACTCAGGGGGGTCACAACATCCAACCGGGCTGGAATAAACAAGCAGACGTGATCTGGGCTGCATCCTCCACTAAAGCAAGCCAGCACAGGAAACTGTTAATTACAATATTCCGTAAACCATCCAGACATTTGAAATCCCCCCTTCCTTTACCTGTTTAAGAAATCATTGTACTTATAAATTATATCAAAGAAGTAAGAGCTTGTAGAAAAGGTACACTTAATCAAAAGGAACAGCTTCAAAAGGTTGCAGCTTGCATGCAAACCCTCCACTTGAATGCATGTCACTGACTTTCCATTGATTGAGCTCAGCTGCAGAAGCTGCGAGTTCTGCGCTATCCTCAAAGAATAATGCCAGGGGCTGTATTCAGTATACTCTTGTTATATGGATTCTCTGGGGTGTTGGCTTTTATCCCTGCTGCTTTAAATTGTGTCCACATGCTGGAGTAGTTTTTGAAACAGTTGGCTCTAAAACAAAGTGATTATTATTTTCCTTCACACAGCTACCTTTTGTTAAACTCTGTTACTAGCTCTGCTAGAGAACAACAATTATATCAGTTTAATTATTGAAGTCATGCTGCGCCCCAAAAATGTTCATGTCCTTCCTTTGCCTCGCACAGTCAGAAAGATTCCTTGGAAACAATTACAGTAGCAGATAACCGCAGCACTTTTCATTAGGGTCAGAATCAAACAAGGAATAGTCATTTGATGAAGTGAATCCACACTGCTAAATCAATAACAAGGATTTTGTAACCATACTGAAAAACATACATTTGATACATGTTTTAACAGATCGTAGCAGGCAAAGCACAACTGCAATGAATGTGATTACTTGTGGCTAAATTCCAGTGCAATGTGGTGAGATGGTTAGCACTTTTGCTTCACAGCGGTCCAAAACCACCAGCCAGCTGGGTCCCGTCAGCGTGGAGTTTGACCTCCCTCGGCCTGCATGGGTTTTGTCTGAGGGCTCTGGCTTCCCACAATCCAAAGATATTTGAGGCATTGAGTTGGAAAGACCCAAGGAAGCTGCAGCTCAAGTGTCATGGGGTGGAAGTACTAGGTGAGGCGTACACTCAGAACAGTGAACCCCAGGAAAGCCGCTCGATCAGATGGAGTGACAGGGAGGGTCCTCAGACAGTGTGCAGACCAGTTGCCCTTGGTCTTCGCTAAGATCTTCATCACCATCATCACTGTCTCAGTCATTCATGCCACTATGGCTGAAGCCGGCCACAATCGTCCCTCTACCCACAAAGACCAACAACCGAGAGCCTCAACAACTACTGAGCCTTTGCTCTGACCCCTATTATAATGAATGCTTTCAAATGTTTTGGTTATATGCAACATTGTGTTCTGCTTCCCACCCAAGTTTGACCCACTTTAGTTCGCACATAGAGCTAACAGAGCTACAGCACACATCATTGTTACAGTGCTCCACACTAACATCTCCTGCCTTGAACAACACAATTCAATAAGCAAAGGGATTTTTGCATCTAAAGAAAATTGATTATTTGATTAATAAATTCTATTGGTTGTTTGCTAGGTACTGTACATGCACTCTCTGTACTTTGTGATTATGGATTAGTTAATATAATTACTCATTTCTAAATAACAAAACAAAAAAGCTTATTTGTGTCAAGTATCTGTAATCGGTGGGCTATTCGTGTTACCATCTGCGTGTATAGGGATGTTGAGAACTGTTCCAAATTGTCTAATCCAATGGAATCATGTGCCTCCAAGTTTACTATTTTCTTTTATCAGTGCTGGCATGTGTATCAGGCAGTTTTGCATTGTTAAAGCAGTGATGTCATATATGCGTTAGTGCTCAGCTTTTGCTCATGTTCAGAAAAACACAAAACAGTTTTGCTTAAAATCTGTGTAGACCTGCTTTTTCATATAGGAAATTTAAAAGGAATAAATAAGTCGTTTAATAAACCATCCATTCAGTCATGTATGCATATTTCACAATCCACAGCAACTCATCTTTCTGTGCCATTTTAAAATTACTCACTTTTTGACAAAGCGTCACCTTAGCAGGTAGCTCTGCATAGAGTTTTTTTTGTAAATTTTTAAAAAAAATCTTACAGCAGTAAAAAAATAAACAAAAAAACAAAAAACCCATGCGCACATTCCAGGCATTTAAGTGAAAAACACATCAGACAGTGTTTGTTTTGGTTGGCAGTGTTCACACAAACCTTGTGTTAGTCACACTAAGTTCTGCATGAGATTTCTGACCCTTCCACCACCCCACACATGCTTCAGGTTAGGAGCAAGAGAGTGACTGCTGGTTTATACCTGCTCGAGTGCACGAAAACCACAGGACAGCTGTACCAGCACACTGGTTTATTATCCTTTGCTGCAGTGACCCTCATGTGCTCAGACACCACCACAGCAAGATGTCTCAGTATTTACGTTAGCTCAACCAACTCTCAGTAACGTATACTGATGACTGATGATGCATAAAGATGTCAGATGAATGTTTGTGTGGTCAAGAGTGCACTGGATTTTTTTCTCTCTTTTTATACAGTACTGTGCAAAAGTCTGGAGTCACCCTCACTTCTTTAAATATTATTTGCTAGGAAAATGGAACAGAGATGAAATTATTTATTGAAACAGGTGCACACATAAATGGAAATACAATAAATGATGCAATGAAAAAATAGAGTTTGTGCAAGTTGGTGTTTGGGATCATTGCCATGCCACGCTTCTTTTAGTCCTGGGATTTTTTTCATACCGACATGACTTTCACATATTGTTAATCAATTGTAGATATTTTTCTAGACCTGTCACTTCATCCTTTGTGCTCCAATGTTTTTTAAAAACACACTGTATACTGTATGCCTTTCTAACATGTTATGGTTGGAATTGTTCGATAGATTCAACTATTCCGGGTCTTGGACTCAGGGTCTTGAGTTTTGTGGTTTCACGACTCCTTTAGGTTTTGAGTATCATTTTGTGTTGTTTTGCATTTTTGTTATATCAGCATTTTCTGGTTGGGTTCTTTCTGTTTAGATTCTGGGGCATTCATTTCAAATCTAGTCCTCTTCTAGTTCATGCTTAATGTTTGGGTCATCTGTTTTATGTTGAAACCACATTGTGCAGAAGACAATCTGCAAAATGGGCATTCATACAGGGCAGCCTGTGAAAATATCCATCATTGCACAGGCTGAAATTTTAAAGAAAAGGGAATATTTAGGGCCTGATTTACTAACATTTGCACTGCTTTGTTTATTATGTCGATTGTTTTCAATGATGGTCAGATGTTCTGTTGTTATGAATTATGGGATGGCATTTTCTCCTCCCCTGTTATCCGGTCCAGTTTACCCAGATATTAAAGGAAGCAATAGAGGAAGCATTGAAGCTCCTTTGCTCAGTATTTGGAGAACTGACACAGCTCTTATTATGACCATCACGCAGATACTTTGAGGTCACCTCTCTAAATTAGGAACATCCTAAGCAAAATGGACTATTGGAGTGCACCATCTGTCTCTGTGTTAGGCTAATTCCATGTTATGTTGGCAATATTTTGTCTCTTGTGCTTTGCTTTGTGTTCAGTTTGACCTCCTTTTGAGTCATCATGTTAGTTTCAGACTGCTAATGTTCCCACCTGTTTCCTCCCCCCTCATCATTTTGTGAGTATTTATTGTCTGAGTTTCCCCTCTGTCCTTTGTTATGTCCTCCCTCTTGGTAGTGTGTTTCCTTGTTCCATATTTTCCGGAAATTCCTAGTTTTTGGATTGTTTGCCAGCTACAGTTTGCCAGCTACAGTCTGTAGTTTTGTGTATTTTTGAGTTAAGCATTAAAGCTGCCTTTTGAGTTAATATTTTGTCTTCTGATTCCAGCATTTGGGTCCAAATCCTGCCTGCCACACTGCCAAACCTTGACAGTGGCACACTGCTAGCGACAGCCTGCTAGTAACCCTTTTTCTGTAAGTGATCTGCTATGTGCAGACACAACACTGGCTCATCCCTTGGGTTTGGTGCCTTTTTGTGCTTGAATGATTCATAACATAATGTTATTTGACTTAAACGAACTAAAAATGGCCAGGTACAATGACTAGACAGAAAATGAGTAAAAAAGCAGTCAATCTCCAAAAAAAACACTTTGAGAGATCTTCACCCAGAGAACAATTACTGTTTAAAGAACCACTTTAAATAGTACAAGAAAATCTGGCTCACTGAAAGCAAAATATTAAGAAAGAGGAGTGATTCGAGACTTTTGCACAGTATTGTCAGAATGACCCGAGTGGGATATGAAGCCCTTAAAACATATGCAGTGTCCCAAATCATGTACTACAAAGTATTTTGTTTCCAAAAGGTACAAGTACCTATATCCCTAATGGTCAAACAATCAAGTGTGAAATGGCAATGTAACTAAGGGAGGGTTCAGGGTTACCTAATCCAGACCAACTCTATGCTTTATCAAAAAGAAAAAGTTTAAGTTTATCTTAAAACTAGAGAGGCTGTCTTAGAAGATGTAGCCTGTTTATTCAAGACCTTATCTTTGATGATGGACACATCAGAGAAAACTCTGAGCTCAGAATATTGCCCAAGGATGTTTTGACATACAGATTGGAAGAATTGTGACTCAATTTCCCAACCTTCAGATTGATATAAGACCTCTTTTATCACCTAAATTCCAACAACCCCCACTTGCACAACTTGAACAAGTGCACAACTTTCCATGAAACAAGATTACCCAGTTGATATTTACACACCACCTAGGTACATAGTGTGCCTATTGTAAACAGCGAGATGGAAGTGTACCAACAGCAGTATCTAAATTAATACAGTGACACTTGATTGAGTTTTAAGGGTTTTCATTTGAGGTCAAATGGCTTGTCAATATTAGAAAAATGGATAATGCAAGAAAAAAAAGATGATAATGATTGTAAAAACAAGGGAAAAAATTATAAATCAACAACATCTGATATGCCAACATTTTTTTCATGATGTAGACACCCGTGTTTCCTTGTCAACAATCAAAAGGAGACTTCATGACCTACAGTGAAAGGCAAGGCTATTGTTGACAAACACACACAAAAGAAAGGAAAAGATGGAGATAGGAGTGGGTGGAGTAAAAATGACCCACTCATAAGCCAACATGCATCATCTACAGTGGGCATAGTTCCATTATGGCACACTGGCAGTTTTTAAGTATTTCATTGCTGAATGAAGCGACTGAATGAAATAGCAGCATTTTGCTCCATTAGGTCAAAAGCATCAACAAGTCAGCAATCCTTAATACACAACCAAAGCAACCAGGGAAGAAGAGGTATGTATACTCTTGGTTAGTTAAGTGACTGTCTTGGTCCCAATTCAAGTGAGCTGCATTTTATTTGAAGAGAATCAGACTAATGGCAAGGAAACTGCAAAATAAAAATGAGCCAAAGGTGGCTGCAGTGAAAGCCTCAGAGACCATTAACAGGGACTATACAGAGCGTAGGCTTGTGTCTGTGGGTCAAAGGATGTGGGTGCTCGAATGTAAAGGATTTTAGAGAGAATATTTGATGTGTCGATTATGTTTGACTTTGTGATTCTGTCCAGTTACTTTTTAACCCATAAACTTTTTATTTAAAAAATATAGATCCCCCTGCCACTTCATTGGGTACACCTGTTCAACCGCTTGTGAGTTTAAATATCTAATCAGTGATTCACATGGCACAACTCAGTGCATTAGGGCATGTAGACATAGTCAAGATGACAGTCCAGAGTTCAAATCAAGGATCAAAATGAAAAAGAAAAGTGATTTAAGTGACTTTAAATATGTTGTGGTTGGGGGCTGAAAAAGAGAAAATATTCAGTGAGCAGCAGTTCTCTTTGCCTGATTAATTTCAGAGACCAGTGGAGAATAGCCAGACTGCCTGAACGTGATAAGATTCCAACTAAAAGTAACCACTTGCTGCAACCTAAGGTATGCAGAAGAGCATTTCTGAATGCAGAACACATTGAAATTGAAGCAGATATAGCATAAGACCACACCAGGTGCAATTCATATCAGCAAAGGACAAGAAACTGAGGCTACAGTTGATTCAGGCTCACCAAAATTGGACAGCAGAAGATGGGAAAAAGGTTGCCTGGTCCGATGTGTCTCAAAGCCTTTCGGTCTGTGACACTGAGGAGTTAAGCAGTTAAAAACCTTTTTATTTAAACAAGCTTTCTGTTGAGAAATTTTATTGAATTATTGTTTATAAAACTACCCGTTTATTTTATTGTGACTGTTGAATATTTGGTTGTTTTTTGTTTGCTTTTTTTGGCTATTGCGGCATTTAATGTTGTACTCTTTCTGTGTAAAAGGTGTTAATAAATACACTTATCTTACATACCCAGGTTGAGACAAAGAGCTGGGTTTGGTGTGTTCAGGTTTTATCAGCTGGCATGTTTCACTTAGTCCTATTTTCTACTAACTGGAAAGGAAGAGAGTGTTAGATTTTGCCATCAGACTGTAATTAATGAAATAAAGAGTACATTTGCTCAGGGAAATATCCTCAGAATCTCAAATGATTAGGGTCCAGATGTCCTCATCGTGGGAACGGTATAACCTTATCTGATGTGGGGTCATAGATCTGTTCTGTTCAAAATCATTTAAACTTGTGTTCAAAGCTGACTTTATTAGCATTAATCTCTTGGCCATAATTTTTTGGGGAAAAAGCGAAACCTGACTCAGTACTGACTGGCAGACTATTTTTCTGATAAAGTCCTTTGCTCTAAGAGCACACACAGTTACTTCTGTGAGTCGGTCTGGCATATTTTCTTATAAGTAAATTATAGCTTTCTGTCACAATAAGTGAGCCTCTTGGGTCTGACGTAAGTATGGTTTGGTCTGGGGTTTAAGTTTATACCCCAATGGAAACTTTGATCTGTTCTGTGTTCTCTTATTAAGTGCTTTTATCTTAGTCCCCATTGTTGACCTAAGGTCAGTATAGTCAACCATTTGTTTGCTCTAATGTCACAGATGCTATTTTTTTTTTATATCTGACAACAAGACATTAAAATCTAAAAGTCCCTGAGAACCATTTAACAGATATCTCACCCAACCAGTAGAGGTCACTAGTTCAGAGATGACAGAACCCGGTTAATGTCGTTTTTATGTCCCCACATATTTAAAACTTACTGAAGGAGGTGGAAAGTTCTTTTTAGTGGTTAAATCTGCCAGGAGTTAAACTCTATTGCTTCAAGAAATGGATTAGACTTCATACACTGCTGCGAGTTTGCTATTTGAAACCATTTCAAGTATTATGAAAACTTATTTGACCTCTAATCTACAGCTTCCTTCTCACTAATTAAATTTGACCTATTATGCAAAGAGGAGCCAGGAGCCAAAACAGATACATTATTATTAGTATTATTATTATTGAGAGATTTTCCAAGCATTACTGAGTTCTTACTTCTAAATAAAATATTTTTATATTTTCAAGGCAACATGTTTTTGGTTTCTTGTGTTGTGGTCTTTATGACGGCTTTATGGGCAGCACTGGCACGCCACAGTGTAGAGTGCCAGTGCTTGGGGATGTGCCCAAATGCTAATGTCTGGTGCAGTGGGTGACTTCTATTCAACAAAAAGAGGTTAAGAACAGTACTTTGTAGTACAATGCATTACTTACAATGACTCAAAGCTATACTGCATTGTGTATTAGGCAGTTAGTGATAAAGATGTCTTAAGATTTATTTGGATAAATAATTAAACGTGTACAGTAGTTTGGTCAATACATTCAGAGGTGTCCTGAGACATAAATGAACTAAGTACCTCTTATATTAAGTACATGTACTTAATATAATGAGCAATGTAAATTTCTTACATAACTTGAAATAGTTATGTTCTTTTCTATGTTTCATGTACTCTGTGTGAGCGCTCCATGCTTTATGCCCAGGTATCAATTTACAGGCACTGAATACCTACCTACTTATATCTTTAGAGGATGTTATACTAAAGCTCATTGTCATCGCTATGCATCATTGCCTTAGGTCAACTACTGGTTGAGCCAAAAGCAAAAACATGTACGTTACATGTACTGATACTTA
The DNA here is from genome assembly GCF_001858045.2 of Oreochromis niloticus. Taxonomy (NCBI): domain Eukaryota; kingdom Metazoa; phylum Chordata; class Actinopteri; order Cichliformes; family Cichlidae; genus Oreochromis; species Oreochromis niloticus. Next base: position 16,808,269 of record NC_031970.2, read on the forward strand.
AATGAGAAAAAAAGAGCGAGACAGAGAAATCTGCCAACATGTCTGGTTAGATTAAATTTAACAGACAAGGCAATTCAGACAGGCCAGTTCAGCTGAGTGATAACTGACAATAGAACACCTGCAAGTGTTCATCTGCACCTATTCTAAGATAAACTGAAAGGAACAAATGTCTTTCATACTGTACATGTGATGTTCCAATGTTTATGTTCATTGAGAACAATAAATATTTCTTATCGAGTCAAAACAAAAGAGACCCATTTGTGGTGAAGCAAATAAGAAACACTGGATTTAATAAAGAAAGTACAAATTCTAATGAAATAAGATTACCTTCATACACAGACATCACGGTTATTGGTTTTAGTAACTAAAATATGTCAGAAATAAATAATATTTTTTTCAGAATTGAATTGCTACAAGGTTGTTCTATAAAGAAATGATAAAACATTAAATTACTGCTTTAAAATGGATGAGAGTAATTTCATGGAGTCTGGATCAAAAGTAGGATATCTGACATTTAAACAAAATGACTACATTCATTTTGACTGTTGCATGAGAGTGAAGGGCACTTTTGATGGTATTAATGACATCAACCCACATTCTTTATGTGCAATTGGATTTAGTGAGTCACTTCCCTTGCACAGTTATTATGCTTTTTACTATTACCTGACAGACTCTTAGCATAAAGTGCCAAATTACAGCACCGCATCACAATCCCATATATAATGGCATTCATCCACATAACATCCTTTTCCACATACGGTATCTTTGGGGAAACTATTGACCTTTATAGTCCAGACTGGAATTTTTGGACTCAAACAAGAGCTCACTTTAAATAATGTAGATGCTGAAAGCACTAACTGTGAAACTGTGAAACAAAAATGACACTGCTTTAAGGCTATTGGGATGATTTGGCTCAAAGTATTTCACATTGTCAAAGCTTACACTAAGTGAATGTAGCTACGGGGAAGGAAGAGCAAGACAGAAAGAACTATAATTTCCATACCCAAGTAAGCAGTTTCCTTCGAAGGAAAATGAAACGAGGGGAGGGGGTTACTGACTGGTAGCAAGCAGAGCTTCGGTAGATCAGACATCAAACTGGAGGCAGCGAGTGATGAGGACAGTGGTGCTCCAAAATCCCTAAGAGAAGAAAGGATGATTTAGCGGGTGAGCGCCTTTTGAACATAATCACTTGAATACTGTTATTTCGTTAATTTACTGTTTATTAGTTTAAAGATTAAAGTGCAATGACCAGGAGTTTTAAATAATAGTGTTTTTTCCCTTCTCTCTGCAGACTGCAGTCCTGAGTTTCGGATTATTAAACAGAAGGAAAAAATAATAATAATAACAGGGTGTGCTGGCAGAAAATTACGTAGGGAAACTAAGCTAACACAGCTGATAGAGGTCCCGAACCTGGGTTTGTGATGTGACTACTGGCTGCGCCTAAGTGGCGCTTTTACGCACGATGGAGGACCTTTTACGCGAGCAGTACAGTTGGTCTCACAATCTTACATGGAGCAGCTCAAGTCGTGAAAATGAAAGCCACGTAGGAAACGCCACGGTGAACCCTCTGAAACGAAATGAAGAAGTGGCTAAAGTGGAAGTTACCGTTCTGGTCCTTGTGCTGCTTCTCGCGCTGACAGGCAATCTGTGCGTCCTGTGGGCTATTCACACAACCAAGCACAGTCAGTCTCGGATGTATTACTTCATGAAGCACCTGAGCATCGCAGACCTTGTAGTTGCAATCTTTCAGGTCTTACCTCAGCTCATTTGGGATATCACTTTTCGCTTCTATGGACCTGATTTGCTGTGCAGGTTGGTGAAATACCTCCAGGTCGTGGGTATGTTTGCGTCTACGTACATGCTGGTTCTAATGTCGATAGACAGGTGCTTGGCAGTCTGCCAGCCACTTCGCTCCGTACACAGGAAAAAAGACCGCTTCTGTGTGATCGCCTCTTGGATGCTCAGCCTGATATTCAGCAGTCCTCAAGCTTACATATTTTCTCTTAGGGAGGTCGGTAATGGTGTGTATGACTGCTGGGGGGACTTCGTACAGCCTTGGGGTGCCAAAGCATACATCACTTGGATGAGTTTGAGCATTTACATTTTTCCAGTGGCCATTTTAAGCATCTGCTATGGTTTAATATGTTTTAAAATATGGGAGAATTTCAATCTAAAAACCAGAAGGGAGCACTTTCTGGCTCTCACTCCAAGGCCCTCCAAAGGCGCCCAACCCCTTTCTCGTGTGAGCAGCGTGAGACTCATTTCAAAGGCTAAGATCCGCACAGTAAAAATGACATTTGTAGTGGTACTTGCTTATATTGTGTGCTGGACTCCTTTTTTCTTTGTCCAGATGTGGTCGGCATGGGATCCTGCTGCACCAAGAGAAGGTAAAAGCACACCCAACGGCCTTCGTTTTAACAATGACAGTTTTTTTTAGGCGTTTACACATTTTGATTAATGGCAATATTTACTGGTTTATGACGCCGTTTTCTTCCTCCTATTATGGGCAAAGTGCTTAGTGACACAAAGACTAATGCGTCGTCTTTATCCAAGATTAATGGTGTTGATTTTTTTTTCTTGCCAGAAGCACTTAATATGGAAAAAAAATTCTGTTCCACAAGTGTCCCACAAAAACAAAGATCATTCTTCCACCTCACAACATATCTTTAGGAATGCACAAGCAATCCGCCGTTCTTTCAAGGCAACACAATGGTGTTTAAAATCAGACTTCCCCAGAGTGAACAGAAATGAATGGGAGTAACATTAAACAGTGGTTATCAGTTTGAAAAAAGACCTCAGAGCCTCTAGGGGAGTAAATGTACCAGAACATCAAAGCGTTTCTGTCTCAAATCCCAGTGCTATTTTGTCTAATATCCATTTAACTGAACTGTTTGTTCAGATATACTCCTCAAATCTTGTCAGTTTGCCATTAAAGTAGACATTCAAGCTGCATTATCTTAAAAACATCCACAAATGTGCATTCAGAGCTTTCAGAGATTCCAATCAATGTTTTGGTGGCCAGACTTTCCCCCCAGAATAATCCTTTTCCTGTTGTAGTTCCCGTCAACATCATGTTACTCTCACTTAAAAAATGAGAACACCAAGGCCAAAAATGTGTCAAAAAATAAAACAAGCAAAAATTATATCTAAAATATATCTGAAAAGAAACAAAAACCACAAGGATATGTTATATTAGGAACCCCAGATTGATTTATGTTTAATTTAAAGTTTGTAACTATTTTTGTCAGAGTTTGCATTTAGCAATATAAGCATTATCTGTGGATACAAAAAGAAGCCCTGAAATATAATGGTTTAAAATAAAGAATAAAACTTTAGAAACAAATAAAATTTATATTGGTCTCACATTCATATATTATATCAACTTTCAAAAATATTGCTGTCTTCATCTTCTTGGTTCACTCAGGTTAAGTAGTATCACCTGTTTCTCAATAAATACACCTGAACAAAAATTGAAAAAAGTTACACATATATTTTGCCATTAAGCAGCCACAATAAAAACTTGTTTACTTCTTTATAACTCAGAGGCATAGCGATGTTACCGGATTTCACAATAACACTCTAATATTAAGCATATAATAATTTGTAAATCCAAATAATAATGAAGAATGGGGGAACGAACAGTTCAATCACTTTAAATTGATCAGTCTTTTTTTATTACGAACACAGCCAAGCCAAGGACTGGAAAAGAGTGGCCAAACATACCACAGACTAAATCTTTGCCATGTCTCTGTCTGTCATGCAAGCAGTGGGGAAGCCTCTTTCGGTGTTGCACACATTATTATCTTATCAGCAGGCTGTTATTGTAGACTCATTTCTCTACTGTTCCCACTCTGGTCAATTTTAAAAAGCCTTTTTAATTGTAATTATACTTTTTTTTTTACTTTAAGCAAGTAAGAAAGCATTGCTTAAGGAGCTCAAACATTTTATTAATCAGTAGAGGGTTACATAAAAATACTTCAACATATAGTCATGCTTGCATAAGTAAATCATAAGAGTGGGTGACTGGTCTGCCTCTGGTACTATTTACAGGGCATAACAAAAACACAGTGGAGATTAATACATCAGTATGTTTTGTGGAACTGGAGCAGTTTTATGAGAGGTAGACAACAGATTGAATTTAAATCAGGCTTTGTGGTTTCAGTGCGCATCAAATTCTTTTAGATTTCAAAAAATACTTTTCCAAGGAAAGTCTATGTGCAAATCTAAATGCAAAAGTAAAGATAATTTACATTCTCTATATTTTCTGACTCATTGCAGTCTCTTTGAAGTAATGCTACATGGGTTAAGACTCCATGTAGGTGAAGGTCATGTTTATCAGGGCATTTGATCCAGCATGAAACCCGTGAACTTTTTTCCAGGGCCTGCACTTCAGTCATAACATCACACTGTAAAACTTCCAAAGGAGTCACTGATAATGGAGGAGAATGTGGCTTCTTGCACTCTTGCAGTGTTTTCTTAACTTTTTATCCTCAAACTTATCTTTGATATAGAGCCTGTTCTTCCAGAAAGTGACAGCAGCTCTGCTTTTGAACTTGACATCTCATCCTTTCTATTTCTCCTGAAAAGAGCAGCAAATCACAATGCAGAAAATGAGTTAAGAGAAATTTTTTTTTTTCATTTCAGAAAGTGACGAATGCATTGTACCAGTATAAAAAGGAAAAGTTGAATGCTGTCATTTTCAGTTTTTTTTCCTCTGTGTTTCCAGTGGCTAGGACTTTTTGCACCAAATGATTTTACAGCTCTGGGCAGGCTGTTAAACACTTTTCAGAATTTTGATGGGCCATTTGGTTGGCACACCTCTCATAATAAAGCAAAGTACTGTGGGGAGTCAGAGCACAGGGAAGAGAATGGGTCAGTGCTTGAGCAGAGACGCCAGCAAGCTCTAAATCTCTCTCACCCTATTAAGGATAAAGAGGGGGGACTTGGAAGTTGTCCACTTTCCACTTTTCAGATTATGTGCTTATTCACTGTGCTCCAGGGCTCTAATAATTGGAATGTAATCAATTGAGTGAATGAGAAAAAAAGCTGTAGTTTTTTCCACCAAGGACAGGTTCTTTTAATCGAAGCTGTTCGTCATATTTGTGTCAAGCAACCTGAAGTTCTATCTGTGAGGCATCCAGCAGCCTACCATGTTTCATTTTTATGATCCAAAATGTTTTTTGGAGGAGGAAGTCTGAATTGCATTAGCTTGTCAGCTTATCTATAATTCTGAATGAACAATGTGGGTATACAATAAGTACATCAGATTGACAGATTTACAATACATACGTAACATTAACCCTAGAACACTATTGCTGGGTGATTTATACCCAAGCAAATACATTTACATGATTTCTCTCTCCTGCAGCTGTTTGCGTGTCGAGGAGCCTGTGCCTTCACCAGGGAAGTCTCAAATTTCCCAGGAATGGGTGGACCAAAGACCAGCTTTCCAGAGTCATTATTTTGTTTTAGGAGGGGGTTTTTTTTTTTCATTTTGTTAGACATGGCACAGTTGAAAGTAAAAGAAGACCACTCTAATTTGTCATGTGTTGTCATATTTTGATATATTTGATTACTTTTTATTGGTTATATTATATCGGGTAAAATCACCCGGCATTAGTGATTGTGTTACTATTTATAGCGATAGTGTTCTAGGGTTAAGCATTAAAAAAGGCCCCAGTGGTTTTACTGGGTTTAATGACCCCAACCCAGTACTTTTAATGACTTAATAGATTATCAACCACACTATTAGATATGCTATCCTAAAATATTACATCAGATGATGGGGCTTGATGAAAAAGCAGGGTGTTTAAGTTGTGAGACTATAAAGTAGTTGTTCAGATATTTAAATAAAAACTAAACGCGTTGGCTCAAGTAATAAATTGCCTTTACTCTTCCTAGAGCCTCGTGCAGCTTGAACAACTTATGAATAAACAAACTTTCAAACCGAAGCATCGAGTGATTACATCTTACTGTGATGGAGAAAGACTTGCTAATTTAGAGTCTTTTTAAAGATCAACCAACTTCTTCTTTCTAAACTGTTTACTTTATTCGTGGTGGCAAGGTCTGGTATTTCTCCCCATCTTTATTTTCATCACTGTCAGCAAATGCAGTGAAAAGCTGACAACTAGATACGCGTTAGTTTGTCTCTTAACACTTCTCCGCACTGTTTGTAGCTCTAATTCTCACATCTGGTGGTTTCTACAGATGATCAAAATCTTTAAAAAATGTAGTTTGTTACCAAAGTATTAAAAGAAAGTTTCAAAAATACACAATTTAAAACAGGAAGACAGTGTATTTGTTGGGGTTATGTATTTGTCTATCTCAGATGTGTTATTTGGTAAATATATCTGTAGGACTGAACACCAATGTGGTTGTAAATGGCCAATGGTCATGTTTATGACAAAACATGTTATCCAGTTTAACGCTGCGTGTCACTCATATGTTTTTAATATCATCTGGACAAGATCAGTCGAGCTACACAGCTGATATTTGTTAGTAGAGTCAGTTCAATGTTGGTTGTGGCTTTTCTGGGGATTAACAGACTAAAAGAAGAATGTATGAAGAGAAAAAAAAGTCTTTCAAAATAACCTCTTACATGTTCTTGTTTCTCTCCGTCTTCCTAGACATGGCCTTCATCATTGCAATGTTGCTTGCCAGTCTTAATAGCTGCTGTAACCCGTGGATTTACATGTTCTTCGCGGGTCACCTGTTCCATGACCTGATGCAGTGTTTCTTCTGCTGCTGTCGACGGTACCTGACAGAGTGCTCGTGCAGCTGTGATCAACAGTGCAGACACAAGAGGAGCTCCTCCACTTACGTTAACAAGAACACCAACAGTCAGAGGAGCCTCTCACGCACATCCAGTACGGTACACTGAAAAGCCAGCTAAAAGGCATGCAAGCTTCGTGCAATCAAGTAATCCAGCAATCATGCAGCTACCCATTTCACCCATTTAACTGGCTACAGAGGCAGTGTGCTGGCTATTGCTGCACATTTTTTCTGTAACATTTTGAACCGAGCTAAACTGACAATGTAAACTTCCTGTCCAGATGACACCCCGCACCCACTGATGACAGAAAACAGTACAAATGGTGTTTTATATATCGTGTACAGAATCTGAACAAAATGTGATGTAAACTTCAAAAAAATGTTGTTATCATTTTCATCTTTCTTTGCAACAAAAAATATGTGTGTAAAGGTAAAGTAATATGTAATATGTAATGTGTGATGTGAAAGGTCAGCTATGTTTATTCATATATGTTTCTTATGAATGTATACTTCAGCATTCAGAGATTTACCCTGAAACCTTAAAAGCTTGTCTGTGCACAATTTTAAAGTCGTGTTCCAACAGTTAAGTAGCTGACCTTTAAAGAATATTATTATATGAAATAATTCATTTTAATATAAACAATTACAAAGGGATGCTAATTGAGTAATTGCAACGTAATGACTGTTTACTGCTTTGCTTAGGGTGCCAGCATTTTGCACTGTTTATATTCACTTCTGCTTTAATGCCAAGCTCCATTGCACAGCCACAACAAATATGAATCAACTGAGCAAAAGCCATAGAAATGCATTTTTCTAAAGGGTGCTGGTTCTAGTGATTTCACAGGACCATCTCGCAGTACTGATAAATCTGTTTTTCTGTCACAAAGATATATGAAATTCAGTTTGTAAATAGCTTTGTGTTGCTGCATGATTATTTTCCATTAACTTTTTCTCACCTCTTTTCCTGGCTGTGTATATTTTCTAATGCCTCTGAACTTGGAGGATGCATTAAATATGGACAGTATCATTCAGAATATCAGTTTCAGCTTGTGGTCACATTAATAACAATTATTATAAGTGTTGCTTTTGTTGTATGATTTGAAGCAATATGTAAAATGTTTATACTAAATGTATGGAGAGGTTCAGTGTCAGAGTGAGATAATGTGCATTCTTGGCTTATTAAATGTGCTTAAACTTTGGTTAAACTTTATGTGACCTTGCATGTTGTCAGAGAAAACATTGTAGTGTATAGCCTCCACAGGGAGAAGCTTTAAGGTGGAGGAGGGGATTATATAAAAGGGTTGGGGCATTAGTGTCAGCAGTAGAGCTGTCAAATAAAAAACAGTCTGTCTGCGAGAGGGAAAGTGCTCTGATTTGTGATTTGGGTGAAGTTATACTAATTTTGACCTAAAGATTGAACCCTCCAAACCAACCAAAATTTCATAATTCACATTTATAAGACACAAAGATTTTTTTTCTTTGTGTGGAAAAAAATCTGCAAATAATTAATTGTTCCAATACCATCACACAGTAAATTTAAGAAGTCATGAATGATAGTTATCTGTCCACTTTCTGCCATCCTGTCTCTCTATAGATATTATATCTAACAGAGATTTCTCTTAGACATAGCATATGCTACAGTAAATCCTGATGTGCATGGATTTCTGCAACAATAAAGTGTGCCAGTGAAGTCGATCTCTGTCGTGTGAATGTGGATGCCATTGCACATCTGTTCCTGCCTCTTGTTACTGACAGCTGTGGGAGTGGCAGAGTGACTTCAGAAACACTCCACAATCCTATTTCAATCAAGTGGTAGCTCCCTCAAATTGCTAAATGTACTGTAGGCAATCTTGACACAATAACAATAACTAACTGGATGTACAGTATCACATGGTCATTTGTCTTCAAGCAAGAAGATAAAGAGATACAGGAAAACCTAACCTTATATTAGGGATGTTGCAACAAAAGAGCATATCATCATTGTATTTGAAAAATGCTTTAATAAAGTCTTTTTAATATCTATAATAAGTCTAAAAGTGTATTAGTTTAAAAACCATATTAAACCATGTCTTTTACTTCCATTTCTTTCCAGGACAATACATCAAATATTAATTATTCTTATTCAGAAATATATTCTTGATATTCTGTTCAATGCTAAACCTTTAACAATAATAAAGTTTCTCCCTCTATGACCACAACTGAGCTGTGGAGATAGTGTGAAGGGTCTTTCAGTGATAGAGGAGACAGCTCATGTCCAGTAATTAAACTTGTGAAATGAAAGCTATTTGCACATTCAAATATTTTTCATTGACAAAGTAGAACTCGTTTCAACATTTTGTACAAGGTAACTGAACTCTTTCTTTTCTGACTAGATAAAGTATTGTTAAAGCCCTTTTCCATACATCCTTAAACCTAGATCTTGAAAAGCCCAAACACTATTACATATTATGTAATATTCAAATTGCAAAAAAGGATTTCTGCATACATTTCTTAAATTATAATCCCCCAGAGTGAAAAAAGAACTACATGCTGAGCAAAAAGAGTCACTAAAATGGTTTCACATCCTGAATGCGAGTTGAAGAATTGCATCACCATTGATTTTTTACTTCAAGTCTCAGCAGATACTATCGAACTTTAATAATAGCTATAAATAATGGGTGTTGCATTTTGGATAAAGCATTTTTTAAAATGCCTGCTTGGTTTGGGTCTACATGACCACATAACAGTAAGTGCACTTGTCCATGTCAATGAGCATTTGCAGTCTTGAAGTTCTTCTCACGTGTGAGTCTCATTCTTTGGCCAGGTGAATGCTGAAGCCACCACAACATTTTCCAGCACTTGTGAGAAAAGGCTGTACAATGACACCAAGGACAATGCTCCATAGGCTCTGCAGCCAGCGAGTGCCAATAAGGAGACACTGGATACAGGGACTAACCAACCTGTCATAGAAGAGAACACAAAAATGACAAAGAAAATCATTTAAATCACAGGAAAAAAAAGGTTTTTTGTGTGTGTTTTAATATGTAACAGTAATAATTTCCTATTTCTAATTTCTCATGTTGAATTACTATATAACACTCTGCTATAACACTTTGTTTCTCAACAGGTACGTCCCAGTTTTCCACTATCATTTTAGTCCTTCTAGATTCTTTGCAGTTACAGTTAAGAAAATCTACTGAGTGAAGAGATTAGTACTTATATGGCATCTTAAAGTTATCCTAATGCAGAAAAGCTCTGAAAACACCGGGCTTCCTAAAACAAAATTGGAGGGGGGCTTGAATCAGACCCATCCCACCTTTCAGCAGTCATGTCTTTCAGACTTCACATAACCACAAGGTTTTAATTGACATCATCGAGGTCATTTCTTTGAGCGATTTGAAAGCTCCCTCCAGGCCACGGAAGATATCGCCCATGGAGACACACTTTAATAGCATTATAGAAAATTTTTCACCCTCAATATTTCTCAGATTCTTGTCTCATCTCCGGAGGGATCAGGTGGCTCTTTTGCCTCGAGGCCGGAGGTTCAGATATATTTTGATGACCGTGTGCCAATTTAGGGAGCCACCCAACACAGGCAAAATGTACTTATGTTGGCATTGTTCATTTCTGTGTCAGTTTATAATTATAACAACCATTATGGAGGAGGGTGTTATATTATCTGACCGGAGCTGTATGTGTCAGTCTTGGGAAGGCTTAGTCTTTTATGATTGTTAGAAAAAAAAATTTAAACTGAAGAAAAGATTGTCTAGTTCCTGCTGCTATACCACAGTATGATGTGTACTGGGGAAAGATTAAAAGGTACAGTAGTGCATTCTTTCACTGTTGTGCTTGAAGGCTCTATAAGCGGTCACCAAAGGTCACCTGTACATCACTTTAATTGAAGACAAAAATCTTAATTACTAACCTAGAAGTCCAAGTCTAAACCTACCAGATATGAAGACAGCTGAGGATGGCAAACAGAAATCCAGAGATTATTGACACAGGAATGGCCAAAAATACTGTGACTATCCGGTAAATCCAAATCCTAGACACCTCAAACAGGGCATGGCTCCAGATCCACACTCTGTCACCGCTCCGCACTGATACCGGCTCAGCTATAACATCCTCAAACGTCACCTGAAGACACAAAGAGAAACTGATGTTAGTGCTACTGAGGTAAACCAATAGCTAGTGTTCTTTGGGGTGTTGATTCAATTTTTGCAGATAAATGATGTCCACTAGAGAGCGGTGCAATCAGTAAAGCAGCTTTTTGGTCCCCTGTGTCAATGTTTAAGTGCTTTCTGTTTTTTTCAGCTAATGTGCTGCATGACAAATGTACAGATAGACCACGAGATAAAGTTTAATAGAGCTACTGCAGAAAGAATGCAATACCTTAAGGCAGTCATTGATACCTCGGGGGTCTCTTGCATTAATCAGAGGCTTGGTATCACTGATTTCCACTAGTGTAGACGTGTGAATGTTTTCCTCCTCTTCCGAGGCAGGAGTGGCCTTCCACAGCGTCTCACGTTGGTCTCCATTTTCAAAGTCTTCAGAATCACTGGAGTCCCCCAAATCTATATCCACTTCCTCTGAATCGTCCCCTTTCATCATGGTGTTAATTAAATGCAAAAAAAGCACAACCAAAGAAAAACAGAGTGGGAAATTGTTACTTTAGTAACACTCCAGACTGTGTGAGGCCATTGACTGGAACAGCCCAGCCGGCTGTGCGGGGAGGTTATATTGGGAACATTACATTGCCCTGGGTGGTATTTGCAGATGGTCTTTCAAGTGAAGATCATTTTCCTCTGCTGTGGGAAGATATGGGAGGAGGATATAAATACTATGGGCATGAACAGAGATAGCTCTGTATACACTGATACGCCCAAGTGGGACAGACAGACACTAAAGTATAAAGGTCAATTCAGCTTTATTTAACTGGCAACTGTACACAATAAAAAATCAATTCAGGAATCTGTGCAATGCAATGACCTTAGAATATCATAGACTGAAACTAAATGATTTCCTTCATCTTTTACTTTAGTTGTTTGTAATACAACAAGGCAGAGATGCAGAACTAAAAAAGATTTCAACCAAACATATGCAGTGATACTGGAATTCTTGTCATGCTGATTCTAAAATGTTATTCATAGGCTCCATTACTTCTGCATCTAAAAAGCCTTTAACTACGAGACAATACTGCCCCTATCTGGCCTTTTATGGAAATTAACTACTTAGCTTTGCCTGTTCCTAATCTAAACACAGACATGCTATCCAGTTCTGTACAAGTAATATTTACATCGTGGTACACTGCTATCAGTAGGTCAAATACTCATCCACTCAGACCATATAAGATACGTAAAACTAAGCAACACATACACAAGAGATATGAGGTTGTACAATGTGGAACCTAAAATAAAAAAGCTTATATCAGCCAGGCAAATAGCATGGTGCTGGGTGGATGGAGAGAGAGCAAAAACTGAGGCAGCCAGCTTTTAGAGATGGGCCAGGAGCTCCCAGTTGCATTCATTAACTCTAACAGGGGCTATCACAGTGCATACATCAGGATTTACATAATGGCAGCCCACAGTTCCAACCAGACATTCCATGGGTTCCCTGGCTCAAAACTAAACAAGTTTAAGATGGGCAAATTGAATATAATGACCAAAACTCAACATATTTAATTTCTTAAGAACATAGCAGTGGTCTTTCTGACTTCCTATCCAAAGTTTAATTAGACAATTGTATATAAGTGGCTTGACGGTTGTAGATGGTGTTCTGACCAAGCAGTTGCACAATATTCTAAATGTGAAAATGTGGTCGAATGAATTAAACTTTTGCAGTGTGAAATGGTAGACTGTCTCTAATGGCTGTAAATGGATGATGGCTTTTGTAACTTTTATCCCCCTTTACCTTTATGTCCAAAAAAAAGAAAAAAAGCACATAAAAAATTGAGTAATCATATCTTGATCAATATTAAGAGTAATGCATTGAAAAGTTTTGCTCTTTTCAATCCTGAAAAACTGTTTAGAGAAACAAATAAAATGGAAAAAATGGAAAACCCAAGCCTGATCTGAAAGACTGAATGAACATGGCGCTACGTAACAACCTGCTATCGAGTATGTAACAAACTGTACATTTGTTCAGAGTTGGGGATAAGTGCTCTACTCTGTGATGAGCACTGGACGGTCTCCATGGTAATGATAATTTCTGCCTGCTGGATGGAGATAGAGAGAGAACACAGTGTATGGATGACAGTGAATTTCCTGTGTCGGTGCAGGAGACAATGGTATGCTAATGGACTGCACACTTCACCAGATGGGGTTTGTTTGTTTCCGGCTTCACAGGTGAGGTCAGCAGACGGTGAGTGCATGTGTGAAGCAGCCAGATAGGGAGAGAGGGGAGAGGCAACCATGAGGGAAAGATAGAAAAAGAAACACGAATATCCCAGCTCAATGAATAATGCTATTCTTACCCCAACACTACACATGATTCTGGGGGCTTGCAAGATAAGATAAGCTGCAGCTAATAAACAAATAATTGGGAGCAGTACTGTCTTTGTCATGTTTACTGAAACATATTTTTTAATAAACTTGTATGTAATAGTTGGAACATGATTTATACTTTTTATATAACAAATTACAGTACTTACTTTCTTTTTATATAAATTGCATGTAGCACAAAACACTGTGAACAAATAGTGTCACAGTTCAGGTATTTTCAAATAGGTAAATTTAAAGCCAAAAAAGAGAAAGAAAATTTTAGGAGAAAAGGTTATTTTCAGATTTTATTATTATGAGGGTTTAATGGTTCAAGGACGATAATATTGCTTTGCAACGCACGTATAGCAGCACACTAGCCTCCATTTATGAGTTCATTCTTTCATAGTGGGGTATAATGGCAGTCACAGCTCTGATACAGAGCAGCAAATCAAATGCTCTTTTGGACTTTCTTTTATTCATCCTTCTAGATGAAGTGAAGCGTCAGAGGGCCCAGCCCCCATAGTCAGGCAGCAGATTCCATGACGACTTCTCTGCAGAGGACCACGTGAACCATCACCTCATCTCTCATGGTGTTGATTTTTTAGCTTCCTGTTTCCTGTTTAGTAAACCTTTTCTATTAGGACTGTGTAGACATGGTTTGATCAGATTTGGTCGCGAGTGACCCAGGAACATACGCACACAGCCAGGCAACTGTCATTACATTTTGAGTCAAATTTTGCTAAATCCCAGCTGGCGCGTGGAATTACGTGAAATCCTCTTTTTAACTGATGTCCACCTACTTCAGACTAGTAGGAAAAACAAAGACAACCAGTACCGTTTTGTTACAACTTAAATCAAATGTGATCATGCATGCTGTGTCCAAGAACTTGTAAAAGCAAATATAATGTGAAAGAACGCTGCATTATCACGTTTTCCCTTATAGACTAAAACAGAGAAAAAACTGTGCAAATCACAGACATACAATAAAGAAATTCATGTCACTGAGTGGAGAAATACTATGTTTGCTTTAAATAATGTAATATTTTAACGCCAGCTAAAGCTCAGATCCTCTTCTGCCAGCAGTAGCATTTTATGTGGGGCACAAGAGATGTCAGACAGTGTTCCTCCTCAGCACCTGCCGGTCCAGCTGTTTTCAGCACAATAGGTCAGACTGACCGTTATGTCATTATTCCCACAGTATCATGTATGAACATCTGCAGGTCAGCAAAGCAGCTCTGATACGAAGCACTGGCATCCCCAACACTTGGCATGAATATATAACAGAAAAGCTTAAAATATCCATCCATCCAGTCAGTTCTTTTCTGTTTATTCAGTTTGGGGTCCCAGGGGGGGCTGGAACCTAAGCTTAAAATATAAAAAAAAAATATATATAAATAAAGCATTTGGCAACACTGGTTCAAATATAGTAGATTAGACAGAACTAGTTCCATGAAAAACAGCTGGTTGCTAACATCTACATTATGGCAAGAGGACTTCATGTCAGTGAAGCACTGTTGCTCTTGCTGCTGCTCTCTAAGCAGGATTATCTGAGTGAATTATTTGATTTTGCATAATTTGACCAGATGTGTCAATTTGCAGCCAATTTGCAGAGCTCCTTACATCTTATCACACGGCTAATTTGCGTTCCTTTGGTTCGAGAGGGTATATGGAGAGGGTAAAAGCAGAAAGCGAAATGACTCATTAAAGCCAGTTCAAAAAGGAAATGCAGAGCAGAAATGGAAATGAAATGGAGGAAAGAAATTGCCATTTTAAATGTCAGAATAATCTGAATTTTGAATCCATTTACTTTTTTCTCTTTTTAAATTATATTTTCAAAAAATTAAAAAAAAATAAATAAAAGATTGTTTTATTGAGTGTTTAATGTGGCTTTCTATAACCCAGTTAAGTTTATCAATAGCTTTGTTTGTTTTACATTCTTTCCTGCTTTTTGGAGAATAATTATTCTATCGATCGTGAATAAACTCGGCAGGTTATGCTCCTTGAGCACTGCGAACAAGGTTAAATACCTGTTGTGTTAGTTTGTATGCACTTCTGAGGAAACTCTGGGAAAATGCTGTTACTGTATAAGAGGAAGTTCTGGCAAAATAATTTGCTTCACACCATCTGACAGCACCATCAATCAAACCTTCTCCCTTTGATTCTTCTGAAGTGATTCTCCCATTATTATGTCAGAGCATCATTCATCATTTTGTGAAACACCAAAGCAGCCCTTTCACCAAACAAACAGCACTGGGTATAGAAAGGGAAGAATTTTAAGTCTTCTCAGCATACTTACTATTTAGTACAGTAATGTATTACATATTAATTGTTACTTAATTGTTAAGCAGTATGGCTGTGCCACTCTGTGATTTTCCTCCTCCAGCATAGTGCAAGTGCAGGAATCCATGCTGGGTGGAACTGTATTTACCCAGCATGCAGATAACTGCCAGCCAGACAACTTTGCAATGCAAGTAATTTTATTTCGAATGTAATGTAATTACTGAATTGATTACAGTAATGCATTACTGTAATGTGTTACTGAAAAATGTAATGTAATGACCTGATGCGCTACAAAGTAATGTGATACTTTGTAATGTGTTACTTAACACATTACAAAATATTACTTAAAACATTATTTTATCTGCTACAAAGTGATGTGTTACTTTGTAGCACACAAACACTGTCGTGGTTTGCACATTTTTCTAACAAGTGAAGCCTGTTCAATTCTGAGAGAGTACACAAAGTCAGGCTGTGGCAGGAGGGGCATCATTTAAAAAAAACAACCCAAGAAACTAAAATCTAATTCCAAATCAAACATGTGGATCTGCTGTGGTAACCCCTGATGGATAAGGGAGCTTTTAAAGATCCAATAGTCCTTTGTTCCTCTTTGTCCAGTTATCTCTTTCCTTGGTGGACTTTCAATGAAAGCACACCAGAACCACCTTTATTACCAACTGTTCCTGAGACCACACGTGTCTTGTCATATGATTTTATGAAGTGTGACATAAGGGCCAAAGGTCACAACCATTCAATATTGGTTATCTAGCTTGTCCCGTGTGTATTGATTTCTCCGGATTCTGTAAATCCTTTAATGATGGGATGAACTATAAATCCTCAAATCCTTTGCAATTTCACATTGAACTATTTATCCCACACACTCTTTAATAGATTCTTAAGCATCTTTAAGCTCTTTTCCATTCTGAAATGTGTTTCTGGTATCAAGTTCAAAATGTATTTTATTTTTCTTTCATCAATCAGCAGCATTTTATCATCACTTATCTTTTTGCTTCTTCACGTTCTTCTTTCAGTTGCTCACATCAGGGGTCACCAAATTGGATCATCTGCTTCTATCTCACCCTGTTCTTGGCATAGTTTTCTGTCACGGCAACAATCTGCATGCCCTCCTCCAATGCACCCATAAACTTCCTCTGTGGTCTTCCTCTTTTCTTCTTGTCTGACACCTCCATAGTTAACAGCCCTTGTGCAGTACATTCACTATCCCTCTTCTGCGCATGTCCGAACCATTTCAGCCTTGTCTCTTTAACTTCGTCTCCAAAAAACTCAAGCTGAGGTGTCTCTCAGATATACTCACTTCTAATGCTGTCCATCCTGATCACAAAAATCTTAGCAACTCTGCCACGTCCAGCTTTGCCTCTTGTCTTTTTATCTTTATACTGCATTTTCCGATAAATGTAGGGATCTAAATGTTTTGAAAGTCATTGCATTTTGTTAATTATACACACACTCACACATATCTTAGTGAGGACATCTAATTGAGATAATACTTTCCCTAGCTGCCTACCCTAACTCTAACCTTCAAAAAACGATTGCCTAACCCTGACCCTTAGCCTAAACCTAACCGCAACCTAATTGTAACTAAAACCACATTTGAGCCTCAAAAAATACCTTCAAACTTGTGGGGATGGGCATTTTGTTCCCATAAGTGACTGTTGGTCCCCGCAAGTATACTAGCATGCCAATTTTCTGTCCTCACAAAGATGTCTAAACATGTACACACATACACAAACACACACATGGTGAAAACAACACCAATGTTATCAGAGGACTAACAGTCCGCAACACTTACTTGAATGTGTTTACAGCCAGACACCATAAAAAGGCAGCGTTATCTCACTTTTAACATATCCAGATGTCTATAAACTGGATTTCAGTTACTGTGTGTACGTGTGCTGTTGTGTGTGTGTGTGTCTCATCACATTTTGTGTATTGTGTGTGTTGAGGAGTTTTCTGTTCTGCTGCCTTTCAGTATGCAGTTGTCACTCTTCCAATTGTTATTTCTCTCTTTAAGATCTCTGCAAATCACCATGTATTTAATTTATTGGCTTACTGGTTTATCTTTTCATTTGTCCACATAAGCATGTCTGCCTGATGTTATCCCAAAAGTCTAATCTCTGTGGGAAAGCTGTGCATAGCCTCAAAATATTCACAACAGAGAAATTTTCTGAAACATTAAACTGTCTCTAATGATTTATCTAAATAAGTAGAGCATAAATAAACATCCAAGTTTAATATGAATAACTTTATACACCAGAAGTCAATTGCCAAGCTGATTGTAAGTAAATACAGTAAAATACAAATTCTTTGCTGTTAATCCGCTCATGTACTCATATTAAGTGGTATTAGAGACAACCACTTCATCTATTATGAAATGGCATTTTCTGCTTATATAATGATGTTTTAACTGGGCTCAGTTTTACTTACAGTGCTTTCATAAGTGGGCACAGGCAGGGCGTGGAGGTCAGAAACCACAAATTCAAACCCACAATGTCTGTCCTGAGACAAAATGTCAAACAGAAATTGGGCAAATGAGTGTATCTAGGCAGGTATTAGTTACCTCTTACAGAAAGTAAACTCACTCATACCTTAACAATATGCCTCAAGGACTTGGGTTGGCTGTTGAATCATGGTCACAGAACAGCCTAGCAGCCCCTGTGCACTCTTAGAGGCTGTTTCTGTAAAATTAATTAACTATGTGGTATATTAGTTAATGTTAACAGAATACAAAAGATGAAGAAGAAATGAAGACATGCAGTTTACATAACTGTATATAATTCCAAACATTTTTCACCAGAGAATAAAGTAGATCAGATTTTAGACCAACATGCTAAAAAAAAGGTTTTATATAAATCTCATACTTATTTCTAATGTACAGTACAAACATTGTTTATCAACATTATTAAAATACCAAAAATTTATTTTCACATTTAAATTGATAAGAAATAAAATGTCCTTGAACAAAACAAATATTTCCTCCTGTTTGTGTATAATAAATAACATTTACATAAATTCCTGGAACATAAATACAATAGGACAACATTTGATTGTATAATAATTACTTGTGTTGATTAATTTTCATAAAACAGAACTATTGATTGTAGATAAAGAGTAACTTTACTTTAGGCTAGCTAATAAAATTAAAGTGTTCTTTAAGGACTCGTTAAGGCTTGTTTTACCACAGTAACAACCCTTTTTTTTAAAGTCCATTTAGTAGTTCTTTGAATCTTTATAGAAACGATTCAAAGACAAAAACAGTTTTTTTCTGTATCTCTCACTTGTTATTACTGTGTGCAAAAATTTGCTTGTCATATTGCATATGATCTTTAAATAACTTAATCCCCCATACTTTCAATTATTTGTGGCACAACGCTGAGGTACAGTAGAGCATAATCTAACTGAACTCCTCTGGAATCTGTCCTGGTATCCTGAAACCAGTCTGTCCAGTATAATCCAGAGTGCCTCCAGAACTGGGAGTAGCAAAGCTTGGACGTGTCTCTAAACTGCAGCTGGTCCTGTTGAGAAACTGCAAGAAGTTCTCATGACCCGAGCCCTCCTGGCTGGACGCTGGCAATTCTATTGGCCGAGTCGAATAGCAGCGCCTTAGTTTACAAAGCTCTTCCCTAATCTGCCGATTTAGAAGCCCATAGAAAAAAGGGTTAATAGCAAATGACGAATATGCCAGCCAGGTGACTGTTTCCTCCAGGTCATCGGGGATCTGGGGTGTTGCATCAAGTATCAAATGAAGGTGGAAGGCAAAATAAGGCAGCCAGCAGATTAGAAACTGCCCAACAATGACCACCAGAGTAAGAGCAGCCTTACCACCCCCGAAAGGCCGGTCTCGGGTAATCCTGCGTGGGGCATTGCGAGTTGTAATGATGGTAGTCTGACTGTTTATTGAGTCAGAGCGATTCTTCAGTTGACTGTTTGTCCAAGAGGGCAGAGGTCCATGTTGCCGGGCAGCCACACGGGCCACTTTGTAGACATTACAGTAGACAGCAAAAATCACAACTGCTGGCAGACAGAAACAGGTGACACTGAAGAGCACAGAGAAAATACGCCTGTGGTCACTGTTGCTCCAGTGCAGTGAGCAGTGTGCTGCACTGACGGAGGTCAGGCTGCCATAAGACGGCCATCCAAACACAGTAGACAATCCCAGCCCTGCAGAAGCGACCCACACTATCACCATCACAGCCGCAGTCAGCTTCAGCGTCATCTTGACCTCATATCGCATGGGGTGAACAATGTAGTAATAACGCTCCACGCTAATAGCTGTGATGGTGAAGATGGAGGCTGCTATGAGGATTACATTGAGGAAGACATAGATCTGGCACTCCAGCACAGTGAACACCACACCAGCAAAGTATGAGGAGCTGGACACAATGCCGAGTGGCATGATCAAGATGGCACACAGAAGGTCCACTGCACAAAGATGGCACACAAATACAAATTTCCTGAGATGAGGAGCTTTCATGACAACCACAAGAACAGCAGTGTTGGCCAGAAGTGCCAGAACATTTAGGGTCACCATGAAAAATAATCCCGTGAGGTCCTTGAGACGTGTTCGTGGGTTGGGAACATTTCCCAAGTGTCTGCTGGGAGCAGAAGGCTCTATTGGCCAAGCGGCGGTGCTTTCATTGTACTCAGTCACAAATGAACTGTTCTCTTCCATGATTCATAATAAAGAAAGAGTTAAGATCTGCATTCCAGTGTCTCCCATTGTGAAGCGATGAGGCTAAAAAGTTCTTCAGACATCAAAAGAAATACACCTCACTTCTGTAAAGACAAAATGAAGAAAATGATAAATATATTAATGGCAAATTTTCATCTTTTCATTTGCATCAGATGGCTTTACTTTTGCGCAGTGGAAACACTTTCTAGCAAAGCATTACGTATTATTTCGTAAATTTGGAGCTACTTTCCAATAAGTTTTGCTAAATCCTCGTCTGTATTCACCCAGTAGTTGCTCATTTTATCTGCACTGAGCCATTTGTAGTTTGTCTCAAACAGCTACCTGCTTTAGCTTGAAATGACGCTGGTAATTGAGGGCAAACTAAAACAGAACAGCTTTAGGCTGAAAATCTTTAAAATGCTCTCCAGAGCTCAGATAGCCTGGAGCTGGGTGATAATTGTTTGCAGGTTCTTTGACAGGAACAGGCCTTTTCACAAGTAGCTATATTGATTACAGTAAGGACAAAGAATGTTAACAATACACGCTATAAGTTACACAAAGCACTGTTAAGGGGGTTATTTAATACTTATTAGATCATCAAATTCTAAACACATTCCAACTTTAAACCTGCATTCCTAAAGCCATATGTAGTGTAGTCTCAAGGCATGAGTTGAGATAACCCTAATGACATCACAACAACGTCATTAGCCATTTAAAAAACCACATCCAGAGCCACAGAAGGCATTACATACAAGTTTTTAATGTACAATATTACGTTTATTGTCAAATTGATCATAACTCATCACACTAACTGTATCTGACATACTCTGCAGTGTTATATATAAATACAAACATCCGGGAATACTCACTACAACCTTCATCAAAACACACAGACGTTCACCTTATTAGTAAGGCTGTTTAAGACGGGACACATTTTGTCTCTATAGTGAGGGAGAAACATGATCAATGGGAATAATTCATGGAGGACACTGTGTTTCTCCTCTATCCATCCCCATCCTTTAGAAATGAAAGATAATGAGTGTGCTTGTTTTAGCCCAGCTGCAGTGAACTGCCTGCATTGATTAGTATGTGTTCAGTGTCACCCTTCACCATACCATCAAAGAGGAGACCTTAAACCAGAACACGCCTGACCCCTAATCGCCGAGCAATCTAGAAATAGTATATAAAACAATGTAGCAAATGTAACATTAATGCGTTTACATTTACTTTCACGTCTGTGCTGCCTTTCATGTGTCTCCCCATAAATGTATCTAACTATCTTGTTCTGATAGTCATAATCAGGTTTCAGGCTGTGGAGGACGCTGTGTCCTAAATACATGTGCTCTCCATCCACCGGTTATCCACTGATTCTCTCTGCCACTGTAATCTTCTATGGTGGACAGCTATTGGCATGCCACGTTTGCACTGAGATTTATCCCCAGGAAGGACTAGTACATGTACGTTCTCATACACATTATGTAAGGCTGTCCTCGTTCTCATCGTGTTCCAGTTGCAGCCCAGAACATGTGATGTTCTTCAATCCACAAATTACTTCTGAAGTGGTTTATCTTTTCTAGCCACTACTCAGTTTCACTTTATTTGATTCTCCAAAACATTTGTAGTTATTTTACATTTATGTTTAATACTTCTGTCTGATTTTATCGCTCCTCTTGCTTTTTGTCAAATAAATCCTTTTTAAAAGCCAAAAAAGGTCTTAAAAACCATTTTTGATGTATTTAAGCTTACATAATGTTGGTGATGAGCATTTATTTCATTATCTGACTTTTCTGTTGAATTTGAATTGCACAAATACGCAGAGGTTTTAAGGAGTTCTAAACTTAACGCAAGAAATTTAAAATGATGACCAATTTTAATTAGATTTAAAAATGAGGTCTCCAATAACCGTTAACTCATTCTGATACAAAATGAATGACACTTCAACATGCAGCTGCAAAACTCCATCCATGTGCTACAGTATGTTGAAATGCTGAAAGTTCATAAGTGTAGGTTAATAATTTCATTCATTCATTATAATAAATTCACTAGAAGGCAACATTTCATCAGCTTGTAATGTACTTGGACTTTGTGGGTTTTAAATGCGTAGTGAACCCTATGAATTGATGCACAGTTATATTCTTAACTAGGATCATCTATCCAGTTTTTCTGAATGACATAATTTTAAACACTTTTTTATTTCTGGCATGGCTCAACTTGGTGTTAAACTTCCACAACTTCAAGAAAAAAAATTAAGGCAGTGTCAGTGAAATCTGTTAAACAAATTCTAACAATTTCAGGAAGTGTTACACAAACAAACGTCTCAGTCATTTGATCTGATATAACAAAATAAATCAACGAAATAAGTAAATATTAAAGTAAAATGCTTTACTTTACTTTGCATTTTACTTTAAGCAATGAACCGAACAAATAGAATAATATATATTCTTTCATATCAAAGTTAAGTGTTATATAATCAAATAGCGATATACTTACATCAAAGCACTTTCATTTTGAAAATTGGAGGTCCTTAAAAAGTTCTTGTAAAATAGAAATCTTCCAAAACACTCTGATATTTCAGAAAGTTTGAAAAGCATCAAATTCAGTACTCAGGTGTTGCTGCAGGTGCATAATGGTCCACCGGGAACTATCCTGCTGTGTTGCAACTTCTCATGAAAACAGCTGATTTCCAATAGGGGAAAAAAAGGCTTTTGAGGCTTGACAAAGGACCCCTGGGAGGACTGAGGGTATCGGAGAGAGGTGATGTGCTGTGAGTCCACTGAGGCAGCCCAGCTAGCCTGAGGGAAAGGAGGGGGAGGAGGGCGAGGAGCCAGCCTTTGGTTGTTCAAATCACATCTTTCAAGTGAGGATGACTGCATCAAACCGCCTCCCACTGACATTAACCATGTCCCACACACACTGTCTTTCATCAGTCAGTCAGTATGTGGCTGTGACTGTTACACACTGTTCTTGTTCCTACACTTGCTCCTCTATTCTCTCCATAGCTCCAGAGAACGGGAACACTGGTGTATTACTTGAATGTAATGACTCATTTACCATTTAACACACAGTACTTCCTTAATTTAGTTAACTGAGTTTCTTTCTTTTCTTTTCTTTTGTTTCCTAAAGTAGCAGTGACCTTTCACAACCAGTGGAGTAGATCAATACTACAAAAGGGGAAACAGGGGTCAGTACTGACATCTGTTGGCTGAGGAGGAAACAATACTGTAGGTTACTGTGCTGGTGTAAGAAAAGTTCAAATAACTGAAAAAATATCAGCTGCAAAACTTTATTGTTTGTTAGAGTGAAGCACAGAAAACACATGACAAACACTTTGAAACAGTTATCACATACAGTATACCTTAAAACACATTATTACCTGCAATGCACAAGTTGGAATGAACAACAGGGCAAAAATGAGATCCCTGTCCTACTTACACATGTAAAGGTCAGCTGACTGACTGATTCTAGCTTAAAAGGTTATTAACCTATAACCACTCTCTTAAATACAGTAAGAAAACCTAAATAAGAACACTTGTTTACAGTATTAATGATTACATATGTGGCAGTTTATAGTGCTATCAAACGCCTGGGTGTGGCCACCAGGTGACACTCTGAAAACAATCTAACAGACATTAACTGCTGTCAACGTAAAAATATATATACTTATCATTCTTAAAAAATAAAGAACTAGATTTTAATGCTGAATGAACTATAGTGGACAAAAAAGGCAATCTGTGACCTATTTCTATCGGACATGAAATACGTGTGACCAACGGACGAAGACAGAGGTGAACAACTATAACTGAGAGTCACTTGTCATTGCTCCGTCGTCGGGCAGAAGCGAGGCATCTTGGCAAAAGCTTGGCTCAGCATTAGCTCTGTTTTCTGTTTTACCCAACCCCAGTCTCTTCTTCAATAATTTATCCTCATTGTTCAACTTTGTGCGGATTGCGGTTTTTATTTGGCTGCTGTCAACACTGAACTTGGCTGCCACATGATCTGCAGGAAAGAAACAGAAACCTCTGGTTATCAAATTAGTACGTACAGTGGTGTGAAAAAGTGTTTGCCCTCTTCCTGATTTCCTGATTTTGCATATTTGTCACATCTCTATGTTTCAGGTCATCGAACAAATTTTAATATTATACAAAGATAATCCAAGTTTTTAAATAATGGTTTCATTCATTAAGGGACAGCAGTTCTCCAAACCTAGCTGGTCCTGTGTGAAAAAGCAATGACCCCTCTCGTTAAATCACAAATTTACTATGATTAAACACATTGTTTTGGATAGTCTTTTACTAAAGAGGCCTGAATATTGGCAGACCTGTTGAATCAAGAAAACACCTAAATAGAACCTGTCTGACAAAGTGAAGCAGGCTAAACGATATTAAAAACAACACATCAGGATCTAAAGAAACACCTGAGAAACAAAGTCAAAGATATCTATCAGTCTGGAAAGGGTTACAAAGCCATTTCTAAGGCTTTGGGACTCCAGTGAACCAGAGTGAGAGCCATAACACTCAAATGGAAAAACTTGGAAAAGTGGTGAAGTTTCCCAGGAGTGACTGGCCTACCAAAATTACTCCAAGAGCACATCAATGACTCATCTTGGACTACATTAAGGAACCGCAGGCTTCACGTGTCTCTGTTAAGGTCAGAGTTCATGGTTCAATAATAACAAATAGATTGGGCAAAAATGCCATCCATGGGAGAGTTCAAGGAGAAAACCACTGCTGACCAAAAAGAACATCTTGATGTTCCTCAAGAATTTTGGGGAAATACTCTGTGGACCGAGGAGACAAATGCTGACATTTTTAGAAGCATGTGTCCCGTTTCATCTTCATCTTTCATTTCAGAAAAGGAACATCATACTGGCAGTAAAATATAGTGGTGGCTGTGTGATGGTCTGGGGCTGTTTTGCTGCTTTAGGACCTGGAAGACCTGCTGTGGTAAATGGAACCATGAACTCTGCTGTCTACCAAAACATCCTGAAGGAGAATCTGTCTGTGACCTCAAGCTGAAGCACTATTCAAGCACAATGATCCAAAATACACCAGCAGGTCCACCTCTGAATGGCTTAAGAAAAACAAAATGAAGACTTTAGAGTGACCCAGTCAAGGTCCTGACGTGAATCCGATTGAGATGCTGTGGCATGACCTTAAACACGTGGTTCATGCTCGAAAACCTTTGTGATTAAATTACAACAATTCTGCAAAGATGAGTGGGCCAAAAATTCCTCCACAGTGCTGTAAAACTCTCTTTCTAATTTTAAACCCATCTTTTCAGAACTGCTACCCTACATTGTAACTTAGTCTCAGTCTGTTGTTACCTTGATTAGTTTTATAGTGGTTATTTTGTTTTTTTTACCTTGTGTTTTTATTTTGCTGTACTAATGTAAGGTAGCCTTAAGGGTCTTTAAAGACACCTATAAATAAAAGGTATTGTTATCATTATTAATATTAATATTTGTATTATTATTACTATTTTCATTAAGACTCATTGCCAGTTATTGCTAATGCTTGATTGTAGTTGTTGCTGCTAAGGGTGGCGATCACTTTTTCACACAGGGTCATGTAGTTTTGGATTATTTTCCCCTTAATAATTAAAAATCTTCATATAGAAACTCCATTTTGTGTTTAATTGTGTTATGTTTGTCTGATTTTTAAATTTGTTTGATGATCTGAAACGTTACAGTGTGACAAACATACAAAAAACAGGAAATCGGGAAGGGGTCCAACACTTTTTTCCACCACCGTATATAGCATTTACAAAGAAGGCTGATGCTTCTAAGCCATCCTTCATGTTTCTTGATTTACCGATTAAACTTTTCAAAATCTCAGGTGGGAGCTGTGGCTTGTGGCAATCCTCTCCTGTAAAGGTATTCCTACGGCCCTGCAGAGAGTGGGTTGCCAGCGTTTCTCTATCAAAAAGTATCATGAGCAGGGCTGAAGTGTACTTCTTGTAGTCTGCAATTTCTGCAATGCGCTCATAAAGATTTTTTGGCACTCGAAGATTCTCTGAGAGATAGAGGAAATTGTGGTCATCCTGAAAAGAAAAAGAAATATCTGTTATAAAAACATTATGTTTCATTGGCGTTTGAACCCAAATTAACCACTTATAAAGTAATGAATTAGTGCTAGCCTGCCTGAGCTTATAAACAATGAACATTTTAAATGAGCACCAATGACATAAAACTTGTTCTAAGATAACAAAATGTTAATGAACTGATCAATCTGCCAACTCAGCTATACAAAGAAAGTACGAAGTCTACAGCACACAGGAGCGCTGACCTCTGGTATATTATGAAGTGCTCTCATTTCTGCCTCAGGCTCAGTCAGGAAAGAGATAGTTTCATCAGAGTTTTGTGGCGCAACTGCTGCTTCGCCTCCGTGGAGAACATGATCCAGGGTGACCCGCAGTTCATGTGCCGTGTGCCTCATCTGCATCATGAGAGTGTTCATCTCTGAAAAACGTTACAAACCACTGAAGTAAAGCCGACACATGGTGAAGATATTCATCAGATAAATTATTTCATTATATGTTTACAGCATAGACTCAGACAGAAAATTAAAAAGACCGACGGGATCCAATTTTTCCCTCTGCACATGTTAGCGATGCACTAGACAGTTACACAGACGAATACTCAACATTTGACATTTAAATTTTAATAAGGCCCTGTTCTCGTCATTGTTGTTAAGAAATTCCCTTAAAGGAACATATACATTTTTGCACTAATTGCAGTTAAAGTAGCTCAATTTAAACATAGACAAATGTTTAAAAAGTTAAAGTTTTAAGTTAAACAAAAAGTTTTAAGTTAAAAAAAAAACTTAACAATTGGGTTTGCTAAATGAATGTACCACTCTAGAAAACTGCTGTGTTAGCGAATTGGCTTGAACTACTGTGCACTTGACTGTGTGTAGCAGCAGTTAATTACTGTACAGTACTTGAGCAAAAACTCTTGAGGTACCCTTCATTTCTTTATATTTTGCTAGAAAAATGGAAAACAGCTGCAATGAATTATTGAAGTGTGCAAACACAAATAGAAATACAGTGTATAAGGCAAAAACAGCTTTCTTCTCATTTAAGTAATCTTCAGGAAACGTTGTCCAGGCTTCTTGAAGGAAGCTCAAAGCTCTTCTTTGGATGTTGGCTGCCTTTTGTTCCTTTCTCTGTTTTCTCTGTCGCGCACTGCTTCAGTAATATTTGCTCTGTCAAGGCCAATCCACGACTGTTTGGAATCATTGTCAGTATAAAAAATGAAGCTGTTGACAAAAGTTTGACTCAAAAAAATTCAAATTTGCCATACCCATTTTCCTTCCTTACGATTGGCTTCTTGACAGCCACCCTCCAGCTGAGACTGTTTGTGATGAGGCTTCAGTGAACAGTAGATGGATCAACTGAAAGGCCAGATGCATCTCCTCAGATCTTTTCTGGCTTTTTTCCTAATTATTAAGGACATGACTTTCACATACTGTAGATATTTTTCTAACTAACACTTCTTTTGTCCTCTGCTTATCCAGTGACCACAAATTCTATAAGGACACACTTCCCACCATGTTGAGATGTACCAACTTTTAAGCTAATAGCTCTGTGAGAATTACCATGATGGTGCAAAAATACTATTTTATGCCCATCAACATAAATTATCTTTGGCATATTCAGTTCATTTAACTAAAGAAATGGGAACAAATTACATGCTTTTCGCCACAGGCTGCTAGTAACAAAGAGAGTAAAGATACAATTTAAAATGAACTCTTTGCTAAGTTGTCTGGAAAGTGTAGTCAAAACACTGATTCATCTCCTCACTTGGGTGCCTTTTTATGCTTGAATGATTCATAGGTCAGTCTTAAGTGGATTAACAAAGGCAAAAGATTTCCTTGGAATTGCCAAGTATAAGAACTCAACTGAAAATGAGTGAAAAAGCAACCAGTGACCAAAGAAAAACTTTGGTGAAAGAGCTTCCTGCTCTTCCACTTTAAAAAATTACAGGAAGGTCTAACTCCCAGGAAGGAAAATACAAAGAAATGCAGGATGACTCATTCCGATTTGTCCTTGTAGTATTTAAACCAGTTGTTAGAGTAATGTGTGTGCTACAATAAATATTAATGTGGTCTCACAGTATTTTTAAAGGATATAAATTAATTTATTGATTGATTAGTTATTTTTTTCCCACCCACCTTTGAGTTCCCTCAGCTCTCTCTCTGCCAAAATTCTGCATCTGCGTTCATATTTCAGTTGTGCCTGCAGCTGCTCTATTTTCATGAGAAGGCTGATGGTGTCTGTTCTGATTCCCGGGCTCGCAACATTTTCTTCATCAAATTCAATAGTGTCAAGCTGCCACAAGAGTCGAAAAAGAACACATAAAGAAAATCCAAGTTATACACAAGTTATTTATTCTGATAATTAAACAATGAACTCTCACGTCATTGTTGGGATAAGGTGAGTAGCTGGCCTCTTCATGGAGCCTGAACTTATCCTCGCCTGAATGACAGCCAAACTCTTGTGCATCTGTAACGTTATCGATCTTTATCATCTTCACGGGCGGCTGTGCTGGAGTCGCACCTGCGTCTCTCTTGGGTGGCATGGTGGTGAACAATCTGGGAAGAGTAAAAAGCACGTTGACACACCAAGTGCTGCTGCTTTTCTGCACAGGACGAACTCAAAGTTGGAGCCAAACTTTTTTCTTTTTTTCTTTCACTCACTCAGCGACGATCTCTGCTCGTTTTAAACTCCCCCATGCAAAAACAGAGAGAGAAAAAAAGGTTTGCAGTCAACCTTGCATCCCCCTCCCGCTGTCTCATCCCCCCTCCTCCTACCTACTACTAGCCTCCAGCTGCTGGAGCCAATGAGTGATGCAAACTGCATTTCAATACATGTTCAAATACACGTGATATTTACTGTGCGATAGTTTAGAGGAGCCTCACCTCAGGTTGAGCTCAACGACAAACTGTAAACACAGTCACTGAAGACAAAGGCAGTGCAGTACATGGAAATACTGCGTAGTAGAGGAAGTAGTAATACTACTGCAGTAGTACAGTACATAGATCCTGATATAATTAGGGAATTTTTTTAACCGCCGCGCATAACGTTTTCGATTAAATATGTGTGAAATACTAATCTTATGTTTACCTTCCACTGTGTGTGGCGCGTACATTTATGGGATTACCGTCTTGTCAAATGCATATTTTTACAATTATGTGCGGAACAAAGCTGCGAAAACTTATTCCCCGAGGGAAGTATTTCGCCCCAGCACAATTTCCTGTTCATGGAAATACCTAAATGGGCCAATTAAAATCCAGAATTTTAATAAAGGGCGGGACGTGTTAGAGTGAACGTGACTATTGGCCAATCAGTGTGCCCTCGCGGCCCATTTGAGCTTCCTAGTTTGGTTGCAGTCGACCCATGTGGGTTAAATGTTGACTTGCGGCTTGAGAAAGTTGAAGAGTTAACTCTGCATAACTGTTGTCAGTTTTGAAACGCTGCTTGTTGCGTTTCGTCATGTCTTCATCATTCTTTATAAAAACAAAAGAAAACCCCAAGTTTGCCAAGAAGGGAAAAAATACAGCGGGCACGAAGCGAAAGGTAGGTGAATTGAACCGTTAGCGGGTAAGCTAAACCACAGGGATGGCTCGTGGCTTCTTAGCTGATTTCCACTGTTGTTATAACGCTTTTATTTACGCGTTTGGGATAGATACATCGTATTTTTTCCACCTCTTTCGCAGGGTGATGTCGATCCTACCGGAAAAGGCAAAGTACGAGCGAAGAAATCGAGCTCGAAATATAATGAAGAGATTTCCAGCGACTCAGAGACGGAGAGGTGCGTTTTCAGTGGGGGGTATACATTAATCACAAGCTTTTGGCCTCTAAATAAAAGCACGAGTCTTAGTGATCTTTGTGATGATTTGATTTTTCCAGGGCCACAGCGCCAAAGAAAAGGCAGTCCACCGAGCAGATTGAGTATGAGGAGACTCCACAGGAGAAGAAGCTGAGATTAGCTAAACTTTACCTGGAGCAGCTCAAGGAAGAAGGTAAACTTGTGTCATTTACACAGACACAACATTAAAATTCATTATTGCAGCCAGTGGCAGAATGAATGAAATGAATTCTTCTTGTCTTCAGAGGAAAAGAAAGCAGAAGAAGCCTCCTTTGAGACAGATCTAATTGCTGGAAGACTTCAAGAAGAAGTGGTAGGACATTTCCTATGTGAGCCCGTTTAAATGGTAGTTGTAGCACCGGGGTACCTTACATGACTTGGTTATTACACTGCCAGTTGCATGTGTTAAGCTATGTCTCTGTGTACTAACATTTACTCAGATTGTCCCCTCACAATGAAAATATCTAGTTGCCAACTCTACACCTAATATTAACAAACTGTTGAGCCTGTTGGCCAGATGTTCCTTAGATCATGCTATCATGAACGACGTTCATCCTGTCATTAATTGAGATTTTACTTCTGGCCGATTTGCACTTGCTTCTTGTGTGAATGGATCGCTCTGTGCTGGGCAGTAACACAAGTCCTCCTGAATATGTAGCAGAAATGCGCTCAGTTTTTTGTTTTTGTTTTGTTTCAGTTTTTTTACTTGAGGTATACATTTAATGATATCTGTGGGTCCTTATATTTTGGCGATAATTATTATGCTCTCAATTCCAAAAAGTTGATTCTGTTCATCTGGACGTAGTATTTTCAGTGGGAGAAACATTTTGTCACTCATCCAAGTGACTTCTTCAGTCTCTGAAGACTGACATGACTTCTTCAGAAGTCACTTGGATGAGTGAATTGACAGTACTGAACAGGTTGATCAACATAGTGGTAGACTACACTTCAGAGTTTCAGAGGGTTTTGCTGTTATGACATTCTTATGGCAGAGATTCAACTCAGATGTCTAAATCAAATCTTAATAAGGTTTTTTTGTTCCAGATGTAAAAATGCTGATGTGGTCTTCTGGGTTGCAGTTCAGTAATTTATAAGAATTTGCAGCTTTACATCTTATGATCAGATGGAAGAAATATTTTGGTTTTACTTGATCACGTCACTCAGACTTCTGAAGCCTTTGTCCCATCGATACAGTTTTTTATTTGGATTTACTGTACTTGATTTGCTGGACTTGTGTTTATAATATTGATATTTCTGTGGATGTGAGTTTATTTTATTTTTTTCTTCTCCCATCAGCTTGAACAGAGAGGAAAGCTCCAGCGGCTCATCGCCAAAGATGTAATTATCAGAATTTTCATCTTTTAATCCCGCTGTGTGTCTAATAAGAAGTTTAATGTCATTTATTTCTGTGTGTTTTTTGTTTGCTTGTTTTTAGCTCATACCACCAGATCCTTCAGAGATCAGGATGTTCAGAGGACACAAACTTCCAATTAC
The DNA here is from genome assembly GCF_001858045.2 of Oreochromis niloticus. Taxonomy (NCBI): domain Eukaryota; kingdom Metazoa; phylum Chordata; class Actinopteri; order Cichliformes; family Cichlidae; genus Oreochromis; species Oreochromis niloticus. Next base: position 16,839,827 of record NC_031970.2, read on the forward strand.
ATGCCTGGTCATCACTCCAGATGACAAGAACATCTTTTCTGCTGCCAAAGACTGCTCCATCATTAAATGTTAGTGTATAGTTAATCCTTATAATTTTTTTAAACTCCTGTCATGAAAACAAATTCAAATTATTTCACAGTTGTGAAGGCTAATACTTTAATAATAATACGTTTGAAAATGCACTCATTAGGGGATGTTGGGAGTGGTAAAAAAATACATACAATACCCGGTGGAAGGAAGGGTACAGAGGATCGCCATGTTGGACATACAGCCCACATCTTGTGTATGGCCATATCATCGGATGGCAAGTACTTGGTGAGTCGTTCTTCCTCAGCAATTCCTGCTTTTACCAATTTTGGGAATCCAGCATATTCTACCTTTCTTACCAAAGTGTGACCATAATGTCTTTGTTTACATATTTTTAGGCCACTGGAGACATGAACAACCTGATCATGATTTGGGAGGCAGAATCGTGTAAACATTTGTATAAATTTACAGGACACAAAGGTGCTGTGTCGGTATGTTCTTAATGTTTTTTTTCCCCCTCACTAGTTGGCTACAATTTTGACATCTCAGCTGTGTGTAGGTGATGCCTGCAGTTCTCTTATAACACAATCTTCTTTTTCTTTCACAGGGCCTTTCATTCAGGAAGGGGACTCATGATCTGTACAGCGCCTCTCATGACCGCTCAATCAAAGTGTGGAATGTGGATGAGAATGCATATGTAGAAACTCTGTGAGTGATCAATCAGAAAATAATTGCTCACATTCATTTGGCTCTAATGTGTGAAATTAACTGTGACTGTAAATTCCTGTAGCTTTGGCCATCAGGACTCGATCACAGGACTGGACAGCCTGAGCCGTGAGCGCTGTGTGACTGCAGGAGGGCGGGACGGTACTGTACGGGTGTGGAAGATAGCTGAAGAGTCTCAGCTGGTGTTCCATGGCCATGAGTGAGTCTCTTGACTTCTGTGTGTTGCTTGTTCTCACCAGTGTGCACAAATTCAGGTGCTTTGTCTGTTTGTTTGTTTTTGTTTTTTTAGATTCATATAAAAGCATTTAATAATTGCACAGAAATGTTCTTAGCCTGCATTAAAAATGTATGCAAAATTACCATCTGAAATAATAGAATCTGAGAATGAAGCCAGAGTGTTTCCACAGGAGTGGTAGTTGTCATATTATTTATTTTTAAACACAAAAAGCGATGCTTGGCTGAAATAACAAGTATGCTGAATATTGTTTCCCCAAAGACAAACTGGCTCACGTTAAAACTTTTGATATTGTAGTTGGTGTGGGGGGGAAAAAAGACTAAGCAGAACATAAGAAAGAGAAGACAGTGGATACCAAGGCGCACCTCATCTGTTGGCTTGAGATGGGAAATTCATGGCAAATATTGAAAAACATCCATATTCTTCAGCATATGCAGTAAATAGTTATAATAAGATAGCTAGTACATATGAAAAATGTTAAAGTCTACACATTCTCATTATTTTGTTCTTTATAGGCAATTTAATATTTTATAGTGTTGTATTTAATTCTAAATTTGAGCATTTTTGGAATAGGGTAAATATTGGCCGAAACAGAAGAAATAATAAGGAAATATTGGGCTAATACACATGGTTTACACGCACATGTGTTCACAAGCACTGTTTGTGAATCAATGATATTTTACTTTTTTGCCAGGAAGAATAAATTAATAAATCTAAAAATACAAACCACTGGGAAATTATTTTTGGACACTGCAAATGACAGCTAAACCACTAGAAGAAAGAAGTGGCTCGGTGGTGTAGTTGTTAACACATGAACTGAAGATCTTTTGCATGTAAGGTTAAAGACCGAGAGCAAACAAACCCAGAGTCAAGCTACTCTGAGAGCCAGTCCCAGGCTTGGAGAAATGTTGTGTCAGAGGGTATCTGGCTGTGCCAAATCATACACGCAGATCCCATCTGCTGTGGCAACCCCTAGGGAAATAAGGGAGCGACCAAAAATGGCCAAAAATCAACACACAATTTCTCATGGATGATCTTGCTCTTCTGCTGCTGGCACTATACTCTCATATAAAGTTTGAAAAAATATGAAAGAAATCAAATTAAGAGTATTGTTTGTTACTCCCTTTTTGACTGCTGCATTTTTTTTTTACTGTCCCTCTACCATTAAACATGTCTGTTGGTTGGTTTATATAAAATCCTTTGATATTAGATTTATTGGAGTAATTTTCATTCTGAAAATGTAACAGCACAGCTTGATTTTTTTTTTTTATTTATTTTTTTTTAAAATAGATGTACACATTCAATGCATATTTATTTATACTCTTATTTTTCTTTAAGCATACAGTGAGACTGACAACTCTGATTTTGTTGTCTTTTCTTAAGGGGTTCAATTGACTGTATCCAACTCATAAATGAGGAGCACATGGTAACAGGAGCAGATGATGGGTAAAACTTTGCTGCTATTTTTATGTTGATTCAGTTTCTTTCTCTCCATTTTTATTTTACTCGGGGTGTAATGGTGTGAACTAACTCATTCATATTTCCTGACAACCTCAGCTCTGTGTGTCTTTGGAGTGTCAACAAGAAGAAACCTCTCAGCACAGTGAAACGGGCCCACGGTTGCCATGGTGATGCAGGGATTGAGCAGCCTCATTGGGTCTCTTCAGTGGCGGCACTTCAGAACTCTGATACTATTGCCTCAGGTGCCTATAGCTGTGAGAAACCTCTTCATGTGCTTTTCAGTAACACATGGACCCGTTTTCATACGCAGGATAATTTAAATAAAGTGTTTCACGGGTGATTTGTTTGAATGCAGATGTATTCAGTGCAAGTAATAAATTCATTCCTGATGAAAAGGATATCAAAGTAATACATTAGCCTAGGTTGGCGTTTAAGTAAGCTGTTGTCATTTGGCTTTGTTTAACAACGGATCTTCCTTGCAGGTTCCCACAACTCAGAGGTTAATGTGTGGAAATGTGGCCAGAATTATCGTGGGCTGGAGCCTCTGTTCAGTGTGCCAGTGGTAAGCAGTTAACCCTTTCCTCTCATTAAAAAACAAAAACAAAAAATAAGTTGCATAAATATTTATTTTCTTTCCCTACTTTCCTTTCCTGCCTAGTCTGGTTTCGTCAACAGTTTGAAGTTTTCAAGCTCTGGTCAGTTCTTGGTGGCAGGAGTTGGACAGGAGCACAGGTACATTCATACTCATGTTTCCATAGAAACTAAAGTTCCTGAAAACTAATGAATGTCAGCGCAAGTTCATGTTCAGTGGACAAAACATCCACTAGGTGGCAGTGTTAATCCATCTTGGACATTTTAGAATTTTTAGGTCGCTTAAGTCCTGACCTGGCCTCATTTATAGAGTTATGCAGTTACTGAGGGTAACCCAGGAAGTATGATGTTGGATAATTTCACACTTATCATGTAATGTTTTTAGTTTAGCTGAATGCAAGGTAAAATAAAATGTGCAAGTGGATCAGATATTTCGTTTTGGTGCGTCGATCATAGTTACAGATTTTACAGAATGACATGTAAATATGAACCTTTTTTTTTTTCTTTAATTTGATTGTAGCAACATATGAAACAAAAACAGTGTTAAACTTGACCACTGTGAAAAATGCTGAGGGGAACTGACAGTGATTATTGTAATTTGAAATCCAAAATGTTTTCTTGTGTACTGGAGGGTTTGAGCTGCTCTATAGTAAATCCATCCATCCACTCGTGGCTGTAGCTCAGGTCATCTACTGATCGGAAGGTCAGTGGTTCGATCCCTGGCTCCCCCTAGTCTTCACTCCAAATATCATTGGGCAAGATATTAACCCAAGTTGCTCTTCCATTGGTGTATGAATGTGTGTGAATGGTACTAGGCACTTAGACGCATAGAAGGCAGTGCTTGTGTGAATGGAGTGAATGTGGCATGTTGTATAGAGTGCTTTGAGTACTCTGGGAGAGTAGAAAAATGCTATATAAGAATCAGTCCATTTTACCCATACCATTCCACTTATCCTTTTCAGGGTTGCGGGGGGAGACTATCCCAGCTACCATAGGGCGAACTGTTCTCTACAGTACAGTTTAATTAATCCAAAACCTTGTCTGACAGATATAGGATTTTTAAGACTAATACCAATATTGATTTGGATTTTTGTAAATGGTTCATATTGCAAGGTATTGACCAATTACTCGTTTGCTCTCTGCATCAGCTGTTGCTGATCCATCTGTTGCTTATAGGGAAGTTTCAGATTGCCTTCATATGCAACATCAAAACTTATAACTTATCTGAAGGGATCTTGTCTCTTCTTCACTTTGTAAATGTTTATCAGTCATTATAAATACCAAAACCTCGGGATCAGGAAATGGCCAAGCTAAGATGTCAGTCAGACTAATTGTGCCTCCAAAGATGTGCAGGTTACTCATACTGTGTGCATTAATACTGCTCTATAGCAGTGTTTTTAAATTGTGTACTGATAACACATCAGGTGGTCCCCCACCCTTTTTTTTTAATTCCGAAGGTGCAATATCCGTGTTTTCCCAAAAAGTTTTATTGGAGCATTGGAGAGGTGCTTTTTTTTTTTTTTTTTTTTTTACCTTACCTGAATCCATCTTAGATGAGCTCGGGCTCAGAGACAGCTTCTGCATTTCTCAATCACTGTTTATTCCCCCGAGGTTTTTGCTTTGCATGCTAGAGTTTTAATGAACTGACAGTTTTCAGGAGTGTGCCTGAGCCTGTGCATTGATTTCTACTTCAGAATTGTCTGTTTCCAGCACGGTGTTGCCTGAGGACCCACAGATCACAGACATTAATTACTGGTTTTCAACCTTTGCGCAAATAGATTTCTCCGGATCTCTGATTTTAATGTACCGTAGATGATGAAATTCTTTGCAGTCTTATATTGAGAGTGGGCAACCCATCCTCAATTTTTCTTCTGAAAGCCTCAAGCTCACTGTGGTGATCGTTTAATACAAAATGTTTTTGACCTGTTACCAGATATCAGATTTAAACAATTTCTCCAGTGTTTTATTACTCCATCCCTCCTTCTTCTTATTTGTTTTTTAATTAACAGTCCATATGGTGGTTAATGATTATCTTCAGTGAACTTTTAGTGTTAAAATAATGATTTGTAAATAAATCTTTGTTTTGTTTACAGATTGGGGCGATGGTGGAGACTAAAGGAAGCCAAGAATGGAATTTATGTTATTCCTCTTAAAAGGAAACCTAATCCAGAGGAAACCAAAATCGCTGAATAGAAAACTGTTAAATGTTTTTCCTTTTTTTTGTAAATTAAAGATCTAAAAATAAAAAATAAAATCTGTTTTTTTTAACTTACTGTAAAAAAAATAAAATAAAATAAAATCCAGACAGTATCTGTTCATACAGTTGTTGCCTGTGGATTCCGCTTCCTCTTGTTATTAAAAGACAATAACAGCTTCTGGTTTAGTGAAGAAGTCAGAGCATTGTTGGTGAGGCGTCCCTGCATAAAAATAAAGTGCAAAGAGGCTGAATTGTAGGAGAGAGGAAAAAGACTTGCTGGTTCTATTTGTGATCATAAAGTTCTGAAGTTTCATGATGTTCTATGAAAGTTAGGCTGTAAGTGTGTCTGGCAAAGTGATGACTGCTTCTGTGTGTTGGGTATTGGAGGAGTCAGATGAAAAGTTGTGAATCATAGATATGGTGGTAGAAGACCAGCATATCATTTGAATCTCATAAAAATGTAATTGAAAAGATATTGGCATCTTTTAGTAATAAGAAAAACAGTTTACAGCTTATTTCTACTTTTGCTTTACTTGACATTTACTTGGTATTTACAGGAGTGAAAGTACACAAAATCTTTTAATTATACGAGTGATTTGTCAGACCAGCCTCGGGGACTGCAAGCTGTTGACTAGTGACATTATGTCAGTGACAGTTATTTTTATATAATAACCAAGAATCGCCTTTTTGGTATTTGCACCATCTTCAGTCATCCTGCAGGTGTCCTCTTAGACCCTGGTGGACATGTTGATGCCATTTTCATTAGGAATCGTTTTTATTACCCATCTCTTAATTTTGTTTGACATATAGGGGGGGAAAACAGTATCATCTTCTTTCACAGTTAAACATGCAGACAATGACATTTAAATTTTTAATAAAGTCACTTCTATTTATGCTGCAGGCAGACAGTGGGTACAGTTTCACATTTAAAACTCTAGTCCGCATAAAATATGTAAATGTAGGATTCATGTGAACTTTTTTTTTTCATGTACAATTGCAGGTACTCAACTATTAAAACAATAGCTATCCTGCACTAGTTTGGTAACTGAAAATTTACTGAAATGGCAGAAATCGGCTAATCCTGCATCCAAATCTCAATTGCGGTTCTTGTGCATAGCTCCTCTGAATTTGACAGCGAAGAACTGAAAGTGGGAACCCAAACAAAGTAGAATTTGATCTTTTAATATTAAAAAAAGAACATTTTATTTACATAAATTACAAGTAAGCACGCACTGCTATACCAGTCTACATTAACACACGTCCTTTACGTTGTCTAGTTGCCTAGTTTCCATCACGTTCACTATAGTTAGTCACACATTTTGCTTAACAGAAGGGCTAACTTTATCTCAAAGCATTTTTTTGTCAATGTCTAAACATCTGGATATATTCACAGCACTGTAAGAACACAATAAGAACAGCCTTTTGTTTTTGTATAACACTATTGCTTCACAACCACCCATTTGACAACAAGACTCTTTAGGACAAGGCACGGTGCATTTAATCACATCTATCTGTAAACCAAGGAGACCACAGCATATTAAATCTATACAAAAAAAAAGGCTTTACAGTTGATACATACTGCTCGCTGTAAGAACATCGTTACGCTTTCACAGTTAGAGTTACCATTGCCACTGTCAGTCTAGTTATCTCTCTGCAACATGTTAGATGCCATGGGGGCTCCGTCATCCACAGCTCTGTTGGATGGAAGGATGATTGATGACGGGATGGTCGCTTGTGCTTAGAGAGGAATGTTTTTCACAAAGAGGATGTTGTGGAGTCCACCACTTCTCGCCCGTTGCAAACTGCTGGCACATAGTTGGAGGCTGATCCTGAGGGAATAAAAGCAGTGATGTTTGAGTTCCTGCAAACCAGAGATAAAAGCTGCGAGGAACATTATGGAAGTGGTCCAAATACATTAGGCACCCTGTCTTTAAGTACAGTTTTGAGGTATCCTTTTTGTACATGACTTTTATTGTGAAGTTTATTTGGCTGATCAAGATTATACAGACTTGCACATAAAACATTACAAAACGATACAGTTTCTGTCCGGTTGCTTCATCACCAGCTATATTTGAACAATGTGAAATATGCAACCAGAAATCCACATCTTACAGTGCTATTTTCCAGACAGTATCCTTACATTGTTGAATTCCTACTTTTAATTGCAGCAATTAAATACTTCTTAGTCCTTGCAACATTTTTTTTTTCTGACAACAGAAATCACTTTGGTCCAAGAGACGAGATAAAGCGTAAAGTGTCGGAAGCCTTTCAATGCGCAGCTTTTGTTTGAGGTCTCCCAGCTATAAAAGAGTAAATGGCACGCTCACTATAGAACCATGTAAACGTCTCATATATATTTAATGTGGTTTTTTGTCTGTGAACATGGTCAGTTTATTAATTGGGTTCAGATAAGACTTTCTCTTATCCAACATGAAAAGAAAAACATAATGGCCTGGTTATTAATTGCAGAGCTATGCTGATGTAAAACCACAGAAACAAGCAGGAAAAACCTTTCAGTATTATATAGAAATTTCTTCACTTTTACCCATGTTCCATCAAATAAGAATAATACTTTTTTTTAATTAAATAAATGATATTTTAGTGTTTTACTGCAGTGCTGTCATTTTATCTGAGTTTCACAGTGAAACTGTCAACTGTTACCCAGTTTTACTTCTGATTTTATTGTGAAGCACTTTGTTATTTTTATCTGTGAAAAGTGCTATATAAATACATTTTAATTACTTACTTTTTTGTACTACTGACTTAATTTTTTATTATGGAAGATGTATGGGAAAAGGTATCTTAGCTTAGAAACAACACAGACAGGCATATTCTTATTTGCCTGCCAGCACCTCACAAATTTAAACACTACTGTATATTTCATTTACAGTGCTGTGAAAAAGTAATTGCCCCCTAAACCTAATAACTGGTGTTGGTACCCCTGGCAGCAAGAACAATGCGACAAAGCATTACTCTTTCACACAGGGCCAAGTAGGTTTGACTGGGCTTTTTTTCCCTGTGAAGTGTGACAAATCTGCAAAAAAATAACATAAATAAATACAATTAAAAACAAATTATTAATTAAAATAATAATAATTAGAATCAACTGAAATGGGCAAATCCTGAAACAACAGTTTTTTTCAGCTTGCAGCCCATTTGTGTTCGTCTACAAATTAAATAATCTCAAACATTAATACGTTTTACGTAGACTGATTGTTTAATATTGGAGAAAGCCATGTTAGCTGATAAGTTATGTTAAATCTCCTGGCTGTATATTCATATTTACCATGGTAGTCTGATTATGTATACTCTGCATTTGTACCTTTTGAGAAGCTGGAGCTGGGAGCAGAGGCAGATGTAGAAACTGTGGTACTGAAGCGGTTGGTTGTGACTCTTAGTGTGGCCACATTTTTCTGGGGCTGAAAAAGGATGATGTGGACCTTTGGGGCGAAGAGGCAGCCGAGAACCACGGAGCCACTCAGACTGACGGAGATGCACATGGTGGTGGTCTGTACCTGGGATGAAAGAGAGCGTGTGTGTAATGATGGCTCTTGGATTTTTTTTTCATTTGGTCTTCAAAAAGACTAATGAAGTTCATTCAAAGGCCACCTGGTCCCAGTTCTTCTCTCACACACAGCCTTTGATCAAGTCACTCATATTTTCATTTATTCCTTATTCTGGTTATTCACAAACCTTTAATCCAATGTGTGGCTCCTTTCAAACATCTATTAATCAATCTTTAAATTTCCGTCTTTTCTAAAAGTCAATCAAAAACCAAACGCAACCCTGTAACAAATATTCACTTATACATGGATATAAGCTTTACTAATAAATAGTGATATAATAAATTAGTTGTTTAACAGAAGGTTAACAACTGATAATCAACTTTTTGTTCAAGAAACAACAAGCAAAAGAAAACGTTACCTGGATGGAATCGAAATGAGAAATCAAATTTGTCCCTTTCAGGTTTCTTATAGTTATTATTCTCACATTATTAGCCATATTTTGCATTTTAAACAGCGTGTGGTTTTCAACTGTGTTTGTTAGCAATTCTAATTGTCCATTTGTATGCGCATGAACATGAGGGCAAGAAGTCGAAAGAGGGATAAGCACAGCTGGCCGTCCTGGAAAGTCGGGGCCTTGTTAGTCATATTTCAGCTGCTAATGTGAGCTGACTGCTGGGGTCATCTTCCTGAGCTCCGTCTCTTCCCACCCCACTGGTTACCCCTGCAGTCCAGGAACTTCTATTTGCAGAACCACAGCATGAAGTGAAATCTCTCCCAAACATACTGCACAATAACAGCACTGCAGAAATATGAGAAGTCATCATGCATTTCAACTTCAAAAATAAGTAGTGAAAAGCACCACCAGGACTCCTGGTAACATAACTTTGCCTTCTCTCTGCAGCTCCTAATCTTTTTCAGCCATAAAGATAACTTTCTAGCAGCTATTCCCTTTAAACAGATTACACAAGTAATTAGAAACCACCAGTGTTTGCAACAGCACAACATGAGCTGTATTTGTATGATGTATTTCATTGTTAGACATTTGCATTTAATGTCGTTTTAGCTTATTACTCTTTCTTAAATTTCCTTCCCTTTTATGAAGCACAATTTAATGTACTTTAATTTAGCCTTTAAGAGGTTGTTTAAGAACCAAACTATGAATGTTTTATTACCCAGTGAGTAACTACAGAAACTATACTGTAGAAAGAAGAGGGAAATTAATTAAAGGTTTTGAACATGAAAGAAAATGTGTCTACGTAACTGCAAAACCGTGGGCTCATCATGATTCACTAGGCTACCCTCATTACGATATTCCCGTGTTATCCAACTCTAATTTGAAATGTGGCAGCTGAACCCACAGCCATTGTTATTGTTGTCACACAGAACCAAATCATCAAGATCTCCAGAGCGGTGTGAAACCCCTCATTCCTTCAGTTAATCTCTGGGTTGCAATTTTAGTACGAAGCCTTACTTTCTACAAAATGTATCTGGTCTCTTAAGGGCCACTAAGGATCGGGAAAGTTGGCTTTTGGTTCATGGATTGAGTACCCGAAAGGCTGCTTACAACAGACATGAAAAGCCAGAGATTTCTCATGATACAAACCTTGTGTGACCCTGGACCTCCCCCCTATCTGTTTGCACAACAAAGGCCTTGTTGCACACTTCGACCAAAATGCTGTGACAGTAGCCTTGGGACTGCCTAAGGCATCAGCACTCATAACTTACATGGTCTGTCAGTTTTATGCTTAATGTTTTGTCTTATTTATCCTATGTCACATTGCACAGATAAATAAATGCATTTATATATGCAGCTATTAATAAGACAAATATTCTCATTTATGGCTTGCTATTATCACTAAGGTCAGAATGCATATTCAGCATGTTTATTCAGTGTAGTTTGATGCACTACAGACTAAATTTAGCCTGCAGTGATTTTTTTTAAAGGCTAAATGCTGCAAAAACATTATCCCCATGCGACAACTCTGTAGCAGATTTGTCAAATTTTCTATTAGGGAGGTTGTGTCACAAAATGGGCAACAGTAGGCCGCTCAAAATGATTTTTAATACAGACCATAATGTTGCTTATTGTGTTCCCTGTATGGGTTCCCACTGGGATTTAGCCTAGGTTTTTACAAACAAAACCTATTGTAAATCTCTAGAATCCATCTTTTAGCTGAAAAATGGGTCAAAGAACATTTAGCAATGCCACGATTTAATGAATCAATCTGACTGTCTGTAACTATTTCTATGGGTAGATTCAGACCTGATCCGTCTCCAGAGTCTTTGTTGTTTTCTTGAAAGATCCTTCAACTCACATGAAAAGAAAGCTTTCATGAGTCTAGGTGAAGGGGATCAAATGGAATGTGAAAGTGACACCTTCTTCAGGGATGGTAAACACACAGGGGACAGTCATTTATAGACTTTGTTTGCACTACTCCACATAAGTTGGCTTTAGAGGTTTATAGAAATATGAATTATAAATACTCAATTTACTATTCATCAGGAAAAAAATCATGGATAGTTACCCTGTAGTCACTGGCTGTGACGTAGAAGATAGGCTGAAAGGCGAGCCAGATGATGCAGGTGGTGTACATGGTAAACCCAATGAACTTGGCCTCGTTGAAGTTTTCGGGGCACTTTCTTGTCTTGAAAGCGTAGACGGTGCAGAGGATGATGAGAACGCAATTGTAGGTGAGAGAGATGAGCATGCTGGTGTCCCTACTGTTGCACTTGAGGGTAACAATGTTTCTCCTCTCTGGGCTCACCTCCTTTCGAACCCCTGGCACCTCCACAAGCAGCCAGATAACAGCCACTAGAAGCTGGCAGGAGATAAGAGCACCACAGATTGCTACCTGGGAGGCCGGGCTGATGAAACGTGGCCGCTGCGCTCCATCCTTTACCCCACTGAAGATGCGAGCGATGCGGTTGGTCTTGGTTAGGAGAGCTGAGTAACATACTGCGAAGGAGGTCCCCAGGCCTAGACGGCGTAGGGTGCAAACAGCTGTGGAAGGCTTGGTGATGTAGATAAAGGTCATGCTGTAGCACATCAGCACTCCCAACAACAGGATGTAGGAGAGCTCACGTCCACTTGCTTTAACCACAGGTGTTTCATTGTGCTTGAAGAATACGCCTACTACTGACAGGGTACACAGTATGCCAAGGCAAGAAATGGTAACAGGCCCAATAGCCCAGGCATCCTCCCACCGGATGTATTCTTCAGGCAGATCATAGCAGCCAGTCAAGTTAGCCAGAGGCCACTGACCAAAACTACAGTCAGCACAGGTGAACTCATCCTGCAGGTACTGGTAGGGCTGACAGGGAATACAGATCCAGCAGCACACATCACCAGGCTGCATGCTCTTCACTTCATTCTTCCTGCAAGGGTCACTACATTGGGAGGTTGGTGGCACATCACCACGCCAGGGCACCATGGTGGTATTCAACGTCAGGTTCTGGTCCCAGTAACCAACTTTCTTGTAGACGAACTTCCCCTCTTCTTTGTGATAATGAAAGATGTTGTAGCGGCTTATGCCATCACCACTTGAATCAAAGCGCACCATGTTCTCTGTGTCTGCAGGTTTGAATGGTGCTGGTGGGAAGCATAAAATACAGCAATGAAGACTTAAAGGAAATATAAAGGATTTAAAAATTCAAAGCCAGGAATATAATAATAATAATATAAGAATAACATAAAAGGCAAAAAAAGAAAAAGAGAGCCAAAGTTCAATTCATAGACTGAAGAACAGTGCTATGTTTTTGTATAATTTAAATTACTTCATAAAAATACTGTTTTTTTCTGCTATTCATGTAACATGTAAATGCACTGCATTATATACAGCTTTTCCTAACAATCCCTCTAAGCCCTTTATACTACAAGTCACATTTTTAACATAAGACACTTTCACGCATATGTTGTTAGAGTTCAGGAGGGCAATGGCACTTTGACAGCAAATTAGAGGATCCAAGGATCCAAACCACTGACCTTAGGATTAATGCACCTATTCAACACCTATTCAACCTCCTGAGCCACAGCTGTTCTCTGAATGTGTTCATTCATTCGTCCTGTCAGTGCTATTTTCAGAATAGTATGTTGTAGACATGTTCCCTGCCCGCTGTTTCTTCAGTGCCAATTCGTGGATTATTTTTTGCTAATTGAATAATTACAAAGCCTTTCTCTGCTCAGCAGAAGTTGTTTGCTTAATCCTGTGTCATGGCTCTTTGCAACCCTTATTTCCTTTGCATCCATGGTGAAATAAATACCACTTCCAACCATTTAAAAAACATGGTAAATTCTTTTTTTTCATGTTTGTTGTTTACTTATGTTGTGCATACCTTCAAATTTGGTCTTCAAGATGAACTCCTTGTAGAACCTTTTGCCATTACCTGGTTTCATAGCATCGCAGACCTTAGATGTGTTGGAGCACACTGCTTGCCTCATGTTGTGCAGGGCGTAGGCCATCGCATAGACTGCGTTCACCACAAACATGATTTTGGATTCCTGTTCGAAAGTTCCATCTCGTAAGCTGTAGTCAGCACAGCCAGGCTCCTGCAGGCTGCAGTCAAACCGGTGCTCCCAGAACTCCCTGAACCACGGGTTCCTGATATTGGTCGATGGGTTTAGTTTGGTAAAGTAGTCTTCAAACTCTCTGACAGGATAGGAGGCTAGTTCAATGGTGAAAGCTCCATCTGCTGCAGTCTCGCTGCCCCTCACCACACCCTCCTGTGCTCCCCAGCCATCACTAGCCACCCAACTGAAAGTGACATTCATTCTGGCAGCAGCCACAAGTAGCTCGCGAGCATCCTCACTGCGCGTGAACAGGATGACAACCTTTGCGTTAGACTTCTGTTGCAAGGAGCGGATCACATTCTCATAGCCCTGGCGGTTCATGGAACGGCTCACTTTGGCTGAAGTGGCAATGCAGATTTGGCGAGAGCGGGCCTCCTGCTGGAAGGCGTCAATGCCTGTTTCACCATAGTCACCCTCTGATGCTACTGTTGACACGTATGTCCAGTTAAAGTAACGCAGAATCTCAGCCATTGCTTTAGCTTGGTAGAAGTCAGGGGGCACGGTGCGGGCGAAGTAGTCGTAGCGGGTTTTATCACTGAGCTTTGCACTAGTAGAGGCATAGCTGATCTGAGGGATCTGGAACAGTCGCAGGAGGTTAGCCACCTGAGGAAAGCAAAGAAATGAAAATGCTATCAAAACAGCTTCATCACATCCTCTCATATATATATAACATACACAGGAAATGCTGGGAAAAAAGGAAATAGGTGCAGTGATATTGTCACACAGAGGAAATTTGTATTTATCTTGTATATTGGTTTTATTCTGATTTTTAGTGTTTATTTATGAGTGTAGTTTTATTTGGATGGTTTTATTCTGTTTCTATTGCATGGTTTTTAGTGTTTTATTTAACATGGTTTTAATCCACTGTGGACTGGCTGCGCATGGTCCAAATTAGCTGATAGGGATCACCTGCTGAGGTATGGGTGTGTCCAGAGGTGGCCTATCAGCTGTTTAAAGACCTTTTAAAAGCAGACTAGCTGAGCACTGGGGAGGGAGAGGCCCCAGATATGAGGAGGAATGTGTGAAGGCCAGGTGAAAAGAGGGACCTGCTGCTGGATCATGGGGGTGCGACGCCTAATCTGGAGATGGGTCGGCCAGCGTGATGTGGCGACCCAGTCCTGACAGCAAGGAACGGCGACAGTAGGAGCAGCTACTGGACAGGATTGGCAGCAGGGCAGAGGTATACCTCTGCCTGCATTTGTAAGTAGTGTCTCCACTGTTGTTTACCGGGTGAAGCCGGGTTGGGAGAGGGTTGCCATCGCTATAAGCCAGGGCCGCTTCCGGGACGACCGTCCTATTTTACAGGGCGCTGAAGCGAGGAGAGCCATGGTGGCATCGCAAGACGGACTCTGGTGGAGAACGCGAGCTGGGCTGGGATGCGATGGGCCCAGTGAAGGGACAAGAGGAGGAGATAGGAGGCTCCTCCTTGTCTGCCGGAGACAAGGCTAGCATGGACCCCGCTCTAAAGAAGGAATTCCTGGCCTGCTGGTGGACCCATCATGAACATGCATCCAGGGTGTGGGACATTGCATCAGGGGATTTTATGAGTTTTAGTCTCCATGGGGATTTTAGTATATAGATAATATTTTATTGTGTACGTCTTTTAAGCATTGTTGTTTTATTGGTGCTCCCTGGCCTGGGAATAAACTGGTTTCCGATCAGACCGGCTTCATCTTTGTGCCCTTGGTATCTGACTCGCTTGCTCCCCCTTGTATTTAAAAGCATCACTCCCTTCTAGCTTACACCCTTGACAATATATTGAAATATATTTAAACATAAATAAACATACAAATACAGGGAAAAATAGTTTGTACAATTCTAAAAGCTTGAAAGTCAATATTTGGTATGAGCATCTTTATTCTTCAACACAGCCTGAGCTCTTAGTCACGCTTTCTTTTCTAATCTTTGATGAGTCTACAGGAATAGTTCTCCAGGCTTCTTGGAGAACATTCAAAGCACTTCTTTGGATGTTGGCTGCCTTTTGTTCTCTGTGTGATGATCCCACACTGCTTCAGTAATGTTGAGGTCAAGGCTCTGGGGAGGCCAATCCATGACTGAGTGTTGCATTCTGTGCTTAGCCAGGTATGGTTTTACCGCATTGACCCCAACCAGTTGCAGCAGATGGCCGCCCCTCCCTGAGCCTGGTTCTGCCGGAGGTTTCTTCCTGTTAAAAGGGAGTTTGTCCTTGTGGTGTGCCTCAAGGGTCCGTGCTCGGTCCTGCTCTTTTCTCTTTGTACATGTTGCTGTTAGAATTAATTTTTTAAAAATATAACATCTCCTTTCACTGTTATGCCGATGATATCCAGATTTATTCACCTTTGAAATCCGATGTGTCTGCTTCTTTGCAACCTCTGTTCAACTGTCTGCATGAAGTTAATATTTGGTTATCACATAGTTTTATTCTCGTTCAGTGTAAGAAGACTGAAATCATAGTTTTTGATAGTCATATTCCGCCAGACTAGTTAGCTGATGCCCTAGGCCATCTTGTTAGCCATCTCTCGCTCACTGTAAGAAACCTCGGAGTGTTCCTGGATAGCTCTTTTAAACTTGAGAAACAGGTCTCCACTGTGTTAAAAAACAGCTTTTACCAGTTGCGTCAGATATCCAAAGCAAAGCCGTTCCTTCCTTTAAAGGACCTTAAAGTTTATCCACGCATTTATTACATCCAGATTGGACTACTGTAACTCCCTCTACTTGGGCCTCCAACACTCTTCTCTTTACCGGCTTCAATTAGTTCAGAATACAGCTGCACGTCTCTTAACAGGTACTAGAATCTATGAACAAATAACTCCAATTTTAGCCAACTTACATTGGCTCCCTGTTAAATATCGTATAGATTTTCAAATTCTTTTGTTCACTTTTAAAATTCTAAATAATTTAGCGCCCAGCTATCTTTCCAAACTCCTCCACTTGTACAGTCCCAATAGAGCACTTAGATCGTCCAATCAGATGCTCCTAGCACAACCAGAGGTGGCCGGGCCTTTGCAACCGTAGCACCTAGACTCTGGAATAACCTCCCTGTTCATATTCGTACCGCCAAGTCTATCCAGTCTTTTAAATCATGTCTTACAACCTATCTTTTTACTTTTGCTTTTGATTCTAACTAGTTGGCTGTTATCTGGCTAGTTGTGTTGTCACCTATTGTTTCCTGTCCTGTTTTTATTGTTTTGTTTTAATTGTCTCATGCTTTTACTGACTGTGAAGCACTATGGTCAACTTTGTTGTTTTTAATATGTGCTATATAAATAAATTTTGATTTGATTCCCACTGTCACCAAAGTGCTTGCTCATGGGGGTCATTTGATTGTTGGGTTTTTCTGTATGTATTATTGTAGGGTCTACCTTACAATATAAAGCACCTGATTTGGTGCTATATAAATAAAATTGAATTGAATTCATTGGCAGAGTGTTTGGGATCATTTTCATGCTGAAAATGAAGATGCTACCACAAAGACACATAGCACGATGGATCAAAATCTGATGGTACTTTGCTGTGTTCATGTCCATCAATTTTGACAAGATCCCCAACACCACTAGCGATACTGCAGACCCTAACCATGACAGTGCCTCCACTGTATTTTGTATGTCAGACAAACCAAGTGATTGTTTGCTGGAATTTCAGAAAAAGGCTTGAGCTGTACACTGATGTGCTCCCAACACTACAAAGTTGAACAAGATTTTTTTAAACATAGTCATATTTGTTTAAAATTATTAACTATACCTGTTCCTTTAATTGTATTTTTTAACCTGTTTTGCATTACACGTTAATAATAAAGAGTGCAGAGTGGTCATTGTTTTGCTGTAAAGTGTAGAAATTAATTTACTTAAGTCCTGCATTACGAGTATTTATTCATTTATTTATATATTTTTAAGCTATTCTACTTTTTGACTTGTATGTTCTGTTTGTAGTTTAAGTGGAGCCATTAAGTGCAGATTTGCTATCTTTCTGATAGTCTGATTCAGCTCAGTGGTGGAGACTGGCTGTGGAAACAGAGAAACACTGAATTGTTGCTATCTCCGACTGCTTATTGTGTCAGAGATCCACATCACCAGCAGCCAGTGCCACAAATCGATTCAACAATAGTGCCAGATAACAACAGCAGCAATGGCAGACAGATATGAGTTTTATCAGTGGGATTTTTCTGTTTTCTCCACTTGAGCCATTCTGTCAAGTTATTGGGGGAAAATTTTGCTGGGACTTATGATACCCATGTAACCCAGATAATACATTAATTTCCTTCTGGAGCTGATTGCTGGTGCTGCTGAGTTCACCAGGGCTAGATGATAATCTTTGACTGACAACTCAGCATGGCATCCTTGTTGAACACAAGCCTGCAGAAAATGACTGTGTCGTAGTCATACCATAAACTCATGGCAATTATTTTCCCACACAGTATTACAGCGCTATGGCAGCAAGGCAGTAAAAACTTGTCATTTTCCAGGAATCCCCTATGAGACACAGTGGTGATTAGTGAATACCCATGGGCTTCAATGTGACCGCCTCCTCCCTCAAGCACCACTGTTTGCCTGGAGGCTTTCCAAACAATGGCATCCCCGTGTATGTAATTGGAACCTACTACACTAACTCCAAGCCCCAATTAAAGTACCATTTTGTCTCCCAGCTCTCTTATTCTAGCTCACAAAAACCTAAACAGAGCTATTAGTCCTTTCTGTGACAATATAAATCATATGTATTATCCTGCATACACACCAAGTAAACAGTTTTCTGCATGTAGCATGTTCCCAGATCATGTTACTCAGTAATATTTTGTTAACCTTGAGATGTAAGTTATTATTTGTAAGTTATTATTATTTGGTGCTATATATAAAAACATCCATTCACTGACATCCATCAATCCACTTATCCTTTTCAGGATAAGCTGTATTATCCCAGCTGTCTTAGGGCGAGAGGCAGGGTACACCCTGGACAGGTCGCCAGTCTGTCGCAGGGCTAACATAGACCGAGACAACCATTCGCACTCACATTCATTCCCACATATGGGCAATTTAGTGTTTCCAATTAACCTAACCCCACTGACGGCATGGCTTTGGATTGTGGGAGGAAGCTGGACAACCCAGAGAGAACCTATGCAAACAGGGGGAGAACATGCAAACTCCACACAGAAAGACCCTGGCCTGATGGTGGAATTGAACTCAGGACCTTCTTGCTGTGAGGCAACAGTGCTAACCACCATTAATTTAATTTAACAGCCATTTTATTTGGCACACCTCTTTGTCTGCTCGATAGTGCACATATCAAATCAGCTAATCACATGGTAGCAATTCATTGCATTTAGGCATGTTAAAGACAACCTGCTGAAATTTAAACCACAGCCAGAAAAAAATCAAGCCAGAAGCATGAAGTTGACATAAACAACATTAAAGTATGGATTCTCCATTGTGGTGATGGTGTTATGGTGTGGAGGATACTTTAGCAGTAGTATTGTTGACGACCAATAACAACCACTTTATGACAACAGTGTTCCCATCTTCTGATGGCTGATCCTAGCAGGAAAACATGCCTTCCAACAAAGTTCAAATCAAACTAGTTTCATAAACATGGCAATGAATTTACTGTACTCACACGGCCTCCACAGTCACCAGTAACATTTCCAGCACCTTGGTAACTCTATCTCACAAAGAATTAAAACAGTTTTTTGGCTAAACGGGATCGATACGGTGTTAGCATGGTGTAACTAACAAAGTGCCTCATGATTGTATATATCAGGTCAAAACACAGACGTGAGACTACTTGGTATTGTGAATGCAATCCACAGTAGGCTGTTAAGCCTAAAAAAATCATATTAATCCCTATCTGCAAGTTGCCATCTGCTTAAACTTCTTAAGCTAAAACACCCAAAAGCTATGAAGCAGCAGAAAACACACCACAACCTCCTGAGGGGAGAAATGGAGTAAATATGATGTATTTTGGCATAGAAACTGTACCCAGTAGTATTCTTTCCAGTGATCTATGGGTCTCATCCAGTTATTTACACTGAGGTATGTCTGTTGTTGAGACATAGGTAAGCCTGATTAAATCCACCTATTAAGGTTATGCTGCCTGGGATATATACACCATTTATGCAAGCTAACATGTCAGCAATCACAATGAGCCAGTCAGTCACACTTGCATGATAATAAGGTAGTTTCCTCTTGCAAGGCTTTTTTAGACAGGCAGTTGGCCTTCATCAATAGATTCTTGGAGAAGCTTGACAGCGCACCTTTCAGGACGGCACTGGAGTGTGTGACAGTAACCGTCTGTTCATCCTCATGTGGTATTTCCCTCTTGTTCTCTCAGTCGGATAGAAACACCCACGGCACCGGCTCAGGGGAAGAGACTCCAAAAACACTAGACTTGTATTTTATTTTGTGATTAAGTCACATAGCTTTGGAGGACTGTACACTTTCACTGACACTCATTTATATAGAGCTTTTTTTATTTTTAAGTTTGTGCATAATGAAGAAAAGTGAAATATTATCATATATGAAGCAACCATAATCAGATCTCTAGTGATGAACCAAACCAATATAGGTTGTTTGGATCAACTGCAGAAAAAAAGGGGAGGAAATGCCCAAAAGTATTCCCAAAATGACACATAGTTCTGATCATAATTAAAATTGTACATTCACAAAGCATATTTACACAACAGTCACAACTACAACTGGGGGAGGGGTGGGTATTTTCTACCAATCATGAGCGATCTTTAAATTGAAACTCTTTTCAGATGTAGAAGTGCCCATTCATTTTTGAGGATGGGTTTATTATTACATAACTGCAATATTATTTGCATAATTAGTTTACAGACCTCATTAGGATTACAGGTTATTTTTAATATATCATAGTTATTATGGAAGTACATTACATAGTTAAGGGTTGTTTTGGTTCTGTTGTTAAGGAGGCTCATTAGAATCTCTATGCAGAATAACCAGAAAAAACAGAGAAAATGCTCTGTTACACTGCACAGGAAGTGCTTTCATGACTACCAATTTATACATAAACTAATATTTTTATTAAAAGGCTGTAGGTCTTTATATGTCAAGAGAAAGCTGTTTGGTAATCAACATTTATTTCATTTCCATGTTTATGTTGACTGACGTCATTACCTTGAATTATTATTTAAATGTTGTAAAACTTTACAAGTTTTGGGTCACTGAATGTAAAAATGATGCTTAAAATTGTTGGTTTTCTTCAGTTATCATGATATATTTGGTAAGTCCTTAATTGCAACTTGAAGTGACTGAAATACATTTTGACCCCTAAATTTTGGCAAACATGGCCCAAATGGGGATATGTACTCCTTTTCAGATGATCATTATTATTAAACTTTTCGTCCAGTTTTGATGAAATTATGCTCAAATGAACTGGAGCTTTATCAAGTGTGAAATGCAATTGTCAAATATTAATTCTTTTTTTATATCTGACCTTGAAATTGTCCTTCAAAGTAGTAGGAAACCTAATAATGCTTAAAGGTAAAGTTACATATACACATATAGACATACATCCCACGAGTGAGCTGCTGTTATCACTTGCTGCATTGATCAGGTAAAGCATATACTCTAAGGCTATTGCAGAGCCTGAGTTTGAATCCTCTCTGAAACCTTTTACTATGTATATTCCCTGCTCTCTCTCTTTTGGCTTGCTGACGTCTCTTCATTGTACTATTTCAATAAACACACACAAAAAAAAAAAGGCCCCAAGTAATATTTTCATTTTCTTTCAGAATATGATATTGAAAGTACTGTGAGTAATAGAAGTTGCACCAGTTAAACACATATAAACCTTTTCTCTACTGTTGCACTACATCGTTAAAAATTTGAATAAATCTGATTATGGAGACATCCAAAAGCCGACATTTGGCCGAATGATAAAACTAACATATCTACATATCATAATGTTCTGAAATTGTGTACTGGAGAAACTGATGTTTCTACATGTCACATCATCCCATTCCAATTTTTGATCTGGCCTTGTAAAACTGGGTGCAGTTTTCTTGTGAACTGTGTGAATTGTAGCAAAACAATCCTGCTACGATTTCTAATGTAGGGCTAATGTTTCAAATTAAGTCTTCCCCTCTCTGATTTTTAAATTTGTACATAATTAAGAAAAATGATCATACAAAAAATTGTTGACTAGTGATTGTATAAGATTTTTTAGGGTAATTATTTTTGTTCTTTTGGCCTAGCAATTCAGTTACATAGATATTTTAAGTGTAAGTCCACTGAGTAGTTACAATGTATCCGTTATTTTTATTGTATTACTATCTATCCCAGTTGGTCATATAACTTATATTTCAAACATTAACGTCTAAAAGAGCACCATCAGTTTACAATTTAAAAATATAACAGAATAACTGCTTTTCATAGTTAATTTTTAAAAAAAATCATTTAATTCTGCAAATTTTACGTCTACCACAGCCCCCTCCCTGAGCAGTTTCCATCAAATATATTGCATGAAAAGTAAACCATGACCACATGTTCTGAGTAGTGTTGTGTGTAAATAAAAGGGGGGGAGGACTGTAAAAAAGTGTTTCCATTTCAAGGAGCAAGTTAGTCGCCAAAGTAAAGGAATCTAAGAATATAGTTAGACAATGGCCAAAATGCCAAATATCTATGTCAATATTGGTTTAGTCAGTAACATGCATCATGTAATTTAGACCACATTTGCTGAGGAAGCACTAAAAAAAATGAAACAGCTGGAATATGGGCAGTCGCTTTCTAATATGTCTTATAATATGTTCCAGGATGGAAAGCCCCTAACATCAAACTAAGTCCTGTAGTAGATACAGCAGATGACACAGGTTAAATTTGCGCATATATGGTTTTGCTGTTGAATTTAGTATAATGCATTTGAATTGTATTAGAAAAATTTAACTATTGAAATTGATAGGAAAGGGTTAAGTGCAAAAATGAATATGCAGTGTAAATCATTGAACATGTTAATTACTGATATTTTTAATCAAGCTGCTAAAAAAGTACACGGTAATTAAATTCTTAGCAAACTATAGAGTTCAATTAATTTAATAAGAATTGCTTTGTTGCTACATTAATAACACATGTCAATTTAAAAAACAAAAAGAAAAACAATAAATGTACTAAGTCTGAGCTCCACTAAGTCCTTGTGTTTTTGTAGGCTATGCAAAAACACATCAAAGATAAAAGAAAAATAACCTAAAAGTGATATAACTGTAAATGAATCGGAAAGCAGTTTGTATGGAGCTCTTGATTGTTCAATCTATCATTTGAATATAATAATTTATCGGTGCACTGAAAGATACGAGAAAATGGTTGTTAATGAAAATAACAGCTTAGCATCATTTTAATGTATGCAGCAGTTTAAACTTTGATCAAAACACTCACTGAGAGGGAGCAGCACCAAGGCTAAGTTGTTCTGCTCCACTGTGAAGAGACAGCTGAAACAGCAGAACACCGGTGGTGGCTTAATTGACTGTGCAACATCAAACAGACACATAGTTTACACAAAAAATGCTCGTTCACTTCGGTCTAGTTTGTTTTTCTCTTATGGCAAACCCAACACCAAGTGTGAACCTCGTGTTCAGCTGCAGAGGCTCTCTGCAGTTCTCCAAACCTTCTTCAAAACTGAAAACTCCAATTCAGATGAATCAACATTCTTCTGCTTGCTATTCTTTCCACTTGGAGCTCATCTTGCTTCATATATATATATATATATATATATATATATATATATATATATATGTGTGTGTGTGTATGTGATTTAAACATAAATGAATCTATTATTATGATGCACGATATGATTAGCATGATTATAAAATGCGACATTCAGCATACTGAGCTCTTTCATTTTACTTTAGTTTACTTTAGTTGTATAATTATTGGTAATTTTAAGGGACTATCAAAAAGTACACTAATTTTCAGACGCTTATGCAGTGCCACATTTCACCAAACAGCTTGTGTGAACAAGGGCACAGGGCACTGCACAAGCACCTCAAATAATGTTCTATTTATTTATGGTAAAGTGATGTGAATTTGGCAATAGACTCCAGGAAGTCACTATCACCTCAGATTCTAAATGTAAGTATATATGGCCACAAACAGACCCATATTTAAACAACTTAGCTAAGCCACAGATACAAACACTCAAACCCACAAAAACAAGGACTAGACCTATGCACATTTATTTTATATAAGACCATGTAGTGCATGCATTTATATCTGTGGATCCCAGCCGGCTGTAATCAAAATCTGATATCACAGCTCATATAGCTGGGAATGCAAAGGCAGAGAGGATTGTTTGTCGAATTGCTTGCGTGAGCTATTTCAGGAACAGGCAAATCTTCATATTAAACATACACCTATTATTTCCTCCCACCAGCAAAACAATACTCACCACACGAGCAACCTTTTGAGCCACACTTGAGAACAGGAATACATCTGCTCTTTATCGCCTTCTTAGAAAAAAAATGCTTTGATATATCATTTCTAGCTTCTAGCACTTCTGAACCAGCTTGATAGATTTGGCCATTTTCACTGTTATTAAGACTGAAGTGCAGTGCTCCTGTCACACAATCTTCAGCGCTAAATTTTAAATAACAGCCATGGGTTCTGCGTAAAGACTCAATTTTTATTTATGTGATACTACGTAGGAAAAAAAACAACAGCTCTAAAACAGGCGAGATGAAGGGAAGTGCATCGAGGCACAAATAGGCTAGCACTATTATTGACTGTGTGGGTCTTGACTCGAACCAGCTTTCCAGTCATTACAATGTTTTCCTTCACTTTGAATGACATACTGATGTGCTAATTAGAGAGCTGCAATCTGTTCTCTGAATGTGCTAAAGTTTTCACTTCTAAAATAACCGATATTATATTCAGCTATAAAATTGCATGATAAACAACACTCTTTTGAAGTTAACACCAAAGCAAGGTTGGTTTTTGGTTTTTGTTTTCCCCGACTTGCTCTGTGAGCGGGAGAAAACAGAATAAAGACAGAGCCCTCTCAATTTTGTCTGCACGACACAGGAACAGAGTTAATAAAACACTGCACACCAAACGTATTAAACATCGATATGTGGAGGGACAGATGTTATAACCTTAAATCATTGAGGGCCTTCCCAGATGCTTCAGCAATGATAGAATAGAGTTTGTCTGCTGGTCTTGAAGGATTTAGTTGGTGTTTTTTGAGTATACTTTCAAAATATTACACCTTTAGAATTCTGCAGTCTTGATGTCTGGAGACTGAAGGGAGAGAAGTTGATATTGTCATATTGCATACCAGGGATGGTTCATCTTGTACATGAAATCTGATTTTAAAAAAATTTAAATGTCAAAAAACTAACCCCAGATTTACAAAACTTTTTCCCCAATCCATACATGAGTTAATGCAGGTACAGATTAGACACAAGCAGCTGGGCTATGCATATAGTCTGTGCAGTGGATGAATCTGCTTCAGAGCTCTGCGTGTTGCATTTTTTATCATCATAAAGTTAATGTTGAAGATAAACTTCTGGCTATGCCTCTGAGAAAATGTCATTTTTTAAATTGTTCAGCTACCCAAGCATAAGACATTGTGGGAACACATTACAATTATTTAATTGTCTTTCTTAAATTATTTCTCTGTGATGCTAAGCTAAATTCATAGGTGTAAAATGTGTGGGCTGTTGGTTATGAATCATAGATGCTTCTACATGGCTAACATCCTGTTTGGCACGGCAAACTATTTTCAAAAACTTCAACTGTGATAAGACATAACAAAGACAACAAAATACACTGGGATGAGCAAGGCAACCATACAAGCCTTCTAAATGTTGCTGGGCTAATTATGAACAAATCCTTTGAGACTAAAGAGAAACTGGCTCATCTCCCACCGTCGTTACCACCTCTTGTCCTTGGCCCTGTCACAGGCAGCATCAGCCTTTTCCACACGCAGGTGGGCACATCCCTGCCAGCCAATGGAGACATATCCCGCAGATGGGAAAAGCAGCTTCTCTCAAAGTTCCCCGGGATGGTCTCTGGCACTCATCCTCCTCTGTTTTATAATGCCCTTCATCTCCAGAAAGTGCTTCTCTGGGATAAATGGGGACTGTGTAAGACGATGACCTCTCAAAAAAATCCCACCATGGGCTTCAAGGCACTCTCACGGCTCGATTCATTAAAGTGCCCAGGAAGTGAAGGCACTCACAAAGAGACTGTTGAGCATCGTGACAGTAGAGGTATGTATTCAAATTTATACAAAAACACTCAAAAGCAGAGAGTTTCTTTTTTAGTCTTTGTGACTGTGTGGCTGCTGAAGATTCATTCACAAGGAAATAGACAAAAAAACAAGCTGTTCTTTTGTCAAGGCATCATCAACATTACATGAGAGGGAGGTGTATGTTATTCACTCCTCGCTATGAAAGGAAGCCCTGAGTGTAATGAAGGCTTTAGAAGATTATAACATGGTGCTGGATATCCTCAGTCCCTTTCTGTCAAACTCTTCATTCAGCTTTAACATGCTCTGATGAAGCATTCATCTCTGCAAGAACTTAGCTAAGGTTGGATCATAATCTGGCTGTAGCACAACTCAGTGTTATCTATACTCCTCAATGCATGGTGATATGCAAAATGAGACAGTTCAGCTGTCATACTTTATATTTAAAGAAATACTAGATTTCAAAGTGAACACCATACAACATGTAGTTATAAAGGATAAAGGATTCATAAAGGATTCAGTTATTTATAACATTGGCTTGGCACTATGGCAAACATTACTGATGACTTTTTCTATTGAAGTATTGACACGCGATATTTATAAGTTGATATACGAAGCTTTGTAACTAAACTACAGTACTACACAAAAGTCTTGATCTTTGTTTTTCTTTGGACATTGGTTGCTTTTTCACTCATTTTCATTTTCTTATACCGATGTACTTTCAGACTAATGTTTTTTGTTTGTCTGTTGCTTAATACAGACCTATGAATCATTCAAACATAAAAAGGGCACCTAACTCAATGGATGGACCAGCGTTGGATCAACAGATAATGAGCAACTTGGCAAAGAACCAATTTTAAATCGTATTTAGTCACTTTGACGCTAGCGGCTTTTCACAAACACATAATTTGTTCCCATTTTGTTAGCTTAATCTACAAAAAAAAAAAAAAAAAACGTCACCCACTGTCACCAAATTGCTTGCTTATAGGGGGTTGTCTGATTGTTGAGATTTCTCTCTATTATTGTAGGATCTTTACCTTACAACATTAAGCACCTTGAGGTGACTATTGTTGTGATTTGGCACTATATAAATAAAATTGAACTGAATTGACTTGAACTGACAAAAGAAGAATTGTCAGGTCAAAATCTATCCACAGCAAATAAACAGTGTCTGAAAGTCATGTCCGTAAGAAATGGGGGGAAAAAATCCAGCATGTACTGTTCACTGAAGCCTCATCAGAAATGGTCTCAGTTGAAGCATGGCTTTCAAGAAGCTTTCTTAAAGAAGGGAAACAGGGAGAAAAAGCTGCTGTTGCTTTTCATTAATGTAAAACAGTACATTAACTTATAACACACCGGGGAAAGTAATCTGTTACACTACTTGCTATATTTGTTATACGTTACTGCAGAAATTGACCCGACAGATTATATCGTAACCAGTTAACACTATAAACCTGCGGCTGCAGGTGATCACTCATCACGGTCTTTGTTACCTGTTGTAGTTCAGGGTCTGGCTGCTTCACTGGGGTGAAGTTTAAGTTTAACGTAATTCTGGGTTCTTGGCTGACTTTGTGTTGGCATGCTGTCTTTGCTTGCCAAGAGGGATGTTTTGTTAGCAGAACAGTGCATTTGTTTCTGTCCTGGGTGCAGTCTGAATTTCACCATCAAACTCTTGACCTTTCATGCAATCAAAATAAAAGTACTGTCCATATTGCCACTTCTGAGAAGCTGTAGATCACTCCACCACTTTCCTCCACTCAACAAACAAACTGAAATAAGCTGATTGTAGCAAACCCACAGGATGAAAAATGTGCTTGATTTTTTTTCTTTCTATTTGCAGTGTGTCGATGACTGAAGAGACTTTGTAGTGCAAGTAACAACATGAACTATAATGCAATTACTGAATTTAGTACAGTAACAAGTCACTTTAGAAGGCGTTGCACCCAAAGCTGGGTTTGTCAAGAACTGGACTGAAAATCAACAGTTAACACTTATGGAGTTATATTAATCATCAGTCACCCTAATCATCAGTGTTATCATCAGTATGTGTGGAAGAGGTCAGGAGAAATGTAGAAAAATGAGTGTCTATAACCTTTTGAAAAACCCAACAGAGGCTCTGTCGTGGTTTGGGGCTGCATTTCAGCCAGTGGTGTTGGGGATCTTGTCAAAATTGATGTAATTATGAACACATAAAAGTCCTGCCAGATTTTGATCCACCATACAATACCATCTGGAAAGCATCTAATTGACATTTCTTCATTTTTTTACCATGGCAGTGATCCAAAACACACTGCCAATGGAGTAGAAACATACCTGGATAGAAAAATAAACAACAGAAAACTACCAGTCATGGACTGGCCTCCCCAGAGCCTGGATATCAACATTACCAAAGCAGTTTGGGATCAAGGTTGTGGCTAATATCCACTGAAGAGCTCTGTCCTTCAAGAAACCTGAAGAACTATTCCTGAAGACTACTTAAAGACGTTACAAGAAAGGGTTTTTATTAGCTTTAGAAAAGCTGAAAGAAGCTTTTTTTTGTTTGCAAAGCAAAGTCACAGCATCCAGTGGTCAAATTAGACACCAAAAACATGAATCAGCAATATAACTGAATAGAAATGTTACTGAATGAAGGACCTGTAATAGGTACAAAACTCTATTATTAGTCACATACATAAACCTGTGAACCAATGAAACATAAGGTTGGTTTCCACCACAGGAACTAACGGGCCACTTTAGGCCACCATAACCTTTTGTGCCTAGTCAAACTGCCTCTGCAGTACCTTGCAGAGGAGAAAAAAAACCTATTCCATAGTAAGCTCTTCTGATCAGCCACAAAAAATTTGTTATAGGCATTCACAATTATCAGTAGCGAAGCAATCCATATTTATTCAGAACTTAAATTGCTTTGACACTTTTGGAATTTACACCACGGTGTTGCAAAATTACTACATCACCTTGTGAAACTAGTGGCTCCTGTGGAAACGGGAATGTAGGAAGAATGGAGGAAAGGAGTCTGTTCATCTAAGTTAACTTTCACCTTCATCAAGTTCCTGCAATGTAAGGCAGCTATAAGTAGTGAGAAACCTACAAGATTCAGCAGACAATGAAACAATTTGTTATAAAGCATAAAATGATTATCGCAGTTTTATCATTACAAGGATATTGTTACTCCTGTACAATGAGTCTCCTAATGCCTAAGAGGTTTTGTGTTGTGGCAAAAGCCAGTGCCTCTGTTTGTTTGTGTTTTCATTGTATTTTATTATTGCTGGGTTTCTCTGAGACAAATATCCAGGATAATCCAGGATGCTATGCTTTGAGGTCCTTCGACTGAGGAAAAAAGTGGATAGACATTGCCTGTAGAAAGCTGCTGTTAAAACTGGTGATCTTCACTGTGTCACCAACTTTTAATTAAATGTGATGGAACTGTACTGTTTGAACAAACAAATCTGAAGTGCCCCAGAGTGTAGTGTTTCAGCTGCTGAAAACAAGTTAGAGGGCAGAGCAGTGATATTTCTGGAAAACCACAATAGCATTTTCATTAGAGGTGGACATGTACTACAAATACTTTGTGACACACTGAAAAGGTTCCTGTGGCAAAGATTCCACTGTTGTACTTAACAGACCGCATGACACAAAGTCATACTTAGGTGGCACAAAACAGGACGAACCCCAAAATCAAAATGCGTTACTTGAGTTATTTTATCATTTCAGTCGGTATTAATTAAATATTGGTGTATAATAAATGACTATTAGCTGGATTAAGGAACACATGCTTATCATGTAACAAGTGAAAAACTGGAAAACACTGGTTCAGTTATTATCTGAACTCAAATGAGATCATGTTGCCGCACCCCTAAGGCTAATAGAGATGATCTTTACTTGTGTATAGTTTACCCAAGGCTTCGCCACATATTGTGCGTGTGTGTGTGTGTGTGTGTGTGTGTGTGTGTGTGTGTGTGTGTGTGTGTGTATAACCAAATTATTCCTGAGCACTTTGTCTCGCTAACACTGAGTGCTTCAGTAATTATGTCATGTAAGGGCAATCAGAGTTAATTAATTATGGTCAGATGCACTGCCTCTAGCAACCTTTCATACATGTGTGAAAGGTCAGTTTTCCTTGCAAGGCAGAAATGAAGTTGCTGACAAAGTGACTGATGTGTCTGTGAATGTTGATGCTTCAGACAAAATAATCTCAGTAAATTCTCACTCCAGCCAAAGAGAATTCTCTTCTACTGAAGGCTCAATTCTACAGCTTGTGAAAAGTGGAGATGCAAGGATTCTTTTAGCAACTTCAACATGTGAATGAGCATCCACCCCCAAGTAACACAATGCATGCTCACAAAATAAATAATTGGAATAATATTGTGAATTAACAAGTTTTTTAAAGGCCTGCGAGTGTTAAGCTGCAAAATATTTGCTCTTGCAGAAACAAATTACTCGATTACAGATGCAGACAAAATGCAATCAACTGAAAAGAGTACATATACACTTACACACTTAAAGAAACATTAGGACTCTGTTTTGGTGAGAGTCCCATAGACAAAGAAGATAATTACCAGAGGCAAAACCTCTGCTCATTGCTGAAATAGATCACTTATTGTGTTTGGGGTGTTAGTGCCTTTTGGATTCATGCTGTTAACTGACACATACTATGCCCTGCTCTGTAGCTAATTTTGACGGATCATCCAGGAAGTCTGTGGTCCAATTTTGCTAACTGTAATTCTAAAAATATAATTGTATGCGTTAGATGGGGACCAATAAGCAAGTATTTCTGTTTCTGCAATGGACCCATGCAGTTTATGGATGCACCTTGCTAACCATGCTTGTTAGCATAGGCTGATAACTTAGCACCTCAACCCCTCACCCCAGATGAGGTCAGTACAAGACGTAGAAAACCCACATCATGTACCATAGCTATACCATATGGTATACTATAGATCTTAGTATAGTGGCATGGCAATTTTGCATGTGTCACAGTTTTCAGTAAAGGCATGCAAGTGCAACTGAAGCACTAAACAAAGGTTATTATACATTTGCACACTCACCTGAATTGAAACATCACTGTAAGATCCTCCGATAACCCCTGAGATGGCCAGTGGAACCTCATTTTGAATTGGTCTCGAGCCGTCTGGGCAGATGAAACCTGGGTCGTGCACCTTAGTGAGGGAAGCTCTTACAAAATCTAGCGACTGCTCCAGAGCATAAGTGTCTTTCGAGCAGGTGTCCAGGATGTGAGCCCCCAGCTGGAGACCAGGAAGGATGCGATCGCTGGAGTTAATCTCGTCAAGTGCCAGCAGCATGGCTTCCAGTCTCTGGATCCCTCTCCCCTCATTGATCTTACCACAGTCTTCCATTCCATCACCTTTTTCGTGCACCGGGAACAGGCCTCCAATCACCAAGTCTCCATCGACGATGATCTCACGTTTGGCTGAAGGGGGCAGTCTGGAAATACTAGGCAGGACTCCTGGTATCAGCAGCTCGAGCAGGAACACATGGAGAGGCCAGTAATGTGCAGAATTGGCCTGCGACTTGGGGCAGAGCACTGCACTTAGCATGGCAGGACCAGGTAGCTTGATTTAGCAGGTTGAAGTGGAGAGCAGAAGAGGTTCACACAATTTGGAGGCAGATGTCTTTCAAGTCCTCTGTCAGTGAGTGCAGCATCTTTAATATTTCCTTAAAAAAAAGGGGAAAAATTAATATATGTTATCTATCTATCTATCTATCTATCTATCTATCTATCTATCTATCTATCTATCTATCTATCTATCTGTCTGTCACATTTGTATCCTATTCCTGTGGAGTAAAATTTAATGTCCTTGCCCAATGTCAATGAAATTCTTAAACTAAATATGGGTCAGAGGCCTATTGGTCAGTTTTTTGCTCACAGGTTTTCACTCAAAGATATGAACAGTCATGCTTTTTTCTCTCTTATCTTTTTAACTGATTCTTACCTGAACTACATGGCTTTTTCTTGACTTTCTTGACTTAGTGTCTATAGAAATACTACAGAGAAATGGTTTTATTGGAGACTCTAAACTTAACAATTCTATCTGAAGACTGAAACACGGCCATTAATGTTAGAATTTACTTTCTGAAGTGAAACAGAAGACTTAATATTTTAGTCAGAGTCTCAGCAATTCCAGTGTGAAATAAATTACATTTTATCTGAAAGACCGACTCAGTGTTACCACCTTGGAGTGACCACATCAAACATTTATTGATATTTAAGGCACCTCTTGACTGAAGCATAATTTCCAGGCAATGGAGATATCACATACACGGTGATTCTCCTCAATGGCTGTGGTTGCCATGGAAACATGGTGGGTAAAAAATAAGGGTTGGACTGCAGGGGAGTGGGCAGAGAGACATGTATGCTAATATAGATTCCTATCATGTTGAAGTAAGAGGTTTGGATCTCACCGGGGGTTGTCTGATTAGGTGGGCAGGTTCAATCACAGCGCTCTTAGAGAGCCAATCGTATTTATTCCAAACACAATTAATAATCACATTTATCAAACACATAGTTCAGAACAAACACATAGATTAAAGTAGATTTATACTGTGGAATGTATTTTTAAAGACTCGTGGTTTACTTTTCTTTTTCTGCAAATTTTATCAGAATTTCTTATCAGAGCTTATATTTCAGCAGTATTACTCACATAAAGCTCTGAGGGATGTAACAATGGCACATAATATCAACAAATATTGTCTGTGGGTATGTTTTGCCTTTTTTAAATAGAAGTTGAGCTATCAGAGGAGTCACGCTGGTAAACCCACAGAGCTTGGCAGCAGTTTGGACTAGGCGATGTGCTGCCGCTACGTTCTCCTTTAAGACACAGTGGGAAGCGTATTACTGACTTTCCCCCTTCTGTCACACAGTGTTGTTACTTACATTATAATACTGTATAAAAAAGATGCACGTGCATTGATACTTCTTTTATTGGCAGTTCTCTCAACAGTCGTTTCATTGAGTCTGAGTGTGTCCTGTTTCCTGTGCTCACAGAGGCAGAAAACCGTCACAGTGGGGTTCACAGGGACTGGTTACAAAAACACCAGCGACACAAGCATAAGTTCATGCATGCGTGCATGCTTTTGAACACTTCAGATGTCACAGGATATTGTGAGGAATATCCTGTGACAGCACAAGCATCTCTTGAGTGAAAATGAGGAGCAAAAAGTGTAATGAATGCCAAATTTCTTCCCAGATAAATATTACATCAGATTATGGGTGGGGAAATCTTATGGTGCATTGATGAATCTGTACCCATCAAACTGAATTACATGTGGTAATATATAAAGTTACAGCCTCTGTCTCATGTCAGCTGTGTGTCTTGAACACTACGTGCAGCTGTATGGGACTGCTGCAACACATTTGCCCTATTATTAGAAGCAAGGTGAGAAATCAACTTGGAGAGCTCAACTTTAAGAGTCTAATTGGTCTTCAGTGCTGTCTGTTGAGCAGATGGGGGCTTTCTGGTTGCAGAGACTAGGTCACAGTATGAATTAATGGTGCAACAAGGAACAGCCAATTAGGCTGGTCAATACAAACTAAGCTAAAGTGAGGTTAGACATGCAGAAGCTCTTCTAAAAATTCTAAGAACTGCAAAGAAATGCTGGCGTGGCTGAAGTGGACAGCTATTAAAATCAAATTTCTTTCAATTATTTGCATACATTCTTTAAATGGGAGCAGTATTATCAGCTTACATGAGAATTAAAACATCAGCATCTGCTAAAGTAGCTTTTATCAGGCCTCGATCACATCATTAAAACTATCTTGAAACGGCTGTCGCACTCACACTGAGCAGCCAAGAGAGTCACACGCTCCCCAGCTGTCTGCGCACAATATTCCCTCTGAAAGGCAAGTTCAAAAAGAAAAGACGGCGTGCTTTACTCAGCTTTGAACCATCAGCTAATGCATTACTGCTCCTGCCCAGCACAGAGGATTTCTCCAACATTAGCATAAAGAGGCTTTGAGAACACTATTCCTTATTGTCCTTACTCCTTATCCCGGTATAACTAATGTGTAAAAAATGACTCACCACCCAGTTCCTTTCAGCAGTGATGGTGATTGGCAGGTATAATCATATTATCTACGCGGAAGTACAGTTTTATTTATGTCTGGGGAATGAGCTGAAGAAATGAATGCACCTCATTTTTTGTTATCATCAGGTACAGACTGAAAAATAATTGTTATAAAACAATCATTTATATTTTTAATTGTTTAAAATGGTGACACAACTCAAAATTTAAGAGTAGACACAGTCTGCGTGCAGTTTTATTGAAAAGTACTCGACGTGACATTTAATTTAGAGCCCGATCCACTGCACATGAATCATTAAGCCCGGTGAGTATGACAGCCTAAACAGCGTACTTGTCCTATGACATTTAAAGCACTACTTTTCTGTGCTTATCTGATTAAAAACTAGATTTAGGTTTAAAGTTTAGAGGTTACAGTGTTATATAACATCAGATAATAAACTGTCAAAAACTGAAGGTTTCAGTCAGAAGACAATACACTAATCATCCACTTCAAAGCGTCAGATCTCTATATATGAAAATGAACTACAAAAAGAAGAGAAAACTGCAACCTCAATAGCTCATCTTATGATTCCCATCGTTATATAATCTCCACTGGGGACCCAGTTTATCCCTCCACCTGGACTTGTCAGCTGAAGGAATTAGGATCCCTCTGTGGTGGCCAGCAGCCAGCTGATTGTGTTTGAATGTGAATTAAATGCATATTTGTAGAAAAAAATAGTGCAGTTGTTTAATTTTTATAAAATAAAATAAAATAAAATAATAAAATAATGCCCTATCAGTATGTTTATTCATAGGTCACACTTAGACTGGGAGACAAAGGGCAGATGTAAGAATTACACGTGCTAGAGCAGATTTTCTTTGTTTCCTCTTGGTGAGAATGTTGGTGAGCATGCTGACACCATCTGATGATAAAATACATAACATCCATCAAGACACCGTGGCGGTGTCTCCCATAATAAATAACTCACCTTTGAGGTAAATCCTACCGCATCACTCCTGTCTGACTCCTGTCATAACAATGTGATGCGTGAGATACGTGGATGATTCCAAAGCAAAAACACCTTCTTCATATGTTGCAGTGACTCGATACATTAACTAGCTGAATTACTTTCCACATCAGGGTCCATCACATTGTTTAGGGCGCTGTCCAAAAACAAAAGCCCTGATTGGTTTGAGAGGAATGTCTGCCTCACTCAATTATGTAATTTTCATTTGAGACAGTGAATACACTCGGGTCAAGCAGGATTACAACTTCACATATTCATACAGGGAAATGCTAGCACCTCCACAGTAACACGCAGGTATTGGGATGGCTGACAATAAAGTGAAAGAAAGTCTCCTCCTGCTATTTTTGGTTTGTGTTGACAAATAGACTTTGGTGCATCAGATGTGCCTTGTGAGAGGAGGAATGGGGATAAATGCTGGGAAAATGATGAACTGCTGATAAGGTATTATAATAACGGACCTGTTGGGAGTAATGTTGAGGCTGTGGGATACATGCTCGGGGGTGGGGGGAAGACCACTTTGTAACGAAAAAAAACAATTAAAAATGCAAAATCACGTCAGATGGGAAAGACACAAAGTACTTTCCGTGTTAAACCCACCGTCAGTATAACATCAAAATTATGAAAGGACCGTTTCTTACCTGTTAGTAGCACTAGGTGTTTCTTCCCGAATGGATTTGAAGGGTTTCTTTGCGCAAGCCGAGCTTCAGTACGTTAGAAACGTGAAGAGCTTCATGTGACGAGCAGATTCCAGATGTTGTTCACTTTGGGCATCTTTGCCAGGCACCGGTTTGGATCTGTCCTTGGTTCTGAAGTGTTCTTCACATTGGTAAGTCTTACAAACTCCTTTCGGTGCCCCCCAACTTGTGCCTGCCAGCCACAGTGACTACGAGCCCGTAGACTACCGCCCAAGTGCTCATATATCCATCCACAAGCGCAGCAGAAGGACCGAGGGCTTCTCTTTGTCTCTCACAGCGAGCAGGACTAAGAGGCAAGTGAGTCTAAATTAAGTCATAACAGCACATTTTTTAATGTTACATTTCATATTGAACGTCGCTTCTCTTCGGAAAGTTCGTCAAATTAACTTCAAAACAAACGGCGCTGAGAAAATCCTGCCGTAGCCCATCGGATCAGAGACGCACAGCCACTCTCAGCTCTTCCACAGAGATAATGAGTGCGAGAGTCGACACCGTGCTCGTCTCAGAAACCTGACGATGCTTCATGCAGCGTTTGTTTGCAAGATAGTGAAGGGAGCCACAGCAGCGAAAGAGGTGTCATTATTTTTGAGTCGCTCCTATTTGTACAAAAATTAAATAAATAAAAAAATGTATAATGATAATAATTTCCACTGTTCTTTCTGTTGGACTAAAGGATAAAAAGGTGCATCAACTTCTCACACAGGTCAAGTGACTTATTCATGTGGAGCTGAGCTTGTATAGTGTCAATGTCACTTTTAATGATAAACCGAGAAGAAGAAAAAAGGTGATTCGCATAGATGATATAAACCGGATCTCTTCTGCTAAATTTAGCAAGATTTTTTTAAAAGGAAAATGAGCATCAATAAATGTATTTATTTATTTATTTATTTTTAACCACTCCATGAAGGCTGGCCAGCTCCTTGTTCACCTCCATCTCATTAAAACTGAATCACACTCCAGTTGAGTGCCACAGCACTTCACAAACTCAAGAGGTTGGATGCACAGTTGGTTTTTCATTGGATAAAGCACCCCCCCCCCCCCCCCCCCCAAACCAACCACTATACACATACACAATAGATATCATTTAAAAGTTGGCATATTTTATTTTTCTGCAGATAACTAACCTTGCTGTGCTGTTACATGTGTGAATACACATAAACTTTTTCTTGACTCTCTGTGCTAATTCTCACTATTAATTTGGCTACTTTAAGGTCTGTGCAGCCAGCAGTGGGGAACTTCAAAGTCTGCTGCTAATTAAGACTAGCTTTGCATACAGTTCTATGGCAAAACATTTTTCAGAGACACACATCTGTGCTACGAACTATGCACTCTTCCAAGTGCACCAAAACAATATTACATCAGCAACATTCCTGTTGTACAATTAGTGAGAAGTGCAAGGGGGGGGGAAATCTGCTGCACCAGCTTGGATTGTGTGTTCACAATTCAGCCTGCTGCACAACCGGTTGCAGTTAAATCCGGTGATATTCAGGGAGGAAGATGAAATTAATTCTGAATGAATTCAGCGCCACTGCAATTCGCCACTCACCCACACATGTAAAACACATCTCACCGTTTGCATTTTTTTAATTTGTGGATTAACAAGCTACTTTGCAGTTAGGGGTTGGGAAAAGACGAACTTTTCCTGTGTACAGTGGCAATTAAAATGACGAGCGGGTGCAGCTTGTTGCATAATTCCCTCAGCTAACACAAAGGGACCAATTTTCTTCCCTGAAATAGAATTGTAGTTTACATTACAATAGTTGAGGGCATGTGGGTGGAATACAGAGTTTATATAGGAACATGCCAATTAATGCCAAGCAAAATTACAGAGGACAGAGGGAAAGTGCTTCCAGCCACTGGCCATTGCACAAAAATCAGACCACTTGTCTCTTTGTAATCATGACAAAACTATCGGTCCACAACTAAGTTTCTTTTAGTGTTTTGTTAATGTCCACACACATGGAAATGCAATCTTAGTTGAAGAAAACAATATCTCACAGACAGACGTAGGTGTAGGTGTCACAGATAAGAAATGGACAAATATCTTCTGATCAGATTACTTTCACCTCAGCTGAGTCAGTCACTCTTATGTACCCACAGCTTGGGCCTCTATGCTGCGTTTCCTCCACAACATTTTTATCAGCAGAGGAAATCAGGCTTAGTTTGCACAGAAGTAGCTTTTAAATATTCATTTCACCCATAAACAGAAAGCTTGTGCTTCCAGTCATTAAGATGGTATCTGTCTTTCACTTCTGTTTATGAGTGGCTTTTTTTTTTTTTACAAACCCAGTATAATGGAGGCAAGAGGAAGCTAGTTGAACCATTTTTGCAACAACAGTACTTTGAAAATATGCAGATCTCATTGTCAACATTGTGTAGTTTAACAATATAGACTTTTATATTATACATGATATCACCGCTTTAGTTTCAATGACCTGAGGCTCTCATGTAAAGTGAAAGTCAAGGTTTAAGTTCCCATTCTCTGTGTTTATTTTTGCCTAAAGGGAACCTACAATGCCCATTTTCAGCTCCTTAATCTTGGACTTCACTACAGCAGCTTTACATGATTCACAGCCTTTATAGCTCTCATACCTGGTGCAGATCCAGTTCATCAAATGTCTAGAGGAAGCAATCTTAGCATTTCTATATTTGAGACCACCCTCCCTTGAACCATAAGGTTTAAGCAGCAGGTGGATGGGGATGCTGTGCTCACAGCAAGAGCTATGTGCCTGAGATGACCCTACTAAGGACATCCCCTCTCACTGGCATCATCTCAAGCCAAGAGTAGAAAAAAACTGTCAGAAACTGAGCTATTTATAGCAGTCTGAAGGTTGAGGTTCTGGCTCACGAGGATTTCTTGTACACATGCTGACTCCATTATTTGAAGCTTTGGCCATACTCGATATTAGCATGTGCTTTTGTAAGATTATATGATAGCAAACAAAGATCAATGTTACAGGATCTTTATTGTCATTGTAGTAATGAAACACTGAACAAAGAAATGAAGGTGCAATTCTCTCAGTGCAAAAGAAGAGAGTCACTCAAAATGAAATGTGTAAATATATATATATATATGTATATATATATACACACACATATATATATATAGATAGATAGATAGATAGATAGATAGATAGATAGATAGATAGATAGATAGATAGATAGATAGATAGATAGATAGATAGATAGATACAAACACAACGCAGTTCCTATTTGCCGGTGTTGATGTAACACAAGTATTAAACTGTGGTTGTAAACACTGTACATGAAGATTATGTTGGTTCTGATTGTCTATAACCTAACAGCTTTCTGCATGGTGATGGCTGAGAGATAAAAGCTGCTCCTTAGTCTGCTAGTTTTTGTCTTTATGGATCTGAAACATGTGCCTGAAAGTAGACGTTCAAACAGTACATGACCAGGGTGTGATGGGTCATGAAGGATTTTATTAATGTTCCTGAGATGAGAACTGTGCAGTTCTTCAAGTGAGGGGAGAGGGCAGCCGGCTATCCGCTGGGTGACCTGTATAATCCCGTCAAGCTTTTTCTTCTGTGCTACTATGCAGCTGGAGAACCATGCACAGAAACAGGAGGCCAAGAACATGTGAAAAAAAACCCCCATCAGTTTAGTACAGTAATACTGGATTTGAATGAGGCCCAGCTATAATGAAACTGTAATTCTGACAGTTTAGCTTATAATTTGTAGTTTGCCTTTGTTTTGTATTCGAAATGTGCTTATCTAACCCAGGAGGGTTTTTAAAATCTGTAACCTCATTTCACTGTTGATGCTTCTTGTCCCGTGTGAGTATTTTTAGAGATGTCACCATGTTCCCAGATCTTAGTAATACCTCTGGTGAGTCCATTTTTTTCTCTCACCAGTAGAAATAATAGTTTGAAATTTGAAAAAATGATAAATAAGATGTAAGAAATGCATTTAAATGTAAACTTACAACAACTAGGTGGTTTATATATATATATACATATATATATATATACATATAATGAGAAGAGAGGTTTTATAGTTAGATAGAGAGGAAGCTTCCCAGGGCTTACTTTTTTTTCAGCTCATCCATCTCGTTACGCTCTATCCCCTGGGGAATGTAACCCCATCTTTGGAGTAATCAGCATTTAGATTAAAAATGTAAACACACTCTATAGATCATCTTATTTGTAGAACACTTGTCAGGTGAGAGCTCAGCATTGTGCCAATTAAGCCTCTTAGTCTATTTTGCATTAGGGCAAACTAATGAATGAGTAATGATCTACGGGACACAGTGGACTGCTTTTTTCTACCTCCTTGTTCCTGAGAAGTCAGGGCATTCTGCAGCTTAAAGAAGGCTTATCAGCAAAATAACTCTAATAAACAACTTAAAATTTCCATTAATATACTAACTCTAGATTTTATCCAGATAACTGAAGAAAACCTGGAGTCCAAGATTTGGTCCTGGTAAACCTACTTGAAATGGCTCCCTTTCTGAACCCAGTAAGATGTGGCGGTGTTGTCACATTAACTGTGAACAAGTGTTAAATTCAGAATCATTTAGGATAATGAAATCGAGAAATTTCATCAATTATATTTTGACGAGGTACACCTGAAAGCTACTTTGAGGAATGCAAAGTATTAAATATATTTAGTTAAACATTTTTCTAAGTAGTGTATTGGGAATAATAGTTTTAATGGAGAACTTGTCATACTCTGCTGCGAGTGGATCATTCTATATTGATCCCCACCTATTTCTCATCTGTGGCTCCTAGAAGTTGTTTGCATGTGGTAACGGCATGCTAGTCAACAGGTCATCATACTATGTTATGTAGTAGACAGCTCTGGTTAACTGGGCAGAAGAAATTAACATGAAGATTCACTGGCCAGGACGGCAGTACAGCAGCACACGGTGCAGTGCACTCACCAGCTGGGAGAACAAAAGACAACCTGGACATCCACAGCAGCCAATCAAGTCCCTAGATGAAATGTGTCACAGTGCCACTGGACTCTGCAGCCAAAATGATGGAGTGCAGCAGCATCTCTGCCTTAAACCCCTCTGTGCATATTATCTGTACAACTCTACTCAACCCTTCAGACAAGAGTTGTATAGGTAACCATGGCTGTTTCAAGTAGTCAACTCAGTGATTAACTAATTCTACGGTGTAGAAAAAAAAGAACAATAATAATAATAATAATAATAATAATAATAATAATAATAATAATAATAATACAATAAAAAATAAAGGAAAAGTTCAAGGAAAAATTCTGTGGTATAACTTTAGCCTTATATATTAAAACAATGTAAGAAGCAGACAAAAGACTGCACATTTTAGTTTACATGTACAGTATCAGAATCAGGATACTTTATTAATCCCAGAGACAGCAAGAACAGTAACTAACAAGGTAAAGTACCAATATTAAATAATAAAATATATTGCAAAATTACACAAAATAGCTCTAATATATAAATATCCCAATATATTAGTCAAACTGAATATAGATGAAGTTGAGGTGCCCCTCTTGTCATACTAACTGTTATTTTCTCTGTAGAAGATCTGCAGATATTGCAGTGTGTTCTTTTGCTTAGGATGGAGGAACTGTACAGAGAGAACTCTTATTTGCCAAGTGATAATAATCTAGTGAATCCTGCACATGGTTGAGATCAGAGCTGGAAAAACTGCTGCTTTAAATTGGAAATATATGGTTTGTGTCATTTTCTTGTATAACATCAGTCGAGTACAAGCATCCTTGACTGGTCGTTTGATAAATGGGGGCTCATCCAGGATTTTTTGGACTGTTGTGGAAAATGAATGTCAGCGTTTTTTTCTGTAGGTAGAGAGTTGCTCAAAAAGCTAAACACTGAGTTTTGCAGGGTATTTTGAGAACACTGTAACCTGTGCCTTGTAATTAAAACAGACCTTTAAAAAGGTGGGAATGGTTAAAGGAGAAAGAGGATGCAGGAAGCCAGATTCAGTCAAAGAGCATCCAGCCACAGTAAAATTAATTTTATTTGTCAGCCTACTCGTCTTGGCTGGACACTCACTGTAATCATGTCCTCAATCTCAGAGGTTGTGAGAGGACGACAGAAAGAAGGTAATTGCGCATTTGCACCATTAGCCACCACCGTTTGAAAGTGAAGTACATTTTATTATCAAAATATATGCCTTACCAACAAAGCCTGAACAAAGCTAAATTCAGTTTTATTTATACAGTGCAGAATCACAACAACAGCGCTGGAAAATAAAGGAACAAAGTAATTATAAAATTACAGATTTTATAGCCCAGTGCATAATTAAATAATTTTACCAAACCTAGACTTAGAAATATATGCACCAAAGAAATATATGAACCAAGCTCATTAACTGACATAGAAGCAGCTGTTTGGGGTAACAACACTGTCTGAGAAGCAGCCACTCTAAAAAGGTCAGGCTGATCTTTTAGCTTGAACTGAAAATCTGAATGAGGATAGGAATTCAAAGTGGACACCCTGAATCATTAATGTCTTTCACAAGCTGAAATTTGGCAGCTGACAGGTGTTTTCATGTGCTGTCCAGCTTTTCCGTAGAAGTCCAAAAA
Source organism: Oreochromis niloticus (assembly GCF_001858045.2). Taxonomy (NCBI): domain Eukaryota; kingdom Metazoa; phylum Chordata; class Actinopteri; order Cichliformes; family Cichlidae; genus Oreochromis; species Oreochromis niloticus. The sequence continues at coordinate 16,881,599 of NC_031970.2, forward strand.
GCAGTGGCCAAACAAAAACTAAATGCAACAGAAACCCGTTGATAGTCCAGAGAATCCTGGTCAGAAGTGGTTTGGGCATTAGGCCTGAAGCCAACAAGCTATTTCTCCAGTATGGGAACAAAGCCAGGTGTGTTCAAAAACACAAGGCCTGGGTGTAGAAAAGTGACGGCAGGTGCTTCGACCAAAAGCACTTTCTTTTTTTCTTTTTTTTTTTATTGTTCCTGAGCTGGAAAGTGCTTCAAGTATTTGTAAGCAACAGGAGGTTGAAGGTAGAGGTTCTTTACACGTCTGGGATTTATGGAGGTGATGAACTGGTCTGCACTGGTTTTCTCCTGAGAGTTTATGTTTACACCAAACACTGATTTTATTCTTTTTTGTTTGCAACATTTAGTGTTATGGTAATTGATAAACACTGTTGATGGGATTAATTTCCTTTCGGTTCATTTTCACAGCTAAATAAGCAAATCTTGTCCTCAAACTAGATCATTAACAATGATCATTAACAAACGATCAAGCAGTACAGTAATATATGAACCAGACTCATTAACTGAAATAGAAGAAAATGCTTCTTGAAAGCTAAAACTATGATTTTTGCTGCACAGATAAAATATTAAAAGTGGAATACACTGAAGTGAAATGCCTTGAGTTAAATATATTAACTTCAGTGATTTAAGACTTTTTTAACATTAGCTTTGCATTTTGCAATGAACAAGTTCTTCAGAGTTAGATTGGATTGTTTTCTGCCACTGAAATTGATTTGAAATGAGGTTTTATATTTAAACACTCTTATAAGAAGAATTTGTGCTTTTATCATTAATCAAAATATCAAGACCAAAAATACTGTCTGCTCTGAAACTATTTGCTTTCTATATTGAACATCTTTTGTTATTCAGAAACTTCAAAATTGAAGCACACAGCTACACTTTCACCATCCTCTTCATGAAAGGAATGGGCTTTCAGTGCACAGTCTCAAACAGACTAATGCATTGTTGGTTCTGTTGTTTTCATGACAGTTGTTGACCATCACCAGTCCTGTCATTTAATGAATATTGTTATAGATGTACTCTTATCATTTGCAAACATCATCCTTTATTCTCTCATTCTTGATTAATACATCTAACTGAATTTAAATTCCTCTCCCACTCCTGAGTGGGAACCTCCAGGCTCCTCAGGTTGGAGACTCCACTGTGACGCTCATCTCTGTTTTCCTGCTGTCCACCAGTCTGCTCCAAATGAGGTTCCCCTGGAGCCTCTCCCTCTGTAGTTTATTCCCTTGATCCTGGATATGCGGGGAGTGGACCGTGCATGCCGCCAGTGACGTCTCTCTGTTTTCTAACAGGAGAACCCCACTCCCTGAGCGAGCTTCGCTGTCAGAGCCTGTACCTAGAGCAGTTATAAAACAAAGGGAGGGGAAGGACAGATGGTGAGAGGACTTCTATAAACAAACACCACATGAGAAAAGCAGGACTGCCCAAAAATCCTGGGATTCAACCAAAATCTGCTCGATGGCATTTAAGCTATACTGTGATTTCAGTCCAGAATGACTATTTTATTTTTATTCATGTTATTAAATCTATTTCTAAATCTTGTGCTCTGAGAAAAATGTCAATGTGAAAGCAAATGCTATTAGGGTTTATGCAATATGATAAAAGAAAGCATGTGCTTTAGAAATACCTTTTTTAAATGATATCCATACAAAGTGCCAGTGACAGAAACAAGATTAACATCCTGTCTTTGATATTACCACATATTACATAGCTGTGGATTTCTCACAGCTGTATTGTCTGCATGCGCCCAGTACATTCTCTTAACATCAGGACATCTGATTTAGTTGATTTTACTGTTGTATTTTACGTGTTTAAAAAAAAATTAAACACACTTCAGCTTGGTGAGACAAACTTATATTAATATATTATTATTGTCATGGCTGTGTGCAGGCAGGCACGGAGAAAGGACCCAAAATGCAGGACTCGGGGGCAGACGTGGACTCAAAAACACACAGCTTTATTGCTGGATAGCAACAGAACAGAACTAACCTAAACTGAGAAAATAGAAAATAAACTAAGCAGGCTGGCAGACAGAACGAAGAGACGTTAACGACGCGACAGAGAACAAAGGAAACACAGGGCTTATATACACATGGCAGTAATCAAGGGATGAGAGACAGGAGGGGACCACACCTGGGAGAAATCAGAGCTGACGAGACAGGGGAAGCGTAAACTGAAGACACTCACATGAGACGGGGACCTTCAGAATAAAACAGGAAGCACACGACAGACAGAGACAGACGCAGACTCATAAGCAAGCACAATAACATCACGGACAAACAGAAGACCAAACACAGGCCACCTAAACTAAACATGAGGGCAAGCTAACAAAACCCAAACCAGAAATACTCATCGGCAAAGGAACAGAACACAATTACAATCAAAACAGCATCACCAGAGGATAAGAAATGATCCATAAACACACCAGTGTGTGAATGTGAGCGTGAATGAATAATGTCATTGTAAAGCGCTTTGGGTGCCTTGAAAAGCGCTATATAAATCCAATGCATTATTATTATTTATTATAAAGGAAAAACAAACCAAAGCATAAGAAACCCAAAATGCTGGGTCGAACCGACCCAGGACCGTGACAATTATTAGTGATTAATCTAGTAATAACATTACCCCCTTTTGCATTTTTACTTGACAGATCAGCTGTAGTATATTTTAGTTGTCACACATTTCCCTGCTTGTTAATGAACCATTAGATAACAGCTACGACACCTTTTGCTGTGACTGGAAGTTGAAACTCAGTTAATTAGAAACTCCAGCGAGCTAAAGGTCTTCTGTTCTTTAATTGGATGGGATCATATGCGCAGCTCAAGCACTCAACTCCTCAGTGTTTTCAGTTTGTTCCTTGCAGGTTAATAGGATCAATTTTATACCTATGTGTGCCATTCTGTTGACCTTTTGTCTTTGTGTGGCAATCAATATTTGCTAACCCGAAGCCACCCTGTCATTAACAACAGACATGATGATCACGACACACACACATTGGACAGAAGCAGGATGGAGGTGCTCACGTCATATGTTCTATATAAAGGAGATGAGTTTTGTGCATACAACAGAAAATCAAGCTGTTAGTCTGCACTTCTAGATGCTTTTTGCACATTTAAAATGTGTAAAAAGCATGAAGGCAAGAATATAAGGTTGCAAGTTCTTTTATGATTAAAAGATAGAAAAAACCCAAATATCTAGAGGGTTTAAATGCAGAAACTCTATTGCAGCATCCCGAAATCCCAAAGCAAGATAAAAAAAAAAAAGATTTTTTCATTGCTCATTCAACTTCAAGAGGTAAAAAACAGAAAACAAACTGAATATCACACTTCTGAGCTCAAGTTAAAAAGACTTCCAACATACAAGTCAAGGACAAAAGCATGAAATGGGGTTAGATTTCAACATTTGAAAGACTGAATAATTATCACCTTGGCAATGTTATGATTCTTAAGAAAAGCCTGACTCTACAAGCGTATGAAGAAATCTGCACATTGATATGAGCTAAGCTTGCTGTTGACTGTGCTGTGCTATACTTATTCAAGACATGAAAGACAAAGAGACTTGTTCTGCTGTGCAACATGTCCCCAAAATAAGTTATTGGAAAAGAACAAGAATGGGAACCACAAGGATTTAAATTAATTGCAATGTAAGCTGCTTAACTGATTGTATGATAAATGATATATTCCTGATGCCGCATATCAGCTATGATGAATTTCAATGATGAATTTCAAAAGATTTTAGAGTAAGAGGAGTTGTATATAAATCTGAAAAAACTCAGAATGCAATATAGAATGAACTGCTATTTATCTTTATTTAAAAAATGCATTTTAAATTCAAATTTAAAAAATCTAAATGTGGCCAGAAGCATTAGCTGATTAATTTACATCAAACTCATGTGCCTGTGATTGATGGAGGAAAGAGAGAAATTAAATAAAACATTACAAATATCCACCATGAGATCTGACGAAGGAGTAGGATTGGTTTTCAAGTGCTGGTTGGTCCCCTGAAGCAAGTCACAAAGTCTAATCACTCTGTGGGAAAGAGAAATCCTATATGGATTAGCGGATACACATTGAGCATAATGACTTCATTTTTTTAAGTGAAATTTGCATTTTAGTGGGTGGTTAGTGATGACTTCAGGCATCGGTATCCACGTATATGATTATGATCTAACTGACAACTGACCATTGTGAGAATGAGGTCAAGAAAAATGCTGAAAACTTTAAGTAAAGTTATAAACTTCGAACAGAATCACATCAGTGCAGATCAGCATATTTTGTAAAGAGCGAAAACCAAAGCTGTAGACTTTAAACTTTTCAGCCTGAAGTCGGAGGCCTTACTCCATTCGATTAGTGTTGTAACAAACACATCTTTTGAATTCACAGCTCTCAGTCAGATGAAGCAGAATCTTTATCTTTCTGTCTTAAGGGTGATGCTTTACCTACACTGCTGTGAAAAACAATTTACCCCCTTCCTGATTTCTTTTCCCCCCTTTTTTGCATATTTTTCACGTTTCAGAAAATCAAAGAAATTGTATTATTTAAAAAAATTCAAATTTTAATAATGATTAATTCCCCCTTAAATCTAATTGTGCCACCTTTGGCTGCAGGAACTGCAATTAAGGAATTGCAATACCTGGCAATGAGTCTTCCACATCACTGTGGAGGAATTTTTGGCACCTCTTCTCTGCAGAATTGTTTTATGTCCACAAGGATGGAGGGCTTTTGAGCATGAACTGTCATGGGGCTCATTTACAAGACACTGAGAAAAGTTAACAAAGTTTTATTTACAGGTTGCCTTAGCACAGAGAAAACCCATCTGTGAAGCAATGGTTTCAGAGAGTGGACGGAGGAGTTGCAGGTAAGTCTGTGGGCACACACACACACTGTCAAAATGACTCGAGGGGTCCCAAAATACTAGAGAGTTCTGTACAGAATCAGAAGACAGCACTGGGAACAAACTGAAGGAAAGCATGAACAGGACAGGAGTCAGAACAGTCTGGCGACAACTGAGAGTTTTCTTTAGCTTTAAATAGTCAGCTTGACAATCATACGAGAAGCAGGTGAGTAAATCATCCAATCTTCAGCAGGTGAGGGTTTGACAGGAGAGACAGGAAGCCCGGAGGAGGAAACCCTCATCTCTCAAAGGTAAATAATGCACGCCCTGAAGCACACAAGCAATACACAGACACAGAGAAAGAACGAGCCAGAGAGAGAGAGAGAAAGAGTGTGTGAGAGAAGGCAGGCCAGTGCAGGAGGAAATGGGTACCATGACATGAACAGCCTGTTTAAGGTCTCAGTGAGATTTCAGACTGGACTTTGACTTGCCCACTCCAAAATCATCATTTTGTTTTAGCTTGTGCAGAGACATTCAGAGGTGGACTCGCTGGTGTGTTTTGTATTGTTGTTCTGCTGCACATTCCAAGTGTGCTTCAACTTCAGAGCACGAATTTATGGAGAGAGATTCTCCTTCAGGAGAGGTAAAGAGCAGAATTCATGAATTACTGCAAAGAAGCCCCAGACCATCACACATCATAACTACTTTTGAATGTTACTATGATGTTCGTTTTATGAATCTGCCATTAGTTTTATGCCAACTGTAACAGGACAAAGGCCTTCCAAAAGTTCAGCGTTTGTCTCATCAGTCCGCAGAATATTTTCCCAACAGTCTTGGGCATCTTCAAGATGTTTTTCCTGTAAATATAAGACGATCCTTGGTGTTTGTGGTGTGAATGAGACACGGCGGATCCAGGGATCATAGTTTTGAGCCATTTTATTACACGCGGCTACAGCTCTCAAGCTGCCAGCCGCAAATACACCACACCACAACCACCCACCAAGTCCTCGTGTTTTAACAGGCGGGCGTGATTGCAGATGCCGTGCAGGTGTGTCCGCACGGCACCCCAGACCACGCCCGCCACAGTGTTCTTTATGGTTAGCAGTGGCTGGCTGAGAGCTCTCCATTTTTGCCCAGTCTCTTTCTTATTGTCTCTCATGAACACTGACCTTGAGGATAAGTGAGGCCTACAGTTCTTTAGATGATGTTCTAGGTTCTTTTGTCAGTGTGTTGTCGAAGCGCTCTTGAAATAATTTTGGTAGGGAAGGTTCACCTCTGTGTAAAAGTTTTCTCCATTTGTGGATGCTGGCTCTCACTGGAGTCCCAGAGCCTTAGAAATTGCTTTGTAACCCATTTTATACTTACAGATGTCAAAAACTTTGTTTTAGCCTATTCATCTATCTATCTTTTAGCCTATTTCACTTTGTCAGACAGGCTCTAAACAGGTACGGCAATAATCATGCCTGGGAGTTGTTGATGAAATTGAACCAATTGAAAGTTTTTTTCCCCTTAATAAATAAAGTCACCATTAAAAGCCTGTATTTTGTATTTAATTGGGTTATCTTTATCTAATACTACATTTTGTTCAATGATCTGCAACATGAGTGTGACAAATATCCAACAAACTCAGGAAGAGAGCGCATTTATTTTTTAAGGAACTGTAATGTAATTACACATGCAGGGTGTGGAGATAATACTTGGGGACTTCCTGAACTGTGATAAGTTGCTTGTCTTTTCCCCTACAAGTTTCTCACAGTGGTAGATACAATGTCAAAATTTCAGCAATGTGCGCTGGTCTCAGTGATGAAAGTATTTATGCACTGTTGATTAAATAATAATATTGATGGTGATAATACTACCACATAGCATACACAGCAGTCAAAAGAGTGATACAATGATTTTTTAAGACTGCTGTCCTACATAGTGAGGAGCCATGTGTGCTGAAGCTGGGGGCTGATCAGGTCACTGAGGCAGAACTGGTATGAGGGTGTGGGAGATAGTGGGTGGTTGAGTTGGGAATTAATGGACCAAAGAAGCTCCCGCTGTGGCCCGAATGCTCCACTGACCTGGCTGAGTTGGTCTCAGTATGACAGGAGCACTGCTATCTGTCACATTATCATTCTAAGGTCTTGGACCTGAATGTCACTGCCACTCTGCACTGCGTCCATGACACATGAAGACCACAGGATTTGTCAACACCAGTCAGTATTTCTCTGCTTTATAAAGTAAAAATGCAGTGATCCAAAAGGGGGGAAATTCTATTCTGTTGTGTAGCTGAAAAGTCTGAGCTTGTGATTAAAAAAGCAAGACACAACTGATGCTGTGTTAAAAAGACATAACTATATCACAGACAGAAGTAATATAAGGCCATTTATTGTTGTAATATTAGTTTTAAGTATTGTGATACACGTCACTTTGTTTAAATTGCATTACCGGCAACCCCCTCAATTGCCATTGGTAAGGTAAAAATTGCAAAGTAATTGCAAAAAATTAGTATAGTCTGCAAAATTAATTCATATAAAATATGGGGGAAAAATATGTGTATGTATATGTATGTCCCAATGGTTCTTGTAAACACAAATGAGAAGACCAAGACTATGAGAGTCAGAACAGCAGAAACGTCAGAATCAAGAATCCGAAATAACAGTTGCTTTTGTGAAAGAAATTCAGATATAGAAGCCAAATTATCACACAGTACTGTTTGGTAATTTTCAGAAGATTCTATTTCATAAAATAATTGCTAATTAAATTTCTGTATACTAGCCAAATAGTCACAACATGTTATTTGCAAGTTTTGAAATGTAATGCTATAAATGAGTGTGCGTATTTGGTTGTGGTTTACATGGTTATTTTTACTTTTATTCCAAAGTCATGTTTGGACTCCTCATTAAGTCTGACTGCTGTGCCCTCTGCCACAAGACTTTAGCAAATAGGTGGTATGGAACTGCTTAAAAGACTTCTTAACACATCCCACATTAACTCATGATTAAACCTGCTTCATCGTCATCTTTACAAGGTTTCATGTCTCCTTGGAACAAATCACTGCCAGGTGGAATTGTGTTTAAGAGCGTGTGCATCTTTTATAGTCAAGATGTCCATAAGGTGTCTGTAATAGCTGCGGACAGCCCCTCGGTGAGTGACAGCACACTTCCAGCAGAAGCTGTTGTGTCTGGACTTTTCATTAACACCTAAGAAGGTGTCAATCACAGTTTGCTTCTGCTTGGGATGCTCATAAACAAACCAGCAGTAGTAACAAGGTCCAATTCCCCTAAGCCCCACCCAAGCACCAACACAGGTGCCCTAGCATCCAGTTTTCTCATAACCACCAGAACCATGCTGACAGAGAAATCTTGTGGCTTTTACTCCTGAAATCAACATCAGTCACAATGCCTCTGCATGTCTTGATGGGTATAAAAATGAATAATATTGCACTTATATTGTTATGTTAACAGTGAGTCATATGACTACAAATAATGTGATAAACTAATAGACATCACCTCACATCATTATTTACCTATTCTCTATGGATGTGCAAGTTTCTTTTAAAGAATGCAACTTTACTATTTTGCTTATTTTGCACTGAGACTAGATTGAAACTGGTGATCATAGAGGAAAATTTAGCAGCTAAGGAGTCAGATATTTCCTTTAGGAGTTAGAGACAGAAAACCAGACTGAATACTCCACAAATTAGGACATTACTGTGCCCATAGTAGTGCAGCGCCACCAAATATGATAATAGCAGGTTAAACTGCAGCTCACGTTATAGGAAAGAGCTCAGCTGCACTGAGGGTTGCTGAGGTTATTTGTCTTGAGACACTGACTAACTGAAATTGAGGCAGCTACAGTAAGTAAAGAAGTAATGAAACTGTGGGAGGAAAGAGCCACTTGGTCTATCTTCATTTTCTTTGATGTGATGCTGTCTTTTTTACATTAGGTATGAAAATAAAGATTGTGCTCTAAACGTGTCACAGAAACCTGTAAAATAAAACAGTAGATATCTATTACTATTATCTATGGAGAAGCTAACTACTGACCAAGCATCAAAGTGAATTTTTTAGAAACTGTAATTTGTAGGTCTGTTCATGTTTTCAATCAGAGCTTTAATTACAGTAAAAAGAATAATAAACCTGCATACCTGAGGTCTGATCTTGATCCATTATTGATTATGGCTTTGATGGGTTTTTGTTTGTTTGTTTGTGTTGTTTTTGTTCATGTTTTTTGTTTTTGGTGGTCCCGAGTAACAATTCTTTGTAAACTAAAAAAATTTAAATTATGTGTTCACCTGTACTGTCTGTGTCCTTTATTAAAACTGATGTCCTTCCTCAGTTACTTGCCTCACTCCTCTAGATGTGGGAAGTCTCACATGACAGAGACCACACCAGTTTTCAGGGCTCATTAACCTTTCATACCAAATGTTTTGTCATTCCACTCATGCACAGCCATACATTCACACATTCACCCTTTTGGCATATGCTAACTGTTGAGTAATAATAGAAACATTCCAGAGCAATAGTGCAGTATCTTAGTGTCACTGAATATTTAGATCTGAAATACTGAAGATAATAAACATAATAATATTTGTGGATATCTAATTTTCATTATCAGCCAGAGGAGAGTCTGTCCATTATCTTTCATTTGCAGCACCATGATTGTGTCCATTTGTAGAGGTATTTGCCCTCAGACAGCCTACAGAGAGGGGTTTTGAAAAGTACACATAGTTGCTGCAGTGGGCACTTTTCATGGTTTTTAACACTCAATTTCACTTGAGGTCTTTGTATACTATAACTTCACTCTTCTCTGTGGCTGGCTGATGGGACAACCTAAACATAAACAAGAGTAGCCCACAGAATGGTTGTGCCACATATTTTTGACAACATAGACTATCTGCAGGTAGACCAAGCAGTTCGTAGCTGCTCATGAACTCCCAATGGATTGCCAACACACTGCAACCACTGAACCGTCATTTCCAGATAACTCAAATCTTAGATCTACGAGGAGCAAAGCAGTTTCTAGCCTCATCGTGGAACATCAGACTGGCTTTTTATCCTTTCGAGGTTGTGTGAAGGTGTGTGGACTTGAAGAAGGCATTCAAATGCATCTCTTGGGCATCCCGTGGGGAGTGTTTCAGAGTACGGGGTGATTGCTGTAGGCCATTCAGACCCTGTACAACTGTTGAGAGAGCTTGGTTCGATTTTCTGTAGTAAGTCAGACCTGTTCCTGATGAGAGTTGGACCAGTGATGCACTTTGTCACTGATTCTGTTCATAGCTTTTGTGGATAAAATTTCTAGGAGCAGCTGGGTGGTGGACGTTTTATGTTTTGGTTTCTACAGGATCACATCTCTGCTCTTTGATGTGGTTGATGTGGTTCTTCTGAGGTCATCAGGTGAAAACCTCCACAGAGAAGAACTACTCCTCCTCCACATTGAAGGGAGGCAGGTGAGGTAATTCAAGCATCTGACCAAGATACCACCTTGAGGCCTCCTAGAAGAGGTGTTTTAGGCATGTCCTAATGAGTGAAGGGGAAGGACCTGGGGCAGACCAGGGACACAGTGGAGAAATAATGTCTCTCGACTCGTTTGGAAACACCTCAGTGTCCCCCCAGATGACCTGGAGGAGGTGGCCAGGGAGTGGGAAATCTGGGTGTCTGTGCTTATATTGCTAACCCTGCAACCCAAACCCAGATAAGTGGCAGGGATGTACTGATGGGTGAAAGGGTGGATGGATTCATTACCACTTGATCATTTTAGTGCATTTTTTTCTTATTTTTTGACCTGAACTATACTAGCTGAAGAATATCAGACCTAATAATTTCATGCAAATATGACAAATTCATGAGATTTCACAAAAAGTTGATGCTACTCGCAAACATGATTGTTTCTTGACAGTTCCTGGGAGCATAGAGTCCCCGAGCATCTTGCTGATGTTCCAGATTTAAACAATGCTATGCAGTGACAGGTAGTTATCATTTAATGGACGAACATAGCGCATCTGATAATCAAGGCTATAGACACACATAAGTTAGACTGGTTAAAGTGGAAGAATATTTTAGTTCTTTTCAAGCTTCATCCTGTCGTGTCTCTCACCATCTGTCTCAGCCCAATTATGACAGACGTAGCGTTCCTCTCACTGCTGTGTGAAGGCACAACATTGTCAGTTTGAGTGATTTCAGCAACATAAATTATTGGTGCATGTTTCCTTCAGAAACATCTGTGTGTTCTTATTGGCTTGGCTCGTCAACCAGAGTTAGACACGGATTGCTATATAATGCATATTAATGTGAATGGATGCATGATGACACACAAGTTGAGTTTTGCAGTTCGGATCCTATAAATAAATGATCAAATGTAAGTAAAGGAAAAAGTATTGGAATAAAAGCTAAATGGAAGGGTTTGGTATTAATATTGTTCCGGGTAATTCAAATTTGACTGAATGCTGTTTATTTGCAGGAAAAAAATGCACGAGAAATTAAATGTCACAAGTTTTCGAAGGATTCAGGACATCTCATGAATGCAGTAACTCAAGATTACAATTAAACATAGACTAAGCACTCTAATGGCACACTTAAAATACAGAAGCACAAAAAATAAATTTACCAAGGAAGCAGAAGAATGAGGGATTAAAAAGTATTCATTCAAGACCCTTCGTTATTTTGTTAATACACTTCTCTCCTAAAAATCCAGTCTTGTTGGGGTGGCTGCTTATACTTCCCTACATGCTGCAAATAATTGAAGTCCATCAACTGCTAGTGTTTCAAGTTAATTTTAAGAGGAAAGCTGGGTGTCAATGTCACAAACACACATGGCTTATGACCAGGAGTCCTGTTTAGGACTAGCTTTATGTTTCATTTTGACATTATTGCTATCTGTTATTCACATGACTAGATGTCACTTAATTTTAAGTATAATTGTAAATTGCAATCAAGTGGGAGCCTCAGGGGCTGAAAACTGAAACAAACAGAAAAAAAAAAACCTCCCAGCTGTAGTTGGTCCTTGAGGTTGGCTTCAAAAAAAGGTTGATAGCCATATAACCTCTACTCTACTTTTCTAATCTCAAAACATCTACAAACTAGTGGGTTATGTTGCATACTGTATGTCCCCCTTTTTTAATAAATACTACTGTATATAGTGGTGGTCATAAAAAGATATTGTTGTAAAAACCTGTAGGGTATTTCTTATAATTAGAGCGATGATTTGATGGATTTGATAAATCAGAAGGCTCCAGAATGTCATGCTAAAAACTATTATGGATTTTCCTTGTGGTGTTGATATGGTCCAGACCAGGGACTAATGTCACATGTACCTGTATTTATATCATGGCTATTCTTGTCATTTATGCCTGCATCATATTTTCAGTTTTGTGACTAACACACTTATCCACATTATTCTGGCTTCCAGGTTTCTGGTTACAGCCCAATAACTGTGCATCTTTGTCATACATAATGTCTTCTTCCCATTGTTTCTTAATTACCACTGAGAAGCTACTGAAACAAATCACACTGCAAAAGATTTCCTTGTGTGTGTGTCGGAGGGAACAACAGGTGCATTAGTAACAAAAAAGGTAAAAAAGTGCCATTTGCCTCTTGGCAGAATGTGGAGGAATACTTTTGACCTTTTCTGACAATACAGTGAGACAAGTGCATTAAGCAAAACAGAAATCTACATGCTAATTTATTTTGAACATGCTAATATAAATACAAAAGTGCTCACTCCCCTCATGCATCTCTTGGCATAACTGACAGGGGTTTTTTTTAAATAAAATAAATGTCAAAATTAAACTTTGAATTTTTCTCAAAGATGAACTAGATACCTACAAATCATTGCTATTATAAGATTTTAAGAATTTTACTGTAAACGCATGTATAGCTAGCTAAGCAAATTTAGTGATATGATCATAATATGATACAAAAGCAGTACCTCTGCTGTATAGAAAGGCACTTTAAATAATAAATGTACACAAAAATAATAATCACAGCAGCAGAACAGACTTTAACTCTGGGCGCTCCATCTTTTATGTTCGGCTGAGCCCGAAGCACCACAACTGGGGCTTGAAAATGGGTTGCCACCCAATCACCCCATGAACACTTGCACATAATGTGTGTTTCTGTTTTTTTGTTTGTTTGTGGGGTTTTTGTTTTGTTTTGTTTTTTTCATGCAAATTACAAATTATTCTCCAAGTTTATGGGAGAATGTTGTTGCCTTTCTTTGTGTTCTGATTGTATTTTGATTTTATTTGTATAGTAATCATTTAATCATCTTCTGGTGACACAATATTTGAGTCCATGATTGCAAATAAATAATCATGTAGCTCTAAAGTCTTTTCACTTTGTCTGACTGAGAGGACATTTGCTTTTAGTTTAAATTGTTATTCATGCGTATTTTAACTTCATAGTACAGAATATAAGATGGGACAAACTCCAGACTTGCAGCGGGCATATAATTCTAATATGTCAACCTAATATAATAAGAAGAAGAAGTAGTTGATAAGTTTCTAGGAGCTTTGAAATCTTTTATTTTACACTTAATGTGACAACCAAGTGCACCTGTAATATTAGTGCACCCACACATAAAGTCGGTTACTCATACGGCACTCGTTGCTGGGTAGGTAAAACAACAACCTGACTAATCCCATCAATGCGGTCATTTTCTGTCTTTTACAAAGAGATGACTGAGAACATAGGGAAGGCTAATAATTAGACCAGCAGAGAAGTCACTAAGGAAAACTGTAGGCTTTTGAAATTAGGTATGGGGATTGTGAATAGTGTGGTTATTGATATTTGTTTGATTTTCTCCATACTCCTCCCCTGCAGGATCAGGACCTCATAGCCCAGGGGAACCCTTAAAACAGCCCAGAGTAAAGGGTTCGGGATAAGGTTTTCTTTTTTCTTCACTAACCTACGGCAATAAAATGGCTTTATTTTTCTAGATATGGTATTTGTAATTTTGTTTTATCCAGCATGAAAACATTATTATATTGCAGCATTATTAAGTGAATAGACATGGGAAATTACAAAGACCAACATAACATGACCTCACCTTGCTTTGATTGAATCGTTTTAAAAATTGGGGGAAAGACGTTTGTATTTTTCTATGCTTCATGTTGCTTGCTTTCTTGTCCATCTTGTTATCCATGATTGACAGTTCAGGATAAGTTGTGAATAAATGAATAATTATTTGCTATGATTTTGATTGTCACCATCTATGTCTTCTTTTATGCTTCTCAGGTATTGTGTTACTCTGCAAAATTATTTAATTAATTAGAATTTAGAGAAAACACAGATGCACACACAGGTGTAAACAAAGCCCTTTAATCACCTCTCATATACCTTTTCCTGCAAGCTGTAGTCACTCTGCAGCTTGCAGCATGTCTCTAGGGAACGTGGATGATAGATGGATGAGGCTGAGCTGATTTCCTGTCTATACAGGTTCCTAAAACAGCACGTGAGCTTGAATAAATAGATTAAGCAGTACTGCTGCCGGTACAACAAAGTCGTGCAGTTGTTCTAAAGTTACTTTTACTTTCAAGGTCATTCAGAAGTACCATATCATATGGACCAGAGCTAATATATTGACCTAATAACTTGTATCATAATAATAACAATAATATTTCCTCTATACAGCTTTTCATTGCTGTTTTTAATGTGTGCAGTGGTCAAAATAAGGACTAGATTTTTACATATTTATACACACTATCACTTAAATCTGTTTAAAATCTGGCTTAAAGTTTACTTTACAATACTTAATGACATTGTTAACAATCAAGTGGATGTGTGGTATCCTTGGAAGTAAACAAGCAAACAAAACAATATAATATGAATGCACAAATAATAACACTTGGGAAGTCAGCGGGATTGAGAAAGATCATCTAAATATTAAAATAACAAGAAGAAAATAGACTAAATCCTGATTTGTTAATGTTCATGTTTGCTATGATTTGAACTGCAATTAGATTTTTGGTGCTGGTAATAATAAAAATAAAACAAAAGCTACATAACAATCATGATTTGATGAATATTTCTATAGACCTGTTAGCAACTAAGTAGAAGAGTATAATGTTTAAACTTTCGCATCAAGATTTTAAATCATGATACTTTTCATTAATAACTGTGTCCTGCTTATAAACAACTCCTCAGTTCTCAGACAGTTACAAACTGTTGTCAAATAAGAATTGGTTGCTCCACAGTGGTGAACATGACCCTGTCCCAGCTTTTTGCCATCAAATTCAAAATGACTTTTTAATTTTGTGTTTGTAATAAAATATGGGTTTATGAGATATGCAAATTATTGCAGTTTTTATTTGCATTTACAGTTTCTCAACTTTTTTAGAATTGGCTTTGTATATACTTTTCAGTTTTCCTTTAATGAATTAAACTGTGAGTCTTACTAAGATGAATACTGTCCTAATCTGTCTGATCTAGAAAATAAATAATACATCTAAAAAAGAGGTATTTTACTGCAGTTTCTCTCATGAGCAGCAATTCAATGACAGACAAAAGGAGAAGAACTGTTTTTCTCCAGTGTGGAACTGGAAGAGTTGATGGAAGAGACAAAAGCAAAGAGCTCTTTCCCTCAAAGAGGCATAAAGAGGCACTTTGGGGCCGCGTAGCAAATACAGTGAATACATCTGGGCATCAGAGGGGTGATTTCAATAAGCGAAAAAGTGCTATTATCATAGAAGGAGACTAACCAAAGTCAAGCCCGATGCAAATAAAGCCTGTATTGTGCACGAGCTACAAGTGGTGGCTTTCTAAAGGAGCCATTAACTTCCAGCACAAAAAGAAATAGGACACACTTTCCATGGGTGGAATTTAATGAACATATTTCAACAAATTTTCATGAATCTCTTTATTTATCTTTTGGCTCAGTCTAAAAATGCCCACGAATTAATAAAGAATAAGTTCAAATAACAGAGAGATCCTAACGAACTTGTTCTTATGAGCAAAATTCCCCTCAAATAAAATAAGACTTTTGCAGAATCATTTTGAGGATAAATCAGAGGAAAGCCACCCACATGGCATTATAAGCACAATCAACTGATTAACAAGGTTTGGTCTTACTCTCTTTTATACTTCTTACAGCTTCTATTTTACACATCTAAACTAGATTTGTTCATGATGGGTTTGCAATGATCAGGATGCTGTCCATTATGTCGCACGCTCTTAATCTTATCCAAGATAAGCTCTTGTTTTCCTTCTCGTTGTTCCCAATCTACATGATGCATGATGTTTTCCATCTTTCGCCTATGCCTTTTTCAGCCGTGATGATAAGCAACATTAGCGGGTTAATCAGTCTATTACAGTGAAGGCCTTCTGTCACTCTGACATAAGTCCCTTTTATATAAATTTTCCTCACAGCTTTTTTTAGACATACCAAAGATAGCAACCAACACAGTGAACACAGTCTTTGCCACACGAGCAAAAGTCAAGCTTCAGTGAATAATAAAATAAGTATTGTTAGTACTGACTCTAGTTTGTAGGAATGCTTATGTCTCTGCCTTTTCAGCTGCATAGTCACAGCTTTAACCGACCCCCACTGCACAGTTTTAGAAAGAGAGACATTTCTTCTGGATAATTTATAAAGAAAAATCTTAATGTGACTCCATATATTCAGACTCATATATTTCTAGGACCAGTGTGGGAAAATTGGCATGGTAACCCTTACAAACCCTTCCTGTTTAGATATGATAGATATTCAGCCATGACACAAAATAGGTTTAGTGTAGCTCTGATTGCGATGAGACTCATTGTTTCTTGACTTGAGGTGAGTGCCCCTCCTCCTATTATATTTAATGTCTGGATTTTTGGTGAAAAACAGAGATGGTGTCTTTAACCTGAAAAAAGTTCTGTATAACAAGCAGTAATCCACATTGAGAGGTGGGAATCACCATAGCACCCAGTGACTCAGCAACTAATTGGATGTTTACATTCCTTTTTTCTCAGTCCAATTTCCATAACAGCTGACAGCATGGGGATAAATTATTTTATCTGCTAATAGTGTATCTATTAGCGAGAACAGCAGCAACCACAATGAAATTTCCTCATTAAACTTTTTTCTCCAACAACGATGAAAACTGGTACAAAATTCATGCCACATCCATCCAATAACTCTTAAATCCAAATTGCATATGTCCAGGTCAAGAAGACTCACTCTCCCTCAGCAGCACACAGGCAGTCTGTCAAACAAAAAACCGGGTACCACAGAGCGTTGCCCTTTAAGGGTAATGATGATGACACCTCAGCTGCCATGCTCTCACTGTGGGCAGAGAAATGGAGAGTTATGTGTCTGGCTGGAGGAAATGTGGCTCATGTACAATCTCAAAGTAATTAGAAATCTAATACTTTTGTAATAAATTAACCTTATTTCAAGTCCAACTGAGATAAAAAATAAACTTGCATGTACTCAACTAAACGACCAAATACCAATATTCCAATGCATTCACATGTAGGCTTTAGCTCCGAGACAATGCTGCATTATCTGCTGTAGCATAAAGAATAATATGTTATAGATAGCACTCGGGGAATAAATTAAAGCATTCTCCTGCATCTCAATGTCTTAAAGATGCAAAGTTTAGAATGACTCCAATCCCTTGGGGGACATTGCACCTACTGTATGTAGGAGAATGAGTGAGCCTAGAAGAGACAAAGGAAGTAAAAAAAATGATAGAGCATCCCATAGGGAGAGAGAAAAATAAAAAAAAGAGTGTTTTTTTCAGTGGAAAACAGTCCACAAAAGAGTATTCTGAGTACTGAGACCAATACAAATGCAAGCCCTGCCTCAACAATGCCCCCCGTCTCCTGAGGAGAAAGGCAAAAGAAAGTGAGTGCCACAGACAACAGTTTAGAGGCAAGCTGATGGAAGTGGCAGATAAGTGCTCCCCACTGTCTTGAATTAAACAAATCTGCAAAGGGAATTGTTTTATGTAATTTACAATTTCCTAGTGAGAAAGGAAAAATAGCAACAATGAAGCCAGCAGCCAGTCCATTTCTGTTCATCCATTAGAATAACAAAATGTAATACATTAAACAACGTACACCAGGGATTCTCAATACCTGGACTCAGCTGCTGGCCACCAACAGCCATTGAACTTTTTGAGCTGTTCTCTCCCATTACAGTGTAAAGACAGCCTTAAAGCCTTTTTAAAAGGGCTTTAGCAATGGACACATTGACTGTGGACAGCTCTTTCAGATGTTTTTGGTTACCTTTCATTTCTTTAACTGAACCACTCCAGCACCAGAAATGTTGGGGGTGCACTGATGTACCAAAGGTGAAGTAAACATCAAAGCTGCTTTGCTAGAAGCAAAAACTGCTGAAGCAGACGTATGGGACCTACTCCACAAAAAAAAATCACCCCATTCATAACTGGACAGAGGTCAAAGTCTTTTTGTACTACTGGGCTGTAAATAAAACTTTTATTGCTGTAATGTTGGTTATTTTATCTCAACAGTTTGTGGGGTCTTATTTATTTATTAATGTATTTATTTATTATAATTATTATTTATTATCATATATTTTATTCTTAAATAAAATATATTCCTTATGAAATTCAGTGATAGCACCAAGTATGGGTTCCGAGCACTAATAGAAATGCAAGAATATAGAAGTATTTGTGGTTTAGTCCAGTTGTCCTTTCAGGGTCATCCTAGTCATATTTGCTGAGGCGTGTTTGAGTTCAGATGGGTGTCATCATGCTTCAGTGAGTATGAAGACACGTGCAGCAGATTTATCTTGAATAATGCTTGCAGCAGTGAAAGAAATGTATCAAACAAAGAGAAGATCCATCATTCGGTATTTACTCAGGCTTTTAGGAATCAATGTATTTTAGTGTAAAATGCTGTAGGGACACAGGTAAAATGCTTTCAAATGTAATATTCACCTGATGATTGATAGTAACAGTGTTTTCAGTACAGCCACAGGGAAAAGGGATTGTCTCTGACAGATAACGGACTCTTAAGACCATGTCTTATTACTGCTAAAAGACTTTTCTGAACAGAGAAAAAACTGAAATTGCACAAATGGAACTGACTCTTGGAACTGACAAACATATGGAAAAAGGACTTCTTAAATTAAAAGCTGCACTCTTGTCTCTGTCAAAATGGATGACAGAGATAAGAGTCTGCATGAATTCTGTCCTTCATGCAAGGGTTCTTATCTAAACCCTTGCATGTTTTATTTAACATAAATGCTCTGATCAAAAAGTTCAGGGAAATGGTCGGCGAAAATCCAAATTACTGACCTGACTTAAATTTGGCCCAGCATCTTCTCATGCATCTCTGCAACCTGCTGTTTTCAATTGCTCTCTAAAAACGCGTCATTATGACCACTTCCATTATGCACTCTGTAAGAACAAATATCAACTGTCCCTTTTGAAAATGACCTGGATTTTGTGTGGAGGATCATTGCTGGTGATGAGAGCTGAGATGAGAACAGTTTTCAGCAATTTTCACTTTAAGGGTCCACACAAAGTCATTTTTTGACTTTCACTGGGTTATATGGTGTAAATTGGACTTTGTCTACTTTTCAAAATAAAAATGAATCAAAACTCCTTTTTTTTCTCTTTGTTTGGGCATACTGAAGGAGATCCAACATGTGTTTCAGAGGCACAAATGCTAAGGGACAGAATGAGACTTCAAGGGAACATAATTCTATACACCATTATACACTATATACACTAATATAACCATGCTTTGTGCTTTAGGTTTCATTTTAAAAAGTTCCCTTTTTTGCATCAGTGTTCATTCACAATGAATAAGCAAAACCAAATGCAATTATGTTTGCAGGATTTTTTTTACTTATTAGAATTTAAAAAGTATTGTGACCCTTATTAAAGACTCAGTAGAAGCTAATTTCTGAGCAGTGGAATTCACTTTCATTTATACAGCACAAGTGTTTTGATCAGAAGGTAAATACCCTATAATATTAGAGAGAATATTTGCAGCTTTGAGTCCTCTAAAAGCCTTTAGGTTTTTACACCTGGATTTTGGCAGCTTATCTGATTTTTCATTTCGTCCAACACTGCCTTGGCAGTATCCTTTTGGGTTATTTTGAAAGTAAAATTATTGCTACAGTCTCGGGTCACATGGACTAACATGTGAGCCAAACCATTTTTCATTCCCGAAAATGCCTTTGCATTTTATTACACACAATTTAATTTATGGACATCTATGGTTTGTTTTCCTTGCGTGTGTGGATTGGATAGGTTGTTACCAACATTTGGTGAGAAATTCATCTCAATAGCACCTTTAGAAATATATTTACTTACATAATCGGTAATGTCATCAATACTCGTTAGCCAATAATATGACTCTGAAAAGTCCTCATTTTTGAAACACAGTATGGCCATGATTTACAAAACAGACTTAATTTTTATTCAATATGACCTGAGTGACTGAGCCCATAAACTCATCAGGAAGGTGTTTACAGAGTTCAAGTTGGAGAGCTGTTTTCCTGCAGACTTGAAAAGGACTGCAAGTCTTTTTTTTGGCAACGGCAGGTATCTCCCCACCCAGTGCCCATCAGAAAGTATGTAGGTTTTCAATGTTCTACATTGATGTTTTATACTGTTTATGATCTCTCCAGAGGATTTCTAAAGTTCTGTTTGAGTGAGTGATCTTGGTTCTCAGTTGCCACCCTGACCACAGTCCCTCTTGTTCAGCTACTCAATTTTTCCAAATGGCCAATGCTAAGAATAGTGCTGGTGGTTGCACATGTCTTCCATTTCACATTTTAATAGGCCACTGCCCCCCTGGTACAACTCGAGGCTTTAAAAATGGTTTTGCCCTTGTCCTAGTCAATGTCTGTCCAAATTTTGCCACAGGTCTACAGAGAGCTTCGCTTTTGTCCTGAAGTACAATGTGAAGTGTGGGAGCCTATAAAGACAATTTTGTGGCTTTCTAAATTAAACTCCATTCAACTCAACTCCAGCTGTAGTGTATTTAAGAATGATTAAAGCAAAAAGCATGACATTGAACAAAATTAAAAGTGCCACAGCAAAATATACTTCTGCAAATGATTAAAAGCAGCTTTTTACTCTGTTATTACTGGTTACCATTTGGACAGTGACACATCATTAATACCAATGAATAAAATTGCTGCAGCAACAGCAGGATATGTACATATCATACTTAGTTAAAAAGAAGACAATTAAACACACCTACGCAGGCCAGGCAGTAAAGTGTACAGAAAACAAGGGCTCTAAATTGGTTTCAGTATTTAGAAAACAGATCCTTCTCTGATTGCAAAGGGATTTGCACAGCTTTTATCACATATGTACTAATAGTTTTTCAGGAAGGTCATGTTTTAGGTGTAACATTAGTGAAGGTCCCGTTATGTTGTATTTTTAGAATAAAAAAAACAAAAACATTTTTGCTCGACAATGCCACTCTCTATCAAACCGCCTAATGTGTGGCTCAACAGGCACTGCAATGCAAACATGAATACCCAGCAATGACACAGAATGTAATTCAGAGGATGGAAACATTTGACCATTTTCTGTAGCTTGTGTGTTATTAACAGCAATGGTGGATACCACTCTATCAGAGGCATCCCTTATCTCCCTAGCAATTACCTTTCCCTTTATATATTTTGCTTTTATTTCATTATCCACATTTAATAGACCTATATCATGCTATATGTCCTGTTTGCTTTGTCACATGGGTATGCTGAGTGTTAACATTTCAGTATTAAGGAAGTCTTTTCACAGTCTTGTTGCTTCACATGAAGGAAAGGATGATGGAGCACGGTATCTCAACAACCCTTTTATAGTCTACAATTCATTTCAAAGCTGTAAGGAGGAAAAATGGTCTGAAGGGCCTGGGAGCATAATGAGTGACAGTAGTCGCTGCCACCATGAACAATCCAGGTGTCACTCAAGCAACAAGACTCTTTACACAGACTTATTCAGCTCTGACAAATGAACAAGGGCTGTCTCAAAGTCACAGAGCTGAATAAAGCCGTTAAGTCCTAAGCCTCTTTTTTTTATCGTTCCCATTTACTTTTTCATTTGTTGACTGAGGTCCCAAAACCCCACACCTTGGTTAGGTTCCCCAATCCTGCTCACAGACTGACTTGAATGGTTCAATTGCTTCATGGATTGCTTTTGAGAAAATCCCTCAAGAGGACACTGGAGCAATTTATTTAATTTGCATGCCTATCTCAACAAAAGATACACCCAAACTGTTGAAATATTTTAGCGGACAGAGTGTATGTGTGTGTGTGTGTCTTCTATTTTATATAGCAGAGCCTTGTCACAGATATACAAGCTTACAAGCTGACCAGGATTCTAAAAGAAGAGTTTTATAAACCCAACATGTGGTCCAAATAGTACTACAAATGAAATAATTTCTGCTGGGAAAAAAACACATATGGGGTTCGCATTGGGAAATCATCCACATCCTACTGCAGCCATCAATAGTTAGGTTCCACTGAGTCATTTATCTGTTATTCGAAGAACCTTTTCATCCATTTTCCTTTGACACTTTCACCCTTTCAATATTTCAAGCAAGACAAACATGGAGCACAATAAACAATATTCAATACACAATTGCTGAATCCAATCACAGAGCAGCGGAGAGCATCTGAAGACATTAATAACTTGGTACCTGGTACATAAAAAAGAGAAAAACTACCCTATGTCTAAAAATAACTACCTTGCTTATATTGTATTCACATCCATCTTCCTGATATTCATTCACAGAGAGAGGAAAACAGCAAATAAAGTTTAAATCAGATCAATCATATGTAGATGTGACATTTAACACCAACATTAAATTCCCAGCTGCTCGATGATAAAAGTCATGTTTGAACACTTGATGGGCCAACTCTGCTGAGGCTCCCATGGGAACAGTTAGTTTCAAGGTAGTTATTCAACAATAACTTAATTATTACATTAATATAATATACTGATTAAGGATAATATCGCATACAAGAGATGCATCTCATGGAAAAACCAGAAGGAAAAAATACTTGATAATATAATCATTGAGGTCTTAAGGTAAACAATTCGATCAAAAAGGCTTTTTTTTTAAAGGGATTTTAATTAATAAATTATTATTAGACTTTTTTTCTGATCTTAAAGAGTCATCACTTTGTTCACATGGCTTTCAATATAATTATGTACCCCCTGCTAGTATAAATGTTTTGACATTAATCTTTTATTTGCATTTTCGCTGTGTAAAATTGGTTCGTCAAAAAAAACTTTTTTTCATCATCTTTCAAGGAAGACATATAGCTTCATCACTTTGAGACTTTGTGCCCAAGTACAGTGCTTAACACATTCACTGGACCATCATCCAATCTAAGGTTTATGCCACAGCTCCCATAAATAAACAGCAGTGGTAATTACCAAAATCAACCATCTGTAATCCGTTAATCCATCAGTATACACAAGCTCTTTAATCAAAATGACATTTTTAATGCTAAAATATAATTATTGTTGTTATCCAAGGATTTTAAAATTTACTGTTTTTAGTAGAAAAAAAATAGTAAAGCAACACATTATTAATTTTTTTATTAAGATGCCAAATTACAGTTGTTTACTCACATTCCTGAAGACAAAAAAAAATAGTTTTAGTGGTTTAAAGTTATGCTTGATTAATTTCTAATTTCTCAGAGAAGTCCACCGTGCCAGCTCAAATTTGGCTACTAAATAGCAATTTGGTTTTTTGTTTTGAAACAATTTTTTGACAGATTTCTACAATCTGTGTTGTGTTTATGATAGGTGGGTTAATAAATTGTTTAGCACTATATATAGTATATGTAATTGTAATTTTTGGAAAGAAGAGATGGAAGGCTTCATAGAAGTTAACAGTTTGCTAACAAGTCATCCTAACAACCTGTGATAAGTATGAAAAACACCTAAATGAACCCATCATCCCTTTTACATTTTCAAGTATGACACTGTAATATGCACAGCATACAAATCCAACAACCTTTTCTGACCTTTCTGAATAAACATCACGTTAGCTAAAACTCTGCATTTTTAACAGACCCTGCGGACTAGCATCTGTGCACTCCTTTGCATCACTCTTGCCCATGCAGATGACATGAGTAAGAATTGCAAGAGGCAGTACCTTATGTTCCAAAACTGGGGCTACACTTTCTTCATGATCATCCTGCCATGTGTGCCAGTTGCTAAAAAAAGAGTCTTTTCTAAGGCACAAATGAAAACTTGCTTTATATTCAGTCCAAGACCTCTGTGCTGGCAAGAAACTTTGGTGCCCTAAAGCAAACAAATGTTCCATCATCTGCCTTTCACAAACCTTTAGATCTCTGTGAATGTCAGCAGTATTATTCTCCCACTCCAGTCCCCAATCCAGTCTGAACGCCTGGCCACCATGCTCGAACCAAATCTCAAGATGCCAAGGCGCTTGTGTTGTAGCCCACCACTTAAAAGCCAAGGCACAGACGAAAAACACTCAAGCCGATCGATGGTCTGACTAGCGCAAATATCAGGCCTGACCATGGGGCAGCGACTCAAAGTGTCTGACAGACAGAAATCATTCTACCATGACAAGCCAGGCATACTAAATGCTGATGAGCTTGTCTGAAAAGGTCTCACCACTTGGGATATTCAAAGTGTCAGCTATCTTCCGAATACTACAAAAAAGAGAGATGTAGAGAGAGACTTACGTTGTTCAGCTGCTTCTGTTAAATGTGAGCTATATTTTAAATTCTATTTCATTCTTCAACATCAGAACTAAGTGTATTTTTTTGTTTCATTTTTCAGAGCATTTGCCTTTCAAACCAATTTCAAATAAGCTTAAAAAGATTTAAGGTTCTAATGTTCAAGATGCTCTTCAAACACTTACTGCAAATACATTTTACCTGACTCTTCAACTGTTCTCAGAGTGACTCAAAAAGTTTCAAAAGGGGAATCAAATTCCAACAGAATACTTTTCAGTCTTCTGAAGTCAACAACACTTAAACTCAGCCAGGCAGGAAATGACTAGCAGTGATGTGTCAACCAGAGAACACAGAAAGTCAATGACATTCTCCAACTCCAAGTGACGAAGTCGGAGAATGCATAGACAGTGGTATGCACCACACTAACAGGTAGGCTGAATGAAGTTCTTACACTTTGTATACGCACTTGCTCCCTGTCGTTCTTTGTTTTGATTGGTGCAAAGGTACGTCACAGTGTGACCACTCCCATAGCAGCACCTCTACATTGCGCCTTGTTCAACGCAGTGGCGAGATGGTCATAAGTAAAGCAAGCAATTCTAAATAATGGGTTTCAGGAAGCAGTGCTACAGTGTTGCATATGAAGGGCCCTTTAAACTTTTCTCAACTTTCAGGCAATCAATTCAAGCTACTTCCAGTGAGAGAGCTAGAGATACACCCTTGACTGATATATGACTGCCAAGGTAACCCAAGGGTATGATGGTTACCAAGGCAACAAAATCCTGGAATGTCCACTAGCGAGCAAACGGTGGTGATACAGTGACAGGTGAATTGCTTCCTGTGTGGATGCCCCTTTACAGTCCATATTCTATTGACATTTTAGCTCCTAGTTTCAAGTTCATCAGTTATTACCATACATGTTTCAGATGGTATGAACTATCAACTGTGTGATATTGCTCCTTCCTACATTTTAACAGTGTTGTGTGAGTCTGTAGGAAACTAACATTCCTGTTACACTAACACTGGAGAAAACACAGCTATATTTAAACAACTTCATACTCTAAAGCAGTTACAGAGACAGCCAGAGAGACAGCCAAAATTATAGTGAAATTAAATTTGTTTTATATAGCTTAAAATTGTTATTACTTGTGTTTTTCTTAACTGCAGAAAAAGAAATTTAGACTTTACAGTTGACCTTCTAAAGACAGATTTTGCTCTCTCTTATACACACACACACACACACACACACACACACACACACACACAGATGCACAGTATATATACTTTATATTCTGCCTTATAAGTCTGCTTTCTGCTACTAAAAGATCAATATGGACTTACATCAAGAATATTTTTCAGTCATCAATAATAGCCACAGGGGCTACACAGACACACAGACACACACGCACACACACACAACATTCGAGAGAACCAGTAGTGGATAACAGATAAATAAACATTTCTAAATATACATATATGTAATAAATCATGTTTGTTTTTGTTTTTTCATTTAAGCACAACAGCTGAATCTGTGCAGTTTAAGTACAACTGTCCTGTGATAAAGCCAGACTTTGTGAAGGTTGCTATATCTAAATGATTTTATTCAGCTGGGAGCCATATTTATTACTTTAACCACCCAAATTATATCTGTGTGGCTGTGGTTTTATTTGATTTTAGAAACTAAAACTTCAAGATGAGCAGTGAATTAAATGAGCAGCTCTCCAGCACAGTTCGTGCCATAACATAAAGACTATAATTTGATGTAAACCTATGATTTACATCAGAAGACTCCATTATTTTAGCTAAGTAAGTAAATTGACCATTTGAGTTTATCCTGCATTGTTTTATTTTAAGATAAAAATCCACGTATCCAAATTATAGGAAACCACAAGCACCACAAAGACTATCAAAAAACAGCTAATATATGGAGGTATACTATTACAACTAGCTGCAGTCAGACTGTAAGCTGACCTCTCAGACAGGCTAAGTGCCACTGGAGCAGAGCCAGGCTTAAACAGCGTCCAAGCAGATGGTAGAGCCGGCCAGACACGACACACAAACACATTCCTCCAGTGGACACAGATTTATTGAGACAACCTGTGGTGTTGCCACCTGTTTTAATACGCTTCACAATTAAAGCATATTCACAAAACTCTCTGCTCAACACAATGATTCACCTTCACAGAATCCCTTGAGCAGCTATCACTGGAGTCATTTATCATTAAGTGTGAAGAACCCCAAATTGTTTCTTTCTCTCTCTCTCTGTCTGTCTTCAACTTTGTCACCAAGTTCATCTTTCATATAAATTGTGGGATGCCAGGAAGGAAATTTTATGATGTTTTTGTTTTTTTTTTACATAATATATTTTACCTTAGATCTGCCTGAAAACTCAGAGCATGACTCAGAAGCGCATGTGTTGAACATGGGGTTAGATACCGATCGTTTACTTGCCTCTGCCTGACGTAAGCCCACCTCAGATTTAGCAGTGATTCATTCTGTTATACACACTTATGCATTTCCTTTACAGAGTTCATGAAATTAAAATAGGAATACTGGTACAGCCATTTTCTAAAAGAAACTCCACAAATATCACAAATACAGAAAATATTTAAGATTTGGACAAGACATTCACTCACCAGCTGCTTCATTAGTTACACCTTGCTAGTTGGATCCTTTTTTGATCCTATTTTCAAAACTGCCTTAATTCCTAACAGTGTAGATTCACCAAGATGGTGGATCTTCCATATTGACATGAAAGCATCACAAAATTGCTGCAGATTTGTCAGCTGCACATCCATGATGTGAATTTTCTCTTCCACAGCATCCCAAACGTGTTCTCTTGGATTAAGAACTGGTGACTGTGGAGACCATTTAACATTTAAGTAAGAAAACCAGTTTCTTGAACAGAGCCCAGCCTTGTGACAGGATGTGTTATTCGGCTGGAAGCAGCCATTAGAAGATGGGTACACGGTGGTGATAAAGGTATGTTCATTGGTCAGCAGTAACACTCAAGTAGGCTGTGGCATTTAAACAATACTCAGCAGGTACTAAGGGCCTCAAAGACTGCCAAGAAAATATGCTTTCGTGTTGTTTACACCAAATTCTGACTCCACCATCCAAATGTTGCAGCAAAGACTTGTCTAACAAGGCAATGTTCTTCCAATCTTCTATTGATCAATTTTGCATTTTCCTGTTCTTTGCTGGCAGGAATAGCAGTCTCACCAGTCTCCTTTGACCTCTGGCACGAACGGGGCATTTTCAACCAGAGAAGCTGCTCACTAGATATATTGTTCTTTTTTGCAGCAATCTCTATGAACCCTAGACATGTTTGTGCAAGAAAATCCCAGTAGATAAGCAGTGTTTTAATACCCAGGCCAGCCCACAAACAATTATGGCAAGTCCAAAGTCATTTAAAGCATCATTAAAATCATAGCTGAGATGCTGTGATTCAAAGCAAATGTACGTGATTGGTACGTGATTGGCTTGATGTTGATGATTCTTGGCATGTGCTTATATATATATGAACACATGCCATGTAATGTGTCTAAATAAAAGTGTTCTAGATTTCGTATTTTATAGTCAGGACATTTTCCTAAACAAGGCGTTTGCCTCATTATTACTTGTCTTTTCAAGTGAATTTAATTTTAAAGAGTATTTATTATTTTTTGACCTGTCACTAAAAATACCAAAATTCATTGGATGGTAAGTTTATAAGAGTCTACAAAGGGACAATACCTTGATGTAGTCATCATGAACTGGAATGACTTTTATTAGTATGAAGAAGCTACAGCCCCACGTGTTGGGGAACAAACCAGTAGCACATGTTATTTCAGGAAAGGCAAACACTTTATAGCCAGATCCCTTATAGTGCTTTTGAACCTCCTCATCATGCTCATTTTCTCCTTTTTTCAATATACAACTGACAGCATATCAGCAATGAGGTCCAACCATCTAGAAACAAAGTACCAAATAAACTGAATAAATAAGGATGTGTAAATAAATAAATATAACATAGAAACAAGAACTCATAAATAAATGAGAGGGAGGAGGTCCTCACTCATTAGTCTTATCAGCAAACTCTTTCTCATTATGATGATCCCAACTCCCCAAATTATTCACAACCTCCAAAATGACAGCAGCAGCACTGACAAAGAGATAAATGCTATCAAAACAACTGTTATTTGGCTATTTTGGAGTAATCCATAATGTTAATTAGTGTAGTGCTTTTGTGCAAAATCTCACGGCACGAAAGAACATTGCACTATTGTGCATCATCTTGTTTCATGCCACTCAAATTTGCAGAAAACTGAAATCCAAACTCTAAATTGCCCCCTATCACCAACATTTCCAATGTAACAACCTCTAAATACTGAGGACTCACAAAAACAAGGATGTGTAAAGCAAGGCAATGGTAATAGTACTGCATAATATACTTAAACAAAAAATCTGGAGATGTTAGCCAGGTGCCAAAGTTAAACAGAAAATATGCACATTAATCTGAGCTCTAATTGGAGCATTTGGCAGCACAGCAATTATCGCTCTTTCTTCCATCTTGAGCACCCCGGTGCCCATTAAAAAAAGAGGAAGAGGGAGACACTCTTTACAAATGAATACTCCTGGGAGAACCAAGACTTTCTTCCTGCTGTGCTGAGCTGTGCACCACTGATGGCTGATGTAATAAATAAGCTGGAATCGTCCAATTTGTTCATAAACCTATCAATGTTTTACTTCAAGCACTGTCAGCGTGTATTAGAAGGCTTTTTTCTCCTCTGCTTCTAAATACAGGACAGCAATAGGTATAAGTTTTGCGTTCAGGGTATTCACAGTGCATTACAGAGGCTAATTAATAAAAACTTTATTTAAACTTTAAAATAAATACACAAACATTTAACAGAGAGCAAAGTGCATACATTTCTGATGTTTTTTTGGTAAAAGCCAGTGAAACAAGGTTGGACCAGTTTTTAACAAGATAATAAAGGAATTATATAACTATGACCATGGTATTGAGTCATCTTTTGGGTCTTATGAAACTCCAGATTCATTTTTATTTGTAGTAAGTAGAAATTTTGTCAGCACACTCACATGTATTAAATGTATATTTTGAACAATATTTTGTTTATTCTATTATAAAAGCCAAAAAAAAAACCATAGACACAAAAGAATAACAATAAGATAACAATAAGGTGCTCCTGTCAACTGCAACAAACAACTTTAAAATAGTTACATGCAAGATCTTACTTAAAAAGAGGTTTATGTTGTGATTTATAAAGAGTTCATCTGAAGTTTATGTACTTTGTACTATTGTACTTGTCCCTCATTTCTCACATACTTGGTCTGTCTGTTGTATATTGTTGTTCAGCGTCACTACTTGTTTTGTTATTGTGGCATTCTGTGTAATATATTGACTAACTTTATTTGTCAAAATAAAAAATGCCCCTTTGCATTAGAACCTGATTTATTAGCAGACCTACATTATCAACTGGTATTAGCTGTTTGTAAATCTATCAGTATCTGTACCGTATATGTACAGGGCAATCTGCAACTTCCATTTTGGCAATACATGCGTTTGAAACAGCACAAACACAAGAGCCAGTTGAGCCAAGCAGCAAAGAAAGAAGTAAATAGACAACTACACATCAGATATCTCTTTATTCTTTGTGTATCTGATTTTTTTTAATATCAGAATTTTAAATAGACAAATATCAGTATCAACGTTTGCCTTGAAGTCCTGCATTGGTTGAGCTCTACATTGAATTTTGTTACACACAGTTAAAGTGTGGTCTTGCTCAACAACCTCTTTCTTTACTGTCAAAATGTTGTCATTTAGAGATTATTGAGGTAAATTACTTTGTAAAAGGCCTACAGAAGTAGAATATATTGATTTAAAAAGGCCAACATTTTTATTAGCATAATAAAAAACAAGTAGTTGATAGTAAATATATATACCTGAATATAAATTATTGCCATTAAGGAATCTAATGGAAGACCTGGCATGATATGGTCTATGAGATTTTTTCCCAAAATGATAGCACTTATGAACTTATTATCCAAAATTATACACTGAATAAAGCACCTAAAATTGTACTATTTGATGTGCTTTATTGAATGGTGATTATTCAGTGATTGCTATGTTTTGTTATATAAATGTTCTCTTCTGGACACATGACCAAAACAGAAATATGTTTTGTTCCGCTTATGCCTTAGTGTTTGGGAAATACACACTAAGTTTTTCTGATTTGGGGCAACTTGTCAAGCCTGCTACATGCATTATATTCTCTTGCCATTTTGTTTTATTGATGCATGAACAGAAGAGCTCTGTACAAAGAATTCTGGTGAAATAAATATCAAGCTTTTAAGATTTTGGCTTTCGTCTTTTTTAATGGCGTTGATGCCAACATGTACTATTAGCAAACATCAAATTATCATTAATATCCCATCATTATTTTATGATTGATAAACCTCACCAAGCACTGGATACTCAGTGAAGATTATAAGAGTCAAATTCTCTATCAAATGTCCACAAATCATGTATTCATCAGTTCAAAAAATAATAGTGGCTGCTTTCACTGAAGCTGTCCAAATTAAATGACAACATGGCAAATGCTTAAAATGTCAGATGGATTGAAAATGACCAGTTAATTGTTTGATTGATATAATTGTTAACAGCAAAAGCACAACTGGGGGACTCTACGCAGAAGGCTATTTTTGACGCTTTCGCTGCTTTGAGATTTCACAGTGGGGAGCCTTAGCCAAGTGGATTTATTAACCATCACAGGACTCCAACTAGGGAGTCCAGAACAAAGAACCACTGCCAAAAGCACAAGCCTCTGTACACAGTCTTTGTTTTGCCCCTCTGCACTCATCAATACACAAGTGTGCTGTCTTTTGATGTTTCTTCAATATACTGACAGTTCATCTGAAGCACAAACTTCCGAAATCCAGCTCAAGCAATCACAACTTGTTGTGTCTCTGCTTCACATCAGCTTCACTGGTTTTGGCGAGGGAACTTGGAAAGTAGTGTAAAAAGGGTGGTTTCTCCGCCAGCATACAAAATGTTAACGATCCACACGCAAATTCAGGAAGGCTTACATTTTAAATGTTGTACTATGACTTTTCCAAGGGGCAAACGTGGAGCGATTTCATCATTTATCACAAAGACCAATTTTTGAACTGATACACATTTCCTGGCCAGTCGCCTCTCGAGCTCCCTTTCCCACTGCTTTCACCATATTGTAACACTAATATGGTCCCTAGAGATGTGCAGACACATGTGCCATTTCACTGCAAGCTCACTTATCATCCATCACTTTTTTTTACCCAATCTACATCTCCAGAACCAATTTGTCATTTGGAATATCAAATTGGACAGGAAAACTATACAATCTACCCTCAGTTCTCTCTCACACACATTTTTTGGATGCAAAGGTGGGAGGGCGGTGAAGTGGGCACACTGGGTCAGAGAAACGCCCCTGGCCTTGAAACTGTGAAGAGGTTAGTGCAGAAGGAGGATTTAGCAAGTGGGGCCCAGAATATGTGTTAGCCATTTGGAGGAACAGACAGAGCTGCTCCAGCCCTGTATCCATGGCAACCATTTCAGGACCAACTCAAGTTCTCGTTGAGGTCTTTTGTTTCTCCAGAGGCTGTGATTAAAGGAGGTAAAAGTGAGAAAAACGAGAGAACAGAGGATGAGACTAGCCATGCTGACACTTATCCTCTGTCAGCTGCACTTTTGAAAATCCTTCCCACAGCAAATATCAGTGGACAGTGTCTTACTATTCAGACACAAAGTACCAGTCCTCCTATCTGAGAGCACTCTCTGGAGCTCCTGATGCAGGGACTGAATGACATCCTGAGGCCTGGACGCTAATGAGCTGAGATCATTACGCCAATTATTTTAGCTTAGATCAGGACTTGGCTGTGACTGTGCAGAGGAAGTAGGACCCACTGCTAGCCTAATTGATGGCTTGGGAAAAAGAGGATGAGCAAAACAAAAGGGTTTTGAACCGGAGATGGGAAAAGTTCATTGCTAAACTCTAGTTAAATTCCATCAGGTTGGTGTGCATGAAGCTATGCTAGGACTTAAAGTCAATAAGGTTCAGTTAGTTCCATAAACAATCAACATAACTAAATTTCAGACAGAGAATTACACAAATGTTGCAGGTTGCTCTAAATTGGCTGTAGGTGTGAATGTAAGCATGAGTAGTTTTCATTCTTTTTATGTGATGAACTGTTGACCCGCATTTCAAATATTAGTTCTCTCAGCCCTTTGTTTTGCACTAATGTTACCAGAACCTCCCAACTCCCAGCATTGTAGCAATGCAATAACTTCTGACTAACCATTTCAAGGTGCTATGCCTTGTTACACTGTTTTGGTAGAGCCCAGTACAAACACAGCTCAAGCTGGACTTGCTTGAAATGTGGGAACAAGATTTCGGAGACCCAAGAGAGGGTGCAGTATTAAGTATCATGAAAACAGATCCAGCAGAAATTATTTCCTGCTGTTTATAGGAGATTTGAGGAAAGATGAGTTCACAAAGGGATCAACTGGGAACATACACAGACATCTCACTAAGAGCCAAATGACTGATTGTGCTGTTAGAAGCACTTGAGTGACAATAAAGCAGATAGCTACAGCTTCAGTAACAGTGCTATAAGCTTAGCAGTCTGACCTTTGATTGAAGTTGGTTGTGCTGGCTCACAGAACATCTGATGTGGTGTGCACATTTAAAAAGGGGCTCCAGAAGGACATTAATCTGACATCAGTGATGACTTGGTAGGTTTAATGGATAGAGGGTTAGGTGGATGAATTGATGCATATTATTTTCTTTAGATCAAAATAAGAATAAATAATTACAATTACAGATAGAGCCAAATCACATTACTATCAAGCTAATGAAAGAATAAATTAGAATAATATCAATTTCCGCCATCCTATTTCCATTTTTCTTACAGGCAGCAACAGAAGGCTAAGATTCTTTGTTCTCGTCTCAGTGGTAAGGAAGTAAAAGGCCTACCAGGCCAAAGAGGTGGTGGTATTTAGACTCCTGGATGTGTCCAACAGATTGACAGGTTACATGATACAATGTATACCAGTGAAGTGAAGCTGGAAAGTTGATTTTAACACTGTATCTTCTTTTTAGGCTAAATAGGCCTTCTAAAGCACCTCATTTTATTGAAGACTCCCCGAAGTGTCAACTCCCTTCAGATAGACTAGAGCAACGATTTTGTCAGGATAAGCCAATGATGTTAGAGGATAATTTCATCACAACCACCCTGGAAAGGTGTTTTATTAACTGGTGGATGATTACAACAGGAGTGTATCCTACTAATTAAACTGCATTAGTTTCACTCCCTAGTGTTTTATTATAGTGTGCAATTCACACTGTAACAATACAAAATCAAACACAACACAAAATTAGAACCAGTTATTTATATGTGTATATACTGTTTTAATGATATACTAGGAAAAAGTTTTTTTCGAACATTACTTTTAGCTAATTAATTCAGTTTAGTGTTTTCATTTGTACTTTATTCATTGAACTTTTCCCTTGATGAATAGTAGAAATACTACATACCCTACATTTAGCTCTGTTTTCAGACTGTATCAAATCAGCTATCCAGTAATGCACTTGGATTACATTCCATGACATCTGAATCCACAAACCACACCACACCCTGACCAGATGTGCCATGACAATGCTCAAGGGAAAACACAAAAATCAGTCAGTCCCAAGAGTCTTCCAAAGCGTTGGGCGGCTAAAAAACACAGAATATCACTACAGGAGAAGTCCCTAACTTGACTGTGTTGTTGAAGTACACAATGCAGCTGGATTAATATGATAAATCTCATCATAAGTTGTCTACTTATACCTGGTGAAAAGTAGGGTATTCGTCGTCTAGTGCCATTTTAAGAGAATGGTAACATCGCCATCTAGCGGTCAACTGCACCGCCTTGTTTAGATGTTTTTTAAATATATACCTGCTTTTTAGGTTAATATATTTTAAATTATTAACAAAATAATAATAATAATAATTTAGACATTACAGAAAATAGTCTTTATATTATTGCTAACAGATATGGTATAGTAAAAAATAGTGTTTAGCAGATGTTTGACCTTTTATTTATTTAATTATTATTTACCTTAGTACTGTCAACATAAAACACTCCAAAAGTGGAAGCTGTGATCCAGTCCTTTTCGAATCCCAAAAAAGCTCCCGAAAGTGTCGACGAGGTCCTCGTATGAACCTGTAGGCGGGTGTAATCTTTCTTTCTTGTTGGCTGATGGCCAATTATCACAGTAACTTCTGAGCAGATTCCCGAATACAAGATGTAACGGATAGCAGGATATCAGGATACTGACCACACACACATTCATATAGTCTGACATGATTGTTTACCCACAGGGGGGAGCCGTTAGTAAACACAGTTATGGCTCTTATTTTTTAAAAAGCCACCATGTTTAACAGCATGGTTTGTGTGTTTTCCACTTCTCCAGTCATTAGTTCTCAAGTCATTTCACTAAGCAATAAATAAATTCACTTCCTGTGACTTCCTGGAAAGTACCATTCATGCACACAAAAAGGGGGGATTGTTGTAAACAAACTGTAAATCTCTTAAGACATACCGATGTGAAATACGTTTTGCTAATAGAGTTTCTGCAGTTTCGGCTGTGTAGGTTTGTGTACGTGTCCAATATCAAAATTGGCAGTGGTCATTTGATAAATATTTGCTAAGTAAAAACTTAACATTATGTCATTTTTTGACTTATTTTGATTGGAGATTTAGACGTCAGTGACTTCCTCAAGTGGTTAGAAACAATGATAATTACCATACTGAGTTACCACATTTGTTAAATTCTTGTGCTACTTTATCTTTATAGATTGGTATCTATAAAGAAATAAATAAAAAAAATAGAGAGAGATTCCGATAGCACGTGAAAATTAAATGCTTTAAGTCCTTCTACAAAACGATAATAAAACAATACTACTACTACTACTACTACTAATAATAATAATAATAATAATAATAATTTGCATTTGCACTGAGGGGTGTTACTAGATTAGGCTACATGTCCCGCCCTAAGAATAAAAGCGAGGGCTGGACTTGGAGCAAATTTGAAACGTGATAAGGAAAAGCCTTTTAATCCGAGTTCACGGTTTCAGAAGTCTAAATCATCTGGATTTTTTAACAATGGCTGGCCATTTGAAAAGGTTTTACGACCTGACAGCTAAGCTGTTGTCTGGAGAAACTCTCCGTTTCTCTGCACTAAAGGACAAAGTTGTACTTATTGAAAATGTGGCGTCTCTCTGAGGAACGACAACCAGGGACTACACTCAAATGAACGACCTTCATTCTCGCTACTCCGCCGAAGGTCTCGTTATTTTGGGTGTGCCCTGCAATCAGTTTGGACATCAGGTACAAAGCGTGTTTGTTTTTTACTTGAGAGAGAGAGTAATGTTTCTGAGGTGACCAAAACTCCGGACTAGCCAAATCCAGGCCTAGCTTCCTTATTCTTGACATGTGAGAAATATGGCCTATGAGCCGTATTTTAGTAACACAACAAGTTTAAAGACATGCATGTGTGTTATCAGTCTGAAATGAAACAGTTTTAACTTTAGGAATCTTTTAGTTAAAATAGAGTGGGCCGTAAGTGTTCAAATACATGTAAAGTGTCTTATTTAAAAAAGTAATATATTACATGAAGTGTCTTATTAAAAGTATTCTGACTGTTACTAAAATATTAGCAAATTATCAGTGTCAAAGCAACATTTTAGCCTGCATATTTATAAT
Source organism: Oreochromis niloticus (assembly GCF_001858045.2). Taxonomy (NCBI): domain Eukaryota; kingdom Metazoa; phylum Chordata; class Actinopteri; order Cichliformes; family Cichlidae; genus Oreochromis; species Oreochromis niloticus. The sequence continues at coordinate 16,917,884 of NC_031970.2, forward strand.
ATTTATAAACTCCTGGTATGACAATGCTGTTAACAGTATTGATTTTTATATATAATACAGCGCATTAATTTCTAATATCCTAAATTTTCAAAGATGTTCTATGTCCAAATACCATATCTGTCGGATACATTTATCAGGTTCATAAGCACGATTATTTACTGCTAAAATGTCATGATCCAGAAAAATACAATACAAAGTGTAAATTAGGGAATAAATCTCAAATACAAATACACCTGCCTCTATACTGCACCTAAGTACTCTAGAGGAAATGTAGGTTACACTACAATTCCTCTTATTTAGCTTGTTTAATTAAAACCCCACATAAATGTCTACATCTATCTAACAGTGCTTGTGTTTTGGTGCAACAGGAGAACTGCAAGAACGATGAAATCCTAAGATCTCTGAAGTATGTCCGTCCAGGGAATGGCTTTGAACCAAAGTTCCAGCTCCTCGAGAAGGTGGATGTGAATGGAAAGGATGCCCACCCCTTGTTTGTCTATCTGAAGGAAAAACTTCCATTCCCCTGCGATGATGCCCTGGGTCTCATGAATGATCCAAAGTACATCATTTGGAGTCCAGTGTGTAGGAATGACGTATCCTGGAACTTTGAGAAGTTCCTGGTTGGTCCTGACGGGGAACCTTACAAGCGCTACAGCAGAAATTTCCTGACAAGTGACATCGAGGCAGATATTAAACAGCTTCTTAAGAGAATCAAATAAAATGTGCTGGGAAATGTTATGGGTGATTTAAAACATAACAGTTCAGAAAGATCAATCAGCACATACACATATTAGGATAATATGCCATGCTTTCAGATCTCAAATTCCAAAAATGTTATAGCAGGCCTGGGTTTGTTTGTGATATTTTAAATGGATTGTTCTACTGGATTGTTCAGCCTTTTAATTCAATGACGACACTCCTTTAAATGTTTTTGTGAGGAGGGGTTTCTGATAAAAATGTAAAAGTTTGACGACCATTGTGAATGTCTTTAATAAGATCGCAAATATTTTCACTTGCTTGACTTAAAAGGAGAAATAAATGTTATTATAATACTTGTGTTGTGCTCATTTCTTACTTGCAATGGTAATGGACAGGTAGCCGGTTTACATCAGGCAGGAGTCTTTGTGGACTGCGATGTTCATATGAGTGAGAGTAGAGAGCAGGTAGAGGTATGCGCTGGAGAGAAGAGGAATAAAAGTAGAAGCGAGACAGAATGAGATAAAAACAGGTGTAAGACTGAAGATGCAATGAGAGGTAGTGAAGGTGGATGAGTTTTAATACCTGGGTTCAACCATCCAAAACTATGGACAGTGCACAAGAGAGGTGAAGAAGAGATTGCAAGCAGGGTGGAGTGAGTAGAAATGAATGTCAGGGATGAATTGTGGCCAAAAAATAGCAACAAAAGTGAAAGGAAAGTTCTCACTACAAGACAGTATTGAGACCTAGTATAGTTGGGACACGGTGGAACCCCCAAAACAAAAGGAGGCTGAGCTGAAGGTGGCAGACTTGATGGTGCTAAGATTTTCACTGGGAGTGATGAGCTGGATTAGAAATAAGTACCATCATAGGAACAGCTCAGGTTCAGCAGTTTAGAGGAAAGGTTAGAGAAGCAACTCTGAGGTGCTATTGACATGTTCAGAGGACACATAGTGGATATATCAAACAAATGATGTTGAATATGAAACTGCCAGGCAGGAGGAAAAGATGAAATCCTCAGAGGAGCTTCACGGATGAGCCAAGGAGGACATGCAAAGGGTTGGTGTGACAGAGAAGGATGTTAGGGATAGAGTGAGATGGAAGCAGGTGACCCGCTGTGGCGACCCCTAAAGGTAGCAACCGAAAGAAAAATTGTGTTGTGCTCATTTCTATAAAATACACACAAACATCCTTCAGAAATGTATGTAGGAAACTTAGGAAATTTCGGTAAATAGAATCTTCATTGGGGGAAAAAGTGTTGTATAATATTTTCACATCGACGCAACACTTTCCGGTACTTCCTGGGTGAAACCAGAGGGATACTGCAAGTCGTCCAACATGGCTGGCCAGGAAGATCCAGTGCAAAGAGAGATTCACCAAGACTGGGCGAATCGAGAATACATAGAAGTAATTACGAGCAGCATCAAGAAGATCGCCGACTTTCTTAACTCGTTTGGTAAGCTTTTAACAAACTCACTGGGCAGATTTGTGTAGATCACTAGCTGAACTTAGCTAGTTCAGCCAGCTGTTAGCATTGATGTTGATGTTTTCAATGGCCACTCCCAGCTAGCAGTTAGCGCGGCTGTTAGCTGTCAGCTTGTTTTTGTTTTGGAGGAGGATTGTGACATTTTGAAGAGGAATCGGCTTACATTTTCCTCCAACTACCTGTCCTTTAAGAGTCAGTCGTTTTAATGAATTCATTAATATACCAGATTCGACAGACGATAGGAAAGCATTAGCAGGCTGCCGTAACCGCTAATGCTAGTGTTGTCGGCCAATATGTATGCGGATGTGCCCTTTAAACCTTTTTAACCCAAAGTGACGGTGTGCATCTTTGTTAAGCAGCTGTTGAAAAACTGATGAAAATGTCATGCTTCGTCGTGGTAACCTCTAAACGTTCTAGTTTTTTTTAATTTATTTTTTTATTTGTTTTTTATTCTCCATCAGACATGTCGTGTCGATCTCGTTTGGCCACACTCAACGAGAAGCTGACAGCGCTGGAGAGGAGGATTGAATACATTGAGGCAAGGGTAAGTTAACTGAATGTAAAGTGCCTTTATTTCTTTATTTGACTTTGTCTTTTTCTCAAGTAACCATACCCATTACATAAACATGTCTCTTATTGTAGGTGACAAAAGGAGAAACCCTGACCTAGAAGTGGCCATTGAAACTCATAACATCCCCAACCTACCTGCCATCCCTCGCCCTGAATTTTTGGACTAAGTGTGATGGACTCCACCCTCCTATTTTGGGACGATGTGGACCTTTTTTTTTTAAATATATTATATGGCTGGATTTTGTGTTATTTTATCTCATGACGCATTTGTACAGAAGATGTATGTCTGACTCGGCTACCATTGATTCAAGCATCATTATATTCTATTACAAAACAAAACTAAGCTCCATTAGTATTGGTTTAAAATAAGTCTGGAGCACAATTATGATTTATAAATTTTGTATCACTGCAGTTTGACCATCTGTGTTGTGTACAGTGTCACTTCCAAATGAAAGCTGTATCAAAAGAGGAACATTTGCCTGTGCCAAGATGAACAATTATTGTGTACTTACATTTAATAAGGGCCTCCTTGTACAGCAAAGTGTTTGGTGATGTTTCTGAATTTAACTACTGTAATAAATGACCTTAAATAACATTGTAGCTGAACTTAACTTTTTTTCACCAGTTATGTTGCTATGTTGAAGATGGGTCTAGTTATGACTATTTTGAGTAATCAGACAGACACACTCACAATGTTAATACAAACTTGTAGTGTATATAGACTAGAGCTTGACATGAAACAACATATTAAATGGGTCAGATTGCTATTGTATACAGGTTTTGGTACAGTTAGAAGAATTCATTGCAATGGCATTAATGTGTAACAAATGTTTTATGAATAATAAATCATACTTGCATAAAGAGTAATGTGCATTCTGGTTGAATTGAATTATTAATAGCGTATGGTAAAAATAAAAAGCGGGGTTATAGCATGACAGTAATTTAATTATGTGTCCAGCAGAACATTAACAGTTTTCAACTCCATGTAAAACCTGCAGGGAAATTCTAACAGCAGCGGGATTAAGCGCTTTCAGAACGCATCCATATACTGCTATTACGAAAATGTAACGAAAACAGCCAATGAAATGGCGGAAATCTGCGAGATGTGATCGTTTTGCCCTGGGTTTTCCCTCACAGGCAGCACTACGCTATATCCCTTTGCTGTTCGTCCAGGCTTTTCTACCCAACTGAGCACTCACCAAACCACCAAACGTTTTAAGAAAATAAAAGTAGCAACGCACATTTACTGTGAGAGGATACACAATTTATGGAGAAGACAAACTCCACAGAGAAGGACTTTAGAAACCCAGGACTTTCTTATTATGAGACAAGAGTTCTAACAACAGTGCCACCATGCTACTTCATCCTAGCTTGTATAGGTTAATTTATCTTATCCACCATTTTTCCACTCAAAAGTTTAAACCTTAATTAGCTACTACTTTAAAGTCTTCTTTGCCAATGATTTGTTAATTTTAAGAAAACGCAAAAAACTAACCATGCTCTATATTTAAATACCAATAAACTTCTATATACGCTTTGTTGCTGTTTTATGTTTTGTTTTGTTTGTTATGATAATTATAACAACATGTAACCCCAGTAAGTCTTAACAACTAACTACGGAAGCGTGAGAAAACAACCAGGTTGAGAGACAACTCCATGCCTGTAAGGCAAACTCGGGGCTGACTCTTACGTTACCCATAATGCACCGGGTGACACCGATGCATCTTGGGATAAAGAAGGTGCCATCGCAGATAAGTCTTTGGACGTGAGATGAATTTTCTTCTCCGCAATTTTTCTATTACCGTTTTGAAAAAATAATAGTGCGGGTGAAAAAAAAGCATCAAAAAGCTTACACTGGTAAGTTGCTTCACGTTCAGAGTTGAAACTAAATCTTTCGCGGTCTCTCGTTAGCGCCGTTGATTTTGGCTTGAGAGACGTCTGTTTGATAACGTCTAGCTCCATATAATGGAATGAAGAAAAAGGAGGGCTTTGGTTTTTGTTTCTCTCACGCTAAACGAGTTCACGCGACTACAAGGGGAATTGTTATGTGTAAACGAGTAAAACCACTACGTATATTTTTAACGGGTATTTTTTTTTTCTGTTTTCTAGAGGTCGTGTGAGTGCGGAAGCTGTAAGAAATATGGGGGCTGACAAAAGGTGAGTAGCAACATTAAATGCCAGTGCAGCTCGCCATGGTAGGTGTGGCTTATCATAGTGGGAACGGGAATCTTGTGTTTTTCCCGTCTCTGATACATGTTCCGAGTTTAGGCGATATGTTAAAACAAATAGTATTCAAAAGTTGTGTTTAAACTGAAATGGCAGACAAAAGTAGCGTTGATTTCTACCAGCATTTCCAGATATGTAAAACCTTACATTTAGTTTCTTTTTAAACCAAAAAATAAAGGAGACTAAATCTGTTTTCGATAATACTACAGGTAAAAAGTTTTATTGCCATCAAATTTTCTCGTAAAACGTGTTACGTAATCCGAATAAAAAGTTAGGACAATACAAGAATGTAAAAGTCATTATCTGCCAATGAGTGATTGCCAATGTTGTTTTTTTTGTTTTTGCTTTTTTGATATGAGTAACATTTTTGCCTGTTTTGGTGTATTGTACCTGCTGTTTTCTACATTGCAATCAATTAAGTCACTTTTAGCCACTTCAAAGTATCTTTAAAGAACCGATGTTGCATTTATTGCAATTTCTGGTTCCCTCTCAGCCAGACATATTTCTGTCAGAAGGTAGAAGCTACAATCTTCTTTCCTTTTTTAAAAACAAATACAGGTTAAAAGAAAAAAAAATGTCACAGAGATTGAAAATGTGACATTTTTCATGCACATGAATAAAGGATTTATAAATTTCACCTTGCCAAAAACTGCTTCAATCTGGTCACAATATTTTTTTTTTTCCAGTGCAAAAAAACATCATCATTCATGTTAGAGGTGTTTCAGATATGTTTGACAGACTATCGGCCAACAAGTCACTTACAGCAGTTTGAATTCCAGCAGTCTTTTTTTTTTTTTTTTTTTGGCATGACAGTGCTAAGATTAACTGAGAGACAATGCATTGTTCAAGGCTGGAGTCATGATAAAACTAAAATGGTAGCAAAGTCATTGAAATGTTATACATGTTGAACGCTAAGGTGTGCTAAGTTGGTTTGTTTATTGCAGTATTAGTTGTGCTCCTGTTTGACTTTTCTTTTTTTTCTTTTTTTAAATGGCCTTCTGAATAGGATTAGTCGAACAGAACGTAGCGGTAGATATGGTTCTGACCAGTGCCGTGATGAGTCTGAGTGGCGTGACAGACGTGAGCGAGACCAAGAACGTGGTGATCACAACATGCGCCGCTGGGGTGACGAGAGACGTGGTGATCGTTATGAAGGAGATCGCAGAGGATCACGAGAAAGCCCAGAGGTGTTTGTCTTAATAGCCCTTGGGTTTTAATACTGCATTTGAAAAAACAATTGTGCAATGACACTTAGCAGCTGTTGTTGTTTTGTGTTAAAGCAAAGGGAGAGGAAGCGTCGTAACAGTGATAGATCAGAAGATGGTTATCACTCAGATGGTGACTACCAAGAGCAGGACTACCGAAGGGAACCAGGGGACGAGAAGAAGAGCAAGACCATCATGCTGGGGGGTCTGTCTCCTCATGTCACTGAGGATGATGTAAGTATTCAGTTGCACTGGTCGTGTACACCCTTTGGTTCCTTTTCTTTGTTTTTATTGTGTAAGTACCTTTCTAAAGGTATTAATGAATGAATGAATGATTGAATTATGATGTTAAGCAGCCTCTGCATGTTGTTGTTTAGATTCGTTTTGCCATTGACCAACTTGAGGGACCCCAGCCAGTGGATGTCAGGCTGATGAAAAAGAGAACAGGTGAGAACCAGTCATGTGACGGACCCCGACCTTCCCCAAGTCTTTGACCATAGAGCTAATCTGCTTCCATTCAGACCCATTTTCCCATAGAAGTTAGGAGATGACTATATCAAAGTACTTGAAAGGTTGTAAGAATATTGATTCAAGGCTTATCTTGTACACTGTGGAGCCCTTTAAGGTAAGTAAGAGCAGCATTGATTGCTATGAGTAAGTCAGTTGGCAGACCCATGTTGTTGTTGAGTGTGGTTCAAACAGTGGTATTCTGCAGGATTACTTGCTATGGTAAAACTCCTAAGGAGTGGGCTATTGTGTACCAATCTGGCCCTGGGTCGGGAAGCAGTTTGTGGAAGAGTTTGAATAATATGCCCTTGGACTCTTAACTAACACGCCTCCCGTCTATATTTGAATGCTGTCTCTAGGTATAAGCCGTGGTTTCGCCTTCGTGGACTTTTATCACTTGCAAGATGCTACACGATGGATGGAGACCAATCAGGTTGCTTCACAATCGCCAAGTCTAGTTTTAATCTTGGGGATCTGGAAAAATAACCCAAAAGGCAACCAGAATGTATTGAATACGTAGTGTGGAAACTGTATAGAGGAAACAAAAAAACTGGAAAAAACAAACTGAATACAATAGAGCAAATATAGAGATGATTATATTATTGATTTACAATTTCATATTTTAATATATTTTTATAGTTAATTGTATTGGGCAATAGGCTTCAAGAAATTTTTCTGGTTTTGTTAAGTGATCTCTTTAATAAATCTGCATTTAAATTTGATGAACAGACCATCTTTGCCTTGCAGATCATGGCTATATTAGTTATTTTCAGATTTCAGTGTAACCCCATTCTTTTTTTTCTTTGCAAGCTTATCCCAAATACTGGGAATTGTTATTTTTATATTTTCTTAATCTTTTTAACAGAATTTTCTTCTGTTTTGTTTTTTGAGAAGCCCATACATTTTTTTTTTTTTTTTTCTTTGGAAAGCAGTCAGGAAAGTCTGTTAGGGTCACATTGTACACTTTGCTCCAGCTCAGCCTGGGCACTCGGGTCCCAAACACCAAAAGAACCCTCTTTACATCATGCTCACATACACGTCATGTGCCTGTCTGTAACTCAAAGGCTATCTGTTGGGGGTCCCTCTCCCCCGTCCCCTCTCCCTTCCAAAACTGCTTGCTCTTTTGATGAGACGAGTCCCCTCCATGAACACTTGGATCATTTTGTTCTCCTCTTTCAGAAACGTCTGACCATCCAAGGAAAAACCATAGACATGCACTACAGTCACCCCAGAAACAAGTATGAAGACTGGCTCTGCAGCACAGTAAGTTAATCTCTTGGTTTCATGGTCTCATTATCCAACATTTTCTTCTAAAGAACACCGCACACACTTGACATAGGCCTGTAAGCATCAAATTTTGCAATCCTGTCATCTTATTTTGTTGTACACCTACATTTGGATAAGTGGTAAAGGTTAGGTTGTGTCTTAGGTAAGTATGGTATGCAGTACCAATATAGTTGCCTGTTCTCTGAGGCAGCACTGTTCAGGGCTTTAGTAGGTGTATAATCAAAATGATGTGAACGGTTACTTGCAGTGTGGCCTGTACAATTTCCGGAGGAGGCTGAAGTGCTTCAGGTGTGGAGCAGCCAAAGCTGGTAAGTAGTTAAATCAACAAGAGGCCACTGACTGCAGACATCTGAGCAGCCCGAGTCCACAGGGCTGGGATGCAACACCAAGTTTGTTTTTGTAGCTGTGAGATGATGTGGATTTTTAAGGAATGTCACTCTGTCTAGTAAGGTGTATAAGTGCTAATTGGCCTGAATAATATAAAAAGCGTGAAACACAACAGACAGTGTAGTTCATGAAATGGGCACATAGTGTCAACACTATCTTTTAAAGAGTCTTTTTTTTTTTTTTTTTTTTATACCACTTTATACCTCCTTTTTTTTTCTTTTTTCTTTTTTTTTGCTGCAGTCTCTCACTTCTGGAGGTTGTGTTAATGCACTTCTTACTTCTGTCTTTCTCTCAACAGAAAGTGAAGCAACCAGTAACACTGGAGTTCCTGAAACTCAACCCAGCGGAGATTTCTATGGCGATAGTAAGAGCTTCTTCATTACTGAAGCAATTTCATTTGCTTAGTTTGGAAGCAAAACATCTCTATTTATAGTATACTTTCCCTAAATATCGTCTTTTGTCCCATCAGCAATCATCCTTAGAAATATTGCTCCTATGACCACAGTGGAAGCCATCATGACTGCCCTGGCACCATATGCCAATCTATCATCCAACAACATTCGTCTTATTAAGGACAAGCAAACGGGCCAGAACAGAGGCTTTGCCTTTGTGCAGCTGTCTTCACCTCTGGTAATTCTTTAATATGTACAGATGGAAAAAACTTTACCTTTGAAAAAAGTTTGGTATATAACTTAACATATTATCAATCATTTTAACAGGAAGCATCTCAGCTGCTAACAATCCTTCAAGGATTGCAGCCTCCCTTAAAACTAGATGGAAAAACAATTGGGGTGGATTATGCCAAGAGTGCTAGAAAGTAAGTAGTCCTCACTTTTTTTTCTTTTTTAAATGCAGGAATGGCCTCAGTATGGCTTTTTCTGGGCTGCTTTCTAAATAACTGGTGTCACTAAAGAAACGTTAGCCATAAAGGTCGACGTAGCAAATGCAACAAAGCCCCATCTGCTCGCTTAATTGTCGACATGATTTTGGTCTTACATATTCAAGTTTGCATTCCCTCGAGTTGTTTTAGCACACTCAAGACTGTCATAAAAAGATTTCAACACATTGCGAGTCTTTACTAGTGAGTTGAAAGTGATGATAAGAGGTCTAGTTTGTGCCACCACAAGTTCCTGTGGTTAAAAGCAGCTAGGCTGTGTGGTTTAACTCCATCTATGCTCTTAACCTTTTAAATGTTAGCCTTAGGCTAACCTTTTCCTGGTTAGCCTAGTGCATTCCTCAAGTTGCCTGTTTAAAGAAAGATTGAGCTTCACTCAGGTGGATATCATTTTTTTCCCTTTTTTTTTTTTTTTTTTTTTAGGGACCTTTTACTCCCTGATGGAAATCGTGTCAGTGCCTTCTCTGTGGCCAGCACAGCTATTGCTGCAGCCCAGTGGTCCTCAAGTCAGGTAGGTCTTTTTTCTGTCTACATCCTCTTAGTTATCACCTTCCCTTTTTGATATCACAGACTCGTAATTGGCATTTTCCTTTTCAGCCACAGCAGAGTTCAGAGGGAATGTCAGAGTACAGCTACCTACAGGAAGGTTATACTCCCATGTCCCAGGTTAGTAAGAAGAAAATTATGGTTACATTACCAAGAACAAGAAGGTCATTTCCAACTTCTCAGTTTTCTTCAGTGAGATACAGCTCTGTATCATCATTCAGTGGCAGCTGTGTAACTCTACAGCCATTCAGAGAAAACATGTGGGTGTATCTATTATAATGACATTATAAATGAACAAACACTTTTCTTTTTTTTTTAATACAGGATTACCAGACATACTACCAGCAAGGCGCAGCAATCAGTACCTCTCAGGGAAATGGAATTCTAGGAGGTAAAGAACTTCTAAACTCGTTTTAAAATATTGGTTCAGTAGCTAATTGTTCACTATATCATTTTAACATTGGAAAATTAGTGTCTCCAATTTTTTCTTTATGTGATTGTGATTAGACAAGACTACAAGCTGTTCTAACATTTGTTTACACTGAATTTATAGTTTTAAGAGCTTCAGTTAAGCTGATATGTTTAATGTGGTTGTTTCCATCATTTTTGTCTGTATTCTAATAGGCATTTTGACGTTAACAGGTAGTTAAGATTTTAAATGCATGCACAGTGGCTGCTTTACAAGCCACTGTGACCCTTTGCTCAGCTTTATGTGTGTGCATCCTCAGAGAAGCGCAACAAATGCTAAGTTACTGCTTCTAGAAAAAATGCTCAGATTTTCTGTGAACTTTGAAAAATATAATATTTGGACTTTGTTTGCATGATGATCTTGAGTTTTGTTTCATTTTTTTGTTTTTGAACTTATAGCTGCCCCGGGTGTAAAGATTGTTCCAACTGCAGTTGGAGTTGTGATATCACAGAACGCACAAGTCTACCAACCCCATATAATTGCACAGCCTGCTGTGCAGGTAATATACACGGTTGATAATTCTGTAATAAGATAAATGTATAATACTGTGTGAATTACTGATTCAACAATCTCCAAATAATCTTAAATAAACTGTTTATTGATTGTAGGCATTGCCACTTGCCCAACAGTTGGAGGCAAAACCCCAGGCTGGACACATTTCAGGAATTGAAGCTGCTTCTTTGCCAGCTGCTGCTTTAGCAGCTGCCACTGTTACCACTGCGGGGACATTAACAGCCTCTGAACAGGCAGCGGACACCAACATTGGTATGAGCACATAAGATCCCTTTAAACCAACGTTGCTGAACTGTGACGTGCATAGTAACATGACAGTTTTCCCAAGGTCACTGTCATGTGTGTTGAAGTGTTTCTATGGATAGAACCTGGATAGAACATCAGTCTCCAGCCTGTAGTTTAAAAGGACTGTGTTAATCTGTTATTCCTTTGATGGACCTAACCAAATGTGCGTGGCATGATATCCGAGATTGTTTAATGTTGTACATAATTGGTAATACTTAGTTCTTTAAAGCTTTTCATTTTATTAATTGTGTGTTAGTTAACAGGCTTCAGTCAAGCTTGGTAGAAATAAAGGATGAAAATCTGGAATGCGTCTTTATTTCTATCCCTGTCTTTTCTAATTTGCCAAGAAAGATTTTTACCACCATTGTTAATGCTGTTGTTTGCTAATTCACAGCTCTTCCTGATACATCCACCTATCAATATGATGAGTCTTCTGGCTACTATTACGATCCTCAGACTGGCCTCTACTATGACCCAAATACACATGTAAGTAGTGCACATCAACCTTGTGTGAGTTGCATGTTTTTCTGTCTTATCTGTGCATTTTATAGTGTGTAATTGATCGTTTTTCATTTTTATTTATTTTTAATTTTTTTAACATGCAAATTGCTGTTTCTCCTTTCAGTATTACTACAATTCTCAGACTCAGCAGTTTCTTTACTGGGACAGTGAGAAGCAGACATATGTACCTGCCAGCACAGGCACTGGACAAAATGATGGCAAAACAGGTGGTTCTGCAGCAACAGGCACCAAAGAATTGAAAGAGGGCAAGGAGAAAAAAGAGAAGCCCAAAAGCAAGACAGCTCAGCAGGTGTGTTCAAAGTCCTGCATTAACATTTTTATTATGCCTGAAACAACTTTTGCACACTTTCACTTCACTTATTTCTTTGTGCACTTTACTATATTTTAAAAATCTGCTTTCCTACAGATTGCTAAGGACATGGAACGGTGGGCTAAAAGTCTCAACAAGCAAAAGGAAAACTTCAAAAGTAGCTTTCAGCCTATTAGTCAAGAAGAAAGAAAGGAGGCAGCAGCTGCTGATGCTGGATACACATTGTTTGAAAAGAAGGTATCTCATTAGGCTTCGATACGTAACAAAGTTCTGGGACTGCATGTGTAAAGCTTCTATGTCTTTAATGGATACACTTCCCTTTTCCAGGGGGCAAGTCTAGACAGACTCATCCCAGAGATGCTAAGGGCCCCTGAAGAAGAGCCACCAACCACCTCAGTCACCTCTTCAAAGGTGAGTATTTTCTGCATCTCTCATTTTAGTTGGCTATGCTTCTGTATGATGATGATAATGTCAGATTTTGCATGCATTCAAAAGTCTGTTACCCTTAGTAAAAGGCTAATATTTATGTATGTTTATCCTTGGTGTGGTTAGTGTGGCCTTGTGGCTGCCTACAGTGGAGACAGTGACCCTGAGGAGGGAGGAGCAGAACCTGATGGTGGTGATATAAGCCAGGACAAGCTGACAGACTGGAAAAAATTAGCATGCTTACTGTGTAGGAGACAGTTTCCCAATAAAGAGAGTCTAATCCGACATCAGCAACTCTCAGACCTTCACAAGGTAACATCACATGTATCATCTTCAGAACTAACAATGAAACTTATTCAAAAAGAAAGGGAGAGAGCTCATTATTCCGTTGGTCTTGTCATAGAAAAACCTGGAAGTTCTTCGCAGATCCAAAATGAGTGAAGCAGAGCTGGAAGAGCTGGAGAGAAAAGAGACTGAGGTGCAGCTCAATATAGAATCACCCACTTACTTCTGAGTCATTCTTTTGTTTTTCAGTGTGAATGTGAAAACATTGTTTTTGTACATTATAGTGTGTTTATTTGTTTCTTTTTCTATAGATGAAATATAGGGACAGGGCAGCCGAGAGAAGAGAAAAATATGGCATCCCTGAACCGCCTGCACCTAAAAAGAAGAAATTTAACCAACCAGCGCCAGCCATGTAAGCAGTCATTTTTGTTTATTTTACGGATTTGTGTGAAATCTCGTTCATCTAGTGAGTTCAGTCTATTTTATCATTAAACTTGGCTTTATTTGATATTCTGCTCTTTTATGTACAGTAACTATGAACAGCCCACTAAAGATGGCCTCAACAGTGACAATATTGGGAACAAGATGTTGCAGGCAATGGGCTGGAAGGAGGGGAAAGGTCTTGGTCGCAACCAGCAGGGCATCACAGCACCAATTGAGGTATTTGTAACAGTTGTGGTGTCATAGTTCATCAGGCTCTGTAACTATATACAGATCTAGAAAGTACTCAACTCTGTGGATTTCCTCCTCAGGCTCAGTTGAGAACGAAGGGAGCTGGACTCGGCACTAAAGGAACCAACTACACCCTCTCTCCTTCAGACACCTACAAAGATGCAGTCCGCAAAGCCATGTTTGCTCGCTTCACTGAGCTGGAGTGAGTCATTAGTCTGAAGCTAAAGTGACTTCTTGAAATGGCCTGCCAATGATCTGCTTCTTTTTGGTGTGGAGCTCCACTGTGTCTGTGTCACGAGAAGCAAAAGAGACGTTCCTAACGGTATCAGTTCAGTCTGTGATCCATAAAAGCTATACCTCTTACTGTAAGCCAGTCAGTGAAGAAAAAAATCTGTTGTAGGAATAATGACATAGTTAATATAATTTATAAATTGTACATATGCACAGTGAATTTACGTTGCTGGTTTTCAGATTTCTTTTATATTCATTCAATGTTATGGCAACTTTTTCTTTAGTCTGAGCATGTTTAAATGATTGTACAGTTTATACAAAATCTGGTTTATTTGTACAGAAATAAACTTGTGGCGTTATTTTTCTCTGGTCTTCATTATGTTTGATAACATACGGCAGCTTTTCTTAATGTAAATTCTGAGTGTTTTCAGCAGTTAAATTCAGAAATACTGCAGTGGGGTCTATATGTGCACCACTAATTCCAGAATCTCACTGCCAATAAAATCAGCTGAATATGCAGTGGGAGCACTTAGCTGTAGAGAAGGCACATTTTCACATGTAGAGAAAAACTTTAGATGACAAAAGCTGCTCGTTTGTCTGATTTTGGTGCTAAATTAAGAATTGCAATCTGAGCAGTGGCTTCCTGTGAAACTTGCAGCTGTTCTCTGTAGTGTGGAATTGTGGAAATTACAGTAACTGGCCTGTGACGGCAAAAATCAGAAATTACATTTTTCCTTCTTTTGTAGAGGCTTTTTTTTTTTTTTTTTTTTTTTTTATTCCAAATCATTATTTTGTCAGGGGAAAACTACTGATGTGACAACAGTTCAACCACATGAATTAAATGCGATTGTATTTGCACACAAACCAATACTGATACAATACCACCTTACTCTGGATATACCCATGGTTCCCTAAAAATGCCACAAGGCTCCTAATGCTTTGTGTTATTTCACTGTTTCATAATCCTTGATATACCTGGGAAGCTTCATTTTTGTCTCATTTGAAGAATTTTTCCTGGTTGTCAAAACTGAAATTCAGTGTTCCTTTTTGTTTGGACAATATGAAATAAAATTCTCCAAGTCAAATATAGTAAAATAAAGAATCATTTTTCAGTCTGTGTTGATGTATGGTATGCTGTCTCTACTGGCTGTTTTGACACACTTATTGTCCCTTTTTAATTGTTTATTATATAATAAATCCATTGTAGTCTTGTTACATGTAAATAAAACTTTGACAAAACACTTTATTGATATTTATTATCAAATTGTTTTTTATAAACAGTTGATTGTCAGTTGTAATTCCACCTGATCCACTGAACCTCCTGTGTCATTGTTCATTACTTTGTACTGGAGATTTGACATATTATTAGATGGTTAAAGGACCACCAGGCTCTGAAAAACAATAATTGGTGATTGCCAGGTTTTTGATGGGTGACCACTGCTGCACTGTGGTGATATTTTGTACGCAGGCAAAAGAAGTCCAATGTCCAAACCTTGAAAGTTGCGTTTTGTGGTTTATTTATCCAGTTTGGCAAAGAATAAACAAAGATAGAAAATTGTCCTGCAGTTCTTCCTGGCTGATTTACAAAGGCAAACAACAAAAACAAAACACAAAATTATGCAATCATTAACCTGCAAATAAACCTTGTGAATAACCGAAAAATATAAAGTAAACCAAGAACAAATTTAAAAATAAAAAAGAATAAATAGCTCCAACGCATCTTAAAACAGAAAAAAACTTAAAAGTGATATTAATTCTTCACATAAAGAGTTGGTCATGTTCATGCAAGCAGTTCGTATGAAACACGATATATCTCTCAGATTGTTTCATGACTCTCATCATCTTTCATCCTTTGATTTTTTCACTCCTTAGGAAGACATGTCCTGAACCTCAAACTCACTTCTTTTAGATACATATGTTACAAGACAGACTACAAATTGATTACATATATTACCTTTGTTCTGTGCTATGTAAAGTCTTTCACCACTTCCTAAAGCCACGCCTAGAAAACCAGCTGGGAAATACTAGAAGAAATCAAGCGCAGGACATACGTCAGCAAGAATGTAGTGCTGTTTTCTTTAGCTCCTCTTATGTAATACCATTATGTTCCAGTCACAGAGCTAGTAGTCTCTTTTTTACATTTTTGATGACCCTTTTAAAACAAACAACCAGCACATGATTTTTTTAATGAAACTGAAAACTCAACAGACTTGAAAAATATTGTAGAAATTGAGTGGAGATATGTACTTTGCATGTTTTTGTATTGATAAGAAGAGCGCTTAAATACTTTTAAAGAGATACCTATCTCTGTGGGACAATAATTATAGAAATACGCGAGAGACACAAAGTGCTGCTTTTCTGTTTGTCTTTTTAGTCAACTACAAGTTGTTTAGCTAAAAATGTAACCAGTTGTTCCAGCTGATCAGTCATGTTGAAAAGTTTTGTGCTTTTCATGTAAACATTACTTTAAGCAGATTATCTGAAGCAAGCATCAGATCAAGATATGTCACCTTTCCTCTCCTAAGCACAACCACAATGAATGAGTGATCTGTTATCCAGCTTGTGCTAAAAAAAGAAGGTATTGTCTAATTAAGTTGTATGTGAAAAAGCTTGGCAGTGATTCTCTGGGCAAAGAGAATCAGCGCTAAATCTGCAGCATTACTTCCGTGCCTTGAACTATTGCTTTGCTCCATATTTAGCACGTCTAGTGTGATGGATGAAGGCAGCTGTTTTCAGGAAAAGGCTCTAAAACCTCACTAAGCACCAAACTGCAATGTTAGCACCTATCTGCTGAACAAATGTGAAGCGTTTTGAACCAGAATAGCTATAAGCACATAGCAAATAAGAAGAAAAAGCCAAGCTAAAATCTCTTAGTAACATGTTGAGCGTTCATGTGCTGATTCTCTACTCTACATGTGGTTAAGCAGTAAGATAAATATGACAAATAGGTCATGTGATCCCACTTATTAAAAGATGAAAACTTGGCATCACTCAAAAATATGCATCTTACACCATTCAGTGCTAGATACTGGTGATCTTAGAGTGGGTTATTGTTTCAGTCACTCCAATACATGCTCAGTCATCTTGAAAAGTCAGGGGAATTGTGTGTATAAATATCACGATCTGTTATTGTTGTGTTTTGAGGCTCCTCTGAGCTGTTCTGCATTTAACATTTACTTACTGTTTGGGCCAAATTTGACCTATTTTGAGATGTGATTACAGTAAAAAAAAAACAACCCCTGTATAATATCCTTATAGATGGTAGTTATGGTGATGTTTTTATAAAAACAGCAGTGAGGAGTAATGATTGTAATGGTTATATGGTTGTATAGTAAATCCCAGCGTTTTCTGAACGTTATCGCCATTTTACTTTCTAAAATATATTTGGACCCTTATAGCTGTTGTGTTTTCATGTCTTAAACAAAGCAAAATAAGGTTTCCCTGCTCTCTGAAACATCCATTAAGAATTAATCATCTATTTATTGGCTTTATACATTCTAAACAGATCTGTAGTTCAGATTTTGATATTATAAAGACATTATTGGCTTTGGTCAAAACTGACCAGGACCCTACAGTGAAGGCAAAGACATGTGTAAAGGTTAAGAATGTGTTTATGGAGGTGTAAATGAGCATTAATCTGTTAATTAGCGTCTCTCATATCTTCCTTCAATCAGCATGACCTCTAGAGGACGCTAAAGTGACATTTAATTTAAGTTGTCTTTTGCTTAAAATCATTTAATGTCGTGGCAACAGTGTAAAACTACATGATTCATTTCTGCAGTATAACCATGCTTTTATGATATACTTGTAAGCTATGTAATAGCCAGTTATTTGATCTAATCTGGGTTGCAACTCTTGTTTATTTTATGTATTAATATTTTATCTACATCTACAGTATTTTTGTATTTCATTTTATTCCTTTTATGGTCTATTCTACTGAATTCTGATAATTGTCTGTATTTGTGCAGCTGCTGGCTGGTGATATTTCAGGTTAAGATATCCTCAACTTTAATAACTGATACCTGCACCAAAACCACATCTCAAATCAATTTGTTGATTTAGATTTTTAAAAATAAATAAATAAAAGAAAGTGTGATCCATTGGTAAATAATGCCAGAAGCAAACAAGTGACCTTCTCACCTCACAGTTTTTTTGTGAGCGAGCAGAGGAAACCACTGGATCCAACACAAGACATACACAATTTAAGAAAAATAATGTAGTAATACAGCTTTTCAGTGCAGGAACCATGGTATGCGGAATATAGTGAGACAAAGATGGACGCGCATATTTGACACTGTCGGGCTTTTAAAAGCTCTCAGCCAATTAGGACATGTATGTGAAACTTAGCAGGACGTCTCCTCTATTATCAGACAGATCTAAAGAGCCGTGTAGTTAAGTTCTTCATTCCAAAGACTTGAGTAATCACTGCTTGCTGAAAGTCAGATTTTTTTTTTCTCATATTCGCTCACAGGCTCACTCACAGACCAAAGTGGCTGAAAACTACAGCGAGCAGCGCAGCTAAATAACCGGCGGGGGCGGCGGGGGTTGCAAAGGAGGCGGACCTACGACGACCCCCACAGTTGGAGCTTCAAATGGTTTTACAATGCAGACCATCTCTCAAAGAACAGTTTGTAGCCACTGCATTGGAAAGAGACGGCACAAATGTGCGTAAAAACCCACGAATACAGATAGACAGATAGATGGGCAACTCTCACCTTCCCTGAGGAAAAGAAAGACACGCGAAACGCACGCAAGGAGACCGAGGTCATCAGAGTGTTCCCACTTACCAGCGGAATTATCGTGGAAGCTTCGTGACACGAGCTTTTGGTAAGACTTCATAATCCTGTCTTTTGTTTTATTTATTTATTTATTTATTTATTTATTCTTTAGGGGAATGGCTTTGTGACTTGTTGTGACTGACATTTTTCCAGGTTTTTCAGCCTTCACAGAGAGGTGGACACTTGTAAAATAACACTTTAAACCTTTATAACAATCTTTAGATTTTCATTCAACCACGCAGGAATACAGTAATCTAAGGGAAAAGCAATGAAAACGCGAAGAAGACATAAAGGAAATTGTAGCTTCACTCTTTGGGTATATGGCATATAGCTTTGTTTCCTATAGGACTGCGGTCAAGTGAGCCCTCACTTACGAAGTTACAGGGGAGTGATCAATAAAGAAAGAATAGCATGCTCGGTCCCTCTGGAGTGAGCGCCAAGAGCAGATGTCACGACCATGTGTTTCATCCAGAGCGACAAACTGATGCTCATCCATTGTTGTACTGAATCTTTCTTAAATATAAACCGATGCGCCTGAAAGTTACTGTAGCGCAGTCGCAACAGGTAAATCCAAGCTGGACGAATGCCTACGTGAGCAGTATGTGACACAGAAACGGGTTCGATCGCTTATATGATTCTTATTTTCAGCTACTTTTTTTCACAGGAAGATGTAAGACTTTGACATGTTGTGACCCCAGTGTCCCGGTATTCTTACAGGTTGTAGAACAGGCTACTTCCCTGCAGTTTAGGCTGTAGCACATGCGGGCACATGGTATGGAGTAGCTAAGCCCTTTCCCCTTCCTCCTCTTAGCGAAACCATATCCGACGGAAACTAACATTTTTTCCGACTTAGTTCACCACAAGGTGAACAAGATCTAACAACGACAAGAGTGGATCAGTAGCTATAAACACCAGAAGGAACTAAGAGCAGCCCTTTAAAGCACTTTAAAGTTTGCCTCAGTTACTGTGGGCTGAAGATTAAGAGCGACCTGACTGGGATATCACGCTTTACTAACTCCATTTATCGCCTAATGTGCTGTTATTGTATGGGTTCAGTAGATATTGGTAGCAATTGTATTACATTTCTCTTCTACGTTGTGTCACTGAGGTTTTTGTGAACTAAATATTCGCTGCTTTTCTGTTTTCTTAAGCTGAATATGTGTCTTGATTTGTATCAGGCTACTTCTGCTGTATTTCTACTTGATTTATTTATTTGTGGTCATTTTAATTTAGATAATGCTGTGAAATGGATTTTTCTCCCATTTTAAGTATAAACTAGGCTTATGTGTTGACCAATAAAGAGGCCACAGCTCAGTTAAATAAATAAATAAATTGTAACATAAATACATTTAAAATTAGCCATTTTCAGCTGAAGATGCCTAACATAGACTGGTTTCAGCTACTTGACTGTGAGCATTTGTTTTGTGAGAAACTGAAAACCAAATGATAGTACAACAAGATGATGGGTGGAAGATTAGTGAGAGTGACACTTTCTTTTTTTAATGTTTGCATACAGTGTGCATTCTAGCTCTGAGTATATAATTAAGAATTTACAGCGGCTGTTTATGTTAGAAAGTTGCTTAACTGTAAAGTGTTCTGCAGCAATAATAACTATACTTACAGTAAAGCTGTTTTGCCAGGTGGCTTCATGAAGCTTCAGTTTTGTTTTGCTTTGTTTTGAAATCAGCATAACAGCTTGTGTTAATGTAGGCTAAAACTTAACAAGTGGACTGCAGGCGGCTGGCTTAGATTTTCCTTTTGCTGGAAATGTGGTGGGTGTGGAAATGGTGAATGTTTTTCTGCAATGGCTGTCAAGATCTTTCGACCCCCAGCTGCTTAAATGCGTGTGTTGACTAGATGTGTTCGACTGTGACATATTGGGAAAAAAAATTGTTTTCCAGGTAGCGTGAGAGAGGGTGTATGCTTTTGACTTTGGTCCCTATCTAAACCCCAGTGTGGGGTTTTGTCCTGGGGTCATCATAGTGCAGAATGAGCAGATAAGCCTTGTGCGGTGAACAAAGTGGCTAAGAGTTTGAGCAGGAACCTGACAGGTTGCACAGTGCGTGGAAGTCAGTGTTTTATCCATGTGGGGTGCAGCCAGCTGTACTCACGTGTCACATTAAAGAGACCTGTGAATTTTTGTGTTTGAGTCAGTCTAACTGTCAAGTGTCAACCTTTCATCAGGTTATTATTATCTTTGTCATGAGTCTCATAATCTTTGTGGGTTGAACCAGACTTCATCATGCGCCGGTGTCTATTTATATTGAAGTCATTAGAAAGTCATAGTCGTTTGTTGATATTGTTTATATTGTGTGGCAAAAATACATTTTGTTCAGCATTTTATGAGAGAGTTAAGATTGAAAAGAGAGCTCCAATTCTCCTCAGAGTGGATTTTTTAAGCTATTATCTGCCAAGTTTGTTCCCTGTGGATGAATCTGTGCCAAATATGCGCTGACATGTTAATATATGATGACTGAAATATTCCACAATGAGCCATAGATTTCGTATTTATATTTGTACTTGTCCTAAAGAATTGCCTTGGCTATTTAGTCTGAAGTTTTGTAACCCCGGGAAATCCCCTGAACGACAGTTAATAATAATAAAATGTTAGATAGCAGCTGTTCAAGTTTCAGCTCGTTATTTCAATTTCTAACTTATAGCTTTCATGCATCATTTTTGGCTGCAGCAGACATGTTTTCCAAGGGGTGCTGAGTGAAATCTCCTCAACACCATACATCAGACAGAGTTAGACTGCCTGGAGAACATGAAAGAGTCCGATATTTCCCTCAGCAGAGACAATAACTGGACTTTAAATGAACAATAATGATAAATCCTGGATCTGATGGACAAAATTATTGCTGTGCGTGTACTGACCCACGTGGGCAAGATTATAAAAAACAAGGTTTCCCATTCCCT
This sequence comes from Oreochromis niloticus, assembly GCF_001858045.2. Classification (NCBI taxonomy): domain Eukaryota; kingdom Metazoa; phylum Chordata; class Actinopteri; order Cichliformes; family Cichlidae; genus Oreochromis; species Oreochromis niloticus. The sequence continues at coordinate 16,939,096 of NC_031970.2, forward strand.
CGGTAAATGTTTAGGCTTTATGTCTATATCCCAAGAGCCTGACTTTACAATTTACTCATTAAAGTGGTCACTTTGATAGGTTTTCCTCATACGACATTATTACTGCATTCATTCTTCTTTCTCAAAACAGTGTTTCATGGAAAAATGTGAAAAGGGGCACTTAATCGTTTAAATCATAATATGAGACATAAAAGCCCTCCGAGACAATGTAATAAAAACATACAATATAAAACATTTATTAAATGTCTTTTTCTCCATGTAGTAACAATGAATCAAAATATCCGTAGGCCTTTAAGCCAGGGTACCTGCTGTAATGCTTCCACTGCAATCACTTGATTCTTGCATTGATGTCACATTTAATCATTTAGTATTTTTTAACTGTTCAAACAGAACAACACCCTGCGCTTTCAGTAATTCACCAGTTAAAAATAAAAAATGCAACATTCTTGTGATGCAGTGTAAGAGCTGCCTGAAACACGTGCCCGGAGTATAATTGCTCAGTACTTCCCACCGCAAACTCCTGGTTACCAAACCAGAAAAATGTCCTGCAGTTTATCAAGTAGTCATAATTAATGAGAGTTAACTATTTGCTTAAATAACTTACCAAATTGTTTTGGCTAAAATGTTCTGAATCAAACAGCCCCCTTTAAAAAAAGCTGGTTGTAGTTACTTCTCACTTCCTTTTGATAACTGTAGGACATATTCTTTTAATATTAAAAGAAATATAGTTGGTTTATTATTATTGCACTGCAGTGATTTTTCACTTTACTCGTGTATGCCACAGATATATATGGTTAATTCTTGTTATTCAGAAGATCTTCTTTGTAACACCGTAGATGACAAAAAAATTAAATAGTGTTTGTTAATAAACACTTAACTACAGATGATAAATATATGTAATCTCTTATTCTCAAGGTACAAAGTCATACTACTAATCTTGGCCTATCTTGTTAGATAGTTGAAGTGAGAGGTCATTTAAAGAAAGCATTACAGTGGCTTTATTAACACTAAAGCCTCCAAAATGGCTTTAATGCTAATAAAGCATAATAATTGCATAATTTGCACAATTTAAAAAATACATCTATGTATTTGCTGGGTTTCAACACGATACAAAATTTTGTTGTTTTTTTTTACTACAAATGGGCAAAATCAGTTCAAAACCATGGTTGCAACAAATGTAAAACTCTTCTAAAAGGAACAAGACATTACTTATAACTCAAGCTGTCTTTGAAGCATCCTGGTTAAACTCATTTGAAGTATCTTTTATTGTCTTCTTTCCTTGGTGACTTTGTTCTGTGTTATCAAGCCTGAAACCCGGTGCTGCTTTCTATAACTGCATATGTGCGCTTGTCTTTTGTATTTTGTTTCTTTGTGTTTTCATCATAAATCCACATACATTTGAGTGTTTTTATCTTGTGTGTTAAACACAGTGACTATATAATGATTGTATAATAAAATGTGAATCATAAATAAAATTTCCTACTCTTTTTTTAAATTTTGCTTTGTTGTAGTCTATAACATTTTACATCTAGCATTAATTATAAAGATTGCAGACAGGAGAAACTGGGAAAACTTGCATAAATAATCATAAATAATAGCAGTTATATCTACTCGGACCTGTACAGGTGTTATGCTTGTACTGACTTCCTTTGGAACAATTCGGGATGTATCAATTAGGCTTAAAATAAATTTGACCTTTTATGGTTCCTAGATCCTAAAGTGTCAGCCTCTGGGATGTGTAACTCACAACTTCGCCTACCATCAGGGTGCACCTGAACACCCGCACTGATGAAATATGGGGAAGTTTGTTGGGCTGTTTGCTATTGCTCTACAAATCATCCTTTATCGGACAACTGAGCTTAATGTTTTCTACTAAATCTTTGTACAAACACAGACTGTATTGTCTGCTTGCACAACTGCACATTGAATTATGTCCTTGTGTGCTTTCTAGTGGTGGTGCTTCATTTTATGACCCTTTAAATGATTTAGGCAGCTTGTATGTGATGACCAAGAAAAATAAGCCAAGATTATTTTATTGAATTTATAGAGGGCTCAACCTTAGAGATGGAAGACAGTTGTACCAAAGCATCAAGTTGCTTAAATAAATGTCTATCATGTTTATTTTTTACCTTATTTATGCAGTTCAGTAAAAAGGCAATGTCAGAACTACTTGGGGGTAGTTAAAGCTAAAAACAGAAATGTTTTATATTTAATGACACTCCCTTTTTTTTGTTCCTGCTGCTATTTTCTTTTTATGTAGTCTTTATTGTCCCTGTCTGTTTGATTTAACATACATTTGACTTAAGTTTCTGATACATTTCTGTGTTCAACTGCATAGCCAAAGTTCTTCAATGGTGATAACTTTTTGTATAATCTATAATTTATCTAATTCATTGTTAAATGAAACACCTCCATTTTCCTTCAAAATGAATGGTTAGAATACTTTTAGTATACTTTCTAGTCATTCCTGTTTAAAGTAAAATAAATCATCTGTTCTTTTGAACTACTTAAAAGGTTCGTGTTAATATAAAGGTTTTAGTTGTTGAGAAACCTATCATGATAAATGGTACGTCTAGAGAATATGTAATTCAAGTTCTGGCTGTAATGCAAGACATGAGCATGTGGTCCTCTGTCCCCTGGAAGCACGTGGATTAGGATGAGCTGGTGCTGCCAGGCGCTCTTGGCTGAACCTCGTGCCACATGCGCCTTTCTCATCTACATGTGCTTGCCTGCTCCCCACTGTCCCGTGTTTGTCGCGTGCATGCCCTGCTTTATGTCCTAGTGTCACAGGAATAGATGCTCTGGTTTTAATGATAAGAAAAAATATATAAATAGCTCCTCTTACTTGAACCTTTAACCTTGAATTGTCAAAAAAAAGAGAAAGAAATCAGCTAATCATTCACCCTCCCACTTGTTCAAACATTTCAAATGTCAGCTAAATATAGTTGTTCAAAATGATATTTTTCAGTTTTTGTCACTTTATTTCTGAAAACAAAACTCATTTGGAATCTATATAAAGTCTAATAGTTATTGAAATTATGTTAAAGCAAGTTTTACATTGATGCCTTTTGAGAACCAGCCCACATTTCAACATGTTTTAGAGCTAAATTTCCACGTAGGTGGGGTAATTTCTTTGGAAAGAAAATGACCAAATTCACATGTCGAATAGTTTTAGGAGTGAACGTCACAAATTTTCGTGGGACACAAATTGAATGTGTATACACTTAAAAAGCCTGTGCTTCTGGATCAGTGACAAGCTATGCTCTTTAAAATGATAGTGTTATATGTGTCAGTATAAAGAAATAATTTGGCTTTAGTTTACTTTTGTGTTTTATGGGAACATTTAAGTGGAAATCACTGGCAAATATTTTCTGTATTTGTCAAAGTTCTATACTGAGATATGTCCCGAGGCCTCGTCATGCTGATGAAATAGCAGCTGTGGCATTTTCCTAATATTTCCCGCAGTTTTCAGAAACTTTTTCATGTGTCTATTAACTTTTTGTATTGTCAGTAAAGTATTGACATCGAGGCATCTTTCAAAGCCTGCATATCTCCACCAAAAAGTTAAAAATATCCTCCACTGCATGCTTGAACTCAGACTCTGAATCTAGAAATATTATGTGGAGCTGGTTTGATTTGTGATATTTCTTTGAAAACAACTTTTTTCAAATTTAAAATGATATGTATTTGCTAAGATATGCTGCAAAGTGCCTCATATCTATCATATCTCCTTTTCACAATAATAAAGAATTCTCTGGTTTAGCAAAGCCACACTTCTGGTAAAATTTGTATACAAATCTGTTTATAACATTTGAGCCAAATGTTATAAACTTTGTGGTAATTTGAGTCCTTCTACGTCTGTAACTGGTAACTATGTGGTACCACAACAGTATGTTGTCTTTTCAGTACAGAGTTTGGTAAATCCATTAGGATTTATGGTGCCATCTATAAAAGTCATGCCCCTGTCCTCCCACCTCTGTACTTCAGTGTTGAGACAATATGGTAGTCCTGGCGAGCTTTGTGCCAAACATCCTGATGCCAAATATATTTTGTTGGTCAAGATCATGAGGAGCTCATTGAACAATGATTACCCAGTCATCAAATATTTCTTGATGTTCTTTAGCTAAATTGAATCTTGCAGTTTTGTGCTGAAGCGCAAACAAGGGTCAGACGCCGTCTGCTGAGACTGACATTGTGCAACGTCCTTAACATTGTCCACACTGTCACAGAAACACTGACTTCCATTGATAATCCCTGTGCCAAGTCTGAAGCGCTTTCCCTTCTCATATTCACTTGAGCTGTCTGTGGTGTGATCTTAGTAGGACTACCATTGCGGCTCTGATTAGTGTTATGAATCGATTTATATTCCCAATTTCTCCTGCAACTGTGTTTTCACATATTTTTAGTCGGCCACCTCTGCTCTTGTAGCCTTTTTAAAGTTTCATCAGACTTTTTATTTCCCCTGGCAGCTCTTTCCATACTTTTGAATAAGGAAATAAATGAGAAAGTTTAAATGTTCATGGGTTATTTTATAAGAGTGTTCTCAGTTGCACTCAGTCTTGTTTCAGTGATCACACGACCACACGCACACACGTGCACACTCACTTTGTTGCATGTGTTTCGACACTAAGACCTCTATTTTCATTCCCTCTAAGTGAGGTTTTTTAGTGATTGTAAGAGGAAATTATGTACTTGTAACATTAGAAATAATGCAATAATTTAGAGATAATACAGTCTTGAATAATTTGACATTTAACTGATATTGCCTAACCTTAACCATAATACCTTTTTATGGTTGTGGTTAGATTATGCTTTTTCTTGCATTAACAGTTTTCTCATTTTTTAACGAACCAAACTGAGATTTTCCTTACTTTTCATGGTACTCTATGCAGCCCTGTGAAACACAGAGTAGTCTATGTTTCAGTAATTTTTAGATCCACCTTTAGCACTGATAACTCAAAGTAATAATTTTTTGTTTGACTTTATCAGTCTCTCCCATTATTGAGGAGGAATTTTGGCCCACTCTTCTTATTAATAACACTGCTTCAGTTCATTTACATTTGTAACCATTCATTTATGGGCAGATTGTTCAGGTCTCGCAGCAGCATTTCAATCAGGTTGAGGTCTGGACTTTGACTGTGTCATTGCAACATCTTGATTCTTTTCTTTTTTAGCCATTCTGCTGTAGATTTGCTGCTGTGCTTGGGATCATTATCCAGTTGTGGGCCAAGATTTTTGCTGTAGGACAGATGGCCTCACATTTAGAGTACTTTGGCATACGGACAGCAAGGTGCCCACGACCTGTGGCAAACGGCAAGCCCAAATTATCTCGACGACTGTGTTTGGCAGCTGGTATGAGGTGTTTGTGCTGATATGTTGCGTTTTGTTCTCACCAAGAATGGTGCTGTGCATTATGGTCAAGACATATATGTTGGATTTTAGATATATAGAGGACCACAACAGAACAGTCACTGCTGTATTTAGGTATAAACATGGTAAAGTCACAAGATAAAACAATAGGCTCTTGTTGTGTTTACTGTAAATTCGGTGATCCCATGCATGAGCAAACATAATGACTGTAGTTTCACTCACCGTGAGAGGCTCAACATTTTGAAGAGCTCTACATGTTTACATTTCTAAGTTTGATTTATTTTTGCTTGTTTGCGATTGCTTTTCGTGTGATGCCCACCACTAATCACAAATTATATCACAAAGTGTATTTCAATTTGAAAATAGCATTCACACAACATTTTCTCCTCTGAATTTACCTCACTGGAAATAATTGCTGTCAAAGGCCAGTGTTGCAACAGGAAGTGTTTACGTCAGGGGCTTTTAGGCTAGGGGATTGAGGCTGCGTTAAGGGACGTGGTATCATTGAGCAAATACTGACTCACCAGATAACATGGTGCAAGGTATCAGTAATGTTAGGTGTTTTTTCTTTTTAATTTAAAATCTAGATTTAGATCATCTTTTTTTGAATTGGTGAAAGTTATTCATAAATTTGAAGAGCTCAGTACCCGATTATATTGTGAAGCAGCATGCAGTGTTGCTTTGTTTTAGTCCTCTCAAGTTTCTTTCCTAGTTTCAGTGGCATTGTATCAATGACACTCTTTAATTGTACACTATGAATAGCCACTGCAGTGATCTTCTGGCAGAGAGGACACTGTGAACACAATTGAGCTGTTCTACCCTGGTCACAGCGGAAACTACCAACAGCACACCATTGTCTGTCTAAGTTCTCACTGAAGTATAGAAGAATATTTATTTGTGTTAAAAAGTCTGTGGTGTTCTTTAAAGAGCTATTAATCAAAGGCTTGCTAGTGATAAATGACAAAATTTCTGACTTTCTCTTCTGACTGTAACTGTGAATACAGCGTCCCCCACACTCACCCACTGATGCTACTGTTAAACTGTATAATTATAGTATCCTCATAATAGCTGTTTTGGAAAGCGCTTTCTCTGTTATTTGAAGCATTTTGTTGTGAGTGATCTGGCATCTCGTTTAATCATACTCATGTTTATATTCATCATGAAGGCCACAGTGTCATTGTGTGGGATGTCAGCAGTAGCACTAAAAATCCAGGGATTTGGAATATAAAAGACAAGAGCAAATACGGTTATAAAAAAAATACTGACTATGACCTTTGCCTCAGTGATCCTGACTTGTTTGTTTTGCTCCATTCTGAAGTTCTGGAAAGCAGAACATGCATCATCATATTTCATCCTTACATTTGATTATTTGCAGTTCAGTTTATGGACTGCAGAAACTTCAGAAAAAGAACGAATGAGGTCAGATCTTGTTGTTAGGTGTGTTGAACGTCACTCTGTTGACTCTGAGTCATTACTGTGCTGTGCAGATATATTCTGGATAGGAAACTTTGATAACGTCGTGAACGCAACATTTTGTTCTAATTTCTAAAAAGGAGAATTAGGCAAAAACAAATGACTTGTTTGTGGCTTGTAAAGTTTAGCTTTCAGTGACATGGCACAGATAAAGGCAGCCCCACAGCACATTTCTAGGCCCTCTCTGAAATGAAGGATTGGATATAAGGGTTTTTTCAGGTCCACCCTTTTCAAGTTTAACAAACCTGCAGAGATGTATATAAGGATATTTTTCACATGGACTAATCAAAAGTCTATGAACGTTTAGAGAAAACTTATGTTTCCCACAAGCATTAAAAAGTAGCTGATTGCCTATAACAGGCTGGTTGAAACAGCGTGTCTGGAGGGCCATTAAGCATGTTAAGTGTGCATTGTCTTTATGAAATGGTTTATCCAAAACAAATAAGCCCTCTTGTCTGATATGTTATCTGACTCATGTTTTTTCCACCTCTGCCCTAGATATTCAAGTCACTCAGAAGAACTGCTTTAATCGAACACATAAACCAAACAGAGCTTGAATTATGGAGCCTTCTCAATCAGAGATGAACATATTATCAAACGGGAAAAGCCATGACCTCGGCGATGATGTGGGTGTGCCATTGAAAACAATGCTAGATGAGGATCAGTGAGTATTCTTTCCTTATGAATGGCTGCCTTTGTTTAATACAGCTTGAAGCAAGTATTTTTTACTCTTTCCCTTTTGTCTTTCTCTAGTTATACTTGTGTGAAAGCCACAATCTCATAAATCCAATGAACCAATATTATTTTAAATTCAAATGTCGCTGCTAAAGCTAAAAGCAGATCTTTGATTTGTTTTTGTTTACTGTTGTCACTATGATAATTCTCCATTAATAGTGAAAATGATGAACAAGATAACAAGTGTGGTGAACCACATAAAGTATAACTTCATGCATAATATTTGCTTTTTTAAATGCATGTTTACCTTGTTTTTGTGCTCGCCTCAACTGGTGGATCCTTATACAGAAATGGCACTCAAACAGTCAGGTATGTTTGCAGAGATTTACGTCAAGGGTTTTCAGCTACATATTTGCTCATTACGTCACCTTCAAAGCACATGATTTGCTAGAGTCTGCAGACGATGTTTGCTCACTTTCTCAGTGGTGGATAGAAATGCCATCAATTAACACCTGTAAATCTGGCCTCTAGATATGAAGAGCCTGATGATGGGCTGGAGAACGAGGAATTTTTGCCCAACGAAGGTGGAAAGAAACCCATACGTTTCACAGATGTAAGTGAGAAACCCAGCACTTATAGCTATATAACATAGGTAACAAATTGGCATTTAATGTATACTCTGTTTTTTATTTATTTATTTATATTGCATTCACAGTTTGAAGGAAAGACGTCTTTTGGCATGTCGGTCTTCAACTTGGGCAATGCTATTATGGGTAGTGGAATCCTGGGTTTAGCTTATGCCATGGCCAACACTGGGATACTCCTTTTTTGGTGAGTAAATGGGTTCTAAAACAAAAAATAAAACAAGTTATGTGACATTTTTACAGCAAATCAAACTGACAGAGATGTCTGAATATTGTCTTGAACATTTCTTTTGGAGGAGGATACTTGTTCATCTTTTATCATTAATTAGATTGATATAACCCTTATTTCAAGCCTCGTACAATAGCTTTTACTGTATGGGGACAGTCTATTCTTGCGCTGTCAAAAGAAAAGACTATATCTATCAGCATATAGAAAGTTCTGTAGCAGGTCATTTCAGTTCCTCCCTTATGGATGGATCTACATATTTTACACTGGATGTCTTTTCTGGCACAATTCTCCTATTAATACTCCCAAATGGGAGCAGACTGGCTTGTGACCTCCTGAGGCTGGTTTTGTAACCCCTACTGGTCTCAACACAGGGATCTTTTGTATATTAAGGAAATGTGTTAACCAGTACACTATGGAGCTAGCATATGGAAGACAATTTTGAGACTAATTCTTAGAACTATGTTCGCATGGCAGTGCCAAGAAACCAGTGAAGACCTCAGGAAGTATCTTCACCTAGGAAAGGAATTCTCACATGGATGGAGGGAATCACAGAGATCTTTGTATAAGGAGTCATCCTAAGCGAAGCTGTCTGGCCCCACATTTATATTGAACAAACAAATGTATGACAGCTTCCCAATTAGTCTTTTTCCAACAATTTTCTGACCTCAAGATTTGCTATTCTACTGAAATGCAGTGATTAAATTGAAAGGGGGTAAACTAAGTTGTACTTCTCAAAGTAATCTGCTTTTTCAGTACATTTATAAATAGTACTGATTTATTATATGTCTTAATGTCTTGCAACACATTATATGCCAAGATTCGTTCACTTCTATTTATTGCCTCTCTTAGGCCCCAAGCCTCCTTGCCACATAGGCCATAGAAAGGCCACAGCTCAGAATAACTGAACCTCCAGACCCCATAGAGGCATCCATACAGACAGCTGCTGTCAGACCATGACCCAGGTTTTCCTAGTCATATAGTTTATGTTTAAGTAGCTGCAAAGAAGTGAGACTGGAGCAGAAAATGGCCTCAGCGTCTGGCTCAACTGTGAAAGCAGGCAGTCAGTTTAGTTAATACAGAGTAGCTCTTGTACTGAAGGAACCTATAGAACATACCTTATGAAATCTTCCTATTAGTACTTGCATTAGAACTGTATAGTGTATGATTAGCACAAATATAGTTAGAATGTAATATTACATCAAGCCAAATTTAACACATACAGAAAAATAAGTAATGAATAAGTACAGCAAAATAAGTAAGTACGTTTATAGATGTCTGTATTATAACCACATTAATGCTAGAACAGGTGTTTCAGCTACTGAAAATACATGATACTGCAAGGTTTATAGATCTGGCTGGAATAAGTATTTTAAACAGTTGCAATTAAAGTGGATATAAACACTTCACGTATAAATGCTAATTTACATCATGAAAAGCTGGACATAAGACATAAGTGCTTAATCCTTTGGGATTGTTAAAGTATTCTGATTCTGAAAGTTCAAGTTTTTAAAACATGTTTATTGCCATCTTGTGCCAGTAGAGAACGTGACATCGTGTGGTAGGTTTTTTGTGGTCAATAGACTTACATTAGTTTATGTTGGCTAACAAAACTAATAACTCAGGAGAAAATAAGGACATCCATCCATCCAGTCGCTTCCGCTTATCCTTCTCAGGGTTGCGGGGGGTGCTGGAGCCTAAAATAAGGACAGTAAAATAAAATAAAATATAAAAAAAATATCAGTTTTTCACTTTTGTGCTCCCCTTGGCTGCAACAGTGAGTTTTATGTTAAAACTCATGATATGCTGTCCAGCTGTCACTCGCTGTCTCTAAAGCAGTAAGTGGTTCTTCATTGTTTGGTTAGCTGCACTCAAACTGGAAAATCCACCTGTTAGCCATAATGTTTGGATTTGTAAAGCACTTTATGAATGAGATTAGTGTGTAGAGCTGGTTTGAGACAGGTGACAGGTGGTTTACCGAAATAAAAAACCTGGAGTCAGAAACTGATTTTTTCCTGTGTGGTCATATGTACTGTGCAGCACAATCAGCTGATGCAGTCAGTGCTATTTTATGACCACAAAATATCATGAATCAAAAAACAAATGTCAGGATAATAGTTGTATAGGAAATAACGAGTGTGGTACATACGATGCAGCTGTGTGACTTTTGTTTTTTGTCACAGGTTTCTTCTGACTGCAGTAGCAGCTCTGTCATCTTACTCTATTCATCTGCTGCTCAAATCCTCAGGCATTGTGGGTAAGGATTGTGTCATTTCTCAGTGTTTTGAAAAGAAATGGTACAATTACATCTTGTAAAGTTCTCACGTCGAAAATCCCTATTGTGGTTGCCATTAGAAAAGGACAGCTGATAAAGTTGAAAAGAAAAAACTACTCAAATTTAGCAAGAGTGCTTGATTGAAAAAAGGTAACGTGAAAAAAACTATATCAACAAATAAAGTATTCATAATTTAAATGTATTTTTAAAAGCCAGTTTTGTACAGAATAATTTGATTTTCAGTCATCGTAACTTGTGTAATGCCCTGTCTGATTAAATAAAGAAATTTTGTTTTGTTTTTTTATTCCATAATTTGAGGTTTCGCTGAGTTTAAATTGTCTCGGCAAATTTTAAAACTGGAAAAAAAATGTCAGTGTACTCTCTATTTATCTAAGTTGTGCAGTCATTTGTCAACCCCTGTCAAAGTGTCTCGTTGTGTTCCTTGGACAGAGATCTTTGCAAATATAACTGAATTTGTGATTGTTTGTAATCTGCTTACAGGAATCCGAGCTTATGAACAGCTGGGGTACAGGGCCTTTGGCAATCTTGGAAAAATAGCTGCTGGCACAGCAATCACCCTGCAAAATATTGGAGGTGAGGAGACAGTGTAGGTTTGGAACATGTTGGCTCATGTGTTCTTCCACTGGCCTGTAGCTATAAAGTGAATTCACTTCAATTCAATTTTGTTATATGCTTATTGCACCAAATCACCTCAAGGTGCCTTATACTGTAAGGTAAAGACCCTATAACTATAGTCAAATAAGCCATTAATATTACTTTGGCTTTCGGTCCTATTTATAAGTTTGGGATATGATAGAGTATTAACAATGAAGTAGCTGCTTATAAGTAGCTGTATTCCTTGTGATTTTGACGTTAAAAAAAGTTCCTCTTCTCCGTGAGTTACTGACCAGAGCGTTGTTGAGACAAACTAGGTCATACCTTCTTCCTTAAGCATGAACTACTCAACTAGCTTCTAAAGAAAAAAGCCATAGTTTACCCTGTTGATTTCAGAATTATTAAAATCACTAAAGAAAGCTAATTTTGCTGCTCCCTTGTCATAAGGGGTAGTGTGTGTAAATCACGATAAAGAAAATAATCATAATCAGTCATCAGTATGAGTTATATATTTTATAAATTCTAACACGGATTTCAACCACTTCTAAGCAAAGAAGTAGCCACAGTTAATGTAGTCACTTGAGTTAGGCCTAGGATATAGTGCCTCAGGCTGATTTAGATTGTACCTTTTAAAAAGAACATATTCAGAAATCAGTCAGTTTTTCTGATCTCTGGCGTTCCACAAAGCTCCATCATTGGTCCTTTGTCAAGTGAAACTGAAGCAATCCTATGAGTGTCATCAGGCAACACTGGCTTTTCCTAAAACCAGAGTCGGCAGATGAAAATTATCTGTGAAAGTCACCTTAGATTAGCACAGTCATTGATGGTTTTTGTTTAGTTTTTTCACTCTTTCTTTAAACTTGTCTTTTAAAATGTTCTTAAATGCATTTTTCAGCTCTATCTTGTACTTAATTATTTATTGTAGGAGTGCTTGATTATATGTTTTAGTGTGATGTGATTTAATGTGATTTTAAAGTGCCTCGCAAAGCTTCTTAAGCTCTAAATGAGTCCATACTGATTTCATAACTAGTTTGCTGCTACTACGTGGTAAGATCTGTATCCAGATAACTGAAAAGGGGAAAATATGTTAATGCAAACCGTAAATGCATAAGCATGTCACTGTGATCAGTCATACCACTCACTACCACTAACTTCACCTGCTGCTTCTAACCAAAACATTCCGACAGAAGTTGCAGATATTGCTCATAGGTATAACAGTTACATTATAAAGAAGCTACATAGCATAATTGTCATTGGAAAACTGACCTTATTTTTCAAGAAATACACAATTTTGCTTGAAAGGTTACAGAGTCTATCGTCCCAGCTCAGCTAAGTTATAATCTTAAACCTGTTTCAAAGCAATGAGGTTTTGGTGCGAATGATAAATACTGAAAGTAGTAAAAGTTAGTAAAACATCCAATTTCCCAAAAGTACAAAGGACGTGACCACAGTGTCCGCAGTAGTAGTGACTGCTGTGTCACCTATGTAAACATGATGTGGTAAGTGTACTTGTGTCATGATTTTTCTGATGTCTGTTTGGTTAGCGTGTGTACTTGCACTGTGGTTTACTTCACCACGTGTTACATTTCCCCTGTCTTGTCTTGTTACAGCTATGTCCAGCTACCTTTACATTGTTAAATCCGAGTTACCGCTGGTCATCCAAGCTTTCCTGAAGGCTGAGCCCAACAGCGAGTGAGTCTCGTCATTTATGTCCTTTTCAGTATTTACACCACCGGGCTAGCATAAGCACATGAGTCTTGCCTGATGTTGACCCAGAGCTGAGACACTGTGTGCAGGGTCATGGGGCCTGGCCCAGTTTGCAGCATTTACTGAGTCAGTTGGTTTGGGGGTGTAATGAGAATGGGAGCCTGGAATTGGCTGAACAACAGGAAGGACATGATTGGGCATCTGATACTAAAGCACACAACATCAATCCTCACTACTGTCAGCTTGTAGAGGCAAGCACTGTCCACGTCAGACTTATGCCAGAGACACGGTCTGCATAAGGCCACGGAGGACTGAAGTAGATTCCAGCTGTCTGTTTAAATCTAAAAAAACCCTTGTGCTCAAAATGGATTGCAGCTATAATACTTATGTGCTGCAGCCTAGAGCCGGTCATCTCTGAGGGCAGATATTCAGTAACTCAAGATACTCAACAGAATACTTTATTCAGTTCAATTTAGTTTTATTTATATAATGCCAAATAGCAGGATTACACATGTCAGGGCATAAGGTACAGACCTTCTGTGTTAAATGGGCTTGACACAAGATATTCATCTAAGCATGGGGCTTGTTCCAATTGTTGCTCGTTTGTGTATTTTAGTGGGATTTTTCCCTTACTTGGATAGGCTCCAAGCCTGTATTCAATAAGCAGAAGGGAATGAATGATGCATGGACTCATAATTACATAATTGTTCAAAAGGCGTAGGTGCTTCAGATATTTAAAGTCATAAAAAAAGACCTTCAGCAGTAAGGGGTCTTGCAACAGATAGTGTGGCAATCCAGAATCCTGACCTCAACATTATCAAGTCTTAAGATTAAGATTAAAACCAACTGAGACAACCTAAACCCACATAACAACTGCCGTTCTCTCGTAGTTCTCAACCTACTTGCCACCTACATTAAATGCTTATAGCCAAATGAAATAGATGTATTGAGCTCTGTAACTGCTCTACATGCCTTGCACAAAGACACACACACACACACACACACACACACACACACACACACACACACACACACACACACACACATAAATGACAGCACCAGGTGGTGAAAAATGGGGTGCCAAATTCTGAGGCTGAGCACGAGGATAGGTCAGCTCAGGGCCAGCCCTTTAGCAACGGAGGCACACACTGTTCATGTCCACTCGATGAAGCTCGTTGTCCAAATTCATGGCGTCACAGGAACTAAGAGGAATGAGGGGTGTGTAGTGGGTCGGCAGCTTTATTTATGACTAGTGGCTCTTGAATTAGAAAGCTATCGTGTGGTGGAGAGACAGCCAAGTGCCTTTCACTCTGCCTGAGTTTAAGTAGTTTATGCCAGTGCTGAAGTAGATCTGAATTGGTTGGTGTTGTTTTATGTGGGGTATGTGAAGTTTTTTTTGGCAAAATATAAAGGGTCCAGTGAAGTCCAGCACGTTCAAATGCAGAGAGGCTGAGACATTTGGAAACAATAGCCACTTTGCTGATTTTTTCTCTCTGCCATTTGGTTCTATAAAAAATCTGTTAATCCAGTTTATTCACTCCTTATCCAACCTAAGGTTGTCACTCTATGAGAACAGTGAAAGGTAAATCAAAAACTACTTTTAAGGGACAGAAAACCAAAACTGTTTGTATTGTCACTATTGTCACTGCTAATGCAACTTTGGAAGCTAAATGTTAAAATACTGCTAGTCAGACTAACACAGTTTACTTCCAAAGACTTCACTTGACTGAACTTGGATTTGAACTCTAGACTTGACTGGACACGACTTGTCCCAAGTGCAAGTGCAGCTGCATGTGAAAGCTGCTCTCGTTTGACCTACTGCCTAAAAGGCCGAAGAAGACATGACCTATGATTTGTGTAACTTCCCCTGCTTTTAAGTGACTCACCCAAATTCACATGCATGCATACACACATAAACACTGGTAGTGTCATAGATCGCACTGTGTTCCAGCATGTAGGACTGTCGGAGACAGCCGATCCTACTGATTGTGTTTCTTGCAGGGTTAAGAATAACAGGCTTAGCAGTGAGAAACAGGCTTTAGGGGACAAAGACTTTCCTGTGCACAGGATTTAAGAGACAGTTGACTTTAAACTGCATGTTTGTGTGGTCCCATTTGGCTCTACAGCTCCTGATGTTTTAAGTTTAGACAGGTAAAATGACTATAAACATGCTGTTTCACCACATTCATTTATTTATATTCACTTAGCAGATGCCAGATAAAGCACTCAAGTTCAGAGAATAACTCACTGTATGGATAAGTATAAAAAAGGCAGTGTAAAGTGCTTTGATAGATTAATCCCACTGGAAAAAGTACGGCACTGCATTCGGTTTATTTGAGTAGTGATTAAAGACAAATAAATGTTTTAAAAACTTAAATATATTATGTCCATCCTTTATTACACAGCTGGATCACTGTGTCAAATCAGTAAAAGCTATATCATAAAAGGAGTCAGACACTCTGCAGCGTCTTTAACTGCACCCTAACACCTGACAGCGGACAGGGTCAGCATTTATACAGTGGTTAACAAAGTTATTAGACCAAAAAATGATTTTGGTCATTATCAGTACTATTAATTTAGGGCACTTGGGGAATAAACATTCGCAGGTTTGCACTCTCTGAACCTGCGCAGGATGCGTCAACAACAACGCCAGGTTACAACACAGGTTACAACACACTGTAGGTTATGGCGTGGGTTACAGGATAGTTTACAGTGCAGGGTTTCAGCAGGGTTTGCAGATATAAAAGATACCACAGTGTAGATTCAACACAGAAGTATGAATTCACTGTAACACTAACATTTGCGTACATGTCCTAAGAATAAACATATACATGTAATCTCAGCCATTTAGGTTACACAACAAAGATGTTTTTCCTGAATGACTTTCACAAGATATTTGCTCAGAGTGAGAACATGTCTGGGGTCCTGATGATGACAAACCAGCAGAGCTGTAGAAGGAGACTGTAAATGCGAACACTAATACTTGTCCAATGTCCTTTTTTCTGTTTGAAAAAGAGAGGATAAAGTATCTGACAGGGACTTTAAGCTGATACTGGTAACATTTGCTGACTCCTTCAGTCCTAAGATGTTTAGGCACCATAGTGTTTTCCTTTACTGCAACTGTGACCTGTCATATTTATAATCTGAGTTATGCAACACACTATTCTAGTACTTCTGTCGAGAGTAACATAAGCAGACACATTTTTTCCACAATCTTGCGGCCAAGGGTGTTCCCAACAGGTTACTGTTGGTCTGACAAAATGGGGCACATGAACCATTTGGACCAACAGATTTTTAACAGCCTTGTGTCACAGATTTAGCCGCACTGACATATTTTAAAGTACAAAAACAGCACTAACTCTATGCTACATGTACAGAATGAAGAAATATGTTACCACCACACACTCTATTTTTGTCCCAGTCTCTCTGTATAGTGTGTACTGAGTCTGAGTGTCACTGTTTGAAATACTGAGCTTACCAAAATAAACTAGATTTTTCTCCAAACAGTCTGTGGTACTTGAACGGAAACTACCTGGTCATCATGGTCTCTGCCAGTATCATCCTGCCCCTTGCTTTAATGAAACAGCTTGGTGAGTATAATGTTGTGGGATTACTGTTTTCCACTTCAAAGAAAGCTGTTAATCTGTTGGAACATGTTATAATAATAACTTTTTACAGATATTTGAAAACTGCTACAAATTGCTTCACAGTTGGAATAAAAGCCATATATTAAAGATAAATATGCATGTTCGAATGTACAGACACATAAACAGGCACATAATTGAACATATGGTCAGAAGTTCATTCCAACATATAAGCAAATAGTTGTAAGCTATGGCCAAAAATAGAGGGATGAGGATTAAGGGAAAGCTAACCTATAAAAATGAGTTTTCAGCAGTCATTCAAAACAATTATCAGAATCAGCTAACATGTGATCTAATGCGTATATTAGACAGTGGTGATGTTTTTCTCCCTACAGTGGCCCTACTGTTAAAAAAGAAAACAAAAACACCATCTTCTTTTGAATCAGGCTACTAGGGCAACTTTAACCTTATTGTTGACACAATACTAAAGCGAGTGGGCAATTGCATATAGGTGAATGTATAGGTGTTTTCTGCATACACAGTGACCAGAGATAAAAGATAAGCTTGAAGCAGATAAAAAAGCCAAATTCACTGATCTATGAGTCTAGCTAGACTTCCAGGACCATGTACACATCACCAGCTGGCTTAACTTTCCAATATAAATAATAAATTATTTGAATTCCCCAAGAGTAAAAAAAAAGTAATAATATAATATGTAATATAATATACTTATAATCAATAGCTAGTGAAATAATATAACATATGTATGTTGTCTTCACTTAAATTTACAGTTTAATTTACAATTCTTTATTTTTAGCTTAATTAAATGTTTTTCTGTTTAAAATGGATCTCCGTGGCAGCTGGGCAAGGTTCCTGCATAACAAGTATTATGTGTTTACAGTCTGTATTAATAGTTAATATCCTTTTATTCAGTCACTCTTTGGAACAAAGCTTCTTTAAAGTAGTTTTGCTCCTTTTCATTATACTCCAGAGTAGTGGGTTTGAGGTTTGGGTTGTTTTCTTGCAGTGCATTTATCTAACTCATGCATTTACCAGGTTGTGTTCAAGAAATATTTTCTATACTTAGAAGTTATCAATTAAGATTATTTGACATTAATCCAACTTATCTAATGATTTTGAAGGCAAAGGTATGTACATTGCAGTCAAGCAATTAGTGCGTTCTTGTCCTACCCCTCACAGTGGAAACAGCGGGCTGTTCAGTTAAAAATAATTTCTCCTGACATAATCGCACTCTCAATTCCGGCATATTCTGCTCGTTAATACACACTATAAACATGATGTCTTTGCCCTCACAGTGCTGTGAGGTCACTCTGTACATTTTCAGGATGTTATTGCAGTAGCTTCATTTATAACAAGGAGCATCTAAAGCTAATGCAGTTAATAGTGGTTCCAAACAACACATAAATTCAGTCTGAGGAGCAGTTATAAATTTTCTGGTTCTCTTTATTTTCAGGTTACCTTGGCTACACCAGTGGGTTTTCTCTCAGCTGCATGGTGTTCTTTCTCACTGCAGTAAGTTGGTCCAACACACACAGTGGCACATCATCACAGTCACTGCTCACACAGAGCCTATTTTGCTCTGGCATGCCTTCCTGGCATACACTTTATGTTGCTAACTTTCCCATCCTTGTCTCTATTTTTGGTGGAATGTGTCAGTGTTTGATAAGGCTAATATAAGAGCTACTACAGACATCAGAGGTTCAAAGTTAAATCTGTCTACTTAGAGGCTGAGAGGCCCTAATCTAGATTGAAATGGTTTTTCTAAGTAGTTGTTGATAACTGGAGGATGTTTTTTTAATGACTGACATATCACCTTATCCTTATTTTTCATGATATTCCTGTTTGTTCTTCCACATGTTGCCACATGTGCAGGTTATCTTCAAGAAGTTTCAGATTCCTTGCCCCTTTGAGGAGTTCTCAGTCAATGGTACCGCTTCCCACCTCAGCTTGAACGATTCAGTCCATATCCATGAGTACAACAACGGTGTGGTTCACGAGGATGATGACTCCCACTGCACCCCACGCATGTTCACCATCAACCCACAGGTAGGCGGCTGAGATGAAGAACCGTTTGTATCTGTGGATCTGTATCGCTTTCGAATATTGAAAGCCAGAGATGCTGTGATGCTGTAGATGTATTTGCTAGTTTCCACACATGTATGCGGGGAAGCTCAACTGCACTGCTAATAATAGAAAGTCATGTGTTTATGTGTCTCTTAACAGACAGCATACACCATCCCTATTTTGGCTTTCGCTTTTGTTTGCCACCCTGAGGTCCTGCCCATCTACACTGAGCTACGCAAGTGAGTCGCCCATCTATAACCTGCAATGTTTGATAACATCTCAGTGCAAAATGTGGCGTTAATGTCCACTCTTTGATTTTAGCCCATCAAAGAAGAAGATGCAGAAGGTGTCCAACATTTCCATCTTAATCATGTACACCATGTACTTTCTGGCGGCTCTCTTTGGCTACCTGACTTTTTATGGTGAGGGCAATTTTCCCTGACATTTCTTTTACGATTGGTGTTTTAGTACCAGCAGACGAATACAAATGTCTGTGTTCAAATCAAGTGGACAGAACAGTGATAGATATTTGTTATTATTAAGTAAGACAAAAGGAATGTTGTTTGGGCTGGGACATAATAGACTAGGGAGATTACTTTTTTGTTTTTTTAGAGAGACAACTCAGATACAGTGTTAAAATGTTCAATATACTTTACAAATGTTGCAGAAAATTTTTGAAAATCATTTCCCTTGCAAAGAAATGGCTTTTCCCTGTTGTTAATTGTTACTTATTATGTGTGGGGATTTTTTTAATGATCCCATCCTTTACAGAATTTGCCTCTACTGCGTTACATGGAACCCAAGCTCCCTCTTGTGGAGATTGTTTGTCATGCTATGCTGTCTACAGTTACTGACCTATGAGCTCATGTGCAGCTAAACTATTTTCTGTTTATATTCCTGTAGGCAATGTGGAGGCTGAACTACTGCACACATACAGCCGGATTGATCCATACGACACTTTGATCCTTTGTGTGCGAGTGGCTGTCCTTACTGCTGTAACACTAACAGTCCCCATTGTGCTGTTCCCAGTAAGTGATGCCTTTTATTTCAGTCTTCATTTAATGACTAAATTAATATTGTAACATTATAGTGTTTCTAATGTGAGTTTTTTTGCCCACAGGTACGTAGAGCCATCCAGCAGATGATATTTCCCACCAAATCTTTCAGCTGGTTACGTCATATTGCCATCGCTCTCATTCTTCTCACCTTTATTAACATTTTGGTGATATTTGCTCCTAACATTCTGGGAATCTTCGGCATTATTGGTGTGTATAATACTGAACGTAAAGTTGGAATAATATCAAAACAGTAATGTTTTTCTTATGCTATGGAGTCTGAGACTCAAGAAGAGGGGGTATAACGCCTAAATCTCCAAGAGGCACTAAGGGAACTGATAGGTTGGATTTATGGGTAACTTCAGTTGCCATTTGTATACACACATACACACACAAACTAATATTAAAAGTTAAAAACGTGACCAGTGTCATGGACAAACTGAGAGCTTAAGTCAATATTTTTGTCCCACTTTGTTTTCAGACTGAGGTCATGTTTCATAGGTTACAGGTAAAAGTATAAAACATTAACTTTAGGGACCACTGGGTACTTCCTCAAAGCAAGGGTTTTCGTATAGAGTTCACCTGTTTTTGAATCTATGCACAGGAGCAGAAAAAAAAAGAGGATACAATAAATAAAGCTGTTTTCAGATTTTGCTTTTTTGTGTGCTAGCATGTAAAACAGAGGGGATTGGGAGGATGGGATTAGGATTAGGCCTGTGTATAAGTTGTTATGTTATTACAGCATTGCGTGCATTTTTATTTTTCAGGCGCCACATCAGCTCCTTGCCTTATTTTCATCTTCCCTGCTGTCTTCTACATCCGCATTGTTCCCAAAGAAGATGAACCCATGAACTCTCTTCCTAAGATAATGGTGAGGCAATGAAAAGATTTGCCATGCATTCTCGAGTAATTCATTACAGGAATTTAATGTTACATCATTTTTCAACTTCTTGATAATTAAGTCCGATATGTTTTCCCATCATTCTTAGGCTGCCTGCTTTGCTGCTTTGGGTTTCTCCTTCATGGTAATGAGTCTGAGCTTCATTATTATCGACTGGACAACGGGGGAAGGCCTTGCTGTTGGAGGACACTAAGTGCTGCTTCATTGTGTGTAGTCTTAGGAAAGGGGTGCATACTGTAAAACGGTCAATGGTTAGAAAATACCGTCAAGTAAGCAGGAACACACTACAGGGCTGCTAAGAACAGCTTCCGGGTTTCTAAATATATAAAACACCCAGTATAGTATGTGGGTAGAAAGGAATCACTCTTGGAAATCAGTGTAACTTTCTGACTGTAATTTAACATGTATCTGTACAAAATCCATTCATTTCAATATTTTATTATTTAAGTTAACACAGAGTAAAAGTTTATTTGAATAATTACGAATGAACAGGGTTGTTTTTTTGTTTTTTTGTTACCCTGTGTTAGTGCGATAACATCCAAGGATGCAGGGATGACAGTGAAATTGTCTTTCCCTGTTGTTTTCCCTTTACTCACACACACAAACAGCTGCAGCTGGTACTGTACAGAGAAAGACAGTATGATTGTCTTTTAGCAGGAAAGGAAACAAATTAAGATACAGCATAAACAAGAGACAGTAAAATAACATACATTTTATGTAATATTAGTTATTTTCCATTAAACGCACAAAAGAAAACAGTCAGATGATTTCAACCTGCACCAGCAGTGATCTGAACTGTTCATTCTCATCATTATTATTTAATATTATATAGTGAGGTGTTTTAAAGCCTTAGAGCATGGCTGAAATTTAATTATGTGCCTGCAAGCTTTTGCTTCATACACATAAACCAACAAATTTTATTCAAAAACTCGGGTGCCTTTTAGCATTTAACAAAAAGCACACAAAGATACAACAAAAGCAAGAGTTTATATTTATTTAGCTAACATGTTTTTAATTTCAAATGAAATATATTTAACTCTACTTTATACAATGAAACCAATAATCATGATACAGAGATAATTCACACAAATAATATTTCACTTGTTTGTTAAAATGTAAAGTGTTTGATAAAGAAATGCCTTTTTAATGCTTTTTTAGTGCATATAAGCCAACTGTGACCCTTAATATAAAGAGTTCAAGTTTACTTTAACACTTTGTAGAAGTTTATTTACCTTATTTTATTCCTTCTTCGAGGGTTTCAGATATAATTTCTTTACTCTACCACATCACAACAATTTACAAGTTGGATGATGACTGGGTTTAAAAAAAATAAATCTAAACAAGTGCCACGCTTTTCACGGATAAAACAGAACACCTACATGAACGTTTAAAGCCCAGTAATGAACATGTTATGTCCTGTTTCCAGTCTTTTTGCTCAGCTAAGCTAAGTAGCTCTACTTTTATATTTATCGTAAGATGTAAAACTTGTTTAATTTTAAGCAGCATCAAAGAGAATGTGTTTCTGCCCAAACTGTCCCAACTGTTCGCTCACTTTTAATCACCCATGGTTAAAATTTAAAGGATGTATTTGCCCAGATTCCAAATACATAAATAAATGGCCATGTAAATAGTTTGGTTGTACCCAGGTTTTAATAGGAATTTTATGAACAAATGTATAGACACAATGTATATATCTAAAAAAATAAGCAAATAAAACCAAAACGTCATCCATTGCTAGATACCGCTAGAAAATGTCATTTATAGTTGTAATTCAGTTTGGACCTCTGACCTCTGAGTTGTTGGGGTTTTTTTGTTGTTGTTGTTTTTTTGTTTTTTTTTAGCTCTGCCTGCTGGTAATCTGTAAAATTAAAATGAGTTAATTTGATAGATCGATGTGATGCTTTTGTTATTCTGTCGCATTACCATTGCTTCACTAGTTGATAGTAATTTGCTTGGTCTTGTTGGCCATAAACATGAAGTTAATCTTTTTGCATGATGTCAAGTCTGTTCTGTATTTGGTGTAGTGAGCAGAGATTTGCCTTCCAGCACTGTCACATAGAGATGTTAAGTAATAGCTGTACATTTGGTATCTTATAGTGAAGCGTACTGAAGTCCCGATCTGTTTTGTGTTACGTGTTAAAAAGTCGTTCTTTAAAAAAAACTCAGACATTACTGCCATTACGCTCAGAGAGAGAAGACTTTTTTTTTTAGTTCAATTCATGTGTGTTGAGGAATACCTCCCAAGTTTTGGCTTAAAGTGATCTCAACACCCATAACGGGTATGACTAACTACATAGGAGTATGCTTTCACAGACTACAGGGGCTTTAGATTATGTAATATATATAAATATAAACCATAAATTCACAGCTTTTAAACCAATGGAAAATTTTCTCATGGACAAAATTGAGAAAAGCTTATGACAAAAACTTCTACCCAAAGATGGTTTTATATTGTATAACAACTCCTGGACTTTAGAAAAGTCAAGGGTAAATTCTCAGTTTATTTATATATAACTCTATTTTCTGTTTTTTGTAGCAGTTTTGACTCCAGATTGTTTTTTCAGACCAATTATGAGCAGAAGAAATATTCAGTATGTTTTCTTTGTCCTTGCTTTTTCACATTTACTTGCTGTGCTCCTCGTGGTGTCAATGAAGGTTTAGTTTCATCAAGTTTAGTAACCAAAGTTACTAAAGGGATCTTGGGGTTACTTCAAGGGATCTTGCCAAAATAACAACTGACTACCTACTGCTTTAAAATGCTATAGCTTTTAAACATGTGCCACCACATGATATCAAATGTTAATCTGTCACGTATGTAAGCAAATCTGTGTGATATGTTACTAGAGCTGTAGTTCAAGAAGTTAATTATAACGTGGCTACAAGTAGATAACAATGTCTATGGACTTTGGTGACTTTATATAAATAATGTATATAAATGTATGCCTTTTATATTTGTGTTGCATATTTACAGTAGCTTGTAAAGTGTAAATAGCTGGACAATTTTAGTTTGCCAATAAAATAATTGCAGATGTTTTTAGATTGTCTTTCTTGGCCTCATTTACCCCGTGACTCAGTGCATGTTTTCTTTTACGATGTACTGCTCTTAATTTGTAGGCATGTTCTTGAAGGATATTCAAAGCTCTGCTTTGGATGATGGCTGCCTTTTATTCCATTCTCTGTCAAGATGATCCTGCTCTACTTAAGTAATGTTAAGATCTGGGCTCCGATGGCAGCCAATCAATGACTGTTAGTGCATCATTGTGTGTTTTGCTATCTAGGTATGTTTGTATTGTACTGGCAATATGTTTGGGATCGCTGTCATGCTGAAAAATAAATGAGATCCTTTCCAGATGGTACTGCATGGTGGATCCAAATCTGTTGTACTTTTTTGAATTCATAATTCCATCAATTTTGACAAGAACCCCAACATTACTAGCTGACATGCAGCTCCGACCATGACAGAACCTCCACCTTGTTTCACGGATGACTGTGAACACTCACTGTTGGACCTCTCTCTTGAACTCGTCTGCACATACTGACAACAATTTGAACCAACATTTTCAAATTTCACTCTGTAAGACCTGTTGCCGCTGATCCAGTTGTTGAGTAATTTGTCATGCATCAGCCTTTTCTCCTTGTTGTCTTTGTTTAAGAATGGATTCTTGTCAGCCAACCTTCTACCGAGACCATTTCTGATGAGTCCCAAAAGGCTGATTCTGTTCATCTGGACAAAGCGTTTTTCAGTGGGAGAAACATTTTGTCACTCATCCAAGTGACATCTCTGAAGAAGTCATTTGGATGAGTGATGAAACGTTCCTCCCACTGAAAAACGCTTTGTCCAGATGAACAGAATCAACCTTTTGGAATTTACTTACCTGGATGATTGAGCATGCATCAAGATATTTCTGATAAGGTTTCGGTGAACACTAACTAGATCAACTGCAGGGCCAGATGCATCTCTCAGGTCCTGTGTCAGGTCTTTGCTAGATTTTTTTCCTATTTCTCAAGGATATGACATTTAAATACTGTTCATTTGCTGTGAAGCAAAACATAAATACCTAAAAAACACTTTTGCATTTGACTGTAGATCTTACCAATATTGGAATCCCCGAACCTCTGTTTTTTAAAGCTGTTCAGGGTGTTTTAAAGACAAGCTTATCATTTTAACCAGTCAGTTTTCCTATGAAACTGTTTGTCATCATGAGCCGTCGCTGCTGACCTCATTATGTCAACATCCTGCTGGTTTTTACTGTAACACATTAAGACTTTTATTTAGACCGGCACAGGTCTGTGCATTTCTGATTGCTCAAGCTAATGTTACGTTTAAGTACTATAGAAATGAACCCAACAGAATATCATCTATATTGACTCAGACTAAAGACATTACAGCAGTACCAAGGGCCCTGCAGTTAAATGGTACATTAGAACTCAGCAATAAAACGTTTGATTTATTTTTTTACAAGAGAAGAAAAGCCAAGACTGGTTAAATGGCTGTAATAAGCCTACTGTGAGCCGGTATAGTTCAAAATTATTTATTATTTTTAAATGTCCCATTCCTTTATTGTGCTGTGAAAATATGGTCAAAATAAAGAGTGTGTCTCTCACGTCAAATAAATATAGGTAGCCATGTTTTTCACTCTTAGAAGATTAGAATACTTCAAATTATAGAAGTGGAAGTGATTATTTTATCTTAAATTGTATTTGATTTTATATTGGAACTGTCTGTTTTAACATTGTGTATCTGACAAGGTAATCAGCAACACAGGGGCACCACAAGGGACTGTCCTCTCCCCCTTCCTCTTCACCGTATACACCACAGACTTAGGCCACTGCACAGAGACCTGCCATCTTCAGAAGTTTTCTGATGACTCTGCGGTGGTTGGATGCATCAGCAGGGATGATGAGACAGAGTACTGGGCTGTGGTCGACTCCTTTGTCACGTGGTGTGAGCAGAATAATGTGCAGCTCACCGTGGCAAAGACCAAGGAATTGATTGTGGACTTCAGGAAGACCAGGAAACACTTGACCCCTGTTTAAATCCAAGGGGTCAATGTTGACATTGTGTATGACTATAAATATCTCGGAGTATACATAGACAACAAACTGGACTGGGCTAAAAACCCCACAGCACTTTACAGGAAGGGCCAGAGTCGTCTCTATTTTTTGAGGCGGCTGAGGTCCTTCAACATCTGTCGGACAATGCTCAGGATTTTCTACGAGTCTGTTGTGGCCAGTGCAATACTCTATGCTGTTGCATGCTGGGGGAGCAGACTGAGGGTTGCTGATGCTAACAGACTCAATAAACTGATCCGCAAGCCCAGCAATGTTGTGGGGATGGAGCTGGACTCTCTTAAGGTGGTGTTGGAGAGGCGAATGTCCAAGATAAAGACAATGTTGGATAATTCCTCCCACCTACCTACTCCATGACATGCTGGCTAGCCACAGGAGCACGTTCAGTGAGAGACTGAGATTACCAAAAAGCACCACTGAACGACACAGGAAATCATTCCTGCCTGTGGTCATCTCCCTGTACAACTCATCCACCTAACACACTGTATACAGCAATAGCTACACCCTTTTTGCACATGCTCTTCATTCTTATTCAGATATTTATTAGTAAGTGACTTATATGTATGTATATATTGTATATATTGTGCTTTTTCTTACTTCTTGTATTGTCTGTTTTTGTTACTGTTTGTACTGGAGCACTGTAACCCACAGAATTTCCCCTAGGGATCAATAAAGTATTCTGATTTTAAATGTGATTGATTATTTCAGCGGTAATATAATTTGATTCTTTATGTTTTGTTTTGGAAAACAGCTTGTGTCCAACCTCAGGCAGTGCACTATGCACATAATCTGTAACTTCTATATGAAGTTTGTTCGCTGCAATGCCTTTAAGTCTTTAACGAGCAGATAAACTCTATAACTATGTACGTCCATTGGATGGCGCTGCACGTCAGCTATTCTAGCGGCCTCATTAGGTGCCAAGGTATTTCATAAACATGTGACGCAAAGACTCATTAGCCATTTTAACAGCACTCCGTGCATCCTTGACCGGAGAGGGGCCCCTGCGTATCGCAGTCGGTCAGTGAGAAGAGGGCGGACTGCTGTCCTTCATTTTATTTGTCATGCTAGAGTCTGCATCCGCGGGAAATGCAGAGGAATGAGGCTGGCACAGCGCCTACTGCGGTCTGCACATCACACTCCTAAAATCACGCCTCGCTGGTTTGCACAGTAATTGGTTTCGCTCACACGAGCTACAGCGGAGAGTTCACCTGATTTAACAGGGCTATCGCGACAAGTTGCTCGAGTGACGTCGCTGCGACTGGTTGACAACTTACAATTGTCCCACGATTACCTGAGGTTTTTCGCGCGAGCCTAAATACGCACAGAAAGAGACTGCAGCACTGTCGCCACCACCGAGGGACGCGCTGCTTACCAGGCCAAGACTAAGTGAGCCAGTCTACCGTGGAGCTGAGAGCACGGGCATTTCAGTCTGTGGATGGATGCAAGACATAGGGATTTGATAGATTCGACATGGACCACATAAAAATCTGAGGTTTAGTGTAACAAACAAAAAACCCAACAACAACAAAACAAAACAGAGCAAATGTTCTGAATTCATTTGCCTCCCTTTTGAGCTTCTTGTAGACCAGAAGAGCGGGACCACAGACTTCTTGCAGGTGGATAAGCTGACTTTGTTTGCAAGTGGAAGAGGCTGTTTTTTTTCTAGAAGGCAGTGCTGGAAGCAAAGCTGTTCCATTGTTATTCCTGGCATCGGCCGACGCACTAAAACCATCAGCACTCTGAAATTCATATTGTTTTTTTCTTTTTTTTGCGCAAGCGGTCGGTGCGCCCCTGCGTTTGGATCCAATGGGTTGTACGGTGAGCGCCGAGGATAAAGCTGCTGCGGAGAGGTCAAAGATGATTGACAAAAACCTCCGAGAGGACGGGGAGAAGGCAGCCAGAGAAGTGAAATTGCTTTTATTAGGTAGGTTACATCTGGAGTTGACTCCTCAGGAAACTGAAAGGAGTGTTTCTTACTCCAGAAATGATCGTGTGACTTTGTCTGTACATAATACTCCGAAAACTCATAAAACCATAAATATTACAAACTACTACAAATGCGACAAAGTTAAACCTCACTATATCTAAGGCAGGGCACTATACACATAATCTTAGCTACAGCATAGAAAAGGAGCCATTTCAGTGCTCATCTGTCTACAGTCATGTTGTGTATTATTAATTAGCCTACACAAGTGCCCACACTATATACTTGGAGATAAGTCAGATATCCTCATGTCAACATGCTGCACAGCTTCTTAGAGGATTGAGCTGGCATTTTTCCCAGAAAGCTTAATTCAATATATTAAACCTGTGGGCATTCACAGGATTACACTTCAGCTCTACTCTTATATTCACATTAATCTCTCTCAAAGGGATACAGGAAAAAAAATGCCAATTTAATAGGTGGCAACAGCGGAGCAACAGTTTATATCAAACAAATTCTGCATCTTGAAGGCACCATCTCCTTTCCTCCTTCTGCATTTCCATCCTGTGTGCACACAAAGTCGCATACATATGCAAACAGGAAATACATCCTCCCACTCATTACCGCATTCTCACTTCCCTTCTTAACAGTCTCAGCTGTTTAAGTTTGACTCGATCGTGCTTCTGATTGGTCTGTCAGCTCCTTCGAAAGGGATCGTGTTTAATGTCAAGACAAGAGTTTGTGTGAATGCCAGTAGAAGTGGGCATTTTCTACAGGCTTATTTGCCTGTCATGATCGCAAGCTTACCAGCAATCTCCCTCCTTACTCCAACTCTGTTTTCAGAACATATGGAAAGATTTGCAAATCATATGGTCGATGTAAAAACATAATAACCAAAAAGATGATAAGTGAAAAAATACCTGCAGGCCCCTCTCTCAGTTAATTCGGTTAACTGGCAATTAGTAATTTAGCTTGGTCTAAAAGGAGCATTTGAGGAATGGTTGGGGTGCACCACTCTATGAAAGACTGCATGGGTAAATAGTTAAATGATTTAGAGATTTGGGAGATTTCATCATCTGCAGAACTATTAAGGCATCGAAATGTTCATCGAATCTGTAGAAATGTTGGCACACACTTCTTCTTGCTTATTTTATAAAGACAATGTCAAATCACTTTCTGCATGTATTCCTGCAGCATTGCTCCATGATAAGAGTCTGGGTGGTGAACAAGTGGCAACTGAATTGGCAACAGCTAGTGCCAACAACTGCATTTCATCTAGTAGCCACTTAAGGCTGTCTCGAAAAGTCAATAAATGAGCAACTTTAAAGCACAAGCATATTAATATACATATATATATATAAATGTATATATATATATATATATATATACATACACACATATATATATATATATTATACATAATATTACCTCTATGGATAGTTTGGATGTTTAGAACAACTCTGGTCATGCACACATATTTCAACTAAAATAAAACTGTTTTTTCCTTCTCACATGCATTCACCCCATTTCTTAGAAGAAAAATAAAATATAAATAAAAAATTGTATCAAAGCTTAATGCAAATTACTGCTTTCTCTTTTTAACTTTTTAGTTAAAATGTCTTTGCCATCAAATAAGGTGTTTAACTACCTGACCTAAGTGAAGCTCCTAAAAGCAAACTATAACATTTTTCACTTCTTTCATTGCACCTACGTGACAGATGCTCATAGGAAAAACACTGAAAGGCTGTGAGATCTCTTTCTGTTTCCCCTGCACAGATTTTGGTTATAACATGTGTTTTGTCTATTAAGTGACCATTTTTCAGAAACATTTTTTACTCTCCATGTTTGGTGGACACTTATCTTTGACCTAATGGAATGGGAATGTGTTGTAATCTCAGTGCATCTTTGTGAGCTGGATGGATATGCTTACGTGCTGTACAGCCTTGCTTTTATGGATATTTAAGCTGATGTTGGGCAATTTACTTTAGCAATCACCATGAAACATTGTATTGTTTTTCTTGGCCTTCATGCATTATACTGCAGGTTGTGGTGTGTTTCCAGGCAAACACAACTCTGCAGCACTCTTTGTATATGATTTCTTCTTGGTTAGGATCTCTTGCACTAAATCCAAAGTATTTTCAAACAGTGGATGATGATCTCCTTCAAGGGATGAGCTTTCCACATTCTACTGTGTCAGACGTTTTTTTTTTTTTATATTTGTCTGTTATCTGTTGTATATCTGACTTTTAATGTAGTGTTACTCCTCCAGACTACACTCAGGAAACTTCAAATGCGCAGTGCAGGGAATAGCTGTGATCGGCACATGAAGGCTCGTCGTCAGGCTGATTTTTAGGAGTACTTAGTACTCAGTACTTAGTTTGATTTGTGTTGTGCTGGTGGAACATGCATTTTTGTTACTGGTTTAATTGCATTCATTTAATAGTGGGAAGCCAAAATTGTGAACAAGATTAAGATTTGATAGAATGTGCAGGCCTGTTTTGTTTGCAGGGGTGATTAAAAAAGAAAAACAACCCAAAAACTCGTCCATCTGGATTCTGAAGTTGGGGGAGCGGTCACTTGGATAGACAGATGTCTTGATGCAGGCAGCTGGTGTCTTCAAGGCCTTACCTCTGGTAATTGGACTCACTGAACTGGACCTCTCTGCCGCTTGCGTAGACGTTTGTGCTTCAGTTTTGGTGAAATACTAGTGTTATATTAGTCTTTGCTAAGCACAGGCGTAGGTAGCTGATGCACCCTTATGGTTTACGGATGTAGCTTGCTAACCAAGGTTCCTGAAATTAGCTGATAACTTAGTAATGCAACCTGTCCTCCAAATATGGTATCTTCTGTCAAAAGACAGGAGTGTTTTCTGTGTCAAGAGCAGCTCTTGAATGCCACAGATCCTCTCATTAAATACAAACATCTGCTCTTAATCTAGACACGTTCTACTTTCTAAAAACACTTCTTTTGCTTAAACTTATCGTATCTTGATGATTTTTTTCTTCAGTCTGTTGTAAATTGATGACTGGCTTCACCTTGTCTGACATCTCAAGGAAGCCATTTGCAGACTTCTCTTTGCTCAGTGATATTTATATATATCTTTGAATCTTTGTGTCTAATACCAATGTGAGGTTGTAAGAGGACAGTTGACTGGCAGAGTAAAATTGACAGCAGCTAGTTGAGCGTCATTTAAAAGTACAAGTACATTGCTTGGAGCTTACAGCATTTTGAATTTCATTTGCCTTCTTTGGTTTCAGAGTCCCGTGCTGTGCTTTTCCTAATAAGAAAAGTCAAACTGTCTGCTGTAAAAAGGGCATATATTTATTATACACAGTTTAGCAAACATTATGTAACATAGTTTGTTTTTCATGAAAATCAAAATAATTCATAGAAACAGATGCAAACAAGCGGCCAGAAGGTCTAAGAGGGTATTTTTAACAAGGTCATTCATTGTTTACAGACAGGATGGATAAAAAAATGTTTAAAAAAATGCATTGCCTTTCAGTAGAAGTTATTTATCATTCTATCCACTGGCCAATATAATGTTGCATTGCAAAAGTTAATAAAAAAAAAAGTAAATATAAGTTATGGAAGTTTTTATTTCATTTCAAAAACCACATACTTGGGACACCAGTTTTTTTTATAATTGGGACTTGCTGTACATTTCCTGTTTTATTATCTACTTTGTCTTGCTTTATTATAACAACCATAACAATTTATTTATTTTATGACAAGAAAGTTTGACAGACTGGTGTAAATTCGTTCAGTATTTATGCTATTCAGCATGAGTTTTAGCTTTTTTCATCCTTATGAATGGCTATCCATACCTTTTATCCTCTTAATTGTAACAGTTTGAGTGCCATTATATTTTAAGATAAGAAATACTTTCATCCTACACTTGGGAAATTAATTTGTCACAGCACCTGAATAATTATAATAATAATATCAATTAACCAACAATAGTAAAATAGCAGTAATAATAGTAAATGTAGTGATAATAGTAGTCATGCTAGTAATCTTAGCATCATTGTAATGCAGTATATCAAAATATTATGAATAAAACGTATATGTACCGGTCCCATCTAACTACTGGCTAATAACCTGTGCACCGCCTGGATTGATTATAAGAAAGCCTTTGACTCAATGCCCCACACGTGGATCCTGGAATGCCGGGAACTATACAAGATCAGCAGGATGCTAACAACACTAGAGGCCACGTTCAAGCCAATAGCGTAAGTCACCATCAAGTGCGTGATTTACCGAGGAGATCCTCTGTCCCCACTGCTCTTCTGCATAGGCCAAACTCCCGCAGTAAAATCAAAAGACTGTGGTATGGAGCAATGAACATCAATATATAACATGAATGAGTATAAAAAATAAACAAAGAAACACTGAATTTTAAAAGAATAAATGCTAAAATTAACTAGCTGAGGACCCCTTTATAGACACACGGAGTATTGTATTACAGAGAGTGATTAGAGGAGGTATGAAAGATTTTCTATTCCTGTACTTGTGGCAGTCTATTAGAGACGGAAGGACTGCTTCTGCCTGCCCATTAAGTGGTGCAGAGGGTGTTCAGGATTATCCATGATGGATAACAGTTTGTTCAGCGACCTCCTCTCTACCATAGCTTCATAAAGAAAATGGAAAAATCACAAAGCAGGCCGTCCTAGTCAGTTTATTCAGTCTTATGGTGCCACCAGCTCCATCGCCGCTCCACCAGCAAACCATAGCAAAGTACACTCCGTTCACCACAACTGTAGTGCTAGAAAGTCTCCATCATTTTGCTGCAGACATTGAAGGATATCAGATTCCTTAGGAAATAGAGCCTGCCCATCCCATTCTCGTATACGGCCTGTGTGTTGTTCTTCCACTCCAGTTTGTTGTCAGTGTGGATGCTCAGGTATTTTTACTCTTCCAACACATTAACATTTTTTTCCTAGGATAGACGTGGACCTCTTCCTTTTGAAGGCGATCACCATCTCTCTCTTCTTATTTACATTCAGAACAAAATCATTCCGACGCCACAAAATCATCCACTAGTGTTCTGTACTCCTCCTGCCCATCACTTATACATCTAACCACTGCAAAGTATTTCTGTAAGTGCCGTGACACTGACTTGTACTGAAGGCCTGAGGTGTACAAGCGAACAGGAATAGAGACAGAACAGTCCCCTGTGGAGCTCCTGTACTGCACATCACCAAATCAGACAGACCAGTGCCCAGCCTCATATACTGTGGCATATCTGTCAGCCAGGCAGTAATCCATGAGATGGTGGACGTGTTTTTGGACGTTTGCCCTTTCTCTTAGTGCCACTGGCTGGATTGTGCTTCTCACAATATGAAGTATCTTCTTCTTAAAGTATCTTCTTGGTCCCATTTGTCCATAGACTGGTTTTCCTGGCTTAAGCATAACAGATAGAAGAATTGATGATCAGATTGATGTGTTTTAGTAAGTAAACAACACCTTTGGCCTTTCAACAGCATAAATATTTTACAAGGTGTCCAGAGGAATTATGTCACACAGATTTTGATAAAAGCACAGGGGGCTGTGTTTGGGACTATTTCTTTGTTAGCTGAGTGGCTTCCCGCTGTCAGGGGCTTGAGGGAATTTCTTCAAATGGCACAAATGTGGCTGCAACTATGTTTTGTGAGATACCTTAACTCAAAATTTCACGTGCTAGTTATTACACAGTTATATGCAAATGTCTGATAAGATTTTTTTTTGCACCTAAAATTTCATAAAAGAAGTTTGGATTGACCTTGAGAAGCTCATTGTAGTTTTCAAGATTAAGGCAACAAAATGAAACACACACTTTGTTGGCTTTAGAGATCTTAGCATGTGAATTTTGTAACGTTAGGCAAGACAGCATCAACATGGGTGATATTTAGAAGGGTGAATTTCTTTTAACAAACACTACTAAACCCTTTTAATCAATGTCCCTTTTGTGGATGCTGAGTGAAGGTTTTTTTTTTTCATCGTGAGATCAGGTTTTTTGAGCAGCATTCCTTGTTTGTTACCTCCTGATTTGACAAGGAATCCTCAGTTGACCATATAATCACTGTTTTGTAATTCTACACAGCCACACTTGTATTTATCGTCTGTCTTGATATCAGTTCCTCAGGATGTCAGCAACATCACTAAGTTAAAATAATAAAAATATTCTTGAGTGGCAATTTACTGAAAGCACTGAGAACATGCAGGAGCTTACTGCTTTTTGATTTCTTGACTGAGCGCATATTGCAGTAAACTTAATGGTTGCATTTGTCCAATTTGTGTTTAGAAAAAAAATCATCTTCTTTTGGCAAAGAGAAGATGAGTCACTTGATAGAAATCACTGAAGCATGAAGGAGTGAGTACCAAACTGTCTGGGGAACGGGGCAGCTGTTCTTTTGCAAAACGAGTATCTTAATTCCAACAATACTGTTCATGAAATAAAATTCCCAACCAACTAAACAGTTATGTACACTCACCTGACACTTTTCTAGATACACCTTGCTAGTACCAGGTTGGACTCACTTTAGCTTTAGTGCTTTGTGGCATAAATTTAACAGTGTTGGAAACGTTCCTCAGAGATTTTGATCCATAGTGACATGATAGCATCACTCAGTTGCTGCAGATTTGTTGGCGACCCATTTTAGTACAGTACTCACTCTCATGTTCAAGAAACCAGTTTGAAACAATTTAAGCTTTTGTGACATGGTATGTTGGCCTGGTGGAAGTAGTTATCAGAAGATAGGTGCATTGTACTGTAATGGTCAGCAAAAATTCTCATGTAGGCTGTCCTGACATTTGACACCACCGCGACTTTTTCTATTTTGCTTTGCTTTTCTATTGTTGGGTTTTAGTGACCTGCGCAAACTGTAACCTCAGTTTCCTGAGAGAGTGGCACCTCGTGCAGTGTGTACTGCTGTAGCTCATCTGCTTCAAGATGTGACGTATTGTGCAGTCAGAGATGCTGTTTTGCATGCGTTGGTTGTAGCGAGTGTGAAAATCCTAGTAGATCAGCAGTTTCTGTTCTCAGATCAGCCAGTCTGGCACAAACAGCCATGTTGCATTCAAACTCCCATGTTTCAAAACACAACTAACAAATGTCCTTTTGCTTGATGGCCTGAGAATGATCCGTAAAGTAAAAAGCTTAAAAGACTATAAAGTCCATAGAAAACTCTTCTCATATCAGTTTTCATGGTTTTAAGATAGCCAGGGGTAAGAAAACACTGATTTCACCATGTTGCACCATGCCCTCTCTGTATTGAGTAAGTAGATGGAATGTCTTTATATGAGCAGGAACTGGGAACAAAAACCAATGTTACATAAATGTATAAGGCGGCTTCTCGTGAAGTAAAGGTCATCACTTCATCACATGTATACCCCTTCGAATTGTCATTTCAATCCTGATAAACACTGAAACATTTCTCTTATATCTCTTATCAGAAATGTTATGTAGAGTTGGCTTCATGTATTTTTAACTATTTAAAGCTATTTAAAAGAATTTCCAATACTTGAAAATGGTAAACAATTTATTTCCATGACTTTTCAAAGTAATTTTGAGAGTAACTGATTTGCCTCTGTAGACTGAGGGTGAAAATCCAAAGTTAAATAAAGGCAGACATGCACCCATTGCTGCTGGTAAAATATTGTAACACATCTGAAATGCTATTAAAATGATTAGTGTCCAAGTTAAACTGAAACTGTAAACGGACAAGAGACTGTGAGAAGATTTTGAAAAATGAGAAGGACACATCATCACCATCAGAAACTACACTGTTATTAGTCATTAGTGATTTATGAGCGCTGACTTTAATATGCAAGATACTCCCCACTCTAATAGGCACATTCTGTTTCCCTATTTTCACCCAAAAATGTGAGACTATTTTTAACCGTCATTGTTCCCTTGAACCTCGTTGAAATCAGAACCCACTGCAGCTTATCTCTAATTCCCTCCCTCAGGAGACAGTAATAATAGTTCTTCACAGACATTACTCACTTCTCATGATGGAGAGAATAGCTCAGGGTGAGGCTGCCCATCCAGAGATGACAACTTCACAATTACACACATGTTCAAAGAATATACTTAGTACTGTTAGTCATGTCTCTGACGAACACCACTAAGTCCTCATTAAATCCCCGCGAGTTTACTGTATGTGCTGATCTAGCAAGAAATGAATCCTTCCTACAGTCACGCTTAGGATGCAGTTTTTACTTTGATGTAGATTTTGCACCAGGCAGTGATTATTGGTGAGTTTTTCTGCTTAAAGAAAACAAAAAAAAATCCACATTTTTAGAAATGTAATATACTGTATTAGGTTTTTAGTTTAATTTTTTAAATGCTATTTATTTATGTATGTATTTAGTAGTGACCTGACAGTTTTTTTGTGCTCAGAAGTACAAATGTATTTTCAACAAGCAAATAGTTTTTCTTAATGAGGCTGTTTCGCTCCGAGTCACGATGAGCAGTCGAACAGCAGATCTTCCAGATTTCATGTATGTGCGTGCTTGATTTTGGGCCTGTGAATGAGATAATGTCTGAGACAGTTCATCCATGTGTCTGCTTTGCTTGATAAAGTGAGAAGCGTGTTGTGGCTGTTTCCTGAGGCAGGATGGTGGTTTATGACACCCTGTAAGAGTGTTAAATTCGGTATCTGTGGGAGTGAGCATACCACTCATATTCAGACCAGTGTGTTTATCACAGTTGTCAACTGCCCAAATCTGACGTCCGTCTCCTGAAGACTTTCATTCTTATATGTATTCTGCAAGTCAGAGATTTGTGGACTTTATAGTATAAGTTAATAATAAAAAAAAGTTAACTAATCAAGGCATTAGTGTGGAATAAAGCCATTCCCAGTGGCATGTTTGTTTGTTTTTAAGCAGTTATTGCCTCCTTATTTAGGGCCCCTTCTGCCTGCTCCAGCATTTACTAAGTAAAGGGTCAGTGAACCTCCTGCCAATATCATGAATATCTTTCTCTCCTTGTTTACTTAAAAGCTGACTAAGTTTACTTAAATCCATCTTAGTGACTATAAGGTAGCTGAACTTGAATCCAAGCAGATAAATGCCCAGCTTTCACATATGATAACCTTATAAATGTATAAAGCTGAGTTACAGCATAGACTACACATACGAGCAACAACAAAAACCCACAGCAGGGGACAAGCAGAGATACAGCTGGAAGGCCAGAGAATAAAGGTAGGTTTTGCGCCTACACTTAAAGCAGGGATGAAGAGAGTACTTATTATTTCAAGTGGTAACTATTTCCACAAATGAGGTGCGGCAACTGCAAAGGCTCTGTCATTTTATTTTCTGTGGCCTTGGGATATGTAAGAAAGCTTTGCCAGCAGATCAGACCTAAAGGGGTGAATGTAAGCAAATGAGGTTGATGATCAAATTTGGAGCCTGCCCATTAAAAGCTTTAAAAACAGTTGATAAAGTCATAACTGAATTCTAAAATGGACAGGGAACAAAATGCAGAGAGGCCAAGACTGGGACAGTGTGTTCATATTATGATAATATCTAAGCCTTACAAGATGTTTGGCTTTATTCGATAGCTAATTGCTAACTTGCCTACCATGGTGGTGGGAATAGGATTTGGTGCTGGATTCACCAAACAGAACACCCACAGGAAAAAGGATTTTATTAGCCGTGCAGTGTTTTGAGCACAGGGCTGTTGCTCAGCCTGAGAAAATGCTTGAAATGTTAAATAGCTATTTAAATCTTTATATGGTGGTGCTCATCCACACTGCACGGTACATAAAATTAAAAGCCACCACAATTATTTTGATGATTCTTTGAAATAGCAGACATGCTTATTAAGTGAGAGAGGTGGATAAACTGAAGTGTGATTATATACTAGACCACTATAGTACAATTTTGTGGCAGAGTAAAAAAGCACAATTTCCTGTCCAACATTATTTGTCAGTTATCCCACAGAACAAGTACTGTACAACCCTAGAAATGATGTTTTCTCTGAAATGCATTTAGAGTTCTCCAACATTTTAGCGGGCTGAGTTGCAGTCTGCTTGCTATGTGATTTCTACAATAAATTCCTCCATAATACCACAGTTCCTGTTATTGTTGATGTTGTTCCAAAAGTGACAACTCCACTTAATTTTATTATAGCGGTAATTCCCTGCATTATAATGAAAGCTGTTAGTAATCTTTTTTAACCACGCATGTAAGTTCGTGGCTTAGCGTGGAAGATGAATATGGTTTGGAAAAGCAGAATTTAGAGCAAAGCTGTCGTTTTCAGTTAAAGAAAATCTCTCTTTTGTGGCTCATTTTGAAACGAGCTCACAATTTGTGTAGTATCTGCAGAGGTGGATACATCTTAAATTCTCCACGGTTTCCACTAATAATGCTGGATTTAAGGAGGAGAATGAATTAAGGTAGAATCCTTGACCCTTAGTGTTTTTTACAAAATGTTCTACATTTTCTATTGCCAGTATTGGATAAATCTATCTGGTGACTTTGTGATACCTGTGGTTGATACCCAGCAAACACTGTAAAGTTGTAATGAATGAATGTTTTAAAGAAGAGCTACATTAATTTAACCTACATTTTTATCACAGCACACAAATAAAAAATTTGAAGGACATTATCAGTCTTCATCTTCTATTTGGTGCAGATGACACAGCAGATCCTTGCCCATATTTCATTTTTCAATCACATTTCTATTTTCAGCCCCATCCATAATTTAGGTAACTTCTTTTATCGCTTTCACTCCTCATCTTTTCATATTACACTCATCCCCTCTCATACAGTAGTGTAAGAGCGCAAACATGCCTCAGCAAGCAGCAAAGCCTGGCGGAATGACCAGAAATCATCAATATCAATTCTGTCTATATCATCTTACACTAGACTCCAGAGACAGTTTATTTAGGTGGTGCTGCATGCAACGTGGAAGGACCTTGACCTTTTGCAAGAACACTTAAAAAGCTTAAGTTAGAGACAGCGAAGGAGATAAAGGATGGGAGATAGAAATAATGTAGACAGTTGAGGTCAAGAATACTCGAAAAACAAGGGTTTGCAATCACGACATGAAGGAAGTGCTGTCACATGGGAAAAAAGGGGAAACCTGAATTAAAATATTAAAAGTTCTCTTTTATAATTCAGACTGAGAAGATCCATTAGTCATCGTACAAATTGTGCGCCACAACATCTTTATTTTATTTAATTTTGGCCACTGATCTGTAGTCTACACTGAAAGAAAATATTGAATCTTACACAGCTGCTTATCACAGAGACCCAAAATGTAAGACGTCTTCAGATTGTTGTGAGTGAATCCCGTGATTGTTTTGCATTTTTCCTTAATAACCACTGAAAGGTCTGACGTAACTGAAGGTAATTATATTAAACTTTACTATAAAAATCATATTTTGGGTAATATAGTTGTATACTAACTTTATTGATATGACTCTAAGTATGCCTTATGCCCCTGCAGTGCTTGGGAAACAGGGCCTCTGCAGATCTTTTAAATTGGTTTTCCCCCTGGAGATGATTTTCTGCTCCACCTCTAAATAGGTGAGAAAGTAATCACTGTTGGAAAAGGTGTAAGAGCACTTTAAAGGGCACTGAGCCACATGAAATATAACTGTGATCAGATTTAACTTATGAAATGCAGTCATCAGCAAAGGAAAGTAACACATCAGTCGAAGACTCCTGAATGTGCAAGATTCGATCATTAAGTCAGATTCCTTTATTTTGCAGATGTAGTAGACTCAGATGAGACACACTGATTATAAACTGTTAGACAGATGCAGTGTACATGAGCCAACTTTGTTACCAAGGCCTCAGTTCCAAGCGTCCCCACTAGAAGATAAGCCAACATTGACAGCAATGACATTGAGGTGACAGTGCAACAATACAGTATAAAAGCCATAAGAGTGGAGTGTGAGAGACAATTCTGTGTTTCAGAGCTACAGCTGAGATATGTTGATCATCACTGTGTCCGTAACTCACAAATGTCCAACCTACATAGACAGTGACAGACACGACAGGCAGCTAGAACATATATGCAGTAAAACGGTTAATAAACAATACCTGTGCAGTTCACATGTGGCAGTGACTCACATTGGGTAGCACTGTAACAATATCTAGCATAAAAAGTAGCAAAAAAATGAAAATGTAAGATCAATATAGAGATTTTCAACAAAAGGCTGCCATTGCACATATGATTTTTTTAATCTTTGTGACGTCTCAAAGCAACCATATGTATAAGTGACAATATGAGTTTCAGTATCTTGTCCAAGGTCACTAGGAGAGCTGGGGGTCAGACCACTGACATTCTGAGCAGTGGATAACACACTCTTACTACACAGCCTCAAGCCTTGAGACAGAAATTATGGAAAGATATGGAACATGAGTAAAAAAAAGGGGGCTCTAAAGAATTTAATTAAAATTCTAATTAAAAATTTTGAATATTGAACAACAGCAAAATATGCCTGCATGCATTTTTATTAAAGAATATAGTCAGAGTGTGTAAGCTCTTCACAGATAACCATTTCACTAGCTGCTGTAGGGCTTAGGACTCTACCAATTGGAGGGCATCAACTCTGTAGCTTTCGTGTACAAAATGTCCTCTCAGCGGTCTAAATTTAATACCTTCAGTAATATTTACAATCAGTGGGCCTGATGTAGAGTCCATCAAGTTAAAGCTCTATATCAAAGTTCACTCATCGATCTCTCTGCCAGCTGATTCCTGGAATAGCCATCAGAAACCATCCCCATATTCATTCATATAAATGTTGATGCCAGAGCACTGACACGGAGAGACTTAAAGAATCCGGAATAGAAATCCACAGGAGACTGAATGCCAGAGATTGTTGTTGTTTGACACATGTTCTGCTTGTACCCCAGTCAGCTGTCTGGGTCACCTGTGGCGTGTCCAGCGGGGTGGCCTGGGGGGGCACAGGCCACCCCCCAACCAGACTGGCCACCCCAGGTGCCACCCCAAAGCCAAAACAATAAAATCCAATGAAATATCAAATGTACGATTATGTTTTCACAGTGAAGCTCACATATCCGAGTGTAAGTGAATGCAGCATCGGCTTCTGCGCTATGAGCATCGTGTTAGCAAAGGTAGGAGAGCCAAGCACGAAAGACAGCACCACAGAAAACAGTTTTTCGGCGAAAGATTAACAGTTTAACATAGCTGGACTGGCCATCGAGCATGGCGGAGCTTCCACAGAGGCCAGTGGGTGGATGAGGGAAAGGGGAGGCAGGAGGAGGAGAGA
Organism: Oreochromis niloticus; assembly: GCF_001858045.2. Lineage (NCBI taxonomy): Eukaryota > Metazoa > Chordata > Actinopteri > Cichliformes > Cichlidae > Oreochromis > Oreochromis niloticus. The sequence continues at coordinate 16,979,929 of NC_031970.2, forward strand.
CCCGAAGCGGCCGCCGGTCCGAGTGTCAGGTGAACTGAACTTCAGGTAAGAAGTTATGACCTGCAGTCTATCGGAGTCAGATATAAACCAAGTTTAGGTGGAGTTTATTTTCGTTGTGCTGACTTTTTACAGTCAGTTACAATAACTCATACTGCGTACTAGCTAGCATGACGGAGTTTCTATACAGCTGGGTGGGTGCTGTGATGTTACTGATGGTGAACTTTATTTTATTCATAAGGTTAGTTAGTAGAGTTGCCAACGGCTCCTTAAAAATTGAATGGTCCCTCATTCAGAGAAAATATTACAGGTTTTGTATTGAGCTGAGAAGAGACGCAGTTTGTCCTGTACTTAAGCTAGAATGAAAAAGACACAAAGCTGGATGTGTCTTTGCTGCACAGCTGCCTCTTCTTCTCTCATTCTCTCCTTCCCTCTCCTGTTTCTACTTCAATCATGAAACTGATCAATGATCAGCTGATCGGCTTTTCTCTTGTTTGTTTATCTCCCACTTTGTGCCATAAAGAGGAAACCAGCGGATGTTGCTCTGAACAACAGCAGCGCGTTTAAGCTTGATCAGCTGTTGTTAGAATTTATTTAATATTAATTTCTAGTATCAGCTGATGTTTGCTGGAGCCACAGCTGTAAAGCTGCTGGTCATGATGTCAGTTTGGATATGTGGTGAGAGGGAAACATGCAGATGAAACCAGGAGATGTCCTTACTGAATCATCAGAGCTGAACAGGTGATGGAGAAACAAGTTGAGTTGAAGGGAAGTTATGAACTGTTTCTGAGAGACAAATAACACCAGGATCCTTTTCTATGTAGCTGACAGCTGGTAACTGTGCAGGGGCGGGTCTAGCAAAGTTATGCCAGGGGGCCAGAGCATTAACAGGGAAAGGGGGTCACAAAGAAATACTTTTCTTACTTATTCTCATTTAAAATATCTAGCTTTTATTAAACAATTATCTGAATCTTCCAAACAAAGTTTTTATCTGATGTAAAATGTATAGAAATCATACATATACCAACAAGACAGTGTACATCACTGTCACAACAGCGTTTGTTTTCATTCAAAGGTTTTATGGCTTTAATACCTGGTGAGCCGGTCTCTGGTCAAAATTTGTCCCAGTCCAGCCCTGCAGGTTAATACTGGCAGTGTCACCATGCCAGCTGACTGTATTTCATCATCAGCCAGTGTTGTTCTTTATACATCAGTATTACCAAAGTTTACCATAAGGCAGCATAGAAAGTATTTACTTTCTTTCAGGTTTCATTCAAATGTTAGTCTTTTCAGTTGTTTCCCCACTTTTTTCCTGTTTCAAAATCAAACACCAGTTTGTAAGAAGATTATCTTCTTTTTTTAATAGGCAGATAAAGTTTTGCATTGGCTAATTTGCCAATTGTATCTTAAAAATGTTTGTATTTTAATATTCAAAAATGTTTTTGCCCAAAACATATGTGCTCTATATGTCAGTAAAGATACTATGCAAATATTGCTGTCCTTGAATGCTGAGTAAACACTGACAAAGCACTGATTGTATCTCTTGTACTTCATCAACGCAGTATCTAAAAACTTTGCACCGTAGTGGTTAAAACCTCATTCTAATAAGAGTCAAAAGCAAATTCAGTTATTAGGTTTACAGGGTTATTGAATGATGGTTAACTGTTGGTAGAATTTTTTTTTTTTAAACATTATCTGCCAATTACATCTGCCACCCTTCTCCAAATCTGTGCCCCTACCTGGCCCCCCCAACAAAAATTTTCTAGACACGCCACTGTGGGTCACTGCCAGACGGAAGCATATTCAGCCTCTCGTGTTGCTACCCCCTGACACAAGTCATGCAGTTAAATGAATGCTTACCCCAAATTATTGCCTCGGCAAGTTACTTAACGACCATCAAGTGGAAGTCTTTTTTTGTAATGAGCAGCTTTATAGGTTAAACTTTTCACACACTCTTAAGTTAGAAAGGTAAATTTAAAGGTTAACATTTGGAACAAACCTCCATGGATCACAGAGAACCTACTTGGAGGGCTGATACAATTCATGTGTACTAATGAAAATGTTCATTAATAATCCAGTTAGGTTGTAGATCATACAGAAGCTGAAAAGGGAAAGTCTCAGTAGAGTTTATGATGATGCACTGGTCTTCAGGAAGGTAATATACAGCTTGTTCCTACTCCGAGGTAATAATAGCATTTTAGGAGTAGCACTGAGGTGGCGAGATGATTCAAGATGGTATGATCTGTAGAAATACAGGCACAGTAACCACAATGAAGCATTATAGCCTAGTGCCTTTCCAAGGTAAAGACAAATAAACTGTCCACAAACAGCTGAGACCCTGATGTCTATATTGTATTATATTATATTATATTATATTGAATATTTAGTGAATGAGTTAGCAGAAGTAACAGATGGAAATGTTTTTGCGAAGTAAGGCTGGATGATTCGTGATTATTTTTTTTCTTTATCTCACCATCAAAAATACACAAAAAACTGCAAATACTTTTCCTGCAACACTGCAAAACTTTTGAACTGTCTTACAAAGTTTTTTTCATGTGATTAAAAGCAAAATTTATACTGAGACAAAACAAAGCCTGTGGCATTGATACCTCCAATTAGCAGATAAATTGAAGGTTACTTTTACTAAGATCCTTTTAAGTTCACCAGTGCCTGACCTACATATCTTTTGCTACCACGGGGCATCATTGGCTTATTTTCTAAGGTTTGTTTTTTCTTCTTTTTGACATTTCAGTGGTTGTTTTAACTCTCCCTTAATTATTGAAATCATCCCAACTAGCAGCAGAGCTTGTGTCCTCATAATCTGAGTTAGCGCTTCAGCATTATTAACTATTGTTTGACCGGGAAGTGAAACTGTTGTGATTCAAATGCTCATTAACAGCTTTTTATTTAGAGTTTTGTGGTCCTCACAGGACAGCCACTTCAAATCATATTTATTAAAATATGATGCATTACTAGAGATTAGACAGAATAGAAAACATTTAAACTGAGCTCAGCCTTAAAGAACTGCAGCAGAAATATTGATCCATATGAGACTGATGGGGAACATTTTTCTGTAGAATAATGAATTTACCTTTCTTGATAGTTTATGTACGATTTTCCAGACATCCTTCATTTGTAGACTACACTGTTTCATGTGTAGTGACGGGGTTTTCTTAATGTCTCATTGCTACTTTTGCGACAGAAATGGTTCTTTAAAAGTCCTCCCCCACTCAGCTATTAGTAAATATTTAGATATAGAAGTAATATTATTACATAGTTCTTCGGATTATCACATTTTTCTTCTACTAAAGATTGTTGCTTCCTTCATGTCTTTTATAGGCACGATTCCAACCTTTTTCACGACCAATTTGAAACACTGCTATTTTCAGAGACATTTACACTACATTCTTTGTAAACTTACTCCATTCAACTGTACAGTTATTGATATTGTACTCACACAGAGCACATAGCATATAAGTACAATATGTAGAGGTTTTAGTTTGGCAAGAACAACATTACACAACAGGACTTGTCACTTCAGCATCAGCTAGCAAGTTAGTTGGGTGTAAGAGTAAACAGCTAAAGAGTCAGATATTGAAATTACATGGTGAAGGAACTGGTGGAGGCCAGAAATAGAGCTAAAAAAGTGAATATTCGTTAGGTCCCCGGCAAGTGAATCAGTTTTGGACAGATACTGATAGTAATGTAACACCCAACCTGATATCACGCCGGTCCACCATGTCCATTTCACGCTTTGCCTCTCCTTAAATGTTGAAATAGACACGCATGCAGAATTTGCATACATTTACATGTATATACACGATAGCCCCCTAGCTTAATCGTTTCCGGCGATTCAGGACCTGGAATGTATTTCATAGGTTTTTTGCTCACTACCGACTTTGTGGCTTTAAATATATTATCTCTCCCTGCTGGTAATGCAGTTTCTGCATGCAGTAATTTAACTTCTGCATGTGTGTCCATTTCACATTTTGGAGAGGCAAAGCATGAAATGGACGCGGTGGACCAGCGGGTCTATTACATGTTTTGCTGTGATGCTGGGTTAAGACACCAGATACACTCACAAACAATAGAATAAAAAAAACATTACTTTGTACAGTTCATCTGTGATCGCATTACTTCATGCCATTAACATTCCTCAGTCAAGTCTTCTTACAAATTATTGCATACACTGGGCAAGAATGTATAACAGTGTGGAGTTAATGAGATGATTTGAAATGCACTATTAATTAAGATCGCCTCATAGCTGTGTCTGTTTAGCTGATGATGGCGAGTGATGGTGAGTGACATAAATGTTTATGCTTGTTTGTAAAGTGAAATTTCTGTCCACAGTATCCTGCTACGAATAATAAACAGAAAGTTTACATTTCCTGGACAATAGTAACTCCAGCACTGTCGCTCACTGATTAAGATGTCCACAGCTGGTCTGAAACAAGATACTTTATTTGTCTTACATTTAATAATATTACTGTGTAAGATGTACTCTGACATGAACTAGATGATGTGGGGAGAGAGAAGAAGGCAGAGACCAAATTTTTCTTGGCTCAAGTCTAAATTAATGGGCCATTAATTTGGCAGTTACTCATTACTATGCAGTGAAGGAGGCAGACTGCAAAAGATCCAAATGAACTATACTTGAAACTTGAACTACAACCACTCTGTGAAAGACACAGAGGTTTAGCTATAGATGTTATTTTAACAGCAAACAGGTCTGTTAAGATGTGTGGTGTTTTGCTGAGTTGTCATTAACTCTTGATGTTTTGATTGAAGTAAAGTGGGATTAATCATTGGTATACATCCACACATGCATCAGACCTCCATCCTCAACAGGCCAGTTCACTGATTATCAATGATTATCAATACTGAAGTCCTGAAAACATGTGCCATTATACCACACTTTATTTTTCTCTTTTGTTTGTTTTTTACATATGTCAACATAATTGTTGTATGTATGTTGTATGCATAGGCAGTTGAACTGATAGGCTTTTTAAAAGTTCACTTAAATGAGAAAAGTCCTTGCTGTTGCCTTGTTTGTGCTTTGAATCTGTGACCCAGTCAGCCTTTGCTTAAACAAATATTTTTCTAATGTTGGAAAAAGATCTTTTCTACTTTCAGAACATGAAAACACGTGAATTTGTTGTTCAAGATTTTGTTTTGGTAAGGAGACTGTAGTGTTGTAACCGTGGCAACTAATCGAATGCCAGCACAAGCAAGGCAACCCATCATTCCACGGCCAGCTCTGCCAGGGCCGACATTTAGATGTGTTTTCCAGGCGGAGCCGGTACTCTGTCTCATTTCTCTCAGGCATTGGGTCAACAGTAACGAAACAGCTGCCGCAACATAAGCATCTTACAGGCACATGGCAATGTGAAAAAATATTCTGATTTAAGTCGGAAATGATCTGTCAGGTGTGTATAGTCTGTTTTTATACATAATGCTAATAATATGCAGCATGACTGGACATGAAGATGAAGTGGTAAAGCTGTGTGGCTCACATATTCTCACCATTTCTATTGCACTCCAGCTACCTTTCATCATCTTTTAATCTAGATATCAGATTTGGGGGGGGGGGTTGTGTTGTGTTTTTTTGCATTGTCAGAGTTTGCTTGCCTTTTAAAAGGTTTCATGAGAGTGTCAGGGCACTAAAACTGTACTGTGTTTCCTTACTTATCCCAGCAATCTGGTGTAACAAGAGAATACTGCATGATTTTATGGTCCCTCAAATAGTAGAACAGTTTACCTCCAGATGCCTCATTTGTTTGCTGACGTGTGTGTCTAACTAAAGAGTATAAGCTGACATAATGGTCTGCAGAAACATAGGGAGATGGTAGAGTAAGCAGACTGCCCGCCAGGCTAATACCAGCTGTGGTGGTTTGTTATATGAGCAATCACTTTTCTGGTGCAGCAGATTGATTCGAGAGCAAAGGAAACAGCCTTCTCTTTGCTACAAACTTTGTGTTTTATACGTATTGTTCTTGGTCAGATATATGGTGTAGTGTCAGTTTAAACTGAATTGGAGAAAACCTTTCTCTCTGCCAAGGATTTACATAATGACCAGATCAGTGTCAGGAAGCTATCCAAGTCTAAAGCCCTCCAACTGTTTCCGTATCAAACTGTCTTAGTAGCTCATTCTTACTCACTCCAGCCTGCAGAGTTATATATGAGGTATTAAAGGGCTGATGTTTGTGGCTCATCATCAGAAATGACCAAGAATAGAGAAATGTAAATGTAAATGAATTTAACCTTGAGATATGACTGTTAACAATAAACGACAATGTGTAGATGTTTTTTTTTGTTTTGGTTTTTTTTTGTTGTCTTAAAACTTTACTGTTAAATTATCACTCATACCACTCTTTGTACTAAAGCCTAAAGAACAATACTTAATGATACACAGAAGTACTTTGCAAGTACTCTGATGAAATGTCATATTAGAAAGGTTTCCCAAGCGAAGGTAAGAAATAGGACGGGACCCCGGAGTCTAGATTCTGGTACTAGAGCAGAGTTAGCAGATGGCTGATTGAGGCCTTGAAAGAGATTCTCTGGACAGGGGAGGAGATGGGATGAGGGGGAGTAGTGTTGCATGAATGCTGGTCTGAAAGGCAGAACAATGTGTTGAAAAACAGGGATCAGGACTTGAGAAATGCTGACTGGCTCTTATGAAGATGATCAGAGTAGTGATAATAAAAGTAAATTAAATGAACTGAAAACCGTTGTAATATGGAAGTGAAATAAACGAATACACGCAGAAACAAGGCAATGGATCAGATCTAAATCATTCATTTTACACTGTATTTTGTAGAGCCTGCCCAAAAAGGGATTTTTTTAAGACTAATACTTATATTTGGTGACTCAAAATGATCGACAGATATTTCTGTCTTCCACACACACAAAACATAAAGACAGTTACGTATGTGTTGTCATTAATCAGTCCTTACTGAAATCATATTCCAATTTATGTATCCATAGAGAACAAACAAAATGTCTTTCCCTAGAAATTGGCCTCAAGATGGGATTTAAAGTCTGTCATAGAATCTATTATCTCTATGTAATTCAAAACATAAGCTAAGGTAAGATAAGCTGATTTTTCCATTTGAACGGCTGACCCAAAACAAGGTCTTAATGGACTGACAAATAGCTGGAACGAGAACTCTACAGGGAGTTATTTAATAGCAAATGTTAGCGTGCTACCCCATAAAAAGTTAAAAGGACTAGGTGCAGTGCTCTGACTTGGTTTCTCTAGTGCATTTTCTTTTCTGCATGCAGAACATGCATTTTTAGGTGATATATATACATGTTACTGGTTGGCTGAAAGAAATTATTTTTTGATATATTGCCAGTGGAAAAAAACAGGACAGAGCTACATCCATAACCCCATCCTGAAAAGTCATATTACTGTGAAAAACACCCACAAATGGTCTAATGTTGGCAGATAGACCTCTGTGCTGGAAATGGAGAACTATTACTTGAGACTTTAAATTGCCGGGATGTAATAGGCTTTGAAAAATCCAGCACTTGACTCAATAAAGTCACCTTCTTAAATGGTCAAGGGTTGCTGGGTCATTGCTTTTAAGAGTGCATTATTATGTTCCTTGTGGCTTACATTGTTATGGGAGGAACATGTAAAAAGAAGTAGATTAGAAAAAGAAGGGCATGTGTTGTATTTCCTAATTAGGCCCTAGTTTGATGTTTTGTCAGTGGTGACTGAGAAGGTTGTCACCACAGAAATGTGTGAAACAATCAAGAACAGTACTGGAGACACCTCCCAGCTGCTTACAGGCATTAATTTAAAACAGGATGTTAAAGGTGCTGAAGCATGCATTGTGTTCTAAAAGGATTAAAAGTGAAGAAGTGCTTCTGTTATAAGGAGACAGTAATGAAGTGGGTGTCTGCTATACACTTATATGCTCAGCGCACTTCCTCAGGCACCATTGATTGATTGCACTGCATACATTTGCATGTCATGTTACAGCAGCCATTGGTTGTTTGTTTTTTTGTCTCATGTTCTCCATGTGCTGTGAATTTGTTTGTATCAGAAGAAGCTTCCACTTGGTCTTGTTTCTCCCTGATCCTCTTTAAATGATATACATCTGTTCTCTTCTTATATTCACTCTGCTTTCATTGGTGCAATTTAGCACTGGGTGTACATTCAGAGTGCAGCCAGCATCCTACTCTGCAGAGCAAAGCAGCGAAGCTCCATTGCTCTGTGCAAGGCGGATGACCTACTTTCTCACTTCAAGCGATAACATACTGTACTGCATTCAGCCATGTAAAAATTCCTCCATTGCTTTCTACTCTGCATGTGAATGGGGTTTGGGTGGTGGTGGTGGGGAGTTAGCTGCTTGGTTGGCTGAAACACCTGCGCTACCAACTCTGCTTGGTGTGAGTCACCACTAGAACCTGCTTATTGTGACACACTAAGCTTATATAGGTCTTTGTTTCCACTGAAAAACAAAAGTAGTGGAGTGTCTGCAAGAAATTACTCAGTTGCTGCAGCATATTGACTTAAGACTTGCTGAAAAATTAGGGGTTTCTTAATAATAGCCTGCTAACAGAGGGCAGTGTAGCTGAAGCAAGTGTGTGGTAAAAAGGAAACAGATTAATTGTCTTGAATTGAGTTTCTCTCTTACACAAATAAATTCCCATAAATAACTGTACTCATGCTGTGCAACCAGAGATTCCACTATAAACTCCTCTTTTCACTCTTTCTTTTAGGCCTCAATACTTAGCTCCAACAGCCTGCTTCTGCTACAAACGATGCCGATGAAGGTGGTAAAAGTGAACCAAACAAGCAAATCTGCAGCAAATCTTAAGACTGAATTAAGCCAAATTGCATAATTTGGGATCAGATATTGAGTTTGTCACCGCAAGTGAAACCTGATGATGATGTTTTAGCAGTTATTTTCAGTCCACTGAAGGGTCGAGCTATTCTATGCTAAAAGCAGTATTTTGTTGACAGGAATTAGACTCAATAAGAAATACAAATGATAGTGCTACAAATTCAGAAAGAAATGATACTTAACACATTAACATTAACAAGTTTTACTCATATTTTACTGTTCAAATTCTATTCAAGAAAATCCTCAGGGTATCAATCCTGTGTATGTATGTATGCCACAGAACATCACACCAGTACCCAGTACACTGTGACAGAGCTGTATAGAAAAATAGTCTCTTGTTGAGGATCCTTCTTGATGCTATTAACACATAAAACAGTTCAACTTTTAATTGGCTGTAAAAGCTAGATGAAGCAGTCGTGACACCAACGGTTGGGGGCAGTGGGCCGGATGAAAAAGCAGGAGGAATCGTGTCACAGCTGAGCCAGTGACTCATTCTCCCATGGCAGACGCTTAAACAATAGATGGCCTATAACGCTGGCATATGCTGAGATGTGTTACATGTCTCCACAAAAGAAATGCAAAGGCAGTGGGCTGAGTGGCACAGAGATGTGAAACAGTGTTTGTGATGATAGGCCTCTTTAGGATGCTGAGACACTGTGCTGAAAGGGCAGAATGGATTTTTTATTCGCCCTGTTTCTAGGAAGTGTATTTGTTTGTAGTGTATGTCAATTTCACTAAATCCAGACTCAAATAATTGTTTGATGCATTCCCATGAAATTTAGGCCCAGCATTTATATTCCAGGGAAAATGAATCCAGTAATCTAGTAATTTCTTGACCTTTCCTCTAGGAAAATCACTGAAGTGCCATTTCTGAATGTGAAATAATTCAGCAGTTATTAGATGAAACAGTGCAGTGCTTCATATCTGTAACAACCAGCAACCTCCAGCAACTACTCGCCAACCGGTTGCAGAATACATACTTTTCCCTAGGAAATGGCAGTTGCGTGGGGCGTCACTGACCAGTCTTTAGGCCTGAGTGAATGATGCTATAGCAATTTGAGTTTCAATGCCAGCAATTACTTGGCAACTGGTCAGAGCGTGCACATTTTCCTTCATGGACATTTCATCCCAGATGGTTGCTGATTGTCCTTTAAGCCTGTGTGACTGGGGCCTTAGCTAAACACTAATTTGCTGAAACAACGCTGGCAGTAGGAAGAAAACAAGTGATTTTTGCTGCTGAGTGCTTTACAGCTCACTCTTACGTGTTTCTCATTCCAACATCACCTTATACCTGAGCTCTGCATTTATCTATGAGTTGGCAGATAACCTGTTATGAATATTCATGACTTTTTTTTTAAATCAAGCACTCATGCTAGTTCTCTCATCCCACTATCTTTTCTCCTAACCATTTCCCGGTGTGTTCAGTCCTCTCACACACTTTACTCTGCATTGTCATCCACCTCCTCCACTTCTTGCTCATTTGTCACTCTTGTTCACACTGTCCAACTCTACTCCCAGTCCCACCTATCTATCCTGTCTTTGTTAACAGCTTTTTAATTACAGTACTTTTTCTTCCTCCCCATTGTCCTCACTCATTCTGTTTTAAATTCTGTTTTACGGTCTTAATAATGTTTGCTAGATAGAAATGGGTTCACCTCTGCTCAGAATCCCTACATCATACACTTATAAGGTCCTGCGCCAGCCCTTCCAAAGGGACTCTATGAGTTCTTATCTCCTCCCTGTTGTACGCAGCTATTCTGAGCCAATTTATAATGCAGCTTACCTCAGCCTCAGAAACATAATTAAAAGATGTGACTCAAATAAAGACCATAAGACGTCAGTTGTGTATTATGATTTTTTGGTCAGTTTTTTCATATGTTTTAACACCTACATATGTCAAAAACAACTCCCCTCTCATTTCTGCATTTGTCTAAGTGCTTTACCAGGCATGATGTAGCCATCCTCTGATAGACATGGAGTCACACCAGTGATTTCTTTTTGCCCGAAGACAAGCAGCATCACTCTGAGCTTCCCACTTTTCCTGACAGATCCAACGCTCATTTTCACAAGTCTAAACAGCAGATAGAAGTCAATAATAACTGCATGTCAGAGATGGTGCTTTTTATATTTTGAACATTTTTAGTAATTATAAAGTAAAAAAAACCAACAACTATATAAAACTGTAACTTTATTGAGTAAAAGTTACAGTGTGATAGTAAATAAAATACAGTGCTGGGTTTTAGTTTTTTTTCCCCAACAACTAAAAGCTACTTTCAGCTGAAATGTGGGCCTCAGGTTTATAGACCCAATGACAGTGCCTTCAAAAATGTCAGCAACCAACATTTTAATGCACCTTAAAAAAACGTGACATTTAGAGAATAACTGCTCTTCCTCATAGCAAAAATCTTTAGTTGGCCTGTTTGACTAAGAGTCCGAAAACAAACGATTTAGTCATACTAAACAGCAGTAAATTTTTGGCATTCATGCTGTATAAATAATGATAAAAATTGTAGCAATTAATTTGCCGTCAGCTGCCTTATCTTTTAATCGAGCTGTAAACACCCTCGAGAAAATGCCAGATGTAGATTGGTATTGTAAAAGCTTTTTGACTGATGACTGACCTTTTCTGCTGTGACATTATGTGTGGATGTTTGTGTGTTTGCCCGGTTCAGAATATCTCATCAGACCATGAATGGACACTTTGTGTGATCAGCAGTGGGTGACTGAGGCAACTGCCAAGTTTTTTATAAATGTAAGTGGGTCTGTGAGGGTACTGGATGTGTTGAGAAAAATGGCTGTATTTTTTGTAGGCTGGCTACTTATGATCCTCATGCTACAAATCATGCTGTTACCATTGCTGCATGTTCTGGTACTCACTGAAAAAGAACTCTGGAACAGCTATGAATAGTTGAGGTTAAAAAAGCAGAAAGTAAGGGGGGGGGTGTTCTTCTAATTGGCAGAAAGTGATTCTGAGCCTATTTGACTGAATGGACTTTCGCACCTGCCGGCACAAAGCATAGATGGATCTTTGTAATGCTGGTTCACCCTCATTGCTGCACTAGCCCTGAAGCAGTGGATACAAGTCTTTATTTAGAACAGGGATGCCAAATACTCAGTATACATTGTGGACCACATACAGCCAACTTTGATCTTTAGTGGATTTAGGTTTATATAGTGTCAAATCACAACTGACATGTAACCATATGAAAACGTTATAAAGAAAAGCTAATAATGTAATAATAAAAAGAAGTCTGTCAGCATGACTCTTTGGGTTCAAGTCATATGAAATAAATGTGGAAAATTAGAGAAAATGTTCAGGTAGCTCACTGACCAGACTCTTGTAATTATAAGACTAAAGAATTTTGTTAATTCACAACAATGTTTTTTTCTTTTTTCCCAATGTTATGCCCTCCTTCACATTTTCCAAAGTCATGCTGTGGGCTGGATTGGAGTTGCATGCGGATTTAGAATATTCTTTAGATTTGTCAGTAGCAACAAAATTGACTGCTTTTAGTACTACGATTTGATGTACTCTGCAGGGGCTTGTATAACTGTTTTAGCTACATGTGGGAAAGTTGCTGAAATCAATTGTGCAATCAGACATTTTATTGACACACAAAACTGTGTTAATATCCTTCTCAATGGCAATTGATTCATGTCGAGTAGGTCTTTCTACCCTTCAAATACTGTTTTGAGTGCCAGCGATGTCTCTACCTGAATTAAAGATGAATTAACAAAGTATTCAATATACTATCAGACACAATTAAAACATAAAATAGAAAACCTTTGAGCAACATCACCATTGTAATGTCGATCTCTTTACATTTTCGAACACCCAGTTTACTTGATTTACTTGACAGAACTGCATTGTTAAAACAAGTTTAACAGCAACAAATGTGAAAACCACCTGGGTAATTTTAATAGTGGTTTCATATACAGTACCAGTCAAAGTTCGGACACACCTTCTCATTTAATGTTTTTTTTCTTTATTTTCATGACTATTTACATTGTAGATTCTCACTGAAGGGATTAAAACTATGAATGAACACATATGGAGTTATGTTGTAAAAACAAAAAAGTCTGAAATATCTCAAAACATGTTTTACATTTTAGATTCTTCAAACTATCCGCCCTTTGATTACTGCTTTGCACACTCTTGGCATTCTCTCGATGAGCTTCATGAGGTTTGTCACCTGAAGTGGTTTTTCAACAGTCCTGAAGGAGTTCCCAGAGATGCTGAGCACTTGTTGACCCTTTTGCCTTCACTCTGCGGTCCATCTCATCCCAAACCATCTCACTTGGGTTTAGGTCAGGTAACTGTGGAGGCCAGGCCATCTGGCGCAGCACTCCATCACTCTCTTCCTTGGGCAAATAGCCCTTAAACAGCCTGGAGGTGTGTTTGGAGTCATTGTCCTGTTGAAAAATAAACGATGGTCCAACTAAACGCAAACCGGATGGGATGTCGCTGAAGGATGCTGTGGTAGCCATGCTGGTTCGGTGTGCCTTCAATTTGGAATAAATCCCCAACAGTGTCACCAGCACAGCACCCCCACACCATCACACCTCCTCCTCCATGCTTCACGGTGGGAATCATGCATGAAGAGATCGTCTGCTCACCTTTTCTGTGTCGCACAAAGACACAGCAGGTGAAACCAAACATCTCAAATTCGGACTCAACAGACCAAAGCACAGATTTCCACTGGTCTAATGTCCATTTCTTGTGTTTCTGGCCCCCAAACAAATCTGTTCTGCTTGTTGCTTTTCCTTAGTTGTGGTTTCTTAGCAGCTATTTGACCAAAAAGAGTTGATATAGTGATGTGTCTGCTACTGGAACTCTGTGTGCCATTTATCTCTCTAATCTGAGGTGCTGTTAACTTGCGATTTCTGATGCTGGTGACTCGAATGAATTTATCCTCAGCAGCAGAGGGGACTCTTGTTCTTCCTTTCCTGGGGTGGTCCTCATGTAAGCCAGTTTCGTCGTAGCACTTGATGGTTTTTTGCGACTGCACTTGGGGACACATTCAAAGTTCTGGCAATTTTCTGGACTGACTGACTTTCAGTTCTTAAAGTAATGATGGACTGTCGTTCGTCTTTAGTTAGCTGACTGAATCTTGCCACAATATGAATTCTAACAGTTGTCAAATAGGGCAGTCAGCTGTGTACCAACCTGACTTCTGCACAACACATCTGATTGTCCCAACCCCATTAAGAAGACAAGAAGTTCCACAAATGAACCCTTGCTTGTTTGCAGCGCTGTCAGCAAAGCAAAGAGTGGCTACTTTGAGGAATCTAAAATATAAAACATATTTAGAGTTACACATTTTTTCCATAATTCCATATATCTCGCTTCATATGTTTGATGTCTTCAGCATGTATCTGCAAGACACAACGCATGCTAATTAAAAATAATAATTTGAGCTTTTGAAATAAGCGTTGTGTAACACTTTTTTTTTCAGTCCATAATAGGAATTATACTACTACCTTATATCTGCGGGGGAAATAAAACACTCCATCATCTTAGCAAGGTGCTATCCCTGCAAGAGAGATAATTGAACATATTTAATAATAAAATACTCTTTACCTTTAATGTTTGCTTTTGAAATCTGTATTTGGTATCTGCCTGAAAAATCTTCTGCTGGCTACAGTGTGGTTTTATATTTTTCATTATAAAACAAGGAAACACAGTCATTCAGACTGCTTTTCTTTCTCATGGTTCACAATCAATTCCACACTGAAGATGGATTAAAAATATTCGTGTTTATCTTGCACTGTTTATTCCCTTAGGTTGCAGGAATACGATGATATTTTCCTGTAAATACAACATCAGTTCAAAAGTTTTCCCCTGAAGCAGAATAAGAGCAGTCCCTGGTTTTCCTGTAATACTGTGTGCCTGAAGAATTGGGAGGCTCTTTTCTTTTCTCTGCTGCTCACAAGCGTCCGCCTCCCTTTAGGTCTGAAATATTAATGGATGAGTTTTATTCTGGAATCAGAAAGGTGCCCTTCATACACGTGTGTGTCCACAGAGAGGTGGATATCACACTTTCTACCACCTACCTTATATCTTTAACCAGGACATTTTTTATATAAGCACTTGTAAATCAGAGGCTGTATTTATGTTATTTGTTCATGCTTGTGCATCTGAAAGGAAGCTTTAATGTTCCAGATATAAGTAGATGGCAGTTCAAAAGAGGAGATTTGACAAGCCCCCTTGCAATAAAACAATGTGTTCTTAAGAGATATGGTGTTGAAAACAAAGAAGCCGCTCCTTATACAGTTTTGTCTTGATTAGAGGTTTCTACAACAAGAAGCGGGTATTAGTAATTCAAAAGAGAAAACTGAAAAGATCATTTTTCATGTTTTAAAAAAACACATTCTTTTGTGTGCTGGGTTGTTGCATAAAATAAATTTTTTATAAATACACAAATCACCTAGAGATCCATCCAGCTCTCTGACAGCTTGCAGCACAGCAAATGTAACCTAAGACTTGGCTTTTTACACTTCTCCCTTTGGCCTGTGTTCCCTTCTTTTTCTCAGAAAAGTACTTGATGTGTGCGAAAATGATGTGTGTTGACAGCGTGAACGGGCAACACTGCTTGTCCCAGTTGGTCCGTCAGCCCAAGGCTAAGCTAATGTCTGTTGGCAGGGCTGGGTCAGGTGGCGTGAAGGGACAGTTTATGGTGGCACAGAAGTGGCAAGGGCTCGCACCTCCTCATTTCAACATGATAACAATTGTCCTGAAACATTGTATTCATTCAGTGTGTTGCTCACTCTATTCAGAACTTATGGAAGTAGGTTTACAGGCTATGAAACAAAAGGCAGTAAAGCGCTGACTTGTGAACTGTGTGCATGATGATTTTGCTTGTATAAAGAACATACAGTTTTTGCTTGGCTGACTCAGAATTAAGTTTTAAATTCTTAATGGATCTTTAGTTCTTTAATTTTGATCCAGAGGAATAGGAATTTTACTGTCCTGTTTGTGTAGCATTTCTTGCTTTTACAGCAGCATAACCAAGATGGTGGTTTCAGCACTAAATCCAATGTGTGCCCTGTACTGTGCTCTGCAATGCATTGACTTCTCCAAATCCACTATTTCAATATCTATTGTTTACTTTTATGCTTGACTAGCTTGTTTTTTTCCTTAGCTTTTGACGTTAACTTTTCCTGAGGAATTTTGAAATTGCTGTCAGTTGACAGTAACTGAAATACTGGAATAGGATCAAACTACAAACAAGCGAATGGAGTGAACATTGCTCCATACTATCACTTATAATAATAAAGTAACATGAGAGTTTCCAGTCCAAACCAAGGGGTTTCTAATATAATTTGGTATAAAAGACGATGAAATTCTAATGTTTCGTTTGTGCGCACAGTATTCTTTACTCAAGCATGTTGGTGTCACGTAGGCCCTTCCACATCTGTGAGGGTCAATAGAAACTCTAATATAAATGTGACACATTTCATAAATCTCATGCATCAAAGAACTGGGCTTCTTTAGTTTCGTGAAGACGTTTCACCTATCATTCATGAGGCTTCTTCATTTCTAAAAACAAAAGGTATGGAGTCCCAGATATTTGACCTTTAGTGGAGGTTGGTAATGCATGACACAACATAGAGTTACACCTCAACAGGACAAGACTCAGCTGTACACTCGTTCACCTAAAGGACAAAGGTCACTCTTTGGACAGTGAGGACAGATGGCCGCTGTGAGCAAACATCATTGAACAGAGGTGGTGGCTTACCACACCAACTGTCAGCCACCTACAATGCAGTCTTTAGGTCCTTAGATCCCGGACACACACACCTTGCCTCAGGTTAGATTGGGGTAGGTCACATGATTGGGCAAAGTCTCACAGTGGTTTCACCCTTCACCCCTGCTGATGGTAATGACCCATTGACTTTTTTCACATCTTGGCTTATGTGATGATGCACATGATCAATAGTGGGTCAACGACCACCTCCAAAGCCGCTCTAAAGGATACCTGGGAGTGTCCACTTTGTTTCTATAACTCAAGAAGCTTCTTGGACGAGCGGTGAAATGTCTTCATAAACTTAAGGAAGTCCAGTTGCCTTCTTTGTCAAGCTCCTAAGACCACCATGAACGGGATGACTAAGAGCCAACACAGACCTCTGCTGTGTAGTTTGTCTAATTAGCCAACTAGCTAAATATGACTTTCCTGAGAAAATGTTGTGTGCCGCAAAGCCACCTTTAAATGACCTTTTTTCATCATAATATGTGGCTTAGGAGAAGCTGTGCAGTTGTGAAATATTTAATAGTCAAAAGCCACTTCTTTTGGAGTGAAAAATAAACGCTGAAATGAATATGGGAAGTATTCATGAGTATTTGTGATGTTAGTAGTAGGTCATCACTAGGTTGCTCTTATTTTCAAAGCAGGAACAGCCACAACTAAAGTTTAAGTTTGTTCTTATTATGTGCACACAGATCCTTTGTAACTCTTTCATGTTAATGTTCCAACAGGCGCTGGGGAGTCTGGAAAGAGCACCATTGTAAAGCAGATGAAGTAAGTTGCAAAAGGAATGTTTATTCCACCCTTTTTAAATTCTGTGTAACACAAAAGCTTTTTCACCTCACTGGAACTTGGTTGGTAATCACAAAACCATTAAAAGCTACAAACTAATATTAGCTCTAATGCTATACGCCTATTACTCATTTTTTCTATGATCTGTTGGTCAAATAGTTGTTTCCTTGTTTAACAAAAGAAACCAAATAGTTCTTCTGTCTGTGTGTGGAAGCAAATGTTGCCCATTTAGATTTTTACCCCTCAGCTGTGAAAGGATGTACATATATATAACGTGGTATATTGTCGTCACCCTGCCAGACAGGCGGAGGACATGGACACCCAAGTTTGTGAACGTGATAACTCGAGAACGAAGTGACAAAGCGACATTTAAAATGATACCATAGGTGTATCTACTCGAGGTCTCAGAACAGTTCGAATCTCATAGGCCTCGACCTCAAGGATAGAAGTCCGAGGTCAATTGATCTGAAAATCTTGTGAATACGATAGTTTGAGAACAAGGTGACGTGGGATTTTTAAATTCATACGATGGGTGCCTCTACTAGGAGGCTGAGGGGTACCATTGGCCGCTGCCAGTATTTGTAAATGTCTTTTAAAAACCTCACAAATCAAGAATTTTCTTTATAATCACAATAAACTTTAATTATATGGTGTCACTGAGCCTAATAACCACAGTCATTTTATAAGTGGTCACACGATGCCGGTTATCACCCCAAGAAGTCAACCTAGATTTTCTGACTTTAGCAATGAGTGTGTTTACATAAGAGGGGCAGTGCTGACACCAGATGACCCATTTCCCAAAATGGACAGGTCTAGAGCTGCGTATTTAAAGAAGAACAAGAGATAATCCTAAATAAATATAATAAATTTAAAATATAATACAAGCTAAAAGCAACACAGAGAAAAATCAGTTTGAGTGTGTAAACTGATTTCGCTATCACTGCCCCTTCTTCAACACACATGTAGCTCTAGCTATAAGTGTACGTTTGCATTTCATTTCATTCACGTCTTGTCTGCTTATATGTGGACACTCTTTGGTAAGACAGGTTCCCCCTGCAACCTCAGCAATGTTGATGAAAATTATATCTGTACGGTATAATTGAAGCTCAATAGCTGTAATGCTTAATTCTTCAGTTACAAAAGTCTGCAGAAGAATATATATAATCGATTTCTGACAGTCTGTTTAATTTTAAGATGCTCATAAGGGAAATCCAAGACATTTAGAGAGGTAAGTTATTGGACTTTATTAAAATGCCAGTGCATGATGATGCCATGTCCTAAGATTGGTCAATAGGCCCAACTTTATCCATATCATGTTGATATAATATTTCCAACTTACAGTGGGGTGTGCTGCATAAGTTGTAATAGTATGCCTCAATAAGTATTGACTGACTGCTGTAAGGGGAAACTCTGTTAACTCCCTGTCACAGTTCACTGTTCTTATTTTATGTGTTTCGGTCAGAGACACTGACCATGAAGCATATTAAATAATAACTTGAGCAATTTACAGTTAAAACGTTTCATTTTTAGATACGATACAGTGGAATTATTTCAGGTTGGTTCCCAGATGATGTTTTAGAATTTCTTTGTACATATGAGAACATATAGGGTTATTGGAAAGCGTTACTTAACACATAGACTTGGCTTCTGAGTCAAAAACATGAATCCAATTGTGAAGTGCCTTTAATGCACTTCTATCTGAAGCCCTGAGATGTGGTTGAAAAACGACTTGCAGACCAATAGGAGTCTATGGGAAAATGTCCCTCTGTCTTGACCTCTGCGAACACTTTCCTGATAGGTTTCTGGGCTCAGTCTCTCAGTCTTGAGTCGTACTGAATGAAAAAAGCCTTTTGTAAATCTTGGGAGTCCTGTGTTTCAAAATGGAGGTCCAGTGAGCAAGTAATTTTAAAGCTAGACCCCTCCATGTCATATAGGTATTTTGAAATCAAAATGACGATGGTAAAAACACTCATTTTGAGGCTTCAAAACGAGACTTCATAAACCAGGGGATGATGTCGGGGTAGCTTTTATGTTGTCTATAATACAAAGGCTTTTCTTTTCTTTCTTTCTTTCTTTTTGTAAAGCTTGTGCACCAATCAGGATACACAATGACACAGATACTCACACACTAATGGATAAACACAGAGGACACTAAATGCCTTAATTATTCACATTCCTCTGGGCTAACCAGGCATTGAATCCATTTTTTATGAGTTTGGACCAAGAACAGTCTGTTGCTTTTGAAGCTAATTTATAAACTTGTACAGAGGTACCAATTTATCAGCATGAAGACAGAAGCAATCATGACTCTGACCTTTTATTTAATGTCATACGTGACATTAAATAATGTCACGTATGACATTGTGCAGTGTAAACATGTGTTACAGTAGGAAAAGTTAGCTAATTCAATGTTCTTAGAAGAGCTCAAAAAGAAGGCAGCTGTTTACTAAATTATTTCTGTTCATTAACATTTACATCGGTAGGCTGTAAAAGCAGGGGGCAGTCCCACTTTAGAATTACTGTGGGGCTGTCTCACTTTGCTCTCTCTGCACTTTGTTCTGCAGCCTGATGAAGTCTGGGTGATTGCACCTCATGATGGGCTGCACACTTGTGCATGCACAAACACTTAGTTCCCTCGCAGTCAGGGTAATAATACTGCAAGAGGTAAAGTTAGGATACTGCATCAGCTGAATGCTGCAGTGTTGAGGCAGTCCCACTGTGTGTTAACCCCGTTTGCTACACATCATCCTACACAGCATGCTGACATGATAAATGTTATACTGAGTATTCAGTATGCCTTTTATAGACTAGATAGCAACACAGACAAAACAAAAATCAGCTTTTAGCTTCAAAAATATTTTGTGTGTTTACACCCAGCCAAAACTCTTAGTTGGTTAGTTTAGCAGTTTCACTTAAATCTGAGCCTCGCAGCTAACTATGTAACAGTATCTTGGGAATACGTCTTCTTAGACATAATTCAGTAATAATCAACATGTATGTTTCTTTAGGAGAATTTGAGACCACTTTACATTGATTTATTAAAAGAAATAAGGTCAAACAGGTGACAAATAGGTAATAAAGGCAGTAGGTAATAAATAGGTCAGATTCTGTCCTATTCCTTACTCTGTGTTGCCACCCACATCCATCCATGTCATCTGTACCACTGATCTCCAGCATGACTTTTTGGGATACCTGCTGACAGTAAGAATTCACAAGCTGCTTCATTTTATATACTTTTTTTTTATAGCAAGGATCCTGGAGAACGCTCCAAATGAGCTTGTAGTGCACATAGTGAAGCATAAGTAGTAGTTTTTGAAGACTAAAAAATTGATTCCCCCTCATGTACATCGAACCAAGTGTTAATCTGTAATCCTGTTCTTATCGGCCATGAACTAATTCCATCCTGATGTGTGTCTGCTGTTAATTGAATTTCACATTCTGTGCAAAAGCAAAAACTTGTCATTATTTACACTTGAAGTGCACCAGAAGAGTTTTTTAATTGACAGGGTAAACAGTAGAAATGATTTCAGCAAGCATAATTGCATCACTTATTTGAGAATACTGTGGGCAATGTTTTAATGTGCACTTAAATAAAACTTAAATGTCTCTTGATATTCTCAGGATCATCCATGAAGATGGCTACTCAGAAGATGAGTGTAAGCAGTACAGAGCAGTGGTTTATAGTAATACCATCCAATCTATAATGGCCATTGTTAAAGCCATGGCCAGTCTGAAGATAGACTACAGCAATCCTGCCAGAGTGGTAAGATGCACAAACACTCCCAAACACAATGTATTTTCTAAAGCATGACGTTTGTGTACAAAATAATCACTCTAAATGCTTTTTTACTTGATCTTTACAAAATGCTTTATCTTCTTGGTATAAGCATGGGATGTGTAAGAGCAATAAAGACTCAGGAGCAAGATCCAGACCAAAGGCTAAAAACCATTGTTATGTGAGAATGCTGAATTTAATTTGGCCTTACTAACCATTGACTTACCAGGATGTCGCTTGGGGCTAAACAAAACAAAGCCTGCTTTATCATCAGCATCTTGCAACTGTGTATCTGGCACAGTACTTGAGAGTTACATTGTGCTTTCCCAGAATTGAAATCACAAGTTTTCCATTGTTTCCAGTCACTGTGTCCTATTCACTTGGTCCTTTTTCTCAATATAAAGAGACTAAATAAGTCAGTTGCTTGCATACATACATATACACGTATGTGTCATTACTAAGACATGTATAACACGGTAAAATAGGATTATTTAAAGGCTACCATGACTCTGGGAAATAAGATCTCTTTCTTACATGTTTCCTCTTCTTGGCAGTTCTTGTTCAGTCAATACCACTGTCAGGCTGTGCCAGTGTTTTAAACAAACATGGTATCATGTGATTTCCAACATGCATCTGTTCACAGCAGCCTTTTTTATCAGCAGTAAGATTCATGTAGTAGGTGTTACACAGAACTGGAGCACAGTATAATCCTTTCCTGATATGTCTTCGCAACCTGCAGGGAAATAGCACTTGTCTTACTGACTCCATCTGGTCCATCTTTGATCTGCTGTCTCCTTAAAGTTGTACTAGACAGAGAGGAGTCTGAAAGTATACCTGCTGCAGGAGCAACAGCAGCCACTGAGAGCTCTGGTGCAGATCGGATTAATTCAGTGCTGCTAGCAGGGCACGTTTGAACAGCACTGCTGAGGCTGGTTTCTGCAGCCTCAGCAGCAACACAAACGAATTTCTTATTTTGAAGAATACCTAACTTTAAAAAGAAGATCTTGTTGCTAACCCGTGTGTCTGGATGTGTTTTGTAACAATTGTTACCCATCATTTATGTTTGCTTTGCATGTTAGTGTTTGCTAAACCCAATTACTCCCAAACTAATGGTTTTATAACTGGCTAGCTAATGAAGACAGGCTTATCAGTCTTTCAATTACTCCACATATTAAAGATGATTGATTATGCATTTATTTATTTACTGTCATATATAAAGAGTTACAGTAGCGCATGCTTGTGACAGCCCTAGGTTTTGTGTTTATGTTCTTTGGCAGGCCTGCCTTTTACGTGCTCCATTTCAGGTCCTAATCAGGAAATGGCTTGGGAATGCTTGGGAATCTATAGAAACCAGTTTCCTCCCTGCCTCTCTCTTCTACTGGAAGGCTCTTGCCTTTCAGGTCGCTAACTCGGTTTTCATTTGATTTCACTTCGGTGTGTTGCAGTAATACCTAGTTTAAGCCATATTTGGTTTTAGGTAAGCACCTGCTTATCAGTTCTCCTTGAATTGCCTTTGTGTTGACTTGTTGGTAAAAAAATATTGACCCAGGAAAAATTGTTTCTCTGAGGATTTCCATTTCTTGGTATGTTCTAAATGATCTGGACATAACACGTTCATATTAAATGTGGTCAAAATTTCAAACAGTGAGGCAAAAGCTCACATCGTTAAAGCTGTTTATTATGTATAAGTTTAAAAAAAAGTGATGAAGTGAAAACAGTTGTTTTTAGTGCTAAATATCCACAGAATTATCAAGTCTGTCTCTATATTCAACTTTAATGAGCTTTACAAGTTGTAGGTCTTTGTTAAGTCATCCAATCCACTACTTCACTGCTTCTGTTCATCTGCTGCTGCAGGAGTCTCATTTTAGAACGAGGCAGAGTGAAATATTTGAGAGGCAGCCAGAGACGATTTTCAACATACAAGTCATGGATCTAAAAATAATTTATTTTAGCCATAGCTACGGCTGATAAAATCTGCCAGCAACAGTTGTCATCTGAGCAGAAAAAATTAACAGTTGCTTTCAGGGGGGAAAAAAAAATTTGTACAGCTGTTTAAAAGTAAGGATTCGCAAAGAATGCCATGTTTAAGCTAAGCGCTGTGTCGCCAATTTCAAAGGCTGACGCGTAAAAAATATTTAATGATTTCTCTGATGTGTGGATGTGGAAGTTGTCTCTGTAGTTCATCCAACAACAAATTTAATATCTATGGGATTTTGGCCAGAGATGTGATGCGATTGTGAGGGCGAGATGTGCATTTGGATTCCGTTAATTCAGATGTTTAATTAGGTGATTAAAAAGCTTCATTATTATGACTGAATAATTCCAGCATATCAGAAATACTTAATGAACACACTAAATAATTAGGTGCAGCTCATACACACACTAAGTTAAAGACAACAGGGCATTCGTGAAACTTTTATACTGAAACCTGCAGACAGAAGACAAGAGATGTTGAGATGCAACCTGTGAACACTTATCAACTTTCAAACAAGCTGCCAGTGAGGTCTGACAGTGGCCGTGTGTGTATCCTGTAACTGAAGCTGTAATAGAAGGATTAAGGACTCTGCTGTGGTGACGTTTTTTTTCTCACCCATAGATATGTCAAATGGCTGGGTGTACGTGATGCTACTCTCACACTCCCACACATAGCAATTAGTGTGCTAGCCTGCCCATACTCGCGCAGCAGCCCTGTAGAAATTGACACACGCTTATGGCTTTCATACTATTCTTTAATTATGCCCCATATTGGATTTCAGTTGAGCTGATCGTAGCAGCTGATCTGCATGTGATAAGGATCATTAACAGACACATTATGCTGCTGTATAGAAGTAAACATGAAACTCAAGTCAGTGTTTGCAGTTTCATGGTGATTCATTACAGCTGCAAGTGCAGTCGGAGCCTGCAAATTTGTAAGTGAATGACAAAGAGGAGAAGGATAAGGAGAGTGTCTAATATTCTGCAGTCTGCAACTTGTAGGTGTGTTAAAAAGAGCAGAAAGAGTTTTAATAAATGTGTCACATTCCCAGAGAGTCACTGTAAAGATCAATTTCATTGGCAGCATGTGAGCGCATCAGTCATAGTCACTATAACGCACCACTAAATAAACACATTTTAAAAGAGCAGTAATGCTATACACAAATTCAGTAAGCTGGCCATTTAACCAACTTAAACATCACCATCAAATAGGCACAGACGTACATTCACCGGCTGCTTTGTTAGTACTGGGTTGGACTCCCTTCTGCCTTCAAATTCGCCTTAATTCTTCACTCCATAGATTTAACAAGGTGGTGAAAAAATAACTCTGAGATTTTGGTTATTATTGATGCAATAGAATCCTAGAATGCCTGCAGATTTTAGGCTGCAGATCCATGATGCAAATCTCCCATTCCACAACATCCCAGAGGTGCTCTATTGAACTGATATCTGGTGACTGTGGAGGCCATTTGAACACAGTGAACTCATCGTCAGTTTCGAGAAACCAGGTGTGTTATGCTGCTGGAAGCATCCATCAGAAGATGGGCCCACTATGTACATAAAGTTATGGACAGGGTCAGGAACAGTATTCAGAAATGATGCTCAGTTGCTACTAAATAGCCCAAACTATTAAAAAGAATAGCCTTCACGCAATTACACCACCATTGCAGGAGGCAGGACGAATCCAGGCTTTTGTGGTGTTTTCTGTTGTCCAATCTTTGTGAACCGTTGTGAATTTTAGCCTCAGCTTCCTGTTCTTAGCTGACAGGAGGTAGTACCTGGTGTGGTCTTCTGCTGCTCTATCCCATATACTTACAGGTTCAACGTGTTGTGCATTCAGAGATGGTCTTCTGCGTAACGTGGTTGTAGCAAGAGATTCGTTGAAATACTGCTGTCTTCTTGTCAGCTTGAAGCAGTCTGGTTATTCTCCTCTGACCTCTGACTTCAACAAGGCATTTAAACTGCTGCTCGCTGGATATTTTCTCTTTTTCAGAACATTATCTGTAAACACTAGAGATGGTTGTGTGGGAAAATCCCAGTAGATGCGCATTTTCTGAAATACTGAGACCAGCCCTTGCAGCATCTTACTTAAATCATCTTTCTTCCTCATTCTGATTGTCGGTTTGAATCCCAGAAAGTTGTCTTTATTATGTTGGCATGTCTAAATCTAAACTGGGTTTTTGGCATGTAGCTGATTAGACATTTTTGTTAAGGAGCAGTTGAATACGTGGACCTAATAAAGTGACCATGATTGTATATTGACTGGATGACAATGGAAGGTAGAGCTAGTAACAGATTTCTACTCAGTCCAGATTGTTTCCATTCACAATTATGAAATGTTTCATTATGAATCATTTGCGTATTTTGATGATGCCATACATATTCAGAACTCTAGCTCATGAAGACAGCCCTAAAGAAAATTCTCACTGCAGTTGCATTAAGTTAGTTACACATACAAATGTGCAGAGAAAACCAGGGTGTATTTATTACTCTTAGAATTTTTATCCTAGAGAATAAAGGTCAGAGAGAAAAATAATTAACGGTGTGCCAACAGGAAGACGGTGAACTGAGAGAAACAAGCAAGGTGGCAAACAGCAGGAAATCAAACCACAGTCTGTTGAAGCAGCCCTGCATGCTGTTACTTTGAGTCATAGAGACCTATCTCATATATCTTACATGTGGTCAGCCCAAACTGGCTGCCACATTGCTTTATCGCATGTTGTAATGATATTATAATCACTTTACGAAACTATTTCCTCTCTTTGTGCCAGTTCTATAGAGATATAGCTCACATTGGTCCATACTCTTGTATTATATTATCAATAAGTGTTTAAATCAAAATCCGAGTGTAACTGCCTGTTGAAATTTCTCTAACATGTTACACAGGTTAGCTTGTTTAGAAAATGTATCATATTTCCATAGCTGAAGAATACGTTTTGGTTTCCAGTGTTGCCATTTTGCAGGAATTCAAGAACTATCAGAACATGTTTGTCAGCCAATTGCCACTGTAATTTTTCCTCTTGATTGTACTGGCAGAAGAAATATCCTTTCTATTTCTAAATGCCATTGTTAGATATTTCTTAACCTTATTCCTTAGCTTCAGCTGAAATATATAAAAAAAAAGTTACCCGAGAAATACAACTGTGGTTTTTGTCATTTGATCAGTTATATGAAATTTGCTTCAGGAACGACTTCCCTCCCAGCCATTATAGGAGGGAAGTAACAGCGCTTACCCTTTAACGTCCTGTACATAAGAGCATGTAACTCTTTGTCTTTGAGAACCAACTGGATCTTTGATCATGTTTGATTGTGTCAAGGATAGCAGCTGTCGCCTCGGTTTTAGTGGCAGTGTTCTTAACAACCCACTCCTGTGTCCTTATTGCCCCCTGCAGGACGATGCCCAGCAGCTCTTTGCCCTGGCTGCAGCTGCTGAGGAACAGGGCATTCTCCCTGATGACTTGGCTAACGTGATCAGGCGACTGTGGAGTGACAGCGGCATACAGAGCTGCTTCGCAAGATCGCGAGAATACCAGCTGAATGACTCGGCAGCATAGTGAGTGTGAATTTGTGGGTGGATATTTTTCTGCTGTGATCTGTTAATTAAATGCAAATGTACTGATTTTTACTCTACACAGTCTCAGGTTGCCACCATGAGCATCTTCTCCTGCTCGTATGTCAGTCAGTATACATTCTGTTTCTAAATACACCAGACGCTATATTAATCCTCTGCAAATGGAAATGTGACTAATTGGGAAATTTATCAGTTGTTTTCATATACAGATGAAGATTTGTTTAAGAACTAATTCACTACATTTGCTATTTCCAGAGAGTTATAGTTAGAGATTATTTTTTTTTTCTTTGGAAGGGGTGTGCAGTCCCTTCAGCCTCAGTCATATGTGACAGCTTTGAAAAACCTGTTTGTGACTTCTCCCAGGAGTCATAGAGACAGGAAGGATTATTCAGTGACTTTCATTTAGTGATTATTTCTCCCTCTCTGGGTTTGATTCTTTAATATTATAACCTGATAAGCAGAGCACAGAATAATTTGTCTTGGGGGAGTGAAAAAATGAGATTTAAAAAAAAATTGTGTTTACTTCAAGGAAAATTAGCTTCGAAGTAAACTTTGAGAATTGATAGTTCTTATAACATCCTCAAGTGATCATTTCTTATTGGAACATGCTGATTAATTTTGTGGCAGCGCTATATAAAAGTATGAAATGTTGCTTTATGTGATATTTTCGCAACAACTCTGTCATGTCGTTTAAAAATCTATTGTAATGGCTGCTGTGCTGTGAGACAAAACAAAAATTTTAGTCATTTGTTATAGTTTTAGGTGTTCTTAACTCATTAGTTATTCTGTAACATTTTAAGGATGCATGAATGGTTTGATCAGCCCGAATGAAATGGTGGATATATATCTCAGTTTCTCTGTGAAGTGTGGGCTGGCTGGGCAAGTAAAGCTCCCAGTTGGCCTTGGATGATGATGCAATGCTTGTGTAAGCCAGGCAGTGTCAAACATGGTGCTTTCACACTCCCCTACTGACCAGCAGTCTGTCAGATAGCAGAGAAAATGCAAAAAGGATTGAGGGAAAGTGGGAAATATGAGTTGTAAATTTTGACATAAAAAAACAAAAACAAAAGAAATTACCTTCTTTCTTGGATAGTCTTTGTAATGTTTCCTTTTCCCCACATGCTTTTCATATTGAATACTGCTCTTAAAGGCAACATGTCTTTAAAAAAATGGAATAATATGATGGAGAGTATGACTGTATTTCTTATCATGTGATAATGGGTATAGAGATGGGGTTTGTGTTGCATGCTATGATGTCATTTTACTCCAAGGGCCTATACCAAGCTTAACATTGTAGAGACTGTGTTACGTTGGTATCAGATTTTATTTTTTAACCCAGTTGATGGCGTCGTGGGAGACTGAAGGCAAGTAGTAAAATAAAGAGATCTTTAGTATGAACTTTGCAAGGCACTGAGGTGGCAGGAGAAAAAAATACAATAAAATCCATAAAGCAATGCAAGCAAACCAACTGTGAGGAGCTTGCACAAGAAACTGAGGAAAACACTGGAACTAGTGAGAGATGAGGGTAATGACCTGACAAAGACTGGGAGAAAACAAGCAGACTATATCCACATCGGGAGCAATGGATAATAAGACACAGATAAAAAACAAAATGAGGGAGGCAAAAGGAACAAAACAGGGAAACAAATGCAACAAAAGCATCACGAGGAGTTGAAAAGGACAAAGGACTCACACAGGCAAGCAGAGGACACAGACAGGAAATACAGAAGGGCTGTGGAAAAGAAAAAACACCCGGGAACATAAGAGCAAACAAAAAATTAAAGGTCTAATATAAATCAAGCATCACACCACAAATACCATGGCAAATTGGAGTGATGATGGAAAATGTGTCCTCCCAAAAAATGCATTTAATACAGAGCCTTACAGCATGTGCAGTATTACACACTTCTATTCCAGGAGACACATAGCTGGTAAACTGAAATGGACAAAGAGAAAAAAACATCTGAGATGCAGCAGCGTACTGCAGCAAATTATAAATGACTAAGTTCAGCAAAGTAAATGTGCAGACGTGTGTTTTCTCAAGCAGACAAATAACGTGTAAAGAGATCGTAGGCAGAATTAACCACAACAAATAACTAGTATTCAGTGTAGCTGTTGGTCTCTGACAAGCTCAATTTTAGTAATGAGTGCGGCCGAGGCGGAGTCACAACCAATATTCAGTGTTACCATCTGCAGGAAACTCGTTGGCCGGAGGCGCTATAGCACAAAAATCTTACAACAACAGAATCAATCAAGAGGAAAATATGCTGCAAAACCAATTTCACATATACAAACTCAGCCATGAGTTCTGCACTGAGTGAAACAGGAACAGAGTATGTTAGATGAAATACCCATATGTAGATGTAGCTTTAATCTGTTGATGAAACACAGTGATATACTTGTAGAATTTTATCTACTGGTGTGGCATATTAAAAGCCTTTTTTAGGCCACGTGAAAAGATAGCAAATACGAAACGTTTGTGGATATAATAACTCACATTACAGAGAATAATAATTAATTTTGTTTGCAGCTGGTCAGCAGTTTTATAGTGGTGATTTATGAGAAAATGGGCCACAAGATGTTTTTGTTGAGTGGCAAGTGAAACAAATTGATAGCAAAACTGAGCAATAAAAAAAGCCAGAAATAATTAAACTTCATTTTTCTGTTGCAGTTCTGCAAGTCTAAACTGGTTAGAGTGCAAGATGCACATTGCATTTGACTATAACTTTACTGTAGGACCTGATTTACACACTTCCTATAAAAGCACTTCAGAAATCAAAGTTTAAAGCTATTCGAGTGACTCAAAAATTCACTTTTGGGTAGTGCCTCAGCAGCCCGTTTAGCCACATGCCTTCCTGTTGTTGTTTTTGTCTCTCATTTGTTGCAGATTGTAGTCATTTTGAAACCTTGCTCTCTCTCTTTCTGTCTTAAGTTACCTGAATGACCT
Organism: Oreochromis niloticus; assembly: GCF_001858045.2. Lineage (NCBI taxonomy): Eukaryota > Metazoa > Chordata > Actinopteri > Cichliformes > Cichlidae > Oreochromis > Oreochromis niloticus. The sequence goes on from NC_031970.2 coordinate 17,009,585, forward strand.
GGAGAGGATAGCTAAAACAGATTACATTCCGACCCAGCAAGATGTGCTACGAACTCGGGTTAAGACAACCGGCATTGTTGAGACTCACTTCACTTTTAAGGAACTCCACTTCAAGTAAGGTTCAATATCAATAACCTGTCAATTAAAAGCGACATATTTTTTAAACAAAATAAATATTTAGATGAAAAAAATACATTATAATTTCACTTTGTCACAATTTTTTTTTCACTTTTAAACTTCTTTAGCCATTTGCATTGTTTTGCGAGAGTTCTGGGACCCTCACTTGAAAGTTGAGCCCCCTTCCCATAGGCAAGAGGCAGGGTGCCATAGGTCATAGGTCACCAATATGACACACAGAGGGCATATTTGACTTTTAGTGGGATGCCGAATATAATTTTGGAAAAGCAGTAAGGCAAAAATGTAACTTGAATATTAGATATGGGCATGTTGTCATTTAATCAGTGTAGACAGCGGCATATCAAGATACCTGTTCTAGAGTTGTTATGACCTTCCTTGTGTGAAGACAGGCAATAGATTTTACCAAATGTGAACTGCAGCCCTGAACCTTTCTCGATCACACCTTGCAAAGCTGTGGAAAATATACTGCTCAGTCTGATCAAACATGAAAACTGTCTTTAACCTGCCAGCTCCACAGCAGTTCATGTCTGATATCTGCACATCTAAGAAATGAGCAGTATCAATCTGTACAGTTCACTGTTAGTGGCTGTCATATGTCCTGCCTTCTGCACAGGATTATTTTCAACCATGAAAACGTGTCTGAAAGAAACTATTTCTTGCTCTGTTTTACGTGTTTGCAGTCGGAGGTGTCTCGTTATTTATGGGGGAAATGAGAGATGGTGACTGTGAAAAGGGCAAGAGAGGACCTGATTTTCTCTACATTTTCCAGAGTTCATGGGTTAACGTGGTTCTAGTTTACCCAAAAAAATCTACACTTGATTTTGATCTCAATCTTGATAGCGTTAAGGGGCAAGTGACCCTCCTGGCTTGAAATATGTTGAAACATCACAAGACAAATTATACCAGCAATTAAAAGCTTAATTACTGTGATTGCGCTAAGAGCTGACTAATAAATTAGATCCTTCCCACAGTGCTCCTCCTTAATAAAACCAGAGCATTATTTAGTAATAAAACATGTTTGTCTGACATGGCACAGAACTAGTACTGTTGGTCTTACATAAAATGTGCTCTAACCCAGCCCAAGCACTTATGTGTGGGATAGTAATGCATGCATAGATATGTAAAGTGAATATGTAAAGTATGTTATATAAATGTGCAAAGGGTATAAATGGAGAAAGAGAGTGTTGGGTAGATAAAAAAGATGAGCTATATCTTTGGTTTTTTGCAGATTTCTTTGTCTTTTTGGGTCTCAACACATTTTAATGCACTTTTTAATACATATTAAGAGGTTATGGGTAATAAAAAAAGTCAGCTGTATCCACTTGGCTTTGGTGTGACCTGCTTCCTGATAAAGTCTGATATTTGCTTTGTGTTACAGCCTCAGTATTTGAGCTAAATAATGCATGAAGGCGATCAATACAAAAAAGCCACGTTTGTGCTGTTTCTGCTCTATTCACCTTAAGCTTCAGAAAGGAGATACATGCAGATGCTGTCACCATTGACAGTGGCTGGCTTTAGATCACGTTGTGTCTGGTCGAAACTTCATTTTGGGTTCCTGTATTATATATGTGTGCAGTAGTTGTCCTGGATATGGCGAACTGTTTTTATCTTTCCGTAGGCTTTTCTTACACCTCTCTTCTGCAAGTTTTAATCAAGTCTCAGCATCCCCATTAACTGACACTTTACCCTGAATATGGACCCTGTCTGCCTCTTCTATCCTCCACTGACCCTGCAGTCTTTTATCAGATAAATTATGTGACAGTCTCTCCACCTCCTCACCATTTTTGGTCCCCAAACAACTACATGAAAGCCAATTTATTTCCTGGGACTGAATGTCACTCTAAGTTTGCCCTTCCTTCATTCACAGCACTTTTCCTGAAATAGCAGTTTTTTCCCCTGTTAGGTTCACATTACTCCTTTTTTTATTGTGACCACCTTCCCCAAGTATAGACACACAAACACACAATTTACCTCCTTTGTTTGATCTCTCTGGCAGAATGTTTGATGTGGGAGGCCAGCGCTCAGAGAGAAAGAAGTGGATTCATTGTTTTGAAGGAGTAACAGCCATTATCTTTTGTGTTGCACTGAGTGCTTATGACCTGGTGCTGGCAGAGGACGAGGAGATGGTAAGGAAAAGTCCACCCTCTTATGCTTGTGTGTATGTGTACTTGTACATGAGCCTCTTTCTGTATGGATGATATCACTTTACTAGCTTCATAAATCTGCTCTCGGGCTCATTTTCAGTATGTGATACATTACATTATATTGCACTGCAAGGAATGTACCATTTCCCATCCCTCCTTATAATGGCTGAATAATAGTCAGCTCCATGTTGTAAAATTAGCTCATTGAGCTTCACTGTGAAGTGTAATTATGCAATAAAAGACGTAATAGCTATTTCTTCAAGTTATAGCACATGAACTATTTAACCCCAATTTTTTCAATTGCTTAAAGAAAGTGCTCAGGAGACATTTGGCCAAGAGATTCTGTGAAGTACCTGCAATATTTGTCCTCACTTTTATAATATAGAAGAACATTGTCCCCTGGTGGCAGCGCTGATGAACTGTTATACTGTAGTGAAAGTCATGAGCCATGACCAGTTTTGATTCTCTTTAGAACCGAATGCATGAGAGCATGAAGCTTTTTGACTCCATCTGCAACAACAAATGGTTCACCGAAACCTCCATCATCCTCTTCCTCAACAAGAAGGATCTTTTTGAGGAGAAGATTACCCGCAGCCCTCTTACCATCTGCTTCCCCGAGTACGCAGGTACACAGTGGAGCATCAGGAGTGATACTGCATCTGAGATCACAGTAATCATTCTCTGCAGAAAGTTCAACTTGATAATAAACCGCTTTCTTGTCTCCTAAATCATTTTTTACAGGCGCCAACAAGTTTGATGAGGCTGCCAGCTATATCCAGACCAAGTTTGAGGACCTGAACAAGAAAAAGGACACCAAGGAGATCTACACCCACTTCACCTGTGCCACTGACACCAAGAACGTGCAGTTTGTCTTCGATGCTGTCACTGACGTTATTATTAAGAACAACCTAAAAGACTGTGGTCTTTTCTAAAGGTAAGCTTCAGAGCGGGTAGAAATGTTACCGTAAAGCCTAATCATGGGCTGTTATTCTTCGTATTTTCATTTGGGTTGTCATTTAGGTGGCCTATTAATGATCTCATCAGCTATTTATTGTCTATACTGGCACAACTCAATATTCAGTCTAGAGCTGTAATAATCTATCACTGTGAAGAAATAAATTGGCAACATTTTAATTTAATGCTTCATCGCTTAAGTAATGTGCAAGAAAAGCTGGCAAAAATCATTTAGCTTGAGCTCATCAGGTGGGTTGTCTTGTTGTTCAGCAATAGTAAACAGTGGATTATCCACAGTAAGACAAATGTCATTGCTGTGATACAAAATTAATTTCATTAATTAATTAAAGGGAAGACAGAACTTGGGAACTTTGAGTTTTTCAGCATGAATTTGTATAGTGACTTATTCCTGTAAAAATCATCGTTTTGAATGTGATTCAAATTGAGTGAAATTACTTTTTTACATTGCATTTTTTTAACTTCTCAAGATCTGTGCAATTTTTTTCACTAAGGATCAAATTTGCAATCAACACTAGAAATCAGACAGTCAAACGTGAAACAAGAGCTCCTTTTTCTGCATTTTATATTATGTACATTTACTTGTCTAAAGAATGTATACTTGTTTGTCTTTTCATGCAGGACAAAACCCGAGGCACACAGACTGCATGAGTGACTGCAATAGCCATGAATGATTACTGCTTTTCATAATGAAAACCATAAGAGAACTGATTCCTAGAGGGGGAACCTGAAAGAACTTTAACAATCACTGTTTTGCAACCATCACGTTATCTGTCTGATCTGTTGTTATTGTTTTTATATACTGTATAGCTTACTGCTCCTTATCAGGGGTTACTTGTACACATATATGACCGAGAACCTTGTAATTTGACAAAAACAATCAAATAACAATTAAGGCACTTACATGAAAAGATCTGCTTTTTTAATTGCATTTGGAAACTGTGTAACTGTATGTTGGCCAACTGGCCTTCAATAAATAATTGTTGTAAGAGTAAAGTTTGACACAATTAAGACCTGCCATCTCATTATACCAAATGACTAAATCAAAACACTGGGAAAAAAAACATGTTTTCCATTTTCGTGGACCAGTTGGGGAACCTCTTGGTATTTATTTGACTTATTCAGCATTCTTTTATATTTGGATCTCTTATTGTGTTTTCCTTTTAGGTTTACATTTTACTTTGCCTTTTACTTTTGAATTTTAATAAGAGGATAAAGTCAAATGAACCTTTTTTATAAAAATTCTATTAACTTATGTTAACTGGCATTTTATGAACCTTTTGACTGTAAACAGAAGTTATTTTTTAGAAGAAAAACAACAAGCATGGAGAATGAAAATGGATGAAGGGAAAATGTTTTTGTACAATGTTTACACAGAATCAATATTCACTCTTGTACTATAGTGCATTGTTCTGCATGACTTGTCCATAGATTAGCCTGTATTCCCCACAAACTGATTAACATTCCTTAAGTAACTTCTTAAAAGAAACAAAACATAAATGGTTATGTGTCACTTTTAAGATATCTGCAAGATTTTTAAGTGGTTATGTCTGTTCCTAACATGGATCGTTCTGTACTTTTCATTTCAATCCAAGTCTTTTTACATATGTTTGTGCCTTGATATCTGTTTACACTTGTTCTTTAGAGACATGCTATCTTCATAGTGTGAACTAGGGCTATTTTTACTCCACTTCAGTTCACATAATCCGTCATTTAGGATGCACCACAATACCAAGACAAATGGATGATAGTTGTTTGTTAAGATTAAAGTCATTCACTTGTTAAACGTAAATAAAGGTTTGGTCACATGATCTTTTATTCTGCTGTGTGATGTGTTAAAAGAAAATTTAGAATACTTTATTTTGTTTCTTCACCAGTTCACTAGCAGAAGGACACTAAAGAGAATGAATTGAGCAACTTTAAAATATAGAATAAGCACTTTGCTGATTAAAAAGACATCAACAAAAAACTGAGAAGAAAAGGAAAATCATGCAACTAAACTAAAAAGTATTTTGGTAAAACAACACTATGTAAATACCATTCGGACAAACTGCAGCTATAAGCCAAACTTGTTTTATTTTATTTTAATACATCCTTTACACGTTAGTTCTTGCAACTGAGCATGTAATAGGTACTTAAAGCAAAGAAATGAGTGCGACTGCAACCTAAACTTTGCTTAATTACAATACAGAGTGTTGTCAGCATATAAAGAGTTGAGATAAGGACGTGCGGTAGTCGTGCCAGAAAATATTTTGCGTTTCAAAAGGACCATTAGAATAGAATAGTGAATACGCATTGCTGAAAAAGCTTTGTGGAAAAGATCCACAAGGTGGCGACATGTAGATTTAATTCTATCAATACATACCTGGGACTTTGGGCACAGCTGTTTTCCTGAACGGCTTTGCAGCAGCGGCCTTTAGTAGCCTGCACGATTCTGGAGTGAACTAAAAAACGTCTCTACAATTTTCGGTACTTGAAATAAAAGCCATTGCAGTTAACTAAAACTAAACTAATAACTAAAACTACACGTAGAAAAAAACATTTTAGTTAACTAAAAAAAAAAAAAAAAAAAAGACTTTTAGTAAAGGTTTAAACTATCTGAAATTATTTGTAAAGTTGGGGGAGAAATATAGAGGTAATATCCTTAGTTTTAGTATTTGTTAATCTAATAAACTGTATCATAACTTAGCTCATGAGTATTTAACGGGCATGTTTATTGAAACTTGTCTATAAGACTGAAAGTCAACTGCTTTCAAAAAGTTATTTTTTGTTGCTAATACTAATTTTCCGAAATCTGGTCTCTGGCATATTTCCTCCATACAATAAAAGACTAATATTAACACTGAAAATAGCAAAAACATTTCCAAACAATAACAACTAAACCGACACCAGCAGCACTACTCTGGAAACTAAACGGATACAAAAACAGTCAAAATGAAATTTAAAAAAAAAGTATAAACTAATTGGAAAATAGGAAACTATAATAACTCTGCTGGAAATGTATAGTGCTCAAAAAATTCAAAACAGCAATTCGACGACTTGAGTATTCTCAGGTGTCTAATTTAAAGAGCTCCAGATGTGGAGTCCCAACAGTGTGGTGTGAAACGCACAGCGGGAACTACTGAAATGACTCCAGGGGGCATCTTATTTCAGGCGACTCACTATTGGCTGGTTTTGTAATGGGCTGTGCTGATTTGCTGCGACAAAAAGCTCAGCATCGACAAAGTCCGCTGACGGAGCTTCATTTGGTTCAGAGGAGAGAGGACCCACAAAGAGCGAATATACCTCCGATCAGCTGTTCATCTGAGGAGTTGTTGCTGATTCTGCTGCGATTCATTTCGAGCCACATACAGAGGTGAGTATTGGTAATAATAAACCGCTGTGTTTTTAGGAAGGGTGGTAGTTGCCACACGCTCACAACTTAATCCACTACTGTCTTTTCTTTTGCAGAAAAAAACAGGGGGTTTGAACTTCACTTTCTCACAAGCAATGGTAAGTTTATTTTTTCTTTAGTTTTCTTGTATTTTCGGTGCTGAATTAGTTTCATTAAGAGTGCAAATGCCCACACCCCTTAGTAAACCCACTATGTGAAGCTTTCTTAAGGCACTGGCTTCTTCTAGTTTTTTGGTATTTATTTTCTGTTTTGTTTTCTATTTTATTCCTTGACCAACTTCTCTTTATAGTGCTTTAATCCACTAAGTCACTGTTAATTCAAACCAGACTGCCTTTGCCAAAAGCACACAGCTGGGTGAATCACTTCTAGCCCATTGTGTGAAAGCAGCCAAGAAGAACAGGGCATTTTAAAAGTGGCAGACTGACCACAGAATCTCACAGTAGATGTCTCTGCATGTCAGATGAAGTCTCCCCCAGGGGCCAAATGCTTCAGCACCCACAGCTGTGATAACATCATGGCATTGTGGTACCTTTAGCACTCCAAGACAAACAGTGGCAGGAGTTAGAAGCTCAGCAAGCCAAATATTGTAAGAACTTGAAAGCTAAACAATAGCACTACGGATTAGATTAGAGGCATTTTTGCAACTTCCTGACCCAGGAAGACTTAGTAAATTGTAGTTTTTTCTTCATTTTTGTAATGATCAAAGTGCAGATTAAAATTTAAAGGATTTTTTCATCAATATAATTATACTGCCTACTGGAAGATGGTTTAATTAACATTGAGCACATGATCTTTGTGCAATTCCAAAATGTTGCTGTCACTTCCTGTTTTATAATACATGCCAGTCCACATCCTGTGAACTAGGGGAATCCAGAGAGGATATGTGAGCCTTCACACTCCACTCCAGACTAAGCTCTACTTTGTTCAACTTCCCCTCTAAATTTAGGAGGCAGGGAGAGTTTTCCCCAGTATGAAATCTGCATCCTGTGCTTTTAATTCATTTTCTGGACTCATATTGCATGGGATGGTCTCCATAAAGCTGAGGTTTTTCAGGAATGCTTGAGTTGTTATATGGCCAGAGAGCGCAGTGATCTCAGCTGGTAAAAATCTTACTGGCCGAGTTCTGGAAATAACACACTGAACTGTTCAAGATTTAGCTAGACTGGCCAGGGGATGATGGGATATGTTGGAAGGCGGCCTAGGAGCTCTCTTGTCTGTTGCAACGAATGAACATAGCTTGTCTTTACTTAAGTAGTTTTGGTGAACATATCAATTTTGAACAGACTTTTTAAAATTCTCCTTGCACCACTAACTGTTTGTCTGCCTCTCCTGTTGTGCAGCTGTGTTTAGGAGATTCTTCTGACTGCCTCCGGGACCACATGCAGTACATGCGGAGATCCCTGCAGGACTTGAAGCAGATAAGCAGGCCGAGGCCACTTAGCGAACCATGTGTTCGGTCTTTCGCTGTCACTCGGCTCTACAAACAGAGGGCACAGCAAGAGCGACTCACTCGACTGCGTGCTTCTGATGCCAGTGAAGCCAGCACCTATGACTCTGCCTGCTGCCTGGCCAGCCCACTGGAAGAGGAGGAAGAGCAACAGGAGCATGAAAGGCTGAAACAGGGCTCTCCCGGCAGTGAGAAGAGTGTGGACTTTGACTCAGGTTACTCTGAAGCTTCTTGGCCTGATGAAGGCGTGGTGCTGAGGAGGACCAGAAACATACGAGTGTCTTCTTCTGCCTGTCTCCGCACAAACAGAGGACCTTCTGGTCGTGTCCGACCCAAATCAACATCGGACGCCTGTCTGGAGCGCTGGACATCATTCGAGGCCAGTGAGCAACAGGACTGGACGACGTTGCTGCTGAGTCGCAGCAGGAACAGACAGCCCTTGGTTTTGGGTGACAACAGTTTTGCTGACCTAATAAAGAATTGGATGGACCTACCGGAGCTCCCTGAGCCAGCAGAACAAAAACCCAATGCAGGCCGACGCCTTGCCAAAGACATTCTGGTTAACATGCGCCGAAAACTTGCAGGGGTGTCCAAAGGTGTGGAGATGAGGCAGAGGCCAGGAGACTCCACCAAGGGCTGCAGGGCTGCAGAGGCTTCTAAACGAATGTCCTGTCCCGTGGGACTCCAAGGACTCAAACCTTTCTTTCACCAGTCCCACACAGGTCTACATACACTGGACACTGATTTTTACCAGTTCACCGCTCTCATGAAGACAGGGAGCCGGCAACCCATCATATGCAATGACATCATTGGCTACATCTGAAGACTGTACCTACAGACACCCGTTTCAAAAGAACTTATTTTTTCAGTGTTTATATTTTTGGACTAAAAGCTGATTATTATTATTTTTATTATTAGTATTATTATTTAATGCAAATTTGTCTGTCCCTGTTTGTCTGAGCAGTGCTAAATGCTACAAGAATATTAAAAATGTACAAAAACCAATCAGTGTTTTGTATTCAAATAATTTTAATCATCTTAAAGCTTCATCATCACAGTAGTATTTTGTGTCAACTTTTAACAGACATAAAACGACTGAAATGCGTTGATATAATTATTGTATCACACCAGTTAGTTAAAAACAAACAGAAAACAAATACAAAACAAGGTTTAGGAGCTGCGTAAAGGGCACAGAGTTTGTACCAGATTCAAAAAAGAGTGGTGTGCATCAAAACTTGCGCAGTATAGTTCAAAAGTCTTGAGCCACTCCCATTTCTTTATGTTTTCCTAGGAAAGCCTAAACTAGATCCAGTTTATTGAAACACGTGCATATGGAAATACATTATATAAGGCAACTGTGGAGAGGCAGGTTCGTGACTGCTGGATTATGAGTGTTTCTATCCAGGTATGCTTTTACTACACTGGCAGTGTGTTTGGCGTCACTCTCATGGTAAAAAAAAATGAAGCTATTGCCAATCAGATGTTTTTCAGATGGTATTGCATGGTGGATCAACTTCTGAAGATACATCTCTGGGTTCATAATTCCATCACGTTTGACCACTCTCTGAAATCCAGTCCCAAACCATGACAGTTCATAATACCTGTTTCCAATAACTATAAGTTCAGTTCTTGTGTAATTTAGCATACCTTAGCATTTTCTGCCTGTTTCCCTTTCTTAAGAAGGCTTCTTCACAGCAAACAGAAGGTAAATCAACTGAAGAGCCAGACATGTCTCAGGTATTGTGTCAAGTTATTGCTGGACTTTCAGATGTTGTTCATCTGCTGTAGATAGTTTTCGTACGTCTGTCACTTCTTCTTTTGTCCTCCACTTGTCCAATTTTCTTTGATGCCCACACTGCACATCATGCAGAGATATGCCAAGTTTTCAGCTAATAGCTCTTCAGGAACCTTCTTGCTGGGGCAAAAATACTATTTCACAAATGATTGTCATCATTGGCATTTTTTCATAGATTCAAAAACACCAACAATGTTTTTGTGTTTGCAACAATCTGCTAGTATCTAAAGTGCCTAAAGATACAATTGAAATTGTTTCTTTGCTAAGTTGTCAGTTATATGTAGGCACTATACTAGTTTATCCATTGAGTTAGGTGCCTTTTCTATGCTGAAATAGGTCATACATTAGTTTAATGTGGATTAAAACAGTCAAGGACAGAATTAAAAATGATTAAAAGGCATCCAATGTCCAAGTAAAAACTCTTCAGAAAGCCTGAAGAACTATTACTCAAGACAACTTTGAAAATCATCAACATCTGGCTCCTCGGAAACAATATATATAAAGAAATGCGAGGTGGCTCAAGAGACTTGCACAGTACTGCATGCACAATACCAGCAGAGAAAGAACATTTTAAATGATGGTTGGGGAACTGAAGTCTGTTCATGAAATACACAGAAATAACTTGTTCCTCAAAGAGGCATTTTATTGTTCCAACTGAATGTAATCGCGATTGTATCATCATGCAAATTACAAGGTAAAGTTGAAGACATATATTGAGTAGTTGCAGAGAAGATTACAGAGCTGATTCACTTTATATAAATCAAATTCAGACAAGAGCATCCAGAGCGTGCTAATAATGTCAGCCTGTTAATGCGAGGGTGTGGAGTGAAACATTGAGGCTGCAGAAAGGGGCGGGGAATGTACAGAAGCACGCTGAGGACAGATGAAATCCTGCTAAATGACTTTGGCTTCTCTACTCTGAACATATGGCAGTATATCTTCCATATCCATAAACGCTGTGCACAGCATGACCTTAACTTAAGCCTAATTACTAACACTGGCCCAGTAGTGGGAGATCTATCATGTATGTCTTTGCAACTTCACAACTTCTCAAAACTTTAGGTAAAAGAGTGCAGTTTGCCAAGATTCCTCATTTTCCGTATAATGATTTATAAATTGATATATCATTCTTTTTTAAACATAGTTCATTAACACAACAAAGAATGCAGTCTAACAAAAATCATGCCATTTCAATAATTTAAAAACACGAGGAATAAAAACGTAGAAGAAAATCATTCAAATATCAAGCTCAGGTAATAAAATCGGTTCATTTTTAAATGCTAGGTCCTGAGAATTGCCCTTGTTACACAGCAGCAGATCCATGCAACTTATATTCACTGAAACTGCGCCGATGGTATCACAAGTAAAGGTATCTGATCGTTGGGACTGACTCACAGTCCTCGTCTTCAGAAAATGACGGGATTAATTCCAGCATCTTCTTATGTGGAGGGATGTCTTCCTTTGTTACCTCCTTCACTACATCAGACACTCTGCAAAAAAACAAACAAACAAGCAAAACAAAACTTCATAAGCTATTCTTAATAAAAATGTGGAAATCAAATTTTGTGTGTGCATATTCTCACTATTAATCAGCTGCTTCTACTAATACCTCTTTTGTAGTATATATCCCCACATAGCTTTACATTGCATGGAAAATCTTAAACATAACTAATAACTAGCAGATAAAAGAACATTAACCCCAATAACAAATGCATTGTCCAAGTTTTTATGTTCCCTTTTCACTGGTCCAACATAGGAAGCTCTGGACAGGGTGACTGCACAGGAAGTGAATACTCCAGAGGACATTTATCTTGTATGGTCTGCTGTCCACATGGCCTGCAGTCTGCACCTTGCTCTCCCCTGTAGGTTAACCTAATCATAACAACAACATCAGCTCCCCAGAGACTTGAGCTTCAAGTACTCACAACATTATTTTAGCAGACTGGACTAATAATCGAATATTTCAGTTTACCCAGTGAGCCATGGCCTGTAAAGTTTGGAGGTGAAAAGTGATTTATTACATTTCCCTCCTACTTTCTTCAAGGAATCGAAAAATCCTGCAGGGTCCTTATTTAACTGATAAGGAGAGTTTGCAGCACGAGTCATCTGATTTATTTCAAACACCCTGGAGCTAATGAAACATGCCTTTAATTTGCTGCAGCATTGAATGAGTCAAACACCATAGCTTCTTCTAAAATGCAGAAAAAGAATGTCACGCTAATTTTATTCTTTAACGTCTTTCCTCAACAAACAGGAGGAAACCCGAGGAGGAGTTTCAGTCATCTGTGTTTAGTGATGCGTGTTAGTGTGTCAACATGCTCTCTCCACACCGGCTAGGAGGAAACACCTCATTACCCTCTAAACAAACAGGAGACTGTTGCTTATTGTGACTGTTTATATGTGCAGTAAAGGTCACGTAAAGGTAGTGATGGGCAGTTTGTACTGTATCTATGTTTTAAGACATACCTCTTCTTCAGCCTCTCTTTGTGTCCACTGAATAAGACAGAATTCCCATAGAAAAGACTGCAGACATTCATGTTGCACTTTTCCTGCACAAAGACAAATAGTCAAGATTAAATCTGTAGTAAAGTATAATAAGCACAATAAGCCATGACAGTAAACACAGATAGAGTGCAGGCAGAAAACAAAGACTGATGTCCTTCTGCAAGGACACCAGTCTGCAGAGCTGAAGGTCTGCAGCAGTTCAGGAAACTCCACAAGCAAACTAAGGAAACCCAGTGGTTAAAAGGTTAAAGAAAAAACTGGAGCAGTAAGAAGACGTGCCAATTTATTTTCCCTTTGCTTGCTCAGAAAAATAAAATCCAACACCATCAATAAACCAAATGTCTGTTCAGAGCAAGATTGCAAGCTCCTAACAAATAGGCTGTGTGTGCTGTGCTCAGATGTTCTGGTTGAAACAAACATATCCCATATGTATGATGAAGACAATGACTCAGAGATCAAATGTACAGTGTAGAAAAGTAATAAAGATCACACTAAAAACAGGAAGAGTTTGCATGTTGGTTAAAATCAGCGTAACAATGGGATGTTAAGGATGGGTTTTCCATCACTGCATTCTAGGATACGACATTCAGGTCAACAGTCAGCTGTACCACTCTATCTGGGATGGAAGTGACATCTGGAAATTTAACGACTCGCCATTCCTCACAGTAGAGGACTGAATTCAGTATCACGTGCTGCTCTTGTCTTTTGTTACTGGTGATAAGATGGACAACCCAGACAACCCAGACCGCGGTTAAAGTACAACAGTGTCAAGGTTGCCCTTAACCAAAGCACAGCTCTATTCTGAACTGCTGAGAGGACTGAAAAGGTACAAAAACTGTGACAAAAACAGTGCAGAAACAGGAAAATGCAACAATTATGACAAGCTTTTCAGTTAAACTGTTCACTGCATGAATTTTTAGATCTTATTTTCAAAAGTAATGTTTTACTAATAAAAGGAGCAATTACCTGTTTACTTATCAAAGCCAGCCTTTAACCCACTACAAATTTCAACAGCAAGAAGATTTTTATTCTCTAATGCTTATTCACTTTAATTTTTGTTTCTCTGAGAAGGTAAGTGTAAAATAGCAAGTCCCGTTATACAATGGGCATTGTGTGGAATGGAGAGGGTTGGAAAGGTTAATAAAAAAAAATCATGTGTGTACTCAGCAGCACCGGCTGTGAAGAAAGTGTGTTTCCTTGCTGAAAGAAATAAGAAGGCCATACCCTGATACACTGGAACAGATCCTCCAAGGTCATTTCCTGCTGACCACTTCTTCTGCCCTCAACGAGGAAGTCATCCCAAAGGCTGAATTTCTTTCCTGCAACCTGATGATAGACATATCACATACAGCAACACTCACGCGGACAAGGATGACAGATGAAGTACTGCTTGCTGTGAGGGATGTGCAGAAAATGGTTAAGTCCATAACAAGAGTCCTGCATGCTCAAAGACAGAGACACTGCATTTTTCATTGGTAGAGCAGCTGAGAACAAACAGCACTCTAGAACCAGCCACACTAAGGTCAAGAAGTTTCTTCCTCATATACGATGAAGGGCACTTTTGTCAAGTTACATCTTTGAAACTTCACAGTTTATGATCTGCACCAGTAGAATCTACATATCCATGTAATGTTGTGTGTTTGCATCTTTATAAAAGTAAAAAATACATCTAAAAAAAATCTGTGTGAATATAAATGTGCTGCAAGAGACACAACATGGGAATTTCTCCACAGACTTCCAGATTGTACTTCACTTTGTTGAAATTTTAAATCTATCTAAATTATTTTCTTTCTCAATTTCCTGAAGTTTTTGAGTCTAAGTATAAAGACATCCATTGTTTGAACTCTTCTTATTTCCACTGTAAGGACCATGCATAAGGATATTCAAGGTATATTTGCACAATTTGATTAAGCATATTAAGCACACTGAGTAAATTTGACTGACTAAAATTCAAGCTGATTTAAACAGATATTAGTTGCAGTTTTATGTGTGTTTGAGACAACCTTTCCAAATGTCCTTAAAAGGCTACATTAAGGTTGAGTTAATTGGCACTAAGACACTAAAACAAATTGGAATTTTAATAGTTTTGCTGGTATTATATCATTATATTGAGCAGTGGCCAAAGTGAAATGATAGATCTGATTTTAATTTTACAGCCTACAACACAACAGGGGCCAAAAACAAAAGGCACTGCCTTCAAACCCCCCACTTTCTCATGGGATCAGATTGTAAATTAAGTTATTTATAAGGTCAATAGGATTAATCTTTGACTTTGCACATTGAGACAGCTTAATTAAACCCTTGTAAGCATAAACAATGCATTTGCCACTGGACCTATTGTTCATCACTTGGCACTATATGTGTACCCTAAACATGATAATCCACATATGTAAGACCTAAGGAAAAAAAAAATCACCTGATGGAAATGGATCAGAAATCCTCACGTGCAGAAATGAAGTCTAAACATGTCACGTAGTCAGTCGACTCTGCTCACATACAGACGCTGTCTGCTAGGAGAAGTTGTGAAGATCAAAAGTTGGCTCGAGCTGAGAATACCAAAACTCTGGCTGAACCTGGGTCCAATTATCTCTGCTTCAGCAGCCAAGGGGAACTTTTTGACTAGCCCTTACAACTCCCACCACTTATGAGGTTTGAGGTTATGGAGACACACTTGAGACATACTTTTACCCAAGTCTCACTGGATGTGATGTCGATGTCCTTTGTCCCAGTTTTCAGACAAAGCACACTTTTGTAAACGGACTAATAGTTAAATACTTTTTCTACTCTATTTGAACAGTTAAAATGCTTTCTTGCATTTTGTTTGCAAGATGTGCATCATAAGGGTGGACATGTCAGCTTATTTTAACGTGTGACTAGCATCAATTGTTAGTACAATCCTAAACTATCCACAGAAAGAACAAGAACTAGAACCTGAACACATCTAGGAAAAAAGGATTCTTTTATGACCTTGCACATGCAACATCACTGTTGGACTGTAAAGTAGATTGTGTGTTTTCAGTGTACCTATGCTTTTGTGTGCAGTTGCTCTTTATACACAATGCAAAGCAGGCGTGCAGTCTATTTTTATTCCCACTCCTCCTTTCCTCTCTCGCAAGTCTGTCACCCAACTCTGGGGGGGAACTAAAAGCCAATCAGCTACCATGGTGACGTCAACTATTCACAGTATAACAGGAGTGAAAAAATAAACGAGAATGCTGGAAACTAACAGGCCGCTGGAAACAATTACAAACGGTTTCCCACAAGCACAAATGCAGTATCTTTCTGTCATGGAACTTCCACAATAAAAACAAAAATGCCCCCACAAAAAACGAAATGTGAATCAGAAAGTTATTGTTTTTGTCTTAAACTGAACTGCCAGACTGGGGACACTGTTAAGAGACTTTTAGCTGCACTTCTGAAGTGGTTATAATTAAACTGCATGCACTTACAGTGGATAGTGTATATACAATAAAAGCTGGGAAAGGTCGTCTTGAGGTTAGAGTTTAGAATTACTGTCTGACAGCACCTCTGTTATGTTGAGAATAGTGCAAATGACAAATTCCTCCCAAGTGTTGCTTGGTGGCTTATCACAGCTGCACATATTCACTTGAGACTTGTAGTTGAGTTTCAGATTGTTGAACCTCAAAAACACTTTATTAAGGATTCAATACTGGCTATAAGTGTGCTTTTAGGTTTACTGTTGTGTGTCTATTGTCATATGTGGTACAAATTAAGCTGTTGTGTGCAGTCTAATTTCAGAAGATGAGAACGAAGCAAATAGCTATTTCATCTGCCTGAGGGACATAAATTCAAATTGATGAAAATATGGTGAAAATACAGCATATAATTTTTTTTCATCTGCTCTATAGTCTTTTTATTATAAAGAGCTTCAAACTTCCCCATAAAACATGAAAGAAGCATTTTTTCCAGAACAAAACCAGACTTGCTTCATGTGTAATATTTCTGGCTCTGATCTGTTCTCCCCCTGCTTTTCATTCTCACTCTACAGAGCCCTTCAAACAATCTGTGAGGTTGTTTTTGGTTTAATGAAATAAAGCTTTTCTCATATACTCCATCAGTGTTTGTGACTTCTCCATAATTAACTACAATGCATGATGTAAATTCTCTCTCCGTGCGTGTTCAGATATGAAGTTCCCCAACATCTGACATTAACAGCCAAACGTGCAGGCTGCTTCCTCTTGTTGACAGGAAGCCCAGTGATCCCCCCTTCTCTTCCTGACAGACAGTATTTTATCTATGGGAAAACAGGCCACATACAGTGCCAAAATCATACACACACTCAATGTGGGGTTAAAAAAACACACACAATATATAAATCCTCGCCCCCTTAATAAGAATAAAATGAATCAGCTGATTCCATAAGATATAAATGTGTATTATCACATAAACATAGGTGAGTACTGACATCAATATGGCCTACAGACAAAAATGACCTTTTAGCAATACATGTAAGCAAGTGGGAAATTAAAAGCCATCTCAAAGTGAATGTGAGCTACTTTTCTGTGCGTACACTTTGCAGACTGACATGAAAAGGTCAGAAGGAGCTGGGTCACAAAGTGTTATTTCTAGTGAGTCAGCACAGTATTAGACTCTTTAAAAAAGACAAAAAAACACAAAAGTAGACCAAGATTGCCAAAATCTGACCCAACAATCAAAGGCTTGGACGCTGGACGCAAATTAGTGTTTTCTTTTTCTATTTTGTTTGCTTGTTTTCTAGATTACATGTTATGGTTTTAGTAACTGTTAACTCCCTAGGGCTGTTAACAACATATGACATGATACACAATACAGTCTTTTGTGATAAAATATGCAATTGATTGATGGAGCCCCAAAATAGATGGCTCTATCTACAGATATGAGAGCAGGAGTGCAGTCTGAGGAAGTTTAGCTCATGAACCTGATAAGGAGGTAAAACGAATCCCAATCTAACTGAAGCACATTTTTGCTGGTTATTGTGAACAGAACCAACCATTCGAAGAAAAATCATAATGTGCTGCTCATAATGTCTATTTCAATCTTGCCCTTTGAGACAATGAGCACTTTTGGAGACAGGAAGCGACCAGTGACCAGTACGAAAACTTTGATAAGCCCTCCCACTTTCAGCCTGCCACAAGAACCACTTCTGCACAGGCACACTCCTGTCTCAGCTTCACTTGCTGGCAAGAATCCCAACAGTGGAAATATTTTTACAACCCACTGAGGCTTGAGGCCTGTTTCTTCAAAGGCTTCTATTTTCCTTTAGAGGCCCTCAAAGAGAGCTTTAGAGGAGGCAGATGGAGGATCTGTGTGGTCTCTTTAGATCACATTTTCATTTTGATCTCTTTAAGCTTCTTGTAGCTTTCCTCTTACACACACATTTTGGTAGCATTTCAATAAGATCTAATGTTCTAGATACATTCTTAAATGAACCTGAAGGTCAAGTTGCTCTCCACTGTTGATGATTACTGAATGTGATATTAACTGCAGTTTAAGCATATATTTGTTTTTTGTTTTTGTCAATGGTGATTTGTGACAGAAGGATAGCAAGAAGGGTGAAGGGTAAGGTTTACAACATGGTATTGAGGTCTTCTATGACGTATGGTCTGGAGAGATGGAGGTGAAGATGCTAAGACTTTTATTTTAATTGGATTAGAAATGATAGGATATAGGGATAGCTCAGGCTAAGCAGTTTGGAAAAAGGCTAGAGGGGCAAAGTTGAGATGGTTTGGGCATGTGCAGAGGAGGGATAGTGGATATGTTGGACAAAAGATGTTGAAGATGGAGTTGCCAGGTTTATAGTGAAGGAAGCGATATTGAGGTTTAGTGTAACACAAGAGGATGCTAGGGATGAAATCTGCTGTGGCAACAGCTAAAGGGAACAGCTAAAATAAGAAGATTTCAGCTATGTCAATATTATATTATTATATAAAAAACCATTATATAGGAGATCATAGGTCATATCATAGGTCTGCTTTGGTAGACTGGAAGTTACATTTTAAGATGAGGTAAAATGCATTTTCTTACAATGTAAAAATCATTCAGAGATACTAGCTAGCACCCAGTGCTACATGCGGGGCAGCTCAGATCCATATACTGGTAAATTTACCAGAACAATCCTGATTGTAATAATATAGCAATTTTCTTAAATGTCATATATTGAACAATATAAATATTAATATCACATCAATATATAGTGTTTTATAAGATTAACTAATACCCAATGTGTTGCTTCATAAACTGTTTCCTGACATGATGATGATCATTCAGACTTCATTTTCTTATCTCCACATTGTTGTCATTTGCTCTGCAGCACTATTTTCTAGACTTTAAGTTTTTATAGTGGCTTACTTTGATAACTTGATGCTTGAAAGCATCGTGGTAGTTTGTGCACATTCGTATCAAACTAAGAATGTGCACAAACTAAACAAATGTAGCATGCAGGCACTAAATTACAAATATGCACGTGGTTGTAAGGTGACCATGCTGTGCTCAGTTGAACTGTCAAATGTACAAATACATGGGACTGTAGTATTTTTATAAAATATCTGTATACGCCATATAGGTGTTGATGCTCACTATTCAAAGTTTCAACGAGATTGGTCCATTCATTCAGGAAGAGACACAAACATACGCTACAGTCGTTATAGTGAGTATGTGTGAGACTTAAAGTAGTGAAAATTGGCTGCATCTTTCAGTAGGTTATTCTTATAGCACAAAACCAAATGACAAACTGACTGAAATGACTCAGCCAATCATATAATAACATTAAAAACTAGAACGTCTCAGCTGTAAAGTGGGAATTTTTCCATTAAGGCTTGTTTATACAATGTTTCTATGAAACCAGAAAATCAATCTCCCAGTTAACATTGTTACTGGAAAAGATAGCTCATGCTTATTTCTAAGTGAGAATACTTTTGGTGACTATCAGCCCTTCAGTCCATTTTACCATTTAATACTGAAAGATAGGCCTTTGGTGTGCTATCTAATCAAGACTAAACAGTCCATGATCACTGTAATGCCGCATGCAAATCCTGCTTCCAGATTTAGTGTAAATCGAAACTTTAAACAAAATGTTACATCAGAAACAGTTTTGTTTGTTTTCCTGTTTTCTTTAGTGGGACAACAGTACTGTTATGTAAAATATACCCTTTGTTCGATTGGAAGTGTCATCTGCTACTTGCCACTATTGATCACCAGTCTTCTTTAGGCTGCAGTGAAGAAGCAGATGGCTGGGACCTCCAACTGTTCTATCCAACCTTCTGCAATTATCATACCCCAGAGAGAAGACAGGATGCCAGCCTGATGCAATCCTCATACAAAATTTAAAAAAATGGGCCATTAGTATTAAAGATCCTGTTTATTTTAAATTTAGGTCCCTTTTTGACAGCTAACTTGTAAGATACAAATAGAGGGTGAAGGCGGTGAAGGCAGTGCGGGGGTAGGAGCTCTGCAGCGATCAGGCTCTTCTCAGGAGAGTGCAGAGTTTGACACACAGACTAAAAGCAGTGAGAAGCTTTTGAAAAGGCTTCCATTGACGTGTAAAACAGCAAACAGAATCTCAATGTGATTGTCTTTCAATGAGAAGATAACAGCACTCCACCTGACTGAAAATGACCTGGGGCAGAAGCACTAAGTCAATAAAACCCTTACAAATGGGCCACTGACGTGCTGGAGCCTGTGCAGACACTCAAACATCAGATGTTTGATGGATTCCCACTTATAAAGCAATGGATTATAATTAAAATGCCTTACAGGGATGCATCTGATTGTGACACATGCATATGCATTATAATTTTCTTCCATTTGGAATAAGTGCAAATTTCTTACTGCACATTTCAGTTTTGCTATTTCTTGATGTCTTGCACTTAATACTGCATTACTTACTATGAACATACAGGCACAGACACATGTATGAACGTACTCTGTGAAAAATATGGTAACTAACACGATGTTTACTATTGGTATGAGGCATGTAATGGGACACAGCTCTCTGCAAATCACAGGGATCAGTTCAATAACAGCATACAGCCCTGGGCTCTGTGATCAACATGCCCTTTGTTGCTACGTATTTATTTGTAACATTGATCTGAGCTTTAGAAATCAAAGGTCATGCTCTTTGGTTACATGTGATGTGATGCTGTATGTAATGATGCAACGTTTTCATGTATTGGCTACTGGAACAAGGCATTGATATTTGTAGATCAATATGATA
The DNA here is from genome assembly GCF_001858045.2 of Oreochromis niloticus. Classification (NCBI taxonomy): domain Eukaryota; kingdom Metazoa; phylum Chordata; class Actinopteri; order Cichliformes; family Cichlidae; genus Oreochromis; species Oreochromis niloticus. The sequence continues at coordinate 17,030,192 of NC_031970.2, forward strand.
TTCAGCTCTTGACGACATTAAATAAGCATCTCCCTCTTATCCGATGTTGGGATTGAACCCACGGCACCAGTAATTTCCTTTTGGGATATTGGTCATGTGCTCAATCCAGTAAGCTCCACTGGCTCCAATATCACCTGCAATGTCCTTTGAGTCTTAATCCTAATTCTGTCAGGCGTTTGTTATGTATGTTTTTTAGTCAAATGCTGGATGGGTTTCCTAATTTTTGGTATAGGGAGGGATTTACTACTTTGTAGTATGAATTGTAACCATTTTGGTAATCCCCGACCAACTGGAAGACTAGGCCATTACAAAGCCTCTTTCATCTATTTTAGTTTGATTCACAATCTGAATCAGTCAGACACTTCTTATTTTCATTAGTAGGTAGTAGGTGATATCATTAGTAGGTGAAATTTAGGAAAACCACTTATGTGCCACCTGTGACCTTATTATAACATTTTGTTTATCACGTAACAATAGGGAATGGCTTAGTAATAATTACTCAAGTCATGCTGTCTGACCATGTTAGAATTCAGATGTGTTTATAGTCGTTCTGAATGGCTACACTGGAAGATGTATGAAAAAGTGGGTGTAAATGTCAAATCACTGGTTTCAAAATGTTACAGATAATGGGCCATGCAGACACCCACTACTGACTCTGGAAACGTGGGATATGGTCTCATTCAGTGTTATCTACTTTAAACTTAGCTTTTTCTTGAGGTTTCTTGTGTTCAATTAAGGTAAAGAAAGAAAAAGACGGAGACAAGGCAGCATACTCTTAGGATGTGAATTGATGGGTAAATTTGAAAAACTCATGACCTCATGAAAAGCGTAGAAACCTACACTCATCTTGAGTCATTTCCAACCAGTATTGGTGCTTTAAAGAGTTTCCAACAGAAGTTGCAACATGGGGAAAAAAAATTGATTACCAAGAACTATGGGAGAAAGGGATTTTCTGTTTTCATGATGGATCTTTGTATAAAATTATTTGTGAGAATATATATTAATGTTGCTCAAACGTATAAATTAAAACAGTGGGGCGCCTCAGGGATCGATTTTAGAGCTGCTACTTTTTAACATTTACAGTCATGTGAAGTTTTCCGGTTTTCAGAGGACTCAATAGCTTGTAGAATCCCTTTTAGCAGCACAAGCTTGAAGTAACTGTTTTCTATATGACTTTATCACTCTCACACATTTCGATGAAGGAATATTAACCCACTCATCTTTACAACATTACTTCAGTTCTTTGATGTTTGCAGGTATTTATTTATAGATGGCTTTCATGACCCAGTTTCAGCCAAGCTTTAGCTGTCAGACAGATGGTCTCAGATTTGACTCTAGAGCCCTTTGTTACATAGAGGACCTCATAGTTGACTCAATGACTGCAAGGTGCCCACATCCTGTGGCTGCAAAACAACCCCAAATCATCACACCTCCACCACCGTGCTTGACAGTTGGTATGAGGTGTTTGTGCTGATATGCTTGACAGTTGATGTGAGGTGTTTGTGCTGATATGCTGTGTTTGGTTCTCGCCAAACATGGGACTGTGCATTATGACCGAGCATATCCACTTTGGTCTTGTCTATCAAAAGTACATTGTTCCAGAAGTTTTGGAGTTTGTTCAGATGCAACTTTGCAAACCTTAGTCGTAATGCCATGTTCTTTTTAGAGAGAAGATGATTTCTTCTGGCAACCCTTCCAAACAAACCATACTTTTTTCATCTTCTTCTAGTTGCACTGTTGTGAAATATAAAAATTAACAAGTGAGGCCTGTAGAGTCTGATATGTAGGTCTTGTTTTTTTTCTTGTTGTTTTTTTTGCAGTTTTTCTGAGCATTGCTCCTAAATTATGACCTTTTCTCTCTCTGAGTGATGCAGAGAAACACTTTCATATGCTTTCATATCTGGTATGCTTTTATATCTAGTATGCCTGATTACTGTAATGCTATTTGATCTCTCTATATCACACAATGTATTGTATACAATACAATGTATTCTAGTATCTGCTACAAGTGATTCAGAACTTGGCAGCCAAACTGCTTACTAGGACCCGAAGGAGAAAGCACATTACACCGTACACCGTCTTTAAACTGGCTGCCTGTCAGTTTCCCTATTTAAAATCATCTTACTTGTTTTTAAAGAACTTCACCAGTATACAAGTCTCACGGTGCATTACCCAGTGTAGCCCCTCAGGTCCTCCAGCATGAACCTGCTGATAGTTCTGACATGCAGGACACAAAATGCTTGTAGAGGCAGCTTGACAGATCATCAAATTGTTGAAGGGCTAACACAAGCACCCATGCTCAAAATCACGCCCAATTTAGAATCTCTAGTTAACCTAACTCATGCATGTTTTGGAACAAGAGCACCTGGACAGAACCCACTAAAGCACAGGGAGAACATGTAAAATCCACACAGAGAGCCCCAGGCCTGGATTTGAACCCAGAAACCTGTTGTTTTATTACACTGTGTTATGTCTAATTAACAGCTTATCACTCATCTGTGAAGCACTTCAAACTGCAACAACATCCTTGAAAGGTGCCTCATAAATAAAGCTATGACTGATTTAATTGATTGTACAATTGTGTTGAAAAGTGAATCTTTCCTGTTCATTAATAAAATAATTTCATCTATAAATTAGAGTCTGCAATAGTTCAAAAGTAGAAATGAATGTAGGTATAAACAGCTAAAGTGCTTTCATCCTAAAATGATTGTATCATCTTCAAATATCTGCAAAAATTGTAAGAAGACAATTCTATGCCGCATTTCACATGGAAAGTCATGCTTTCTGTCCTCCACATTTGCAATTTAAAATCCCCCAAAAATTCATATTTGCACAGAAGAGAGTGAGTGGACAATGAGCAATTCACAACCTTTTCAAAGATTCTGAGTTTTTGAAATCCTACAGGAAAGTTGGAGATCAAGGCCAGCGATGCAGCAGTTTTGACACACACTTGAACACAATTACTTGAATTGCAGCTGCCATATTGCCCCTGTATTAAAAAATGTATGGAAGAGAAAAATACTACTGAGGATAACTGAGCTAGATCAAACACTGGTGGCTTATCAGTTTGAATAAATGGAGTTTTGTGAGTTTTGAGCTGTACCGCACACTGTGCTAAATAAAAGATCTGGGTAGCGACTTTTATTACCTCCTACAGTCTGTGTTTAACAATGTTCTGGATCTGCTATATCCAGTCTGATCTGATCTGCGTCTGTTGCTACATAAATAAACAACCAGTGCAAAGACACAATATCGTTGTTGATGACACAAAAGGGAAAGAGAAGATAGATGGGGAACTAACGCACAACAATAACAGTACAATGCAGCAGAGAAAACATCTGACTTAACAGCATTCTACCGAAACAATACTGCCTCCAAATAAACCGTGGAAAACAACAGAAGGCACAAGCCGCATATGTTGATCACAGATTACTCATTATCCCGCAAGCACTATTCATGTCTGGGTCTTGAGTTACAAACTGCACAATGGCCTCTGCACTCCTCTGGGAATCCAGAAGGCCTTGGATCATATTCACCCCATTTCTTTACTGGCACAGTCCAATGAGACCAACACATATTTAACCACATGTGAGGCAAATCTCCTCCTTTGTTGTTCTTGTTCTGTCTTTAAGCCATTCCCTGTTATTTGTGTGACAGATGTGTGACCTTCAATTATGCTCAAATCACAAATCAGTTGGCCGTGGGTTTTCTTTTCTACATTTAAAAAAATAAAGAAATAAACAGACACAATGTCTACTCAGCAAATTTAAACATTCTTTTTTTTCAGATTTTTAAATCCAAATAAAGAAGTAAGTTGTGACTAAAAGGTTTATTAGAAACAGAGACTGGAGCAGATGAACATAAAATCCTTGCCTCCTCCTGATTCTCTGCCGTCAGCAAGATTACATAGAGTTCTTTGGGAAATCTGGTTTCAATGCACTGCTTCCTGTGAAGGCAGGAAATAACCATCATTTCTGCAGGTAATTAACAAAGAAGCGGTGTGACCATTGACCGACGAGTGCCTCCAGAGTCTTGCCTCCAACTCTGCTAATTCAATTAGAGACTGAAAGGGCAAAGTGGGGAAGTGGGGCACCAAGGAAGCGTGAAAGGGCACAAAGTTAGGAGTGTGGAGGATGTGTGCACAGGCATGTAAGAGGGAGTATTTCCATGGAACACAACTACCAAGCATCCTAGCAGACAAGTAAAGACAGCATATACTGATAGAGCGTTGGCAAGATGCTAGAGGGGTTGAAGATTGAGATATTTAACACACAGCTGAAACATGTCCTCCTCTGTCTGACCTCGGGTGATGTTTCTCTGCATTTTAGTGAGGCTGCAGCTTAGTTACAGCTGCACTCATCAATCTTTGCTGCTCTTGAAATGTCCTTTAATGACTTAGTGCCAGAAAATCTCAGAAAATGAGTCCAACTAGCAACAAAGAGTACATAGTTTTACATTTTTTTTAGGAAGCAGAATTATTATTATTACTGATTATTCAAATATACTTACTATGATTAATATGTTTACAAACAGTACATTGTACAACATGATTTTTTTTTTTAAGTTTTGTTCTAGTAAATCTGTTTTGGTCTCACCAACTATTAAGGGAAGTACTGATCCCTTTATGCTCCACTACCTTTGCGAGGCACTGAGCTGGTAGAGTACAGCCAGTTTATCACCATTGTTTTTTTCTAGCCCCTAAAACACTGCCCACTACAACCTTGAAGGTGAAACAAAAAGCTGGCTTTAGTTTGTAGAAATAAAAAAAAACTGGAAAAAAACTATATAAAGCGCTGGGTTATTCCTTTGAAAAAAGGTAACCCTGCTCAAATAACAGTTTGCAATTAATGTGAAAGTAAACATCTTGATTAATGTAACTTTAAATGGAAGCTTTTGCTTTGTACAGCTTGGGAAAGTTGATGAAGTTAAAGTCATTGCAAAGGCCAGTCTACTCTAGAGTTACTTCCATGATGTGGATAGTTAAGAGCACTGTGATAATTAGATTAATATGGTACCAGCAGTTAGTATGTATTACTGTCTGACTGACTATAGCGGTGGTAACAACAAGCAACAACAATCTTTTGTGTATTTATCATATCATACATTTTTTGCAAACATTTCCAGGCATTTTAGGCCCTGCATGTTTGAAAATAGTCTGCAGCTGCAGCTGACTGTTCTGTGTGAAGGGTACAGAGAGGACATTGTTGCTGCAGCCTTAAACTTGCAGCTGAGGTAGTCACAGAGCTGATTCAACATTTGACTGAATGAAAGAGCCAGCATGGATTATACTATATGGGGCAACTGTCGCTCAGTTGGTGGAAAGGGTTGTCTGAGTATTTGCCCTTCAATCCCTGGCTCC